>NW_024881296.1:1311778-1924278 GCF_018691265.1 Tyto alba
ATTTTGCTCTTTGAACCTGAAGACTTAACGCATCAGCTTTTCCAGTTCAGGGAGCCTTCCTAAAGCAGGCAGAGCTATGCAGCATAGCATTCTCCATGCTACTTGGAGATAGTGTGACTTCAGATTTATCATTCAACTATTTCTCACGATGTATATAAGCAAGTCATACTTAGCACCTGTATGAGAGAGCACACTGGAAGAATGCGTGCAGCAAGGCAGGTAGGTACTGTCAGTTAGAGTGAGGCCTTCAAATCCTCCCCATGAGGAAGAAGATACAGCAACTTCCTCTTGCCAAAGAGATAAAGGATAGATACGTTAAGTTTAATTACCTCTTGCCAAAAGAAGGCACCTCCAAAACAGCCTGGTCATATTTTTGACCAGTGAAGCAGCATCCTCCTGTTATATACATTTTCCACACAATAGTCAGCAAGTTCAGCAGATGACCAGGAAGTCAAGTTTAAGACAGACCCGGCCAAAGATGTGTGGAAGAAGGCACCTGTGGGCCTCTAAGATACTGCTGTTCTTACAGGTAGACACATGGGGATTTTTCCAATGTCGGAAAGGTTTTATGCCTAAACAGACAAGACTAGGTAGTCCTCTGTCTCTAACAAGAACTGCTGGAATGGGCTTTAATCACTGATGTCAGCTGCAAGTTTACTGTAAACAGGTACTTCACAGCAGCCTCAAATCCCTAGTCTTTGTTCTACCACCCAAGAAAGTTTGAAGAGCATGGCTGTCACTGATTACACACTGCTTGTGTAAGTAAACAGAATCTAGAAGACATAATGCCACTTTGCATCGCAGATTGCTGTTTAGAAAGGTTAGAACATAAGCAATTTCAGATGATTGCAGCAACCCAAAAGCTGTCACTCGATTATCATCTACTGAACATCATCATACAAGACTGAAATCCCCCTCAGATATTCTCTAACACTTCTGAAGAATGGCAAAACCCCCAGTTTTACTCAAAAAAAAACACTTAATTTCCTCATTTCTCCTTGAAGAAGGTATCTAGAACAAGCTCCAGACACTACAGAACATTGATCAAGACTAACTCCTGATACCAACTGGCTGTTAGATAGTTTACCCACCGGTGTGTTTATGCTAGTCAGCCTACTACATGCAAGTCACAGAAGGGCTAGGAAATGCTGAAGCTGATGTGATCTAGTCATAACAGTCAATATTGACATTTTGCTCATTTAAACACCATAAGGGGGGGGAAGACTACAGAAGGAATACATCCCAGTGCTAGGTGGGCAGGTGTTCTCAGAATCTAGCTTCCCAATGCTAGCACTAGTATCTCATTCATCCCTCTAACTCCTTCACTCAAACGAAAAAGCACATTAACTAGTCCACAAGGCTGTCCCGCAGCCCTGATATGTCAAGGAAGCTCTCAGGAGCACACACACCCTTCAAACCCTTGCACCAGCAGCTTCTAATCCTATAACTTAAATAGGAAAAATCAAGGAGGCAGGTCTTTTTCTTAAGAAATTTTAACTAGTGATCCTACTGAGCCTGTCAGAGAGTTCTGGCATGCCCAGGAGAGAGGATTTGAGGCTACGGCCTGATCTGAAGCTGTGATAGGGAAGTGAGAATGCATTACATTATAAGCAAGGTACTTCTAAAAGGACAAACGGACACCTGTATCTGTTACAGGTAACTAGAAGCAATAACTTTATAATCCCGTAAATCTTATTCCTGGTTTAACATTGATCCAAGTATATATATTACAGTGACAGATATTTTCTGTCGATCTCACCACACCCTTCCCACCTATCATCATCCTGCAGGCACAACCCTGTCAGGAAGTAGTAATTTAATATTACAAATCAATCTTAAACTACAGCTGCTTCTCTCTGTTTTGCTCTCAAGTACTCAGCCACCAGGAATGAGCACTCTTCACTGAGAATGAGTCTCCCTCAAAACATTTTCCCCATCTTCACAGCAGCACTTAGTATCTCACTGCAGGGAACTACTCTGCATCACAGTCTGGAAAGCTGAAAGGCTTCAGAAAAGGCAAGATAACTATGGAAAAAGCCCCCTTCAACCTGTTTCTGCACATACAAGTGTTAGTGGCCTAACACTCTGCAGGCAGTTTTTCACTACAAAACCCACCAATCTGCAAGGTAAATTTGAGTTTAACTCAAGAGTCTTTACATCCACAGAGTCACCATCAACTTGTTGGTGTTTCACCCACCGACTACCTCCAGTTACTGTTTTGGTGTTTAACACCACACAAGCTTGTCATGTAATCTTGCCAAGATGTAACTTGAGTTCCTGGCCATACCCCTTGGTTTGCACCAACTCACACTCACTGATGAGTACTGTGCCTTCTACTCCTATTTATTCTTCAGGTGTTTTTAATAGGCCAAAAGTGGTTGCAACCATGCTGCCACAAGCAGAGAGCACAAAAACCATGACCATACCAGTCAGCAACCTCAGATGTGTGAAAAAGCATGCTTTGAGGACAAAAGTTGTTGAGGTGTCATCCATAAACAGAGGCAATGGGTATCTAGAGCAGTAATGTCCTACCACACGTGCATTTCAGTGCCATAACCACTTCAGTTACACTAGAAGGCACAGTGGCTTCATCATCCCAAAATGAAGTACCAGACAGCCAGCATCTGTGAAAGAACCTAAAAACACTCTTCAACACTAAGTGTTGAGAGCGCAGCAGCTGGCTTTTAAACGAATTCCAAGTTTCTCTTCTCATTCACTCAAAAAAGCTATAAGCAAAACGAGGTTTATTGTCTCTGACATCCTGGTGGACAAGCCACTGCTCTTACAGTTGCCAGGATACAGACAACTATTGACCTGAGAGCTCAGACATCCTTACTCTCAAGCAGGCCAATTGGAGAAAAAGGCCATAGTCACACGATGAAGTACAACGACCCTCCAAAAAAAAAAAAAAAACAAACCCAAAAACTGTACCATCACCTGGTTTTCTAGGCAAGTGCTATTTCAGCTCAAGACAGCCCCAAGAACATTTCATTATCAAGTCACAGCGTTGCAAAATCTACATAGGCAAGAAGTATTTTGCAAGAGCCATGTGACACACACATGACTTGCAGCTAAAGTGAAGGGTGGCCCTCTGACTACTAAGCTGCCAGTAGCGACCGGCCGGGAAGATCGGCTTTCGTAAAGACCTGTTTTTCGCGCGCCCCCCCAAACCCCTCCCCCATCACTTGTTGGAGCTCGGGCTCTGATGCCGATTTCCGAGGTCTGTAAAAATCGCCGTCAACTGCGCCCATACTTACTTGGCCGCCGACGGCGCTCCCGGGGAGGGAAGCCGGATGCCGAAGCCACCAGGACCACCGGGCCCATCGCGCCGGTTTAGAGCGGGGACACCATTAACTTTTCAGGGCCCGTCGTGCGGCCACCCCTTCCCCCCCCCCCCCCCCCCCCAATCCCTCCCCCCCGGGCCGGTGCCCGTAACCCAACCCCCACCGCGGGGTACGGCACCAGCGGGCCTAACGCCCGTCCTCCGCCGCCGCACGACCTCCGGGGCACGGCTCCCCCGGTGACCGGGGCTAGGCGACGCCGGGCCGCCAGGGGCCCGAAGGCCCGGCCCTCCCACCCACACCCCGCCCCACGCCAGGCCCGGCGGCGGCCTCCCACTCCCCCCCCACGCCCCGCGACCTGCCGATCGCGGCCCTGCGGCCCTCCCCCGACCCACACTCACTATTCGGGATTCATGCTGGACATGTCCGTGGGGCCCGCGGCCCGAGGGACGGCGAGCGCGCTCTGAGGGGGGGTGGGGGAGGGGGGCGGTCGCGGCCTGGCACCTCCCGCCGCCGAGGCGGGCGCTCCACGGATGCGAGGCGTCCAACGGCTCCCGCCTTCGCCCGGCGCTCGGCTCGGCCTGCCCCTCCGCCGGCGCCCTGCCCGCTCCGCGGCCTCCGCGCTCGCTCCTTAGCCCAAAATGGCTGCCGGAGCCCAACCAGGAAACGGGGCGGCCTCTCGCCGAGCAGCTCTTACATGGCCGGGGGGCGGTGGCGGGGCATGCCGGGAAAGCGAGTCCGCGCCGCCGCCTGCCGCACGCGCCGCCGGGCGGCCGCGCCCGCCGCCCAAGGACTCGCTTTCCCGGCGGCCCTTGCGCCGGACGCGACGCATGCGCTCCGGCCGGCCTTTCTTCCCTCGGCTCCGTCGGCTCGGCGCGGCGGCCGCTGCTGCCGATTGGCCGGCGGGGGGGTGACGTTGGCGGGGAGACGTGGCAGCTCGGGCGAGTCACCGAGCGGGCAGGGGAGGGGGCGAGGCCTCGGCGGGGCGGGGCGGGGCGGGGCGGGGCGGGGCGCCCCCCAGCGGGCGGCCCGGCCGGAGCTTTATTTTCTCCCCTCAGCTGCGCTTCCTCCGCCCTAAGCACGGGCGACGGGGAGACCCCCGAGCCCCATCTCGGGCTCGGGGGGTGCCTTGACATCCCTTCCCGCACCCCGCACCGTTCGGGGTTTTAAAATGTTTCCCAAAGGCCCTGAGGTGGGTTTGTGAGGAGGGACGAGCCGGGCACGGCGGAGCATTGTAAACATTTCACCTGTACGTGGAGGCCAGGCCTGCGGCGGCTGGGGGCTGGCGATGAGGGAGATGGAGGAGGGCAACCCGCTCTGCTGCTTATTTTACCACTTACCTTCGTGTCGGGTGAGGGAGGGGTAAAAACGGAGGCACTGTAATAAAAATAGGAACAAGGGGTGGCTGGCAGCACAGCGACAGCTGTAACAGAACGGGCGTCTGTAGGAGTTAAGACCTCTTTTCTCCACAGGCATTAATAAGTAACAATCCTTTCTTGCACTGCCATTGCATCTTTCATCAAAAGCATTTTACAAGGATTAATCACTCACATTTCATAACATTCTTTGAGCACAGTAAATATTAACTACGCTTATTTTTTGCTGCTGGAAAACAGGGAGATTGTCACACGCCTGGGATCTCGGAGCAAAGGACTTGTTAAAGCTGGAAGAATTCATTATATAGGTGCCTAGTTTTCTGGTCAACCACTTACAACTTGATATTCAGTAAGAATTTGTTTTATCACTGTTTGGTTGTGCTTTCAGATTTATTCCTAACAAAGCCCTAGACTTTTTGACACCATTGGAAAGAACACATCGCTGCAACACTATACATCATTCCAGGGTCGTGCACAGAGCACTGCTAAACCTTACAAGTCTTAACAGCTCCTTGTAATCAGCTCGGGAATTTAAATCCCCACTAAATACATATTATCTGATGTTATTTCATTACAAAGGGCATAGTATAATACACTGACCAAAGTTTATCTTCCAACCGGCTCAAAGGACAGGAGGAACAATCCACAAATGGATTGCAAGATCACGGAAAGATCCTGTGCAGGGAAGTGTGTGTAAGACTTCGTATGGCAAGCAGGGAAGTGTTTACTGCAGCCATCTCAATGTTAATCTGCTCACATGATGACTTTCACCAAACTGCAAGTCACCAGGCATGTAAGGACACCAAGGGACTACCAAAATAACCACCATGAACCAGAGTCTTTCCATTGGACAGCAACAGAACAGAGGTGAACCCCCAGAGAAACTGCAGTTGCACAACCTGGTCCTTTTTTTCCCCCCACAATAAGATTATGAACAGTCACTCACACTCCATGCATCTTCGTGGTTTTAATATAGTTACATTCAGTGCCTTAAAAAAAGTCAATAAACTGTGCCAACTGTAATTGAAAATATGTAGCATCGGTTAGAAAAGGTTTTGGGTTTCCTTTGCTTTCTCGTGTTGCTTGTTGGGTAATCTACAGATTACCACAGAAATTACTGTACATACTGCTGCTGTGGTGGCCATCGTTGAAGATTCTACTTTCCCTATTGCTCTGTGTATTTGTGAAACAATAACAATTTTGTTGGATGTTTGCCGTCAGAAATCCAGCAAATCCTTTGAAACTCTCTCGTCTCTCATGCAGCAATGACTCTCGAGATGCTCTGTGGAAGGTGACCAGATGTGCAGGAATATCCCAGGTGACAAACTTCATTTAGCAGACAGCACATCATTCTCTGCTGAATACAGTTGTTTTTGCAGGGACATTTTTAAAATTTGTGCTTTTACTTTTCTTTTCCCCGGTGAAACGAAAAGCTCCAACCACCCCAATTCCTTATTCTGTGAGGAGTAATGCTTACAGGCCACAGTAAAGAGCTACATACAGCACTGCATAAATGTATCCTGCGAAGTCAGAGCAGACACAGGGACAAACCAACACCAGCACCAACTATGAAAGCCGCAAATTAGATTTACTTCTGAAGTAGGGCACAGGTTAATAAGTGTGTGGGATGCTGTTTCATCTCAGATAAATAATAGCTTCCGTGTCTGAGAAGAGTTTATTTAATCTGTATGACTGAACCAGCAGCATGGCAGGCATAGCAACCCGCGGCTGCACGCTGGTGTAAGGGCAGTGCAAAAAGTGGGTCTCCTTCAGCTCTGCAGGGAGGTGTAGGAAGGGCTTTCTGCTGCTCCTGCTGCACGTTGAGGTCATCTGCTGCTGTGATGTCATCTGCAGCTGGGTGTCTGCACGTGTACGCGTTTAACTGGATGAACAGGCCCAGGACCCCTGCCTGGTTTCTAGCTGGGATTGGTGTGATGATTTATAACCCACGTATCACATTCTGTCCTGTTCTTCCTCCTTCCTTAGGTGGATATTCATAGTTTGTCTCGAACACCACGAACCACCGGACGATCAGAGAGACCTGACCTGTCTCTTGCTAATCGCAGCGTAATGCAAGGAGCAATGTCAGATGTCAGTTAGGGAAACATTATTCATACACCTTCAGGGCTGAATTCTGCTTGTGCCAACAGAGGCTGATTTCATCCTTTGGCTCGGGCTACAGCACTCTACCAGAGCAGCCTAGGAAAAGCTGTGAGCACTGATTGCCTTGAACAGTAATCACCTTCCCCAGTCCTGTCCAGCCCAGAGCAGTATCCTGACCCACTAACTCGTGTTTTTGAGGTTGAACACTGCTGGTTCCTGGTTCCACTCGGGTGACCTGCCATCCCCTGCTCCCATCTTTCTCCTTCTTAGGCCACAAAAGGTGTGTGCCAGAGGAGGCTCTGGGAAATGAGGGGACAGGAGGACAAGGGTTGGGGGGTTGAGAGAAAGCAAGCTGGATTGGCTGCAGGCAGGTGTAAGAGGGAAGGGGAAGGAGGGAAACCAGCACAAATGATGGAGGAGGAATGTTCCAGCTGCATGAGCTTGGGTTCTGCATTGCAGTACTCACGTGCCTGCTCTGCGGCGGGGCTGTTGGTGGGACAGTGAGGGTAGTGCCCGTGTGGACCGCAGCCTGAAGAAGGCAGCGAGCTGCCTAAGATTCATTCTACCTTCCTCTTCTGCCCCTATTTCATATGAAATGGGCGGTGTTTTTTAACTACATAACCACACTACACGGTCACAGGGCAAAGGAAGGTTTCAGGTCTGCACCCTACCACTCTACCACCGCTTTTACCCTGAAAATGTCTTTCTTTCCCCTGTGTAACAGTTCTTGAAGCAAAAGTAGGGGGAATCAGGCTTCTGACCAAATACTGCCCCTTCATTAAAGCTGCCATGTTAGCACAGCAGTGTTCAGATACCATTCAGCTCCTAGCAGTGTCCTTTTCCCTAGATGATGTATAAAATCAGAAAAAAAATAAAGGAATTTAGGTATTTATCTCCTGCCTTCCTCTGCTTTTCCTTTCCCATCCCCCTTCTCAGTGTCTGATCCATGTAGTGGGAAGCTCGCAGGCTAACAGATGCACAACAGCCACGCGGGGAAGGTCAGGTACCAGGAATGCACAACAGCGAGCTGAGACCTTGCAACTGAGTCTTCTGATACCGGGAGTGCTGGGGAATAAACACGGATTTTAGCTTATCAGTAGTAGCATGTCTGTCTTGTATTGCTCAAAGTCTTCCCATGTGTTTAATCTCCCTGCAGAACTTGCCAGCTACCACTGTTTTTCTGACAATATAACCAGTCCATTTCTCTTACGCTGGCAGCACACTGGAAACAGCGTTAGCAAAATCTTTTCCATATTAATTTAGGAAGTAAATGGCAAAGGAGGAGTAAGTTGCTGATGGACCTGTGGTACCACGTGGAAGCAGAGAACAAAAGAACCACACTCAGGTATACGCTGATGTCAGAAAAACAGAAGTGGAGAGGAAAAGTGTATTCTGGAACTGTTTAAAAGAGCTGGTCCACTACCACACATCACTCCTTGCAGGAGGGAGGTAACCAGATGGTGTAATGGATCTTACCGGTCTGTAAATCACCAGAAAACAGCTGATGTACAGCTCTACCTCTCATTTTTGACTCACATGGCCTGTGCTTTCACATCCTACAGTGAGGGGAATGCAGCCAGAGGCTTCATGCTGGTTCCAATCACAGGCAGAAGACAAGCAGATACAGGCAGGGTGAAGTGTCAGGAGCACTTGGTGGATTTGAAGGGATAGCAGGATGCTTGGAGAGCAGATGTCCAACTCTGGCGAGCTAAATTTCTTTTGGGAAACTCCTAGAAGGAGATCTGGCACCTTGTTCTGGCTTCTTTCTTCTGAATCCAGGCCCAGTTTACTTCAGTACTGTTGTGAGCATGCAGGAGTTCTTGTGGAAACTGCCACCCAAATTTGAAGTAGAAAATTATTCTGAGTAGGACATGAAACACTGTAATAAGTCAGTTACCTATTAGCTTTGATATATTTCTTTATGTTCTACTTTACACCATCACCGTGGTTCAGGTCTTGATTTCCCAACCTTCTACAAAACTGACAATCCCACATTTTGTATTGCATGAGTAGCTGTGGAGGAAGCAGAGGGGTTTGGTAGTTGGGGCTTTTGTTACACAGCCTAGTGGAAGCAGTGTAACATTGCAAGCTTAGGACAGTAACTGAATGCATTTGCTAAAATCACAGAAAAAAATTAGGTTGCAAGAGGCACCAAGAGATGATCCAGTGAGTTCCTCTGCTTCAGCTGCACCTATTTAATTTCCAATAGTGATATTATTGAAAAAGTCCAGAAATTACAATTCCACTGTTCCCACAGGCCATTTATGACAGCACCCACAAGAAAGGTAAAAAAATCTCAGTGGTAAAATAATTCCAACTCAGGAATTAATAAGCAGCTCAGGCTTTTACTCAAGGTTGCTGGTGAATTCAGTACAATTTACTTCATCTGTTATATTCTGGGCATCTTTTTCATCGTAATCTTCCGTGCCCCACAAGAGACAGATCTCGAGCTAATATGCCAGCTAAGGATAATGGCAGCTCAGACTCTGGACCACAACTGAGCTACGGGAAGTTGGACTCTGAGGTTGCCATCTCCTGAGCACCTGCTGTCCTGCTTGCAGCTCCCGTTTCCTTCTAGTAAATGAACCCTTTCTCACTGATGCAGACCTGGGTTGACTGCCACATAGACATTGGGGCAGGGTACTGCTAGAAAGCACACTTGAAAAGGGTCCGGAAACATCAGGAACTAAGAATGCTTGGGTTGGCTTCAGTGGGGATCATAGTACCCTCCACAGATACTGCCAAGGGCTATCTTCCACCTCTGACTCACGCATTTTGCAACCCAGTGGAGATAGCAGTGTAGTGCACCATGGAATTTGGTCGCTCTGCTCTTTGCCTAGGTACCTATTTACTTAAGAGTTTGATACATCATACCAGTTATCATCTAAATGCTCTGGCATGTATTCATCCAGCTGGGCTGGCATCTCCCTGCTTGGCACAGGATGTTTGTTTAACAATGACATCGATTTAATACTGAAGGTTGTTTTATTGGGTTTTGTGGGTGGTTTTGATGCCAGGGTTCTGGAAAGCAGTTTCACCCTGTTAAGCTGAAAAGCTTGTATGTTCTTATATATGTTTATGGCATCCAAAGTGGCAAAAGGATACATCTCTAATGAAAAACAGCAAATCAAATCACTGGCTGCACTTTCATCTTTCTTCCTACTGTCTCACCTCTTTTCTTCAATACCAGATTTTGTGCTGTTATTCTCTCTTCTGACCTCTTCCTCCTTCAAAAACTTTCTTCTCAGTTTTTCTTTGTTTGCAGTCCCCCTCTGCTTATTCTTTTTACGCACCTGCCTTGCACAGCATCTTCCATACTTTGTGTGTTGCACACTCACGGGGACCTGCAACATGTGACTCAACAACAGAATGCCCTCCTTGTATCACGGCCTGACACTGATGATACCAGTTTACACTTTCCATGATCTACATTTTTAATTTCTTTCTCGCTGTTCTTTGTGCTTTTTCGCCTTTCTCACCCCTTGGTGTTTTGTTCTCTCCCTACTCATTCCTTGTAAACTCCATCTGACTTGGTTTGGGGCATTCATTAGCAGGCTTGTGAAAACGCTTGCACGCGCATGTACAACTTAGCTGTGTGTCAGGAAAGAGAGCCTCAGAATTCTGCAATGACATTTGGGTCTGCAGTTACATATTAGGCTGCCTTCTGGAATTATCTATTTTCACAGTGGCTACAAGTGCAGAGAGAAAGGAGGAGCCACCTCCCACACTCCCCAGGAACAAATGCCTATCTTCGTGACAAAAGGACAAACAGCTTTTGCCGAGCCCCAGGGACACTTTCCCCACACAGGGCTCATCTGAGGTCCGGCCAAGGCAATGGTTGGATGCAGAGTTTGAAAAATACTGTTACAGCTCAAAGATGTAACATTAACTAGACTCCAAAACACAGCACATAGTGATCATTTCAGTGCTTGGGCCTCCACAGCCTTCTAAGCACAAAAGTCTTTCTTGCAACACTCAAAAGTCTTTCTTACAACTTTGTGTTTTTCTTGCCCATACTTTCTTTTCAGACTCCTGCTGTATTTCATGCTTAAAAATGGCAAAAGGCAAAGAATCAGTCAGCAAGGCCACTTAGTCTACCCAAAGCTCTAAATGAAACCTCTATTCGATGCTGTATCTTTCTGTAAACACGTGCATTTCAACTGAAGAGTTTTACTTTGTTAAGTAGTATGGGATTTGGAGAGATTTGAAAATAAGCTTACATAATTGGTTTATCATATCAGTACTGTTGATAACTGCATACTTTCCTTGGCTGTCAGACTAAACTTTGTGTAGTCGTATACTAAATTAAACTAAAATCAACAGAAAACCCGATGGGATTCATCTTTTATTATTGTTATTCATCACGGATCCTTAAATGTAACAGAAGCTCAAGGAAAAAAGCTCAGGTTCTCGATCTGTTGAAAGAGTCAAATGCCTTCATCTTCCTTCTAACACAGGACAGCCCCTAACTAACTGAGGCTAGATTACAGACCTGTCATTGATAACCTTTATTTAAAATCCTTCAGATGTCGGTTCAGGATTAGGTATCACCCCTATTACTTCAGACAGAAGCTCATCATTTGTATCATGCGAGGGTACCTCACTACAGTCCTGGGAGGGGGATGGTACATATCAGTTTAATAAAGTCTTTGAAGAAGCAAAGAACTGTCTTTGAATGGTGAAATACCGTGATTACTGGTACCAGATTTTGAAACAAGAAAATTAATAAAGGCTTAATTCCGCTTAAATCATTAGTCAGTGAATTCAAGTAGTAAAGCTCTGCATAGTAGTAAAGCCAGTATGACAAGCAAGCATTCAGTGGGTTTTTTAGTCCACAAAAGGTAAGAGACCTAGCTTCTGCTTTATTGAAGTAGGTAGACCTATAGGCTTCGACAAATAGGCAATACATCCTGTTTTACACAACTTATCACTCAAATTTTAGACACCCATCTGTGAGTGAAAGTGAGTACAGACATGAACCCTTTATCTGGGTTGTACAAAGGCAAAATTAAGAAATTACATGCAGGATTCAGCTAAGTGTGGAAAATTTTCCATACAATTCAAAGTTTTAACAACTGGGTGAATTTGTCTTTACCTCACTTTCTTGCTCTCTTCTTCCTCCCCCCCTCTCTCTTCTTTTTGCTTTTTAAAAGTTGTTTTTAAGATTGCACTGTGTCTGCACTGACCTGGTACACCTATCCATACTATTTAGACTGACAACATAAATAAATCAAGAAATTTAAATTCCATAGAGGTGTTTCATTTTCAAGCTAAGAAAGAGCAACATTTAATTACTAGCAGGCTGCAATCATTATCCACTGGACCCACTCAAAACAATGGAAGGCTGCTTAATTGATTCTAAATTACATTAGTTATAACTGAAAAACTTAAAAAGCAAGCAAACCTGAAAGCCAAAGGTATTAAGATACATTGCTGAAATGTGGTAGAAGAGCATGATTCAAGACTGAAATATCCACAGTGGAAATTAATTTTTCTTTTTTGTTTTTGTTGTTAAATACCAAATTCTGTATTTAGATGCTTAATTTAATCTAATTTAGATCTAGGCTGATTTCCAGGTATACCAAAACATTTCTCCTGGATCTCAGAAGACTGCTTACCACTGTGGGTGAGGGATGACCAATCTGGCCTATTAGTCACTTATGGATTTTCTTGTAAAATATATTCTTCCACGGCTGGGAGGGTAGTTGCACTAATTCATCAATGCAGTCTTTTTCCTGAGACCAACCATGGTATGGAAATGGCACTGATGAAGCAGCTTCTGTTTCTTCCTAAAAGCAGACAAAAGGAAAAAGAACATATATATAATGTCAGGAGCTATTAATTCACCACTAAGAAATTAAAAAAACTATTTACATTCCGCTGGAAAATTACACTGAAAAATAATTACAAAGAATGTTATTCAAGAGAGGGTACTGAAATTACTTGCTTCTTTTACCTTAAGAAAAAAAATGCTATTTAAAGATCAAATAACGCATAGTTAAACACAATCACTCCCTACACACTGCATGCATTGCCTGTGTTCATTAACTAATGAGATTCTTTCTGTACCATGCAAAAAAAGGTCCCCTTTTGAATACATGAGATTAACTATTCAAATTTGCCTGTTATCTAACACAAGATTGCCCCATGTAATATTCACTCTGTAGCTGGGGTTTTATGTCCAAATACAAAATCTACTAAAATACATGGTTCAAAAGACATAGTAATATCATATCTAAATCAGGATCATCAAAAAGTGGGATGAGGCAGAAAGCCACAGAGGCTTATTATGTGAAATAGCACTTGAAGAAGAAAAATAATCAGGACAACTACATTTGCTTTCCTATTTGGTATCAACAAGAGATCCCCATGGAAGATAGAGCACACATGGGAATATGGGCAACAGCTTCCACTGTGATGATCTTTTGTTGCTTTTTGTTCTAATACTATAGTTGAGAAAGGGCAATGGACTACCATGCTTTGCATCAACACATAATTAACAATATCAGAGAACCCAGCCTCCCTCATTAATTCAAAAGAGTTCATCTGGTCTTTTCTAGAGTATGCCCATGTACTAATTTAACATTTGGCAAACTGAAGCCACTCCAGTCAGAGCAGCTATTTTGGGAGGCATCTAGTTCTACAAAACTGTGAGACCATACTCTCCCCCAAGTCCTACTTTGACTAGTCATTCAAAATTGTGCAAAATAATCATCCAGCCTATTTTAGTGGTTACGTTTCATGCTCCATGCCATAAACCTGAAAGATTACTGAGGAGGATGCAGCGTATCTAAAATTAAGAGGACAAGGGGGAACTGTGCAGTGGAAATGTGTAATATTGTGATGTACACTGCAACCATGGGAGCAGAGAAAGCTAATGAGCTCTGTAACCACTTTCTATTCATGGATACAACAAAACCTGTTACAGATCTTTCTTATAAAAGTTGAAGTGATGCATCTTCATTTTCTTCTGGTGGGCACAGTACATGATAAAAAGAGCTACATAAAATACACTGTGGGATCGGCATTTAGTCCAGCTGTATCTTTTTCTGGCCTGATAAACCCATGAAACTGAGCCAGAAATTACTCGTTCTTCGCAATAACATCACACCAAAACAATTGACTGCAGAGAACAAGATACTGGCCTACAACAGCAAGACAGAAGGGAGTGTTCTAAGTTCCAGCTATACCTTTATGTTCACTGCAATTGTGCCAAGTTCAAACACATTCCTTCTCCTACTCGCCGGACGATATACTGAAGGACAGTCTGGCATGCATCCAATGAGAGACAGGCCCTGAAAGAAATATAATGGGACACATGTAGTTTGGCTAATAAGAAATGTCTATTAAATATTTAAGGCAAGGTTGATCTTAATATCTACCACCTGTTTAATAACTGAGATTGATAAAAGGGAATGACAGGATAAAAATGCTGCACTTTGCCCTTCATTGTATCTAGACATGTATGAAAGTCACCCAGGACTTTAGACTCCTTCCCACAGTCGAGCTGAAAGCTAAATGTTCAAGGCAGAGCTCAGCTGTAGGGAATGATCCTCCATTTTTATAACAAGATTTCAGTTGGCCTTTCCATCCATTTCAGGTACATGAACAGCCCCTTCGGCAACAGCGTTCTTAACAATCCATTTACATTTTTAATTAGTTTATTGTAAAGCTTAAATATTGTAGTTAATTTTTTTTTTTTTTTTTAAAGAAAGCTTTTGATATAAAAATTAAGAATGAACCAATATCACAACCAGTAAGTTTCATGTTCACTGAAAGAGTAATAATGGCTGATGCATTCTGCTTGTGCCTAGCAACATAATCACAACCAGCTCGGATAAAGACATTCCCTTCCATTATAGCAGCACTAGTGTGGTCACTATAATGCTTACAGAAATGCTAGTTTAGCAGCAATTTGCCATCTACGGCAAGCAAAAGTTGTATATAAAAACTAGGAACTATAATGCCTTGGTTTCACTTTTGTTTCATAGTTATAACACTGCAACGGTGAAGCTGCAATCTGAAAATGCTCCGTCTTGCTTCTGTATGGAAGTCTCTGTAGACAAGCTTCCACAGTAGGTCTCCCAGGAATATATTCTGATTAAGAAGGGAAGAGAAAGGTGGGCTATTGCATTTAACCAGATCAGCACAAATATGCCACCTGAGAGGAATCTACTCATTTTAACCAGCAATTTAAGTAGCAGAAATTTTAAAAGTGTGGCTGTTCAAAAGAAAAAAATAATCTTTATATTATATTGTAGGAAAAGTGACCAAACAAAAAGGAGACATTTGAAGTTAGATTTCTGAACATGTGCAAATGAGATGTATGAAGGGGAGTAAGGACAGGTAGGGAACCTCCAAATTTTGTAGGGTGTTCAGGATCTTTTGGGGGACTGCAGTCTGCTTCCATGGTAGGCTAAATCCTGAAACAAGTTGGTCTGAAAGGTCCATGTTCCTTCCACAGGCTGGAAAAGCAGAGAGCAAGTTTTATACTTTTCAGAAGGTAATGAAGCAACTGCTTGAGTGCATGCAGAAAGTGACTTAGAGTTTCCTGGCGGGCTGCAGACACGTGTCACCCCTCCAACACTACAGAAGGAGATCGCGTGCTGAATAAACCTTCACTGGTCTAGTTCAAGATTGAGATAAATGGCCTTCTGCATGTAAAAAGGCACTCCTGTATCAGCCTATATCAACAGCTGGGGGAGAAAGTGAACTTTCAGTGGTTTGACTTGATCTAATGTGTGTAAAAAATACCCATTGTTTTCTAAAGAATGCTGTTCTATAGCAAGATAACAGTGGATTGTAAGTTACTGGATGTATACAGAAAAATTTGATATATATTATACTGGCAATTTATGCTGCTTTTATGACATCATTAAAAACATGCCCTTTTACTAACTTTTATACAGAATATTATTATCATATTCTGGCAAAACAAAGTACATCAGCTGAGAAACTATCTCACAGTGTGTGATGTCTAGTTATCACTGCCAATATTAGCTTTGTGGACTAAGTAATAATATTATAACTGCTGGTTGCTATTTGTGTACCAGACTGTTCCAATACCATGATGATGAGCATGCTGTTGGTGTCTGGAACAGATGGACAGAACACAAGAGATATTTGCCTTGATTTTAAGACAAATAGGATTACCTGTTTCATTAATAACGCTACATGAAGGCACAGACAAAGCCACATGATTCTATCTCCATCTCCAGTAACTGACAGGAAGAAAAGGACAGTGCACATTTATAAAGACACACATTGGACGCAACAAACAATTTACTCTAACTTTCAGAGAGAGCAAATCTCTGAATCCCTTGTAAAGCCAATGCAGGTGCTTTATGCTGTTAAGAGTGGAAACAAAATTCACCGCCTCGCTGTCAGCAACATCACTCCATTGCAGTTCTCTGCAAAGGTGATAATTCAGGCTGGAGATGAGGCAAATGCCCGAGTCCTGCCCAACTCCACTGATTCCCTACTTGCTGATTTAAACATCCCTTACAAAGAAGAAGTCACAACAGCTTTCCATCACTTCTGGAGAAGAGAACTGAAAGAACAAGGAACACCACTTCACCTCATCTTTTTGATATGACAGAGAAATAGGGAGAAAAGTACACTTCAATTCCACTATGTTGTTTCTTAAGCCCTACCACCAGATAGACACTTTATTCTTCATTCTTTTATTCTTTCACAGAAATGAGGAATAGAGACCAGGAGACAAAAGTAGAGGGAAATATTTTTACTGTAGGTTGTGCAGTTCTGTTTAGAATTAGGCCAGCGAAATTGGGAAAAAGTGATCTCAGGGCAATCTCATAAACAATACAATATATGATGCCATATACTATTGGCAAACTGTTTTGAATGACTGAAAAGGGGAAGAGGGCTCTGACACAGAGCGCTGGGATCATAACAAGAACAACTCCTTTCCTATTTCAGTCAAAAGCCAAAAGAGGAAACTGGAATCTACTGCTTTCATATAAGAGCTGCCAATTTCCCACTGGTATCAGAATCCAGTCATTTTTGGAAAGGAAATGTCCTATTGCTGCATGGCAAAGCTAGCAGGTGCAGATGGGATGTGAAAAACTTTCCCAATCACCAATCTGCCAAGGTCATGAACCAAAAAGTACAAATGTTTTTAAGGACAATCATTCAGTTCCGCAGATTCTGAAAGCACATTATTCAATTTGGCACCCAAAAAGGTTTGAAATAAGGCCACCGATGTAGGTGAGGTGTCAGATTACTGCAGTGATATAGTCCCCTCTCCCAACACACGTGAACAAATTTCTATAAATTACCTATGTCGACAAACACTAGCATACATCAAACAAACACAGTGGCAATGCCTTGTCTTTAAATTTAATCATCTGTTAATGCAGCCAGAAATTTTGTTCAAAAGTGTCTGCTTCTCCCGCAGCACTGTCTGGCCTGCAGACAACTTCACAATGTCAGACTGCAGCAGAGCCCTGTGAAAGGAGCTGCTGAGCGCCGCTGCCAAGGCTACAAAAGCAAGCACGGACCGTCTACTGCGTGGCCATGTAAAGCGTGTCTCAGGATGAAAGGAGCAACAATCATGCAAAGTGCTGAAAGTCTTAAGAAGTGAGATTTAGCATGCAGCCTCTGCTGAACGTGTCAGGCAAGGTCAGCATTGGGGAAAGCAGCTAACCATGGCATGATGGCGGTAAGCATCAAATCCTCAGGATTAAAATGAGAAAACTTTCTGCCATGCTTTCACTTTCCACTTCCCTTTCACTGGCAAAGAACACCCATCTACATCTGTCCAAGGAATCATGTCATACCACTACAAACATAACGAGATTTTGAGTAGGTCCCCATTCACATCTGAAATGCACATCTTGAGAAAATAACAGGAAATAGCAGAGCAAAGATGGTTTCCAAGAACCACAGAGCCAAATCAGCACTTTGTTCTTAATGCATAAATTAAGAAATCTTCTCTGCTGCTCTGTGGAGCAGGGTGAAATAGAGAAGAATGGCTTATATTTCTGCAGAACTTTGCATTTGCAAATACTGACTGCATTTTCATTTGTTTCCAGTAACAAAAACAGGTTGGATAAGCTAGTTGGAGTGGAATTAATTTGAAAGCTAAGCAATGATGGCTACACATACAAGACAGCATCCCTTCCTCCTTCTGAGGGACGAGTTCCTCTACCCTGAAATGGGTATCAAAGATAGAGGGTATGAATCATTTTCTGAATTGCCCGATTCTCTTTATTGACTATTGACCATTTGCTGAGAGAAGCTGGCTGAAATTGAGGGTGTGATTCATTTTACTTTGCCAATTACTCCTGAGCTCTCTTCAATAAGAAAAGCAAAGCCATGTACAATACCATTGTGGGATCCCATCTTTACTGTCTCGATAATTCAGTCTATTCATTTTCATTGGGGAAAAAACAGACTTTCCATACTTAGGCACTAAATTTTTAGCCTGGGTTCTAGAATTTAAACTGCATGCTTTTTGTTAACTTGAATATCCCCATATCTAGCAGAGGTACTGCTAAATGACGACCACAGATTGGACTGGAATGGTGAGGTCATATTTCAGGGCATGAGACCAGAGAGTAAAAATCAGCCCCTGCAAGGCTTTGCCAGCCTCAACGAGAAAAAAAAAATGGGGAGGAGGAAAGAAAAAGAAATTAAATGAAAGACTGTCCTGTTCATGAGCTGTAGCTTTCAGATTTTCTTAGATATTTGCCAATTAAATCAGTGAATTGTTCTTGAACAACAGTTAATTTTTAAGCTGATAATATTCATAATACTACCCAAGGAACACTGAAAGTGGTACTGGAAAATGTGATCTGGGGTGCTATGACTTACATTGAGCATGTTTAGAGGAAGACCGTGGCTGCTAAGGGTATGGTCTGTGCTCTTGGGCACCAGGGTCACACTCTACATAGCCTTTGTGGTTAAATCTTGTTTTCCATGACACAGACACTTCCAATACCTAGCATCAAAGAAAGACTATTCAGGCTGGAGGAAACATGTAGTGATACTTCTCATAAGTACCTCCCAGTCTCCAGCTTCCATAACCCTTTCTCCCTCCTGCACCCATGGACACATATCCATGCCTGCTGCCAGGGTCACAAAGACAGACCTCTTCCACTCACAGAATCATGAGAACCATTTTGTTCACATACCGCGCCAAGTACAAAGAGCACCTCAAACTACTCATTTAGATGCTTGTAGTACATAAAGTGTTGATAGAAACGGAAAGAGGCCACTTAACCTTCATGTTATCTAAAGGAGGCCTCAAGTTGGAAGACAACTCTTGTTTACTGTACCTACCCAGCAAACTCACAGGTGATACCTAAGGCTTAGTTCTAACCTGCTGGCAAATACTATGTTCAATGCAGGAAAATTGTCTAAGGAGCCTGAAAACCCACTACTACTACCTCTCTTGGCTCTGGAGTTGATTCAGACGTTGGCTAAGCTTATGCAAGCACAGATCTGAACAGTCAAGATATCTGTGCTAGTTTACAACCCCAGCACTGCTCAGGAAGGAGTCATTTGAGCACACCAGTCACACCACCTATCTCAGTGTTGAGAAAGAGTCATTTGGCAGGTTTGACACCACCCTGAATTCCTTAAAGAGGGGAATCCTAATCTAATTACCTCAGTATTGTTCAATATTATAAACTGCAACTGCTGGAAGTAGGGCTCATGCCCTGTGAGCTAACTGCTTATTAGAATTGAAAAAGTAACGGTTAGAAGGCAGGAAATGAATACAGAAGTCTGCTGTCTCATAGAGTAATATATGAAATGATGTAGAAGTGGGGAATAGAAATTTACTTCCTCAGATTTAAAAAGAACTTATCCCTGGATAAGAGCAGTGTTGTTAAGACAACACATCCTAGGGTCTAGTCTACACATAGTTCTTGTAGAAGCATTACTACTTTATAGAAGCATAAATTATAATTTAACTGAAATATTATTCTGTTACAAGCCCTAGTGGCCAGTACATTCTTGCTCTGAGTGTCATTGAAGCAAAGAAGTCGTTCTATCACACCTATCTACATGGATTCTCCCAGCCTAGTTATCTCAACAGGTATTCTGTATTTGGTGGAAAAACTTTTGCACTTGGATAAGCACCTAGATAAAGCATTTTGTTTTCTGCAGTCAAGGCATGTTTTTTTTCTTTTTTTTACATGCAATGACGTAATCTACATGAATTCTACTTTTTTTCTTGCTAAGTCTGAGACAAGGCATACATTACTCTGTATAGAATAAATTTTTAGCTTGTGTTAGCAAACATGAGGTAGCTTATTCAAACCCATGCCAGGAACTAAATTAAGTTTTCAGAGACAGAGGGGAAAAACATACAGCTGCTAATTGTGAACAGTTTTTCTGAGAGTTTCCTCTTTCATTTTCCATTTAAGCATTTTTTTTTTGCCGTAGGACAAAAACATAGCCTGCCACTACCACATTTTTTCAGCCACAGGTTCTCAAATAGTCAGATGAGGATTATTTTTCAAGTCAACCAAAGCATTAGCAAAACAATGGAGTATTGAACTACGGGGATGAAGATTTGATAAAAATGTTGATAAGAACTACAGAAAGTTGTTCTAGTTCACAAAATGTGCCTGTTAAAATTGATCTAGATACAAGTTCAGGTAGATTGTTTTATGTACCTGTTAATGTTTTTTTGTTTTCTCATTCATACCCACTGCAGCTCCCACCTAGAAAAATATATCTATTGCTTTGGAATGACTAACAGGTTAAGCAAAATTAATCATATTACTAACACCTGCCTAACAAATAGATTAAGAAATGCAATCTACCTATAGATTTAGACTAACACCTGGAATTCTAACTATACATATTTTCACCTAATAAATAACCAAGTTCCAAATAAATGCCAGTGAACTCACTGCAAGAGTACAGTGTTGTAAACCTGTACCACAGCTCTCTACAAAACAGCTTCAAGGGCTGCGACGTGAAAGCAGGTTTTAGTGCTGCTTCCATTCACCCTTTCTGTGCCCCAATTAGTGATGACCTTGCCCGTGCTGGAAACCACCAAATCTGGAAGAAGTGCCTTCTCCAACTTTTCCAATTTTCTAAGGAAAAAAAGGCCTTTGTCATCATATTTTGTGTATGAGTGCTTGTTTTGCTGTTTTCACTTCCTGTTTGAGTAACTTTTGAATCCAGTGTCTGCTTTGCAACTAAATTTGAAAGTGAATCACAGGTTTGAAGATACAAAGTTGTCACAAGTTTAGTGGAAGTAGGCAGCCAGCTAGAAAGGAGATCCAAATGGTGCCTCCAGCCATGGAAAAGGATGTGGCAAAAGCCCCATTCTCATCAGACATCAGACAATCCATCTAGTACAGACACAAAGGCCAGGGGAAAAACTTGCATGAGGCACAAATCCCTTGGAAATCAGGCTTCACTGATTCCATTGCTCATGGACCTACTTGCTCATTTCTCTTAGACTTTCCTACCACACAGAGAGCTAGGGTGCCCTAAATATCTGCTTATGCCATTCACGGTCCAAGTTATAGTTCAACTACATCTCCTTAAAAACTCCAGTGTATATTTAATGAGGACTTTTTTCCACACACAGAACAGATCTCCTTTGTGCCCCAAACCACTAAACAGTTCTTCAAATACACTGTTTTCATGTATCTACAATTTTTCTCAGTGTAAGAAACCATTTTCACATGTGGCCTTATTTGAAATGTGATTCTGCTCACTGGCATTAGTTTGTAAAAGTATATGAGTCAGTCTTTTTCTTTCTGTTTGTTGAGTTTAGATATTCAAGTCCTCAGATGGTATTCATTTATTTTTTGCGCAGTCAGAAGTCTTGCCCGTGATGCCATGCGCTCGTGCATTATCAACAGAACTTCAGGTTATGTACAGATGATTTCTTCTGCATCTAGCAATGCCAATGGATAGAATTAACAACCGCCGAAGTTCCTCACCACTCTTCAGATGTGCTAATAGGAGAGTTTATGGAAGTACTGCTAGCTCAGGTGAGGCAAAGCCAGCTGCCATATCTCAGACTGGGATTTTAAACTGCTTAAAATAATCTACCTAACTGTGTTTACTATGAATTAGGGAGAACTCACAGAACCTGCTCTGTGACAGGTCAGTATGCAGCAGCTTGAAGGACCCATGTGACTGTGGATGGAAACCCTCTTTCCTCTGCACATCTGGATCTGGAACAAAACATCTGTTCGTGTTCTAAACTAGCCAAGGCTGAAGCTACTGTTGTCCTAAGAAAACTAGGAAACATAAATAGATTCTTTAAGACTCCAAAAACACCTACTTAAAAAACGGAATCCATATTTCTCCAGCAACACAGACATAATAAGACCCAAGTTTATTGCACTTTTTCATAGAGCAAAATACCTTTTGGCACATTCTCCAATCCCATAAACATGACCAAAGGAGTGAAAATTAAACTAATACACAGAACAACTGTTAAGACTCAGCCTTCAACCTAAGAGTACTGATCAGTACTGATCAGCTATGGGAAGCCAGTTTTGCACATTCTTGCACAGTTTCCGTGGCCTTATGTAAAAAACACATGCAAAAATACAGGTGCTCATCTTGCCCCAAATAAATCTAAAACTGCATGATTTTGATATTTGAAACTTGGCATGCATCCTCTAAATGAACAAATACCTTGTTCTGTCACAGACAAAAATTGTGTGCATTTCATACCTCTTCAGCATCAAGCACAGTACATTCCACCTTCAGAAGGATACAGGAATGTTTAAAGACAGCGTTATCTAAAAGAGCACCATGACAACCATAACCAGGTACCACATCTACACATAAGAGGCACAGACTCATGTTCACTACAAAGGAGGGGCACTGTGATTGTTAGCATGTCACTGTAGAACTTCCATGAACACAAAGTACAAATACTGCCTGTGCCCTGTCCTTGTGAGTGTCTGCTTAAGTGAGACCCATCTCCATGTGAATAAATTCTCAGCAATGCAACTAGGGAAGGCTAGTGTCTCAGACATCTGTGCCTCAAAGGAGAGCTTGAGGGAATTTTCAGTTGTCTAATAAGAAATGAGTTCACACTGCAAGTTTTCACTTCCTAGAAGGTAGTAGTAGGATCTCCTTCCTCCTCCCAGCCATCCATTTTAATAAAATTGCTGGAAGACTGGAGTGCTCTGTTTCTCTTCCATATGAAGTGAAATGGCCAATGGGGTTCCGTGTTATTAATGCTGAATGTTGGATTAAACAGAGCATGATCACATATATCTTATTTCTTTAGGGAATCAGGCTCAAAGAATCATCCCCCTCCCTTTCTGCACTAAAAAGACACCTATTGACTCACTAATCTATCTCCAACAGATGAAGGAGGTGAAGAAACAAAGCAAGTAAGTGATTATGTTAACTGTGGGAATGAATTATTTTTGGTAGCCAGATGGAAGAAAAGCTTCTGAGGAAATTTAACCACCACACCCTGCTAGTTATTAAAGGACTGTGTGGAAGCCATGGCTGGGTGACTGCTTATGCAAACTTTGGAAAATGTTTGTTTAATAAAAAGATTAAACAACAGGTTTCATGACAATGTCTGCTGTGTCTAACAGGACCGGACTGTTACAGAAAACCTGGTCTTGCATCCAGGTAGACTGCTGTGTCTGTGTGGAGCAGACAGATTCGTGCATGTGCAGGCTAACTGAGGATTCAAGCCACAGCGAAAAAAGAAAGGGCTGTAATTTTTGTCTGCATACTGTGACAAAAAAAAACAAGTTTAGCAAATAAGTTCTGTTATGGATTAAGGCTTACATGCATGTATAGTTTCTAGGTAGAACAGAATTGCAACTTACTCTATTTGAAAGGTTTTGTTGTTGTAAAAAACTTTCAAAGGAAGACTTCTCATGTGAATGAGAACTTTCAAATGAAGACTTTTCTTCTGAATGAAAAAATCGTAAATTGAGATTTGGTCCAAAATACATATTTTTAAAATGTGGGGCTGTAGGGAAAACCAATCAATAGATATACAAAATTTACAATAAAATTTACAAGTAAAATTCCTACTGTGAATACCCAACAGAAATAAGCAACGCTGCAGAACTCTCTTGGTTACATTCTGATTGTCCCAGTGAATGGTACTGTTCACATTCTTCAAAAAGATTAGAAGTGGGATGTCGCATGTAGCTACCGTGATTCATTTAATCTTTTTTTGTCTTTTTCCAACCAAGCATTTTAACAGGGAAAAACAATGACGTCATCAAGTTCCCCTCTCTGCTGAGACTGGGGAATTGCAAGGTTTTATGCTGATTTGTTGACTGGAAAATTTAAATCAGTGATATTATTAATAGATGTAGGTTCTCTTGCCGTTACTTTGTGGTAGTTCATGAGGGAGACAGAAGTACCTCATGATCTGCTTGTAGACCACAGTCAAGGGATGAAGGATCACCCAACATTCCAGGACACTTAAAAGGAGGACCAGAATTGGATAACATCTCTTATTTGAAAATACAGTATTTTCTTGGGAGTTATTCTTGTTTGTGACATGATTTTCCTAGTTAGAAGAAACAAACTCAGATGAGAATGAGAGATTAAATTCTGCCTCTCCACTGTGCTGCAGTCTTTCCCTCTACAACTGTTGATGCAAATACTTAAAAATCTATGAAAACTCATACACCTCCACATTAAAATTAGTAAATAACTTAGCTACATTTTTAATTATCAGGTACAAAGGACACAGCTAGTTGTTGCCACCTTCAATACCTAAGCTGCTTGTCATTACGATGTTCAAGAAAAAGGGCTCAGATCCTGAGTTACTTGTGCCCAGCTCTGATTCCAGTTCGGATCTGAGTTTAACTAAGCAGAGACAGCAGTGAGTCCCTACTCAAGACTGCCACCTCCTGTCTTAAATCCCTAGTCACTCACTGGCTCATTAGTAACCTGATCACGGTGCTTCTAATGCTCCCTTTGCTTGTAAAACTAATTCCATGTAGAGAGAGGATGTTTCTTCAAAAATAATCAGATACAAATATTTATATAAGTTATAGGAAGGAGAGCAACTATGCAATATGTTGTATCTGTTTTATGAACAGTTATGTTTCCATGGATATCCAAAGCTATTAGACCTAATGAAAATTCAAAAAAGAGATGATTTCCTTCTCAGGCAGTGCTATGCTCTGTCTCACCATTCTGTGTTTCAACAGACAGGCCTATCCATTTTATTATGCACATTAATCAATTGCCAGATAAAAATACATTACTGACACCTGAAACGTGCTACTGCATTTATAAACTGTTGATCAAAGACAGAAAGGGAGAAAGGCTGATTTTTTTCCCCAGTTGTTAATACTAATTTTAAGTACAGCTGGCATCAAAACTGCAAAAATTGGGAAATTAGAGGACAGTCTTTTGCTTTGCACACTTCAGATGTCTGACAGTTCTTTGCTTCTAATCAATTAGGCAATAACCTTGACATCTTTTATTCACATCTGAGACTTTCTCTTCCTGAGTCTGGCTACTGGAATCCAAGTAAATGCACATTCCTGTGTTATTTTCTATTTAAGATCTCAATATCCTCCTTGTAAGGAAGAATAAAAATTCTCATACAAAAGTTTTGACTAAGCCCATCTTCACCTGCAATTTACAAAAAAAACCCCAACTTTATTTCCTTTCCTTTTCCTTCTGTTTTGCCTTATTTAATCTGAAAATATAGGGCAAATGATCTCTGCAAAACCGCTAATTGAAAGTTTCAGATATTTTTCAGGGTAACAAGAGAAGAGAGGTTTTCCTTATTTTAAGCTAGCGGTACATCCACTTATTTGAGCTATTTCCCTATTTTCATTCTCAATCTTAGTAAGTTTTCAGCCTTCATTTAACTGGGTTAGTTTCCAGAGGCCTGCAGTTAGGAATTTCAAGGGCAGAACTCACTAGTTCTCACTTCAACACTGAATGCATTATTTCTCTTGTGCCATGGCAGTAGGAATCAAAACAAAAAAAACCAAAACAAAACAAAAAAAAGGCAAAAAAAGAGATCACATCATTTCTGAAGCAGTTCTTGGGATACTTTCATATAGTAAAGTCCTTACCACTAAATGGAATATGGTAAAAAAGTAATTGTGCTGAGTGTCTGCACTGCACATCAATCAATTGACTTTGGAAATGCCCAGCATTTCTGAGAAATACATTTGGTCTTTGTTAAAAACAAAACGCTTTAAAAAAAAAAGGCTTTTGAAAAAAAGTGAGAGGTGTGATTCAAACCATGTAGCAATATCATGTGTTGGCAATTCTTGTGCTTTCTGGAAAAGCTACTTAATGAAAGACATTGCACTTCGTTCTGGAATGTCTCTCGTCTAGTCACACCTCCCTAGTCTTCAAAGTTTGATACAGAGGTCCCCAAGTGTTGCAGGACCAGCACTGTCAGGCAGGAGAGCCTGAAAAACCCTGCAGCACAGCAGTATAGTAGGCTTTCCTGCATCCCGTAGACTGGGAAACCAAGGTACAGGTGTTTCCATCTCCTAACCTCTTGCATGCTGCATGCTCGCAGGATTGAATCAATCAGGATTTAATCTCTCCGGTATCCCTGCACGTGGCCTATTTACTAAGCCCACATGTCCTACTTCCATGGTGCACTCTGCTCTGAAATTTCTGGTTGTACCTCATCTTACTTCAGTCACTGCAAACTCATAATTTCATCGAGTCACAGAATGGTTTGGGTTGGAAAGAACCTTCAAAGCCCCCCCCGTCCCACCCCCCCACCCCGGGCAGGGCCCCCTTCCCCCAGCCCAGGGTGCTCCCAGCCCCGTCCAGCCTGGCCTTGAACCCTTCCAGGGAGGGGGCACCCACAGCTGCTCTGGGCACCCTGCTCCAGTGGCTCATCACCTTCATCATAAAAAATATCTTCCTTATGTCCAATCTAAACGTACTCTCTTTCAGTTTAAAACCACTGCCCTTTGTCCTGTCACTACAGGCCTTGGTAAAATGTCTTTCTCCACCTTTCTCATAAGTCCCCTTTTTATACTAGAAGGCCACTATAAGGTCTCCCTGGAGCCTTCTCTTCTCCAGGCTGAACAACCCCAACTCTCAGCCTTTCTTCATAGGAGAAATGGAAAACCTCACTGCTTTCTAGTTTCTAGGATATACAGAACATATTTTTTTCCTCAAAAGAATTAAAATAACAGATCCTTATAACACACTTCAACGCTACCTTTCATTTCTTCTCCCCATAACTTGTCCTCATGTGGAGCTGGCCTCCATACAGTTCCGAATATGTCCTAAAATATACATTGGATCTTGAATCACTTACATCTGTGAAACATTGCAGGATGTCATCTCTGTGAAAACTATACACGAGCTGTTACATGCATAAGAATTGTTACAGATCCACCAATCACGGTGAGGCGCTAACAGTAACTTTTGATCCCAAATTCATTATCCTTATTGTCACATATATCTGTATACAAATGCAAGCTAGCTCAGTTACCAGTGGCTTCATTTTGTTCAGGTCATACTTTATCACAAATTCATTACTGCAAGTAAATATGGACTAGTTAAATAATGCACATAAATTACTGTTACCTCATGTGTCATGTTCTCTGGATTTTTTTCTTTTCTAAGTATTCCTATTAAAAATAATATAATAAGAGCTATTCTTAAAATCCGGTAACATGTAACAATATTTCTGTTTTAAACAACAGCATTTCATCATTGTGTTTTTACAGCAAGCAAGCATATGCCCATGTAAAAGAATTCTGTAAAAACTGAAATTGAAAATGCAGAAAACAGATAAAGAATGGTCAAAATAAATCCATTAATCAATTTGTTAAAAGTCACATTCACTTGTATGGGGCTTAACTTCATAGCAACAAAAGAAGAATTGATTTGAAATCATTCTCTGAAAATTTGAGGTGCAAACAGACTTCAGCTATCAGAATTCTACCATCAGCAAATAACAGCAAAACATTATTTTGCATATGCTGTGGATGAGTTTTGAAAACTGCATTTATTTTTTAACAAGTCAGTATTTAAGCCCACAGTATTAAAAAAAGCAGGGTTATGGTTAAGCACAGGGCTGGGTATTAGATGATTTAGATTCTAGTCTTGGCTCTCTCTCTGACCTCCCCTATGAGATATTCACAATTATTTTTTCAGAGGTGACACCTAATTTTGGATAACCCAGCTTTGCCTGACAGACTTTAATACCTGGAACCCAGTTTTCAGAAAATGGTTTCAGTGACTTCAGCTGGTATAAAAAGAATTCAGTATCTCTGGAAATCAGATTCCTGAAACTCTGAATTTCCACTGGTTGCCATTTATATCTCTACAAAGTGTCCACAAAATGTCACCAGTGACATAAGTGGATAATTCAGATTTATTAATACTTTGCATCTGCTGCACATGCCTAAACAACTATACAACATTCAGGGCAATGGAGAGCAGGGTCCAGAGCATCCAGAGGCTTGCCATGAGTGAGGTGTCCAAAGTCCAACACACCTCATCTGCACATGCTTCAGCTTAGGTCATCAGAAATTAAAGTGTTTCAAATAAGAAGCCATAGCTGAAAAGGCAAATTTTATTTACCATAAAACTATTTGTGGCCCCTAACTTTCCGTGAAATCAACATAAGTATATGCCCTGCAGGGATATGCACCTTTGTGACAAAGCATCATCACATACACAGTGATCAAAATACATTATGATTTCCAATGTCTGAACTCTATATTGTGTTTTAAAAATTCTGAATGGCAAATGCGATACACGCTAGAGATGCTACATGGAACCGAATTTGAGCTTAATTTACAAAACAAAGTGACCTTTAAAATGTGTTCTTATGTTTATCTGGAAATGAGTCAACAAAAATAAACGTTCATACTCTGTAACCCTGTGACACTAAAGAGGAAAAACATTTTCTCCACCTCATGAAGAAATGTTATTGAAAAATCCCCAACAGTGAAAACCTCTCCTCATCATATTTTAATTAAACAGCTAAATATCTCACCCAAGAATCCTAGTGTAACCTACACTGAATCATACCATCTGTATGAAGATGTTTTGCCTTTATGCCAGTACTTCCATCTCAGATGACTCAGAATGGGTGGTGCTTATAGGGAGAAGAATCCAGACCTTTCTATCCTACTCAGAAATCCAGGCCTGCTGAGCACACTTGTTCAATGCAGGTTGACACCAGAGTTGTCTTTTCTTAGCAGGAAAATGATCCTGCATAGGCTACCATGACCTCACTGCTTCTGGCACCTGAGCGAAGTTGGTTTTGACAACCAAGAAAGCTACTTATTCAATATTTGGTAAAGGTCAGAGTCCATTAATGCTAATGAGGTAGTCATACAGTGTTGGATGTATGTCTGTTAAGGGCTTATCAGCCTTTTAAACCATGATCTATTTAGAAGTATTCAGATTTCCTGAATGTTTTTAACTTACTATATCCACTGTTTCATAAATCCAGCAAATGATACCGAGTGTTTAATCAATTCTAAGGGATGCTTTCTGTGAATATTACTAATCTGCTATTTTTGGTAAAGTAATGAAATAATTCTGAGACAAAGGTAAAATGCCTCAATAAGAAATAAAACAGATTAATGAAGATAAAAGATGACTACTAGTAGTTAGGTAGAATGTCTTTCCCCTGCTTGGCCAAAAGAACGCTGGAGCAGGCCTCATCAACAAGGGAACTGGCCTCAGTTTCCCCATCCAGCACAGAGTTGGCATGTGCAAACCCTGTACACCTACACTGAGAGAGAGGGCTCCGCAGGAATTGGAAGTGGGACTAAGAAACACCCTGTTTGCTGTCTGTGTGTGAGGTGTCGTCTGTTCCTCCCAGACCCTCCTTTCTCTGCTACACTGAGCAGAGCTGTGGGACAGCTGTCCCAGGAACTCATTTTCCCTTTCTGTTCTGAGTATTTCCTGCCTCTGTTCACAGCGTTTCTCTATGCCTGCACATTTGGGTAAGCACAGAGCACTTAATCGTTCATAAAGTTCATAAAAATCTATTAAACTCAGTATAAGATAGTTGTAATACTTTATCTGGTAAGCTTCAGCACTCTGCTCAGTCATCATACTTTATTATCTTCTATCATGAAGACTTGCTCTCTCGCACAAGTCACAGCAAGTCACCACACCTTTTCCTACTAGGAAACAGTGGGTAGTTCTCTCCACAGCTTTACAGGCAGCAGCGAGTGGACACTAGCTTTTTGGAAGATAAATATTCTATTTACACAGTATTATGCAAAGGTTACTTTCCAACTTACTGCAGAAAACCTAAGTTATGAAGTATATATACAAAATTACTCTGAAAATAGAAAAAAAAAAAAGATATATTTTCTTCTGTTTGCTTATTTATTTACAACCTTCCAAGCAAGTTGCACTAACTAGAATACACACAAAATGGAATGCGTGCAATATATACACAAAGAACATAATTCAAATGTATATGGTACCCTATATTTTCACCCATCAATTCACTGATTTTTCAGCTTCTCCACTTCAAGATTTCTTTGCATCATATGACTGACCTGCAAAAGAAATACCAATTCCTGTGTATTTTAGGTGTAGCTAAATTAAATCTCTGCAGCTATGGTCTATTTATATGTACACTGTACTGTTAGCACAGTTCAAGTACTTCACAAATACTGACCCTGCAGGATCTCTGGGGTGTTACACTGTTCCTCATCACCACTCATGTGGACAACAGATCTTCTCCACTCACACCAGTGGCTGCACTGTGATGGAGAAGACATTCTCTGTTACCCGCCTCACAGCAAGTGACACTGACAAGTACAGACCATGACAAAACTTCCCTCCCTGTTACTAACAAGGTTGCTACCATGCTCTGCAACTTTCTTCCTCTAGGCACTTTTTTTTTTTTTCCCCTTTAGAACAAGAAGTAATATCTCAGTTCAACTAAACTAGTAAAATAAGTTTTAAAATAGATTTCCGTTCAAACCACATTATATTTCCTTTCTCGCATTGTACGTGACCTTTGGTGAAACACCAAAATCTTTTAAGGCTATCCAACAACTGACAGCAATAGTTGGTAGCAAGAACAGCGATGGATTTACTGACTCTACCCTGCAGTACATAAGTTCCTCCTTAACAGGCCTACTTCCGGTACAGAACTTGCATCCCTTTGATATGTAATCTTATATGCTATGCTAGAAGCAGCAAATTAACCATTTATTTTGCAGTGATTGGTAGACTCCAATATCTCTACTTCTTGAGTGATTTTAATTACACTGTGATTTCTGACTGCAGTTCTCAAACTAACCCTTTGTCATACAGCATTTAACTAATAGTCTAAATCCCTCATAGGAAAAGACTCGTGATAAAAGTTACAGGGGATGTATATTAATGTAATAAAATAAAAATCTTACACATATATAAAGATCTAGTGAATATCTAATCTTAGAAAAGCGAGTGAAGGCAGTTTGCTCTTTAATTTTCTCTTTCTTTCTTCAGGTCTGCCAAATTAAAACACAGTTTGCCTCAGAGCAAAGTAAATTTTGCCATCATGGTACATGAGGAGGCATAGCTGAAGCATTCTTCCTGACAAATCAACAGATGATTTGAGCTCAAAATGAAACATTTCTCATTCAGAGACTGCAGATGCATGAGCATTAGTATGATATGGCATGGTACCATATCCAGCTTATTGAAACTAAGACATAGGCAGGTTAAATCACATGTCCAGAATTACCCAGCAAATCTAACAACAGAGCAGTAAACAGGGTGTAGTTCCCTTGTCTGAGCCCTCTATGCTGGGTTCAACAAGCTGAGTGATTTCAGATACACAGATTAATTAATTTTTCTGGACAAAGGCTTTTAAGGCAAATGCTTTACGCATATGGCTTCAGCCAGCAGTTTAAACCCTTTACTTGTATAAATATCAAACGTCATGCCCTGAAAAATAGATTAAAATATGAATATTAAACATATCTATATTAGAAAGCAATTTATACCCAAGTAAAACTGTTACTACTCCAGAGTGACCAGGGTGTCTTTCCATTAGAGCTGCATGGCACTGGATTAGTCCATGTTTGTTTGCACAGCCTCTTCATCCTACTAGGTAATGACAGGTCTTCTTTTCATTCTCAGTATCTGGATGTGATTAAAGTAAAAAAAAAAAAAAAATCAAATATTATGGCTTATATTCTGGTATTTTTAAAATTTCTGATTGTTCCCACTAGTCTGTAAAATTCAAGGCAGAAAAAACCATTACAACCATTATTTATATGTAACTTATATAAATGTAACTATACAAAAAACCCCTCGCACTTATATTGGTTCTGCTATGCCTAACGTAAGATTGGCCACTGTTCATAGTGGATTGACATAGCTCATGGCACAGAAGTAAAAAAAGGGGGGGTGGGGGTGGTTCCCACCTTCTCCAGTCTTGTGGAAGTCTGTGGAATTTTGGGCAACACAAATGTTAAAGGGCTGTCAGAAACACAGCTGGAGGTCATACTGATTTTTTCCTTTATTCGGAGTCCAACTGCCAAATGCAAACTGATTCCCAAGCAGACCTGGGAAAAACCTCTTGGGGAGAGTAAAACCTCTTCTGGGACGTCAAGCTGTGAAATAACACAGTGTTAGTGATACATAGTTCATTAACAGCGGCCTAATTTCACACTGTACAAGGAGAGCTGGCAGACAAACCTACGGTGGGCTGCTGGAGAGGGGAAGGGGCGAGGGAAACGGGGGGTCGGGCAGTCTGCTCTCCTCAGAAGGCGGGGGACGCTGCTCCCTGCCACGGGCGCCTCCTCCGTGCGCTCCTAAGGTGGTAGTGTCTGTCTGTCTGTCTGTCTGTCTGTCACGACAGCACAAGCAGCCCACAGGACCTCGGTGACCGCCCGCTCCCACCAACTCCCGCACCCCGCCGAGGCACACATAGTACCCGCCTCGGCATCGGTGAAAAGCGAAAGGAAAAAAAAAAAAAAAAAAAGAAAAAAAAAATTTGGCTCCGATTTTCGGGCCGCTTTTCCCGTCCGGGAGCGGGGAGCGAGGCTGTGAGGACGGGGTTAGGCCGCGGGGAGCGGGGCCGCCGCCATGGCAACGGGGGCGGGCGGGGCGAAGGGAGGAAGAGGCGGGCGAAGGGGGAGGTGTCGCCGTGCTGATTGGGTGACGGCGTGGCGCTGACGGCTTCCGGCGTGCGCTGCGCGGCGGGCGGCAGGGCGGAGCGGAGCGGGTGAGGGGTGGGGGGACCGGGCGCGGTGTCGGTGTTGTCGGTGCGGCGGCGCGCAGCCATGGACACGCTGGGCAGGAAGGTGGTGGTGTGCGACAACGGCACCGGGGTGAGTCGCTCCGGGACCCTCCGGGGCGCCGGGGGTGTGTGTGTGTGTGTGGGGGGGGAAGCAGGGCGGTGACTTCCCCCCCCCCCCCCGCCACCGCCTCAACCCGGCCCGGCTTCCTGTGGGGACACCCGCGGGCCGCGCCCGGCCCTGCCGCCGCCGCCGCCGCCCCACCGGGCCCGGCCGCCTTCCCCGCCCCGCGTCCAGGCGCTGCCCCCCGCCGCCAGCCCCGGCCCTCGGCTCAACCGCTGCGGCGGGGGAAGCCGGTGCGGGCTCCGCGGAATGAATGGGCGGGGGGGGGGGGGGAACCGGGCGCAGAACGGCGCCGGCCCCGGCGCTTCGCCGGGTTCTCCGCTTGTTTCTAAACCGGCTGAGCAAAACCTGCCCTCGGGGGTCTTCGGTGCTGGGTCCGGTGGGCGGGTGTGGTGCTGATCCCCCTCCCGGCGTTTTGCTGTTTTACCCGTGAATACCTTATTTCTCGACATGACCCGAGCAAGTCTCTCCATAGCAACTAGCGTTTAACCAAAAAAAAAAATTGACCATTTGAAAAAAAAAAAAAAAAAAAGACACAATTCGGAATGAGCAGAAGACAAGAGCAACCAGGGATGTGCCCCCTCTCTATGCAGGATTATTACTCTTAGGGAAATGGTTTGGGGGACTTTGTGGTGTGGGTTTTTTTTTTTTGTTTGTTTGTTGGTTGTTTTTTTTTGCAGCTACTGGTCAAAATGGAGCATCATCCTTTTGTTAAGACTTTCCTGATCAGCACCATACTCAAAATTGGCATTTTTAAAACAAGAGAGCCCCAAAGGTTTTCTCCCCATCCTTTCACCTTTTCTGCCCTCCCTGAGCGTGCAGGCACCCACCAGAATTCAGCCTTTTGTCAGCGGTGCGCAGGCTTCCTCGACAGGAAGTGGTAAAGATAACCATTTTAAAGCAAAAAGATGTTATAGGTGGATATTTCCCATTGGTAATTTTGTTTAGAAATCTAGGGTTTCCCCCAGTAAAACGGGATGTGGAGAGTTAACACAGCTGACGGCATGTAAAGATCTCTTGAGCTGCAAAAAAAGGGAAGTGATTTTTTTTTTTTTTCTTTTTATAAACACTTGGAATAAAGTTGGCTTTTTAAAAGCCAAAGAGGGAATAGTTGAGACAAAGGATATCATTGTTAGAGATTTGACATTGTGAATTAGAGGGTTTTTCAATTAGGGTCTGAAATCGTTTGAGTGGTTCAGGAAGAAGAGCATCATGTTTGACATTTCTGCTATCTTCAAGTTCTACCTGCTATAGCAAAAATTATCTTTAATAGGGCTGTGGTCTGGGGCCTTTGGGCACATTTTACACTATCGTTTAGAAAAAGGAAAGGAAAAAAAATGAAGGCATTTTACCATTGTTACAAAGGGATGCGGAAGCTTTTTTGTTGTTTTTGTTTCCCCCCCCCCCCCCCCCCATTGTTTAATACTCTTACTGTCAGGCCTGTATCAAAGAAAAAAAAAATTAGAGCTTCATTCTTTAGTGTGGTCCTTTACATATCAGTAAATCATTGAGTTGTGAGATGTTTGGTGTAGGGGTAGCGACAGCAGCGTTGTGTTTTGGCTGGTCTCAGTAAGGTGTGAGGCGCAGGGTAGAAGTCGTTATTTTTACCCATTTTCCCAAATTGGGTTTGCAACACAGATTTTGTACAGTGTCAAATATCTGTGTGTGCTTTTAAATCACAAGACCTCTTGGAATTATAATTTTTTTTTTTTTTGCTTTGAGTTATACCAGCAGGATACAGTGGAAGGTGCCTTTATAGGGCCCTTGTGTTTCTGAGAGGAGGGGCCTGTGTCGCTTCATCTTGTGTTGCTTTGGGTTGTGTTGGGCCTCTGAGCAGAACAACATTCATATGGAAGAGCCCTGGCTACAGAGTTCATTATGTGGGAGAGCAAAGTATCGAGAAATAATTGTTAGATCAGTAAATTCAAAATATTTAGGTTGAATTGGGATAATTAAACTAGAATTGGGATAATTACACTGGAAGAAAATTTAATTCAATAAATATTTTGAGCCTCAACTGTGTATTGAGATTATCAAGTAGTCCTATATTGTCAAATCAGTATTTTTACAATAATATTCTTTCTGTATGACAAAGAAGAGATGTTTTATGTCAGAGTGATTTCTGAAACGTCGTGATATGTCATACTTAAAACCATGATTGACATTAAATCTCTTGCCAGGTGCCAGAAATACTACATAAAAATGGAAAATCATCTTTAGAAAAATCAGATGTGATTTTAACTTCAGGCTTGTCTTTGAAATTTACTGTTCTTGTTCTGCTGCAATAATGCATCTGTCTGCAACCGATCTTTGAGGAAGAGGTGACTGCAAGGAAGTTCTTGCAACATGTAGTGTAGCAGAGAGGCAGGCAATGGCACCTCAAAGGTCTAAAGCATTGGAGGTGATTCTTCTTATTGGTATAGGTCAAACAGTAACTTCCTTAGTGGCCTGCAAAATTGCTCTAATTTTATCTAGGGTGTTTGTCAGAGCATTGCATCAATAAAAAGAATCAAGCACAGAGACCTGATAAGAATATTAGTATTCATTTTAAAACTTGTCACGTGAGCTGTTTGTGAGCTTCCTCATTCTTTTCGTTTGAAAGAACGTACAAAACCACGTACAAGTTCTTACTGTTTGATGACTCAGTAGGAAGTGAAAGAGTCGATACAAGCCACAGTGACATGTAGAAGAAACTATATATGGTAAAACTTCTTACATACATGGCCTTGCACACAGGCAAGCTAAGTAGCTATTCCGAATACACTCTGAATGTATAGCAAATGTGTGCAAAAATGATGATGAACTCTTGGCTTCCTTACAGAGATGTGTAAATTCATTGAGTGTTGGTGTTATCGTTCAAGTTACGGTGTATACTAAGCATTGTACTGAAATTATCTTACAGTTGTTCCAAGGGATATGCACAATAAGAGATGGAAGAGAAGTAAGCACGCTATATGTAAATTTTACTAGAGAGTTTCATACTGGGAATGGCAAACAGCGAATATTTAATGTCTGGCACTAGAAAAGAGAAGCTGATTATATCCCAAACTAGTGCAGTTCATAATGTTTAATTGAAGATTTTGGAGGATCTCCTGTAAGGGATGGGAGGGAGAAGCATCTTGTTTTTCCTGTACCCTTCAAAAATGTAAAACTGTCCAGGATCTAGTATTTACATTCATCTGTGTTTAAGTGCATTTACCTGTTGGTAGTGTTACTGAGTCTGGTTCTCTAGCCATAATATCCAGTGTTGCATCATCACAAACCTCCTAAACCAGCCAAATATTCAATATCATGTCAGGGAGAGTACTACAGTGGGGATGCTCTCATTGATGGAGAAGCTGATGTACAAGGCTGACTTTTTCTCATCTTCACCAAATTTTCATGTAGCCTAGAGGGGAAAATTTCAAATTTGAACGGCAGGAGATAGAGTTAAAATTCTGCCCCATCTATCTACTGCTGAGTTTACCAAATTTGTAAAAATTTTTTTTTTTTTAAGGCTCTCTGTTCTGGCCTGAAGGAAGTAGGGAACAGATGGTGAATGTCCAAGATTAATCTTGTTCTTTGTATTTCACATAGATAAAATCTGGGTTTGATTGTGTTTTAGGCTGATTGGAGAAATGATCTGTTTTTAAAATCTAGGATTTTAAAACATTGTTAACTTCCTGGAAAGGTGTGTCAAGGTCTTAAGGTGGAAAGGAGCTAGAAGTTATTACAGTTCAAATAGTCAGGACTTTGAATAGTATTTTTGTAGGTCACCATTTTTTAGGTCAGCATAGTTACATGTGATGTTTGAAGGTATTTTTAAGGCTGCCCAAGAGGCACTTACTGATCTTGGGCAGTAGTCGCTTTGGTCATGTATCTCAGTGGTTGCTATGTAAATCTCAGGGTTTATTTGCCCAGTCATCAGGATTTAAAAGTGTGGGTAGCACAGCTTCTTGAAATATGCTCCAGTAGCTTGAGTTGTAAAGATTCATTTAGATGTTACCAGTCCCGTTACTTCTGTTGACCAACACATTTGGTGGTGACTGGTAGGGAAGTTGCTTCATGCCAGGGGAAAGGCAAGGAGGAAAAGCTATAAGCAAATAGGTGGGTGTAAAGGTGCATGGGCTACCTGGGGGTGCTTACGGTCGTACTTAAAACAATTCATGAAACCCTAAGCTGGAGAATGGGCTGTTTTATAGAACTTTCTTCTAGCTTGACCAGGTCCTGCACAATGAAATTTATAACAAGCATACCTAAATATTGTAGTAGCAACAAAAATTGTGTGATTGCCCTGGATGCAGTAATTTGCTAAATCTGAAAGTGAGCTTATTTTATTTTTTAAAATTTGAGCACCATTATTTAGACTTGGCTCAGTCCTTCAAAATGTCTTCTATGTTTCCTCTGGTATAAAACTTCTGGTAGAGTCTTCTGGTGTATTCAGGAACTGTGATCCAGAAACCCTTGTGGCTACTCTTTGCTTTTCCATAGCAACACCACATTCTTGAATACACAGATAAGATCTATATAACTCCTAGGTACTTCTGGCCTTAATATAAGCAAAGAGTTGATAAGTACTTTCCTTTTCAGGGAACTCCATTGAAGTAGAATCAGCAAAATATGCTGTATACACAGTGTCATTCTTCAGGTATTCCAAACAGCTCTGCCTTTGGAGACAGCAAGCACTGAATGGGTGACAGAAATGGGGGCACAAAAAAAGATTCCCTTCCCCCCTGCATTAGCCCAACTTTAATTAAAATATATCCTGGCTCTTTCCCTAACTGGCTTTATAAATTTCTGTCCAAAATGGGTGCCCTTTTTAACTGCAGTAAGGCAAATAATTTAGAGCAACAGAAAGTGACTCTTCATGTTACTGTAATTGCAGAATCCCCCTCAGCTGCAATTAGCTGTACTCTTTGCTGTGATAATTGTTTCAGTGGCAGTCTTCAGACTTAACTTCTGAAAACTCGGTGCACGTTTTGGAAATTCTAGCAGATGGCTTTTAATAATACTTTGAGCCCAGGGTTGGACAAGACTGCTCCTGAGGTTCCCTCCAACCTGAATGATCCCATGATGCTGTGTTACTGCTCTTACACCTAGCTGGTTGAGTAATTTGGCAGATTAAAATGTGTAATGTTTAGTTTGGGACTGCAGGATGTTGTTCTGGCATGCTGATGTAGCTTAGTATGCTGAGTATGAATCAAAAAGAGAGAAGGCTGCTCTATATGAGCTGCATTTCATAACATCACAGTAGGATAGCCAAAGAGCAGAAATTGTTGATCCTTGGGAGCTAAAAGTGTAACGTGCTGCTGGCACATTTGAAGTTCTTGTTTTACAACTGAGCTTCGTCTAGTGACTATATATATATATTTTTTTTTTTTGTAATACTTAGTTAATCTTCTCTGTTTTCTTAGTGTATATACTATCGTAGGACCCAGTGATACAAAGCTTCCTTCTGTACATATTTGGGTATGATACATCCTTTCAGAGTATCCTGTTTGGTATGAACTACCTACCATGAGCTGAGGTTTTGGTTATGCTGTTGGTTTTAAAGTGCTTACTACAAACTCCTATGTTTATCCTTAAAAGAAATCCTGAAAATTATGAAACTGAGAAATCCATCTGAATTGCACGGACTATCTGTTAGTTCACTGTTTGACACTTGTAACAGCATAACACCTTGAATTCACAAGGTTTTGTTTTTTTCTGATGTGTAATTTGTTATGCTACTGTGTGCTCTAATTGGAGAGGTGATTTAATTTGGTCTCATTGGATACTCATTATAAGGTGATCCATTACAAACTGATGGCTTTCAGGTTGCTAGGGAACTTTTTTTACAGAGTGACAGGAAATCCAAATTCAAACAGTGGACTCTTACGCCTTTCAATGTACTTAGTTGTTTTAATATTCTTTCTCTAAAATGTGACAGTCTGATTCAGAAAACATTCTGGAAAATAATTTTAATTCAGTTTTATTATGCATCATCTGAAATGTGTAAAATTAATTTGAAAGTATAAATCCAATTGGTTTCCATTGAGACACATGCTTTTAAATTTGGGCTTTTATTTTTTTACCCCAAACCAGGTCTCTGTTGGCAAACAAAAGTAATGCATATTCTAATAAAATTATTTATTCCTTTTCAGTTTGTGAAATGTGGCTATGCAGGCTCAAATTTTCCAGAGCACATTTTTCCAGCTTTGGTTGGAAGACCCATTATAAGATCAACTGCTAAAGTGGGAAACATTGAAATCAAGGTAAATTTTTTTTTCATTATTAGTCCTTTATGACAGATAAAAATATTTAGGACAGGTTTTGACTTACGTAATGTTTAGAAATGCTTTTTTCCTTAATACCCCTTTATGTTCTTTCAGTATCTCTTGATTAATTTCTGTATGGATTTTAGCCTGTCACAAACGACAAAGTTATTAAGAGGGTAATCTGAAGCACTGGAGGCCTTCAGATAGTACAACTGAGGCAGCAGCAGGTAGGGCTCGAGGGGTTCTGGGCAGAAAGGGGCTTCGGATGCCAGTGTGTAAGTGATGTCAAGATTAGAAGGCAGAAATCAGACAGAAGTGGTTGATGTTGGTCACCGAGCTGTACTGTGGGATTCTGAGACAATGCTGACGAACTGCTGGAGCTTTCAGGTCTTTCTCTGCTGTTTGCTTTCTACTCAGAGCTGATCATCTGTGATCTTGTATGAGATGTTTAACCTTGGTCGTGTTTGCATTTCATTGTTTCTATTGTTTTTGTTTTGTTTTCTTTCTGCTGTTGATAGACATAGGTATTCCACACCAGCTAGAGATGGAGAGGCTGTGTTCAGGCTACTTCATCTTGGGGTGTTATTTCAAGCTTGGAATGGGGGGGAGGGACCACTGTTTGAGAGGTTTTTTTCTCAAGTCTGGGGAGCTATCATTTCTCACTTTATTTTGTAATTACAGACTAATGTTTTAAATGTTAATAGTTACTTCTGCAGTACAGACTTCAGTAAATGCCTTGGCCCTGCTGTGGTCACATCCTCCCTTTTTGCTTCTAGCCACACATTCTCACCTTGTGCTGGCCATACTACTTGTGCAGTCATGTGGTGAGCCACTTTAGCAAGCTGTTCAGCTGAAGAGGAGTGATTTCTTTGTCAGGTAAAGTTTTGACTGCCTTACTAGACAATTGTGCAAGCTCCGGTTTGAGAGCAAGGCAGAAGCTGGAACTTGAAGGAGAAGCAGGAGGTGATGCAGAACTGTAGAAGCCCTCACTTAGGCCAGTGAACGTCAAGTAGAACCACTGCGTACAGGCTTTCAATTTTGCCTTCCTTATTGCTTCTGAGCAGCAGCTTAGTAAAAGGGAAAAACAAAACAAAACAATCAACCACCACCATCTGCCCAGCCTTGTTCCTTATTTTCAGAACCCTATGGGTGACAGGGAGAACTTCAGTTATCTGATTTCTGCTGTTGCCTGTAAAAAGTTAGTCGTATCAGCAGAAGGCCATACTAGGAAGTCAGGAGGATGAAAGACATCAGACCTTTTCAGAATGTGGTTGTTTTTTTTTTTTTTCAATATTGTAATACTGCTTACTTTGTGTCAGCGAGGACAATATGGTTGAAAGGATGGAGACCTTTCCCTTTCACAATAGCTGGGAGTTTTTGTAAAGAGAGGGAAAACATCTTCCTTTCTCTTGCAAGACTTGGGGAGAGGTGTTTCTTTGGTTATCTACTTGGATTTAATGTGACAGTTTCTTCAAGGAGGTCCTGGTAAAGTTTTATGGAAGTTATGCAGTGATTTACAAGTCTTAAGTCCAAGAAAAATTCTCTTGCATGAAATGCCATCGTTGAAGTCCTGTTTTCTTTCCATCTGATCTGATACAGCCTGTCCTGCCAGTTTTAGTATCGTCTGATTATCTGATAACGTAGTTTAATATCAGTACAGATGACAGTGTTGAATTGGAAAGATAGGAGGTAGAAGTGGGTAGTTGCTATGAGATCAGTGTAAAAGAACCAGTAAACTATAATTTTGCATGCATTGCCTGTCATCTTCTTGAGCATGGATCAGATGGGTGTATCAGAGAGAGTATAAACGGTGTTTAGATTCTTCCTAGAGGTTTTATAGCCTCTGCCTATATTAGCTAGTCACTTATTCTTAAGGAAACAGTGTATCAAGAGAAGAAATCCCAACCACAGATACTTTGGGTATCCCAGTGGGATAATAGGGCAGGAAGACTTGTTATGTGTGAGTGCTGTTTTTCTTTGTGAGCTCATTGAAGGTTTCCTAAAAAAATGTATTTTAGCAGATGAGTTTTATGCCAAAATTTAATTCTAGGCATTCACTGCAAGTTCTTATGGGATAAGTTTAAAACCGAGTAAAGGCAGCTGGCAAGAAGATTATCAGTTTAACTTTTCAAAACTATTCAGAAAAGCTGTCATTCCTGTGAAATTCAGAAACTGCGAAAAGAGTCTGGAAGCTGATCAAAACAGTGGTTATCATCCATCTATGGAGTTACTGATTTCAAGTTGCTTTGTGCATGTGTTCCTTCTGGATTTTCATTTCAGCCAGCAGCAGGGATATAGCTTTTTCTCCTACTGAGAGTCCCCAGTTCAGGACATAATCACAAAAGTTCAGTTATTAGTGGGATTATTTTGCTTAAAATTGCAGCCTTAAAACTCTAAAACCAGAAGCATAGATGCTGCTCTTAGCTTTTACTGACTTGCTAATCTTTGCAGCAGGTTTGGGGGGTTACTGACCATCTTAGGAAGGCAGGACTGACTGATGAGTAGCTTTGACTAGTTAAAACAGTTAAGATTTTAGGGCAGATCAGACCCAGCGACCTGCTGAGCCACAGTCCGTGTCCTACAGTTCTGCTCAGTTTCTGCCAAAGACAGCCCGGAGAAGGTAATTCTCTGGATTTGAAGTGAGGAGGAGGGCTGCACTCAGCCAGCCTCTTTGGTACTGCCTGGGCAAAGGCAGCTGCCAGAAACTCTACGCTCTTTTACTTTGACACAATTTGCAGAGTAAGTAGATTTGTCCTAATGGTGCTGATGGTTATCCTGTGGTTTTTGGCAGCTTAGGGGACTCCAGGTGAATGTTAATCGAAGGAGGAAGAATATCAATAATCACAGAAATGGCTTTATTTTGGACAGTGTTTGTGCACATACACTTCAAATATCTCATAGTGCTTCCTGGCTGCTTTAATTATTTTATCTTCCTACCTCCAGAGCTTGCTATAGGGAAAGAGCTTTGAGACATTGCTCTTACTACTGCCCTTCACGATTGCTTGTTTCCACTCTGAGAGTAGATGCCATAGTTGAAGTAAATATCTCTTATTTGGTTACTTTTGGGTGTTTGTTCCACAATATATGAACAGATTAGCCTGCTTATAGGTGAATGCTTTTATGTTACAGCTTTCAGTTCTTGGGTATTTAAAGCAGAATTTTTAAAACAAAATTTAAATTTAACATACATCAGAGCTAGTTATGGTCAAACACCTTGTGCAGAATCTCGTCTAGTTCAGATAAATGCTTTGCCCAGGGTAGGACTCCAGTGTTACAGAATATTTATGCACAGAATCCTATTTATGAGAAATAGGCAGATATACTGATCTTGTTTGCAGCATAAGATGCATAAACATGGCATGCCACTGACGTGTAGCAATAGCTTCCTTTAAAGAGACATTTTAATCTGAGATCCTCAGAACATTAGTTTGGCCCCTAACTAAACTAACTCAGCTCATTTCCTGCTGTACATGCATCTCTTTCAGCCTATTTCTACTGTGTACTTAAAATAATTTGAGAATTTCATTTAGGCCTTTTCTGACTTTCTTGCTTCTACCTTCTTTCTTCACCTTTCTTGACCTGTTGAAGTAGAATAACAAAAAGATGGTAAGTGAGGTGCCCCTGTGCTGTTTGTTTACCATTTTTGCTTGATGGGACCCAGTAGCTGTTATGTTATTTTTTGATGCTATTCATTGTTTTGTCTTGTCTTACATTTTACGTTTGAATACATACTTATTTTGGACTTTGTTCATTGCTTTGGTTTACTAGCAACTAATTCATGAGAGTATTTTATGTATTGCTTCTAAATGCAGCAGAACCTGTAGTTTTGCAAGATGTAAGAATAACTCCTAAAGAGCAACATGAGTTCAGCACCTTTTGCCGTATGTAACATTACAAATCAAGAGCTTGAATAAACTTTCAGGTGTCAGTCAGACAAATATTACTGAGTACTAACGTGGTGGAAGCATTGAGGGTCGTGATATGGGTTCCTCTCTGCAAATTCAGTTGTGCTGTCCTTCTTCCTCTTCATCTTCCAAGTGCGCATGTTTGTTAGCGTGCTCGTGAGACCAATTGTTTTGCCCTTTAACTTTGTTTTCAAAGGATATGAAAGTTTTGTGGAACTTCTATTGCATGTTTGAATAGCGGCTTTTCCTGGGCTTTATCCTGGTTGGCAGCATAGCACCTCAAAGAACAATGCACAAAAAAGGCTTCTGATTCTTCCAGCTGGTGGAGTTTCTCTCCTCTTAAATTCTCAGGTGCAAGATGTTTGCATGGTAGAGTTTTCATAGTATGGTTTCACTAGTGTACGTTTAATTGAAAATGTTAGTCCTGACTTCTGTCTTCTGTACAGTGATCTGCTGTGCAAGGGAAAGCAAATAAAGCACCGTGTCAGGGAGAGGGGTTGGAAGAAGAATGGTTTGATTTAAACTATTTTCAAATAAGATCCTTTTTATATGGTCAGCAGTAATTGTTCAGGTTACTGCTTAGAAAAGGCATTATAAACTGGACACTGGATTTTTCCATTGTGCATCTTTTTTCCCTAGCATTGGAGAGTAGGTTGAATAACCCCCACTTTGGAGTTTTCTGTGGCACAGTAACTGCAAACTGTGGTGGTGTGTTTTTGTATGAAGCAGCTTGGTTTTTTTGCAATGACATGAATATAATGCTAGTGTGGAAACAGCGCTATTGGTACCTAGAAATATGTTTTTGTAGGCTAAATATGAGCAAGTCAGTTGAGGCTTCTTTAGAAAAGTATGGGATATAATAGGGAGCAAAGATAACGTAACTGCGCATACTTTCTCTGGGAAATATGTGGGAAAGGAGAAGATATGATGCTACTAATTTGAATGTGCAATGCTTGCATAACTAACTTTAATAAACAGATTGCTTAATTAGTGTGAAATGATTATACAAACTATGTGTTAGTTGGTTGTGTTTGTGTAAGAATGCATTACTGGGGTTTTTGGCTTGGGACTTTTGACATGGAACAGACGAGGTTATATTTTATATTTAGATGTGTCTCTTCACACCCTACTGACACAGGCAATATGTAAACCATTGTTTCTTTTAATGTCTAGTGTGGAACTTCTAATCTCTTATTTGCTTTCTTGCTACTGTTCGGTATGCTTATTCACCACTCATTATTCCTGTTTTGGTATTGTGCACAGAAGTTTGCAGCATGCATGGAAAAATATTCTGCCAATCCCACCTACTACCCTTATGTGCTATTTTGCATCTCAGCCTTTTGAAATTAGTATTTGATAAAAGAATTTTGGAGGTGTCAGTGGAGAAACATCTGTACTTACAGAGGTCTTTGTGGTATCGAGCTGTAGCAGGGTTTATTAGTTTGTTTAAGGTTAATTGGAGAATGGAATTAACAAAGTTTGTTTGGGATGGGTAACAACCAAATTTAAATACGACATTCAGTATATTCTACTTTTTTCCTAAGTACCTGAAAATGATTCTAAAACGTGGGCATTGTTTAAGAACACAGTTGGACACAGGCTGGAACAGTTCACCCTCATTCTTGAGGATTTTGATGTATGAAGAATTTTGCAAGTGCTAACATGTTTCTGTGTTACAATTTTACAGGATCTCATGGTTGGTGATGAAGCAAGTGAATTGCGCTCAATGCTGGAAGTGAACTATCCAATGGAGAATGGCATAGTTCGGAACTGGGATGATATGAAGCACCTCTGGGATTATACTTTTGGACCAGAAAAACTTAATATTGACACAAAAAATTGTAAAATACTGCTCACAGAACCTCCCATGAATCCAACTAAAAATAGGGAGAAGATTGTGGAGGTATGTCTGTCTCGTAGAAACTGATATATCCTGTCATTGAAGCATTGCTAGGAGATTTTAACTTCTCAGAACACCTGGTAACTGTCTGAGGCAAAGCAGTTCTTCTGTTTTGTAACCAAAATTTGTCCTCGGCTGTAGTCACGAAGGATGCTGTGGTTAAATTCAAACAAGCTGACCTCATTCAAAAGCTATAAGCAGGCTTCTTTATCTCAAGCCGTATCACCAGTAAGACACAGAATTGTAAATACATGTTCATGTGTCCAGGGTATATTGATGACTAGCTATTGGCTAATTGTTAATTACTTTAAAGGACCTGGGCTTCTGTTAAGCCAGTAGTAATGCTTCAGCAGAGATTGAGGCTTGAGGAGGATGGTGCTTACGAGATGGAGTGGTGGTGTTGGAGGTAGCGGAGACAAAGGTGTGATGACAACCAATTCACTAATCTTTGATTAATGCTAGGGATAATCAGTGAACGCCTTCTAAGGAGGAAAGCCTGGTTCTTGGATCCTCAGTCTCACAGTGCTGCCCTGGGTGGCCTGAGCTCCATCTGAACCTTGCATTAATGTAGGTTGTCAGGTGTATATTGTTTAGATCTAGTACTGTGTGACAGACTTGATTTTGAAGAGCAGTAATGTTTGACGAGAACAAAAAGTTTAGTTTCCTGGTCTGTTTTTGTTCTCAAGCATCATGAGTGTTTTGAATTAATCTAAATACTCAGTGTAACAAATGAGATTTTAAAAATGTGTTGAAGTAGCTGATAAGGCAGGAAAAATGGGTTCTCAGTCTGAAACCTTATCAGAGCTTTGCAATCTTGTGTGTGTATATATATTTCCCGCCCCCCCCCCCCCAATCTGTTGCTTTGTCTAATAAGAATTTGTCATTACCTGCTGACCTTTCCTTTAAAATCATTTTGTTGTTGCAGCTACAGTAGTGCTTTCTGCAATGTGGCAGCGAATATATTTGTGCTCATCGTTCAGTGACTTGGGAGCAAATGAAGTACAGCAAAGTTGGGAAAACTTAAGTGAAAAAAATGAAATCGTCCAATTTAAATTCAGCATTTCTTATCAATTGTAATAGGTCCCTAATGTCCACCTAAATATTATGTAATGCAACATTAGTAATACCGTTTATTGTATATCAGTCAGCTGTGGTGTGACAGGCATAGAAGATTTTTCTGGGTGCCCTCCATGTAGCAGGAATGGTTGTATTTCTTGTTCAGGCTTCTTTTGCTTTTCAGCTGTCTACAATAGTGTTCTTGTTTCAGTTTTCCTGCTAAACACAAAAGGCTGGGTTTTAGTTATTCTGGGACTGAGTAATTTCATCCCATAAATTGAAAAGGCTTGTATGGCTTCTGAAGTCTGATAAAATATTTGTATTGCTCCTTTTGCCTTTTTTTAAACCACTCCAGAGATTGTAGATACTTAATCATGATCTGGAGGATTAGGGAGACCTGGAATCCATTTTTGTAAATTTAAATTTGAGTTAAACAGAAGCTCATTGTTTCTATTAATATTTTGAATGGATTGCAGTGTTATGAAGGCAAGCAATATTCGTTTTTAACTGCAACCTATTTATGCTCCTTCCATTTTTGCCATGGACTTCTTTTCAGGGAGGCTAGCTCCGGTATGAAGCAGGGGACTGAATTAAGAATTTTTTCCTAAAGCCTGCAGGAAATGTAATAACGTCTTTGCATTTTGTGGTACAGTGCAGTAGCATTTTAAAAGAAAAGCTTAGTCATCTGGACCATATCAAGATAATTGATAATTATATATGCTGTGCTTCATTCTACTTCCAGTAATTCTCTCTCCTCATCCCATCGCTCCATCAAACTCAGATACATAGTAACAGCAGCAAGTGTTCATGTGACAGCTATATTGTAAAATATATATCTTAAAAGTGCAGGTTTTTTCCTAGCATGTACAAGGCACTGGTTGCTGCTCAGCTTAATTGGGTGTTTGCTGTTTGTGTCTCTCTGCTGCATTCTCATTCTGTAGTACCCTCAGGAGCAGTCAAACTCTAATGGTATAGCATGTAGCTGTAGAAATACTCCAGCACTGTCACTGCTCCTAATCTTAACCTAGTATTCTTTATCTTTTCCCAATTTTTAGTTCTTCCTTTCTGTGTCCAATTAGAACATCACTTTGTAGGTAATCCAAGAGCTGGTGGCATGAGAGGAAGAATCTTTTTGGGAGAACATCCTGCTCACTGTTTACACCTTAAGACTTGTTAACATATATGTCCCATGTCAAATGGAACCGACCAAGATATCTTGAAAGAAAGAATAACAGCCCCCCAAAGGCCTGCATATAGGTTATAAAAGGGTTTTGCAGTGGCTTCTAGGGTTTACTACAACATGCGAAGGCTGTAACTAATTCCATTTGAATATTCATTTTGCCGTATGAAGATGATGATTTAGATTTTTCTTAAATTAGTTTTTCATTCTGCAAGCACTCAGGTTGCTTGAAAGACTCATCCATTGGAATAGTGCTAGTTTTAGACAATGACTATTCAAACGGGATCTCTCTTTGAGTTGCTGCCCTTTCAATTGTTCCTTTTCTGGCAGACACTTCTGCTTCTTGTTTCTGAAGGTATTGCATTATGTGCTAAATTGTGGCCAGTATGGAAGTTACTAGCCCGCCTTGTAATGTCTTGCTCGTTCTTAGCCCATGCACCTGACTACTGTATTAAATTTCCTTTTATATTACCCAAGTTTACACCGGAGGTTAATAAAACCCCAAAGTGTGAGGCTCTGCAGCTCACTCCCTCTGTGTTCCTTTCTTCTTGGCTCCTGCTATACTGCGTGCTCACAGCAAATATCCCAAGAAAAGTGGCATCAGTCTTCCCAGGGGCTTTGAAGTGTGCTTGATACAGCTGTGAAATAATCAACTGGTCGTCGCAAGGATCAGGTTTTTGATATGGGCCAGCCATTTAAAATCACACTATTGTAATGGGGGAGGTTCTTTAAATAGTTCAGAATTCTAAAATTGTCAGGCATCAGCTTTTTTCCTTCAATAATATTTAGATATCTTTTACTGAAGCTGTGGGAGTACTTAGGATTTAATCAGTTTCTAATCCTAGAAGTTGCAGAAGTGCTCAGGGGGCTGCAGAATAGCAAAAACAAAACTTCTGTATGCGCTGGAATAATCAGAGTTCATCTGTTTTTCCTGGTAAAGCATTCTGAGTGGGAAACTGCTGTATAGTATGATTTGCTTACTTAGCCTTTTGTTGTGTTTATAAAGACGACAAGATCCTATAAACTCTCCATCTTTTAATCTTAGACTCTGTTTCTTCACTGAAACTAGTTTAAGGGATAGGGGAACCTAGTCTACAAGACAGGTTCCTAGTCTACAAAACCTAGTCTACAAAACATGAAACTTTTCATGTTTCAGTAAGAGCTCTGCAAACCTGTGGTTTTCTGTATGTAGTAACAGAGTTAGCCCTACCTGTACTATTTCAGTTGTAGTGGATTTTGCACTAATTCTAGAAGTTTGTCATCACTTGTGCTTTAGAGAAGGGAAGAAGGTGGCCCAAAGACAGAGAACCTCTGACATGGGGCTTAATCTAGACCCATATGTGTAGGAGTCTGGTCTTCATTTGATGTAGTCTGTGGCTCTACAAAGTCAATAGGGCCTGATGAAGACTTAAAAAAAAAAAAAAAAAAAAAAAGGGAACTTTATTAGATTTAGAGCATCCACCTTTAACAAACATTCCCAAGTCACACTTCAGTAATGAAGTACTTGGCTGGTCTACAAGTACTTCCTCCTGCTCATTAAGTGCTTTGGAAAATGGCTCAGTAAAGTAGCAGAAATTGGGCTGTGGGTTTCTTGTAAGTATTCACTTTCATTACTAAACAGATGTGGAATATTTCATATGGCTCATCCTGTGAGAACAGGTAAGGTATAGAGCTGAAAGCACTACTTACTGCCATAAAGCAAGTAGGTTTCTAATGTCTGTGTAGAAGCTGTGTGATAAAAATTTTTTGGAAAGTGGGTTTGATTAGCAAAAATACAGAATTCTAGAAATACAGTTTTCAAACATCTGTGGAATTTATTTTAAGTATTTGGCCTGTTTTGGATGTTAATTTTTGCCTTCGTCTTACAGGTTATGTTTGAGACATACCAGTTTTCTGGGGTGTATGTAGCCATTCAGGCTGTTCTTACTTTGTATGCTCAAGGTAGGCAAAGATAACTTAAAATTTGTTTAGTTTATAAATGTGTTGCTGAGCCAAAGTACTAATATGGTATTAATGGGTCTTGGGCTTAATTCAACGCTGTTCTAAGTAAGATCAGCTCTGACTTACGGGCTTGCTTTTTGCTTTGAGGAACTATTGATAGGTACCACTGTCAGTGGTGTTTTCATGAACCAATGGTGGGGGCAAGCTTGTAAATGCAAAAACCTGGTTTATCAGAACTGTCATTGTTTCAGGACGTAGTCATTTAGCCTTTGGCTTCAAGTCCTAATGACATGCTTTTGATTTTCTGATAAAGGAAAGACTTTATTACTGTAAGTGAATTTCAAGATGATGATTAGGTGACTTTTGCATGATTTTCAGTTCAAAAGAACTTGATTCTTTTGCTGTAGATAAACTAGAATAAATGATTTGAGGTGGAAATTATGGATTCACTGAATTCAATAGAAATTCTATCGCTGACTGCGATCCAGCCAGGGTTTTAAGAAGTTACTCACGGGCATGAGTTCTAATAACATGACTCCTTACATCTGTTTACTAGTGGCTTGACGTATTTAGCTGTCACATAGCAGGACATAAATATCCTTGTCAATTAACATGTCATCATAGTTTCTGTGTCTAAGCAAAAGTGATGGGGTACTGGAAGGGTGGTTCTGTTATGCAAGTCATTAAAACTAGTTGGACCAAAACCACTTTTGCAGAACTGGATATTAATTTTATTTGCTGCCATCTGTGCTATTACTCTTTTTTTTTCTTATTGGTTTCCCTTTTGTTTGTTTCCTTGGAAGTATTTAATTGAATAACACATACAGTCTTAAATTCTGCTGTAATTGTACGTGGATGTTACTGTATAGTGCTCAATTACTTTGTGAATAACAAAATGTGAAACAACGTAGAGCAGTCCACGGTGTTTCTATATACTATCATCTAAAACAAAGTTGAAGACCTAAGATATTAAAAAAACAAGCGGTACATAAATAGAACATTTGCTTTTGAAAATTAAAAAAAGCCCTTTATGACATCCTACTTACTGACATTACATTAAAGATTAAAGTAGTGGCTAAAATTACATACAGAGATGTGCCTCATCTCGGTGTACCGCATTTTGTTGCTGCTGTTAAAACTATCTTAAGACTAATTGTTGCTTTTACTGGGAACTCTGTGTGCTCGGGTGCCTTTTAAAGGTAAAGGGGTTTGTATATCAAAACCTAGTTCTAATTAGGAAATTCTTTAGCAGTTCCTCACAACAGTCTTTTGGAGTTAGGTGTAGTCCCTCGTGACTATTTCCTTCCTTTAGTGCGTGTGACCGATTGCAAGACTACTTGTGTTTGTGTAGCGGTTATTCCAGTTCACTAACAGATCTGAAGATCTGATCACATGACTGAACCAAGGTGTGTTCTTGGTTCGTTTCAGGCAAATAACCAATTTGTTTGCCTTCTGGGTTACAAAGCTTGAACAAATTACAGTAGCCAAACCAACATACCTTGCCATTACATATTAAACGTTCCTTCATTAAGGTCTCCCCTCACAATATTTTTTTCTTACCTATTATTTCTCCTTCTTATTTATTTTGTTAGTGAATTCTAGAAACTTCGGTTGCTACATCCTTTCTCAGTTTTGTACACCTTAGAATTTAATAGTTTTATGGTAAACATTTTTCACCAGAGTTGATTTCTTTAGTCTATGAAAGTAGATCTGATTCAGCCTAACACTATTTCTGTGGGAAAAAAAAATTAGGTGTGTATATAGTCCAAATATTCTCTACTTCACGAAAGCATTGCTTTATTTTTCGAATACCAGTCAAAATCAACAAGTCGTAATAATTGTAACAGGGTAAACTTGTGGCCTGAATACCCCTAGGTTACTTCTCACTTGAGAAATTAATACGAGCTTGCACATGTACAGCTGAATCTGAGGAGGAATTTGTGCCCCAACAAGCTTTTAATGATCTTAGATATTCTCTTTAATTAGAGTTGAATTTAATATGTCTAGATGTCAGATAAAATTGTGAATGGTAGAGTTATAAGCATCCAGGAAAAAGTAGAGGTAATACGTTTAAAAAACATATACGAAAGCATTTGTTATTATGAAAAACTTAAGTTTAAAATCCAGTTGAATAACAATAACTGAATTCTAAATTGTGACTTTTTCAAAAATGATGACTGGGGAGATAGAGGTTGTGTTAAGATTACAATGAAAAATCCTATCTGAAACTCACTGTTCTGTTCTGTTTACGAAGGTGCTATCAAAGTTGTACCTTTTTTTAGTTTTGTTTTGTTTTTTTTTTTCCTTCTTCCCTCCCATTCTTTTAGGATTGTTGACTGGTGTTGTTGTGGACTCTGGAGATGGGGTAACTCATATTTGCCCAGTTTATGAAGGTTTCTCTCTCCCTCATCTCACCAGACGGTTAGATATCGCTGGGAGGGACATCACTAGATACCTCATTAAGGTAAGCTGGAAAGAATTTAAGGTTGAGGCTGGTATCTGTGGTACGTTGGTTCAAGTTAAAATCCCTTGATAGCAAGAAACCACTATACATTTTCCCTTTATTATTCATATGTTAATTATATAAAGAACTCCTATATTCTCTGTATTGCTTCAGTCTAACCTTATGCTTCCTCATCTAAATCACACGTGATATTATTGATATTATTTAGAGACTTCACATTTCCTTAGAGGCAGTCTTGTAGGAAGGGATTTTATTCCATATTTGGAAAGGAAAAACTCAGAAGTTGGTTTTTGTGATACCTTGATAGAATACAATTTTGTTTTCATTTTGTTTTACTCATCTGTTATCAGAAAGACATTTGTCTTACAATGTGGAAAACGGTGTAGTGATTCTTCCCTGATTATTAATTAAGACAGTATGTTTTACAGACTTGGGTTGTTTTTGTTTTTGTTTTGTTTTGTTTTTTTGGCGTGTTTTTTTTTGTTGTTGTTGTTAATAAAAGCACTATTGACAAATCTAATGGCTAAACCAGAGTACTGGAGTCTTTTGAAGTGAGGTCTGAAATACAAGAATTATTTTGGTTATCTTTCATTTGTCTTTGTAACGGCTATACTGGAATTTGTGATGATGAAGAAAGTTTCCCACTCGGAGTAATGCTACTGCTATTCTACTTTTCTGGTAATAATGGATACACTGTCATAAATTTACTTAATACTAAATTTGCAGTTAAAAAGGGGAGATGAACTTTTAAAGGTAGATGTTTGAATGTACCCATCTACCAATAATGCACTGAGAGAGATATACACAGATATGGTATATATGTACTGATAATATATATACGTACCTATATATAATATATATACACATAATATATATTTTATATATATGCCAAAAATACTTATACACTGTTCTTCTCGTTTACTGCTAACCGAATATGTTCCCTCTAGCTCCTCTTACTGCGAGGGTATGCTTTCAACCATTCTGCTGATTTTGAGACTGTTCGCATGATCAAGGAGAAGCTATGTTACGTGGGATACAATATTGAACAGGAGCAGAAACTGGCATTAGAGACCACAGTACTAGTTGAATCCTACACGGTGAGTGTTTTGAGACAGCTTTTCTTGTCCTAAACGTCACAGGTTTAAATTCAGGTAGCACTTAGCTTCTAAATTTTTCTTGTCAGTAGCCTGCATCTCAGGCATAGGACTCTATTGCTTGGTTTTGGGAAAACTTTTAAAATCTGCTCTTTTTTTTTTTTTTTAATTTTCAGATTTTCCATAAGACTTTGTATTCATTTTTGTTACGGTAGATCCCTGAAATTTGAATATTATACTACGGGAACTTGTAGAGCAAGTGGATTTACTCTAGTATGTCAGATTGTGTTTCAGCTTTATCCATCTAGTAGTGACACATTGGAGACTGATATCTGGTGACAAGAGTGGTAAACTTGCTCTTAGTGGAAACTTCCTGTAATCACCCACAGAAGAAAAGAGCTCGCAGGAAAGCATTACTCTTGCTGTAGGATCAGATTTTAAATTGATTTTAGGAGCTGTATGGCAAGGAAATGTTCAGTATGTCAGTATCAATGTATTATATGGTCCCTGATGTCTCTAAGTAAATTGCATAACAATTGAAGGATTTGTATCTTCTTTCAGTAGTACTGAATGACTTCTTGCAGTGGTGGCATTTATCAACAATTTCCTGTTTTAAAACATCAGGGAACAACGTAGGTCATTTCCTCTTGGTTTGTTTAGTACCCAAGTGGCTACAAGTAGTCTTCTGAATGATGTTTTTTCTTCACTAGCTCCCGGATGGCAGGATTATCAAAGTTGGCGGAGAACGGTTCGAGGCACCAGAGGCTCTCTTCCAGCCTCACTTAATCAACGTAGAGGGGGTTGGGGTGGCTGAATTGCTGTTTAACACCATCCAGGCCGCTGACATTGATACCAGGTAAGAGCAGAACCCTTAAAACCCTCTGTCGGGGTGCGGGGGGTGGTGGGAGATCTGCATTCAAACAAAACAACATCTTTTGCTTTCGATGCCGGTACGTGCAGTGCTGGGGGAGGGTGTATGCTGGGAGCGGGGCTCAGTCTGAGATCTTGAAGCTTCACGGGTTGTCTGGAAACTTGACTGTCTTGGTATGAATGAGCAAGGATAAAATCTTGAAGGCGCAGTATGTTTTTACTGCTGCTTTCTGGGATGCCTGGAAAAGCACGAGCAAGCCCGCCAAACCTGTGCAATCTGATGTAATGACCCTTTTTTTTAGATTTGTATTTGCTCCCCTGTATGTACAGGTACCTACTTGTATGTACTACAGAGTGTGCTATATGATGCTAGAAAGACTACTTCTTTTGGTCAGGTCTGAGTTCTACAAGCACATTGTGCTGTCTGGAGGGTCTACCATGTACCCCGGGCTGCCTTCGCGACTGGAGCGGGAGCTCAAACAGCTCTACCTGGAACGAGTTCTGAAAGGAGATGTGGAAAAACTCTCGGTGGGTACCGAGTCGCTGCTTTGTTTGTATGGGGCCGAGGTTCATCCTGAATTCCCCACTAGAGGGAACCAAGTAGTCAGAAATGAGGGAAGCTGCGGGGGCCCTCCGTGCAACTTGCAAAATCGCTGCTCCTTTTCATATAGGTGGCTTGGGTGTACAGGCTTGCAGTAAAGCCACCTCCTAGTCCGTGCCAATAGCAAGTAATTCCTGAAGTCTTGGGTTAGTCTGAACGTAAAATGGACTAGGGCACAACTTGTAATGAAGGTTAAATAAAGCTAATGAGGTTTTGTGCCTTATTGTTGAGCAAAAATGATTTTTTTTTTATCTGCGGAAGTTTTGGTTCGTGCTATGAGTGAAATACTCAAAAGTAAGAGACTTAGAGTTCTCACACACCTTCGAGTGGAATAAATTTCCGCTGTTCCTTGGTGACTGGGATAAGCAGACACCAGCCCCACACACGTTACAGAGGTAACACTGCACTGTAATGCTATCTGCTTTTCAAGGAGGAGGTATTTGCAGAGAAAATTCCTCTGAGTTTCTAATGTTGAACTGAATTGAACCTCCCTAGTTCTTAATGCAGTGTTCTCTAAAGATCTTTTGCAGCTATACGGAATGACTCAGTTGGACAGAATGTTTTAAGTCTAAGACAGTATTTCACACATAGCTTTGACTGTACTCGTTTTTGTTCTTGAAGTTAGAGCTTTAGCGTCGAAGAATTTAAGGGAATATTAATTAGTTAAGCTGGTCTAGATTGTGTAAATGTAAAATCTGTTCCATCTGCCCCTCTAAAACTTGGTATAATTCTAAAATATTTTAGGATTTGATGATCTGGTAACTTCTGATAATTTTAACCATCAAAGCTTGGGAAGTATTTCACTTGTTACCGTGTTCATAAAATGCAAAAATACGGTGTTTAATTTTGTATTCTGACTCCTCGTCTTTTTGTGGATGCACTGAAAAGCGTAATTTGGGGGGACGTGTCAGTGGCTCTCTAATTGCCAGCACAAAGTAGTTATTTTACTTTGGTTGCACAAGCTGGAAGCTCAAGCAGAGTGCCCTGTGCTAGCATTTCAGTTTTTTGGTTGCATTTTTCTCGCTAAGCAGTTTCCGTTTCATTGTTCTGGTGGAAAGCACTATTTTATTTTGAAAAGCTTTGTTTCAAGAATCCTATTAACGGTTTCTTTTCTCTTTCTTAGAAATTTAAGATCCGAATTGAAGATCCACCTCGTCGGAAGCACATGGTGTTTTTGGGTGGCGCAGTTCTAGCAGACATCATGAAAGACAAAGACAACTTCTGGATGACCCGACAAGAATACCAAGAAAAGGGAGTGCGGGTGCTGGAGAAGCTTGGTGTGACTGTTCGATAAACCCCAAAGCTTGTTCCCGTCACATGTCTAAAGCTTTTTTCCTTTCATTGCCAATCTCAGAACTCACTCAGCTACATGCTATGGAAAGGCCTGTCTGTAGCCTTTTGACCCGAAGGTCAGGTTTTGTTCTGGTTTCTTGGGGTAGCTTTTTGTTAAATGTTTCTTAATGTGGCTAAATTTGACTATTAAATTTGACCACTTCCCTGCGAACAAAACGGAGCAAGAGCAGCCTGCCTACTTCATTGTTCCTTCCCAGTAGGCAATTGGGTAAATCTGGTAGGCTTTTTCTTCTGGGTTTGTTGCTGTAGTACTGCTAGCTTTTGTCTCTAGTTCACGAGGGGTTGTGTGCCTTTTTTAGCATAAGAAAACCTTTAAACGGGAGTTTTTGCTATTGGATCATTGTGGTTATCTTTGCATCTTTTTGCATCTCTCTACATTAGGATTATTTTTTTTCTTTCCTGCAATTAGGAAGTTTGATTAAACATTGTTAGAAACTAGTTTAACTAGCTGGAATGGCTTTAACACACTGTTTTGATGTAATGTGGTTCTATAAGCACTGCTGCCTAAGCTGGCTTCTGAGGTGGTTTGTCCTTAAGGGGGGAGTGGCTTTCATACTGTATTTCTCTAAGTGGGCATGTACACAGTTGCCACAAATGGAGAAACACCTGATATTCTGGCAAATGTAAGTTTGTGGCCTTAGGGGTCTTTCTCTAGAGGGAGGAGACCGGTTTGAGCTGTGTTGCTTTTCTGTTAAGGAACAGTTGGGGGTCAGTCTGACCAAAAATGCCTCTTTTTGTAGCTAAATTTTGGTACTGTGTTGTCTTGGCACAGGGAGCAAGAACTTTAAATGAGCTATTCTGTAATGGTTGAGAAACTTAGATATGCTGAGACAGGAGCCTCTAAACTTCTGAAGAGATTGAATACTTTCAGAAATGCTTGTGAGAACTGTAGCTATAGATATTAAAACCCCGAAAACTAAGTTTGAGAAGTCTGATGTTTCAAGTGCTTGTATGTACATCAGAAGCACTTCCATTAAACTTTACAAGTATATTAACCTAGTGCCAAGTAGTTACTGCAAATGAATATTTCAGTGACCAGTGTTTGTTGCAACAAACAGATATTTATAAACAACCACTGGCAGTAGGTTATAAAGAATGACCTATATTTGTTCCGGTTAAAAATAACATTGGAATATGAGATGCTGTTGGTTGGTAAATATCCACAATTTGTTTTGTCCAGTCTTGATTTTTGATACTTAACCTGGGACGGGGAAGGAAGTGAAAACCAGTGATGAAAATGCTGTTTCCAAAAGTACATTAAAGCTGAGTTGTTCTGAAAAATAGAAGTTGTCATTAGTAATTATCAGCCATTTTCTCTGAGTATAGTTGCCTCTCTTTTCTTCCTGCTAGCAGACTGGTAACTATCTTTGCAGTAAAATCTGCCTTACATAAAGCATAGCAAAAACTGCTTGCATACAAATGCCGGTTGCACTTACTTCTGCTTTGCTTTCCATGGAAATACTGTATCACTTCTTACTGGTTTTCCAAGCCTACCATAACATTGAAGCATAAGGAAGATCTGCTTTTGACTTCCGAACCTTAGAATATACAAGAGATGCTTTCATATACTTGCCATTTGTCTGCATCTTTACAGTAATAATTGACCCCAGGAACATGGAAATATTAAAACTCCCTTGGATTGTTAAAATTTACTTTCTTTCTAAATGGAGCAGGCAGCTTCCTTTTGGCTGAGCAAGCCAAACAGGCAGAAACTATGTCTGCATTTCTTTAATAACAAGACAGTCACTATAGTATTGCTAGTAATGACCATTTAATTATAGGTGGGTGGGGTTTTTTGCAGCTATATTTACTCTTAACTTGAACAATATGAATTTACAGGCATGCCGGTCGTGCCTCGGTGCATGCACTTAAGCAGCTACTAGATTTTTGGGGACATGAATGTAAGGGGTACTCTGAATTCCTGTAGTCTTCGGAACGTTTAATACACAAGATTTTAAAATGCTGTGGGCTTGCTTTAGAGCTATGGTCTCTCATGTGACTGTCTGTGGGCTTTTCAGACAGTGTTGAGAATCATGGAAATAAACCAAAGAATGACTTACCCTTTTTGAATGACAATCTGTCATGTGATTTATCAAATCTAGACCTTGACCCTGCAGCCCCTTTTCTAAACCATCTTCTCCCCTGTTCGCTGGCTTCTGTTAGGTATGTGCATGTTTGAGTAAAGGTTTTGGAATTTGGCCCTTTCGCTAGAGAACTTCACAGCACCATGAGTAATAAATGTCAGTTGATTGTGCAGAATCCTGGGTTTCCATGGAAACCGTGTATATATGAAAAGAAGAAGAAGAAAAAAAAGGCAACTAGCATTTTAAATTACAACTATCATGGATCTGGAAGAACGCATACATAATCCAAATACTGAATGGGGTGTTCCAGTTGTGCTCAGTGTGGTTCTCCATGTGTGTGTTTGCACACACGAGAGTGTGTGTGTGTTCTCTCAGCTGACAGCTTCAATATTGCTATGAAAGCAATCTGGTTTTAAAGTGGTGTTTTTTGTTTTTTTTTTGAAGACCAAATAACTTGAGTTGTATTTGCAATATGCTTCAGCTCCTATAAAATTAGAATAGAAGATGCCGCATCAGTTGTAAGTTTTTTGGGAACATCCTATTTTTAATGTTAAGCTGCTTCAAACCCACCCCCCCCACCCCCACCCCCCAGTGTTCTAGGATGTTAACCAATGTAACACAAATGACTTTTTATACAGTTCTGAATAATGTTAACACACAACACTGGTTGATGGAAATAAACATCTATTTAAATTGACAGGTCTTTTCAATACAAAAATAAAATCGGATTTTTTTCAAAGTAGATTATGTTTGATTTGTTTCATTTGGGAAATCACAGTTCTGTCAGTTTTTCTCTAACTTAACTTCCATCACAAATCTATCATGAGCTGCTTATGCTGAGGAAATCTGACATGACAAAATAACACATTCCCTATTGATTGCTGTCATAGAGTGAGAAAAGCATCCCTACTCCATTCTCTAGCCAAGGCTCCGCTCTCTCCATCCTAGTTTCTTTAAAAAGAAAATAAAATCCTTATCCTTGGACAGGAACCTTTTCCAGCTCAAGCTCCATGCTCGGTACTGCACAGTGGGAAGAGCCCTCAGTGTGTATTGACTCCAGCATCCCTGGCTGAGCTCCGAAGCCGTTAATGATGCTCTGTTTAGGCATCGTGACCTCGTGTGCTACTTTACCTGCAGCCCTCCTTTTACCTGACAGGGGAACTGCACGAGGGGGGTTAGCATGTAGCACTTAGATGCACGGGGTTTGAAGCAGTTCTTGCACCTGAGATTTTGTAATTCTCAACTGGCTGGGTGGATTAGTGCCTGGCCCACTAATCACGACGCATTTATCTGGCTTTTGAAACTAGCTCAGGCAGCCTCTTCGCCGCCGCTCGCTGTACATGCTGTTCTGTATGTGTGCTCCCCAGGCATCATGTTCCCCAGTATGGTTTTGGTTTTCTTAGAGTGAACTACTATGTGCCATTTGGCTCTGGGTGCATCTGTCTCAGGGGCTAGGTCAGATACAGGTGGGCAGGATTTTAACAGAAAAAAAAAAAAAAGCCTCCAAACCCCAAATCTTTATTCCATCACTGCGCGTTCTTAGAGGGGGGGGAAAAAAGAATAAATTGGGCTTTACCTCTGCTCAGTAATAGTTCGTGTTCCTTACTCCTCCCCTTTGGCTTGCTTTGCCTGACATGGCTTTTGTGTGGGAAGGACTAAATACAGCTCAGTCGACATTCGCTAGTCAACTTTTTCAATAGTGCGTTCCTCCCTGCAGGCACTTCATCTGTTTTCCACAAACAAGCTTCATTAGCTGTTTCAATACTGTGAAAAACTGAGTTGTTTTTGGTTTTGTTGGTGGTGGTGTGCCCCTTTTTTTTTTTTTTTTTTTTTTTTTTTTAAATCCAACTATATCTCTTCTAGCAACCAGGAGAATGATGGTAGGAAAAATTGTTTTGGACCTTTTCAGCAAGTACTAAAATATAAACTAAAGTTTTGCTTTATTTGAGCCCTGCCGTGTGATACTTGTTCCTCTCTAATGGATTAGTTCGTGGTCCTGGTGGTGTAAGTCACTGTCACTTTGCCATTATAGGCCTCAAGAAAAAAAATAATCTTCCGTTCAGAATAAGTAGGCTGCTTATTTTGCCTCGTACCTTCTCTGCATTACAACATTAAGATCAGCTTTAAGTAACATCTTTCAGGTAAATAGCTTTACCTTTTTGCAACCTGTTGTTGCAGCCTATTGTGCCAGCTAACAACTGCACAAAACAAGATTGCAGTGCGCATCTGCTTATCACCCAGGCAGCTGGAAAAGGGCTCCTTGCCCGCCTCGTGCTGAGTTCTGCTCGGGTGCTGCTGAAATGAGAAGTTCAGGGAGGAGAGGAAGTGTGGGGCTTTGCTTTTCCATTTCCACATCCCCCCCGCCCCTTTGAAAGCAATTCCTTAACATGGAAGATTAGGGAAACAGTTCGTATTCTGGGTGATGAGTAAAGCATATTAAGAGTCTTAGCAGAGACTTGGGATGATGCTAAGGGGCATCTTCTAACTGCAGAACTTGTGTTCCTTCCCATACCTTTTTTTTAAAAAAAAAAAAAATCTGTTCCCCAAAGCCTAGGAATGGTAATTAAATTGTAGCTGCAGGAATAATGACAGATATGGGCCCCTTGCCTACACCTTTTCATCACCGCGCCCATCTCCCATCTGTTTTTTGTTTGCCCTAAAGCTTAAGTGGTTTCAAGATCCTCCTCTTGCATGCATGTTCTCACCATGTGCCCATTTAAAATCTCTCCAGGTATTTTAACGAATTAATTAATTGCCAGTTGCTGACCTCAACACAAGTACATCCTGTAAGTCCTGACTTGCATCAGGCGCTTTTCTTAGCACAGCAGTCCTGGGGGCTACTCCACATCTAAACCTTTGTGTTGTCCAATAACTTTGTGTTCTAAACCACTCCGTGTAACCCTGATGTTGGCTTTCCCTGCCAAAGCAGGAAAGACAAGGGTGCCATCAAGGACATGAAAGGCAGTATTTTGGGAAGCACCCAACCACATAATCTCCTTGGAATATTTTAGGGGTTTCCCACTGTAGTGGGTATCAACACTCCTTCAAACTACCAAGGAGCAAGTCCAGTAAGAGCAGGAGGGATTTATATTAGGACCTGTAATACTGGTAGATTGTCCCCTCTAAGAAAATCCTCTGGTAAAGGGGGTGCTAGGGCTTCCCATAGCATTACTGGCTAATAACCTGGAACACGAGCCTTTGAAACGTGGTCAGTGCTGGAATTCACACAGTGCCATGTGAAAACAAAACGCTGTAATGGTAATTGCTCATTATCCAATTATACAAGAACTTACAGCCCCAGAGGGCGAACAACTAATTAAATGGTTATCCGCTTTTAAAATGGCAACAAAGAAAGGAGGAATATTCATTCTTTTGGCTCTTGTTCCAGTACTGTCGGCGAAGTCACATGTTCCTCGAAAGGTGAATGAGGCAGTCCAGGGCTCTCCCCATCGTGATGCTCGGAATGCCGTGGGGTGTTAGAGAGGCAGGGAACTTGCTTTTAGGAGAGCAGACTGCTTACTCAAAAGCAAGCCAACTTTTGAGCCGCAGTGCAAACTTAAGGAGGACTCAGTGACCCAAGTCACCTGGGAAAGCAGCCAATGTTGGCCTTCAGAGCAGTATGGATCACCTTTTACATTTAAGGATTTGCTTGTGTAGAATTTTAAAGCTAATGTATCTGGAGCACTCGGTCCCTTGGTGTGGGTGCAATGCGCTGGGGCCAGGCCTTGGTTTTACCCCATGTTGGGGCATGCTGTTACCACCCAGGAAAAAAGCTGCCTGTCAAAAAAAAAAAACAGTGGCATTTCTCTGTATGATTAAAGGCCCTGCAGCTTTTCCACCAGCAGTAGTAGACCTCTGTAAAACTCTTATCCTAGAGCGCTGAATCCACCAACGATTAGCGCCCTAGGCTCTCATTTAACTTTCCAAAAAGTACCAGACAGCTTCTACGCATCTCGAGGCGTGTGTCTTCCTTCTGAGACCTCATTCCTGCCTCACAGCACTTGTACGCTATTGCCCCGCTTGCGAAAATACCAAGCACTTCACTGCTTAAACCAGGACCACCCCAGGTACAAGGCACGCGCCATACCTTTCGTACTGCTCTTGGCTGCTGTGGGCTGAAGGCAGGCAGTGAGCGTAGCTCGGCAGGTAGCCGCAGGCCAGCACGCTTCTCCTCTCCCCCCAGCGGTGCTCCAGCAAGAGCAACCAGTGCCGAGCTTCCGTGGGGTTTGGAAACGAAGTTGTTGCCCTGCCTGTCCTGCCTAGGAAACCCAATACTGCTCCCTAGGAGCTCACACCTGGGACGCAGCCCACAGCGGTTTAGAGCTGTTGGCTTTGGAGCGGGCTGCAAAGCCCAGATATCTACCCCACCAGAAAAGCCCCCTCGGGCATCACCACCAAACACAGAAAGCGGAATTGGTGCCCTTTCTAGACCCAGGGACTAATGATTTTTAAGCAAAAAAAGGCATAATTGCACCTGGGAATGAAGTTTCAGCAAGCACAGCGGCACCCAAGCAGTTTCTGGGAAGCAGCTGATGCGCTCTTGTCCACACTCTTGCAGTAACAGGGCTGTGCACATTTTTGGTTGCTGCTGATTACAGAGCTGTTAGCTGGATGTCTTCTATATTCAGGCTGTCTTTTTCCTCACTTTTCCCAAAAACATGGTGCAAGTTTCAGCTGTTAAGTGCGGGGGGGGGTGGTACTAACTTGAGAGGTAGGTCAGTCCCTTATAAATCGAAATGCTTGCTATTTTTGGAGGTTTTCTTAAGGAGTGGAGTAGGTCAGAAGGAAGTGACTTTTTTTTTTTTTTTTTTTTTTTTAATTTCCCATCCCCCCCCCCCGACATTGTAACACAGTTGTTGCTTTCAAGAATATGCATAGTCTGTTTTCTTCAGACTATTGGCTCGTCTGGTAAAATAATTAGCTGTTAGGCAGACAGAGGGAAAGGATCACATCTGCACAAGACAGGAAGACTGGGACAGTAGAAAGGGGATAAAAAAAAAAAAAAAATCCCTGCTTGAATCACAGCTGCCCACCATGCATAGTAACAGAGCTTGCCAAGAATATTCAAATTGATTTAGGGAAAAAAGCTGAGGAAACCATTTAACCCCAGCCTGCTTGGATCTGTGACAGTATCTCTATGGGCTGCTCCGCTCCCACTTTGGGCCGAAAGAAGGGTTTTCAAGCTGCATGTTTCACCAGCTATCTTTCCTCCATCCCCCTTCCCCTTTTGCGACAAGAACACAAAACGGACTAATTGCCAGGCGTGAGGCTGTGAGCAGCTTTCCACACCGAGCAAATAACCAAAGGTGGGAACATTTATTTCATATTGATGGGAGTAAGTTGTACTTGGGTCATGTGCTTAAAACCAAGAGCCAGGCAAATTATTTGTGACTGATTTCAGGCAATGGGAACCTTTTTGCTGCCTGCTGTACGCTCTGAATTAGGCCCCTTCTCAACAGAAGTGGTCGGCATGTGCATCGTCTGCGAACAACCTTTTCAAGTGTGCAAGTCCAAAATTACTTGCTCAAGAGTTTCCAAGCGCACACATTTGTTGCAGATTGCTCACAAGCAGTTGTGAGGGTTTTGCATCAAAAAATACAAGTAGCAATTAGTTCGGACATGTGAGTCATACAATGAATCCCTTCCCCTACTTAAATAAATCTAAATCTGTAAGGATGTGCTCATTTAACAATTACAAAGTAGGGTGTTGGGAGTATTTCCTCCTGGAACCTGCTGTCTCTGGGACCATCTTTTCCTGCAGGAGTCCCAGCTCAGCCCCAGCAACTGCTTTGGGATAAATCCACAAAAAGATAAATGTAGAAATGCCCAGAACTATATCCAAAGAAAAGTGCTACAGTGCAGGTGTTTCAATACCTGATTTCAGGTGCTGGTGCTCAGGTTGGAACACGGAGCCCTAAATACAGCCTAAGATGTGGTTGGGCCTTCCTTGCCAGCTGGAGCAGCGAACAGCATTTCAGCCCCTCCAAACCTCTGCTCAGCTGCAGCCTCCCCTAAAATGGGAGGCCTTTGGCACATAAACTTTTTTCCAGTTAAAACACAAGTTCCCTGGGTACCTAAATGTCTGCTGTGAGGCAAATGCAGATCTGCTGAGACCCTGACAGCACTGAGCAGCTATGTGCTGTGTTCATGCCTAAAACCACAACAGGCTTTACCAGCAAAGCATCCTCCATCAAGCTCGCCTGCGGAGCCAGGCTGGAAGACATGTGCTCAAGATGTTTTTGGATCAGGTCTCGCACAAAAACAGCTGCGGGAGGAAATGGGCCCAGTAGTCAAACCACGTTCACCATTAATATTCATTTATTCACAAATACTAACACAATCATAGATGACTTCTAAAGGAACGGGCCTGAATACCTCCAGCAAGAGACAGTTCTGTGCTCTGGACAAATGATTTAGAGGCCACTAAAAGGAAACCCAAACCCTCTTCCTCTATTTCATGAGAAAGGCCTCTCTTCCAAAGAGTTCCTGCCCATGCATGCTGATGAGGAGGAGACATCTCCTTATAGCACAGGATTAAGCACCTGAACAGCTTTGAGGGGCCACAGCGGTGTCTTCAACCTCTCTCCCGGGGATCCTTCCACATACACCAGCCTGAAACAGGGTACCTGACAGTGTCTAGCCCTGGCAGCTCCCCCAGGCTTCAGGAGAGCCACATCCTTGCACAGATTGAGGTGTCCAACTGCTCTGTAGCTCCCGCTGGAAAGACATGATCCCTCCTGCAGCACAGGAGCACTAAAGCAGGGATCAGATATAAATGTACGTTGCAGAAGGCTCAGATACAGGAATAAAGGAGACTGTCTGTAGTTAGGTAGAGATGTTTGAGGGAGCATGCCTGTAGTTTACATATAAAAGGAGAAAAGAGATGTAAAGCAGAATTACATATTTTTAATTTTGAATGTGGTTAATTGGAAGCCCTGAAATCACATCCCTGAAACAGGCAGGACTAAGCATGGCAGCATCCCAAGAGAATGACAGAGATATAGTGCCCCAAACTTACAGCAGTGAGTCAAGTCATCAGCTCATGACAAGACAGAAATGGAATAAGGAAAGTGCAATTCTAGAAAAGAAAACCAAACAGAACGGGAGAGGAGAGAGACAGAGAGAGGGAAAGAGGGACAACAGAGAGGACCAGGGTAGGTGGAAGGAAGGAAGGAAGGAGTGCAGTGAGATAGATACCATTGCCTTACTAACCATAGTTACACTGTCAAGACCACGGTCACAGACACTCACTGGCCCTCGCTGGTGACTGTGCAGTCAAGCATAGACCACGGATACCCTTCTGGGGACATGGCCTATCCCTTCTCCTTTTGTGTGAGGTGACAGCAGTCTGTGCAAATGTGTTGGCACTTTTCCCAATATTTAGAGTAGAGCTGGTGCTCACCCCAGCCACACTCATTCTGAAGTCAACAAAACAAGCCCTGAATGGGATGAGAGAAGCGTTGAACAGTGTTCTAGGGGTCCAAGGAAAATTTTCACTTGTTCTAGCATTGCATTTTTACTTAAAGTTCTTGATGCATCAAGAATTACACCCTGCTGCAACCAGTTATTTCACAGGGAGCACGGCAAAGGTGGAAGTTTGGGTTTTCCCCAAGGACACAGCTCCACTTTGAGGTGCATAAGCCTAGAAAAGTGCACAAGAGGGAGGAAACATAGAAACCTTTCTCCGCAGGGTTTGCTCAAGTTCCCTGCTCATGCAGAGAACTTATTAAAAGGGTAGGGATTGTAAATCCACTAACACCAGGAATCCATTTTCTTTCAAACCAAATCCCTCTGTGAATCACCGTGGAGCAAACAAACACACAAGACCAAATCCAAAAACGATGTTGCTGCCTCCTTAGGAGCCTCAGATAAGGTGGTTAAGCATCACCTTACACTGATGGTCCATCTGACTTCCAATATCCGCACGCACAAGATGACGCCTGCCAACTTCAAGGGAGATATTCATGTGCACAACAGGCAGGATGAAGCCTTAAAACCACTAGTAGTTACACTTTTACTGCCAGAAGCAACATTTTAATCAAAGTATTGGCTCCTGACAGAGGCTGTACTTCGAGGCACTCCAACATCTTCGCTCCATCTGAATAATTGCAAATGCCTGTCTTTAATCTATTTTCAAGAATTGTTGGGTTTGTTGTTTTTTTTTTTTTTTTTTTTTAAGTACGAAAGAAAATTTTTCTGTGTATACATTCATGGCAACAGAGCTACACAGAGACATAAACTAATGGAAGGACCATATGTCGAGAGAATATCATATGTAATGAGAACTGCTGCATTTTTGTAAAATGTAATGGGACAGATACGCAGCAGCTGTGGGTTACTCAAGAAGAAGCTAATTTAGCAAGCTGAATTCAAGGATATTTCCCAGATCTCCCAAACAATGAATAGCAGTGTTGTTTAAGATTACCATTATGCCTTACATCCTCCTTTGACTAGAAGCAGGGGGAGGAAGCCTCTATCTGTGCTTCTGGGGCAGAAGTATATGATTAGTGCCTAGCTATCATGGGAAGCCCCAGGGGAGCAAGGGGGTCTGGACTTGAAGGAAGGAAGGAAATTGTGTAGGATAAACAAAAAAGAGCCTCAGGAAAACGGTCAAGATGGGCAAGAGTTGGTAAAAAATAAAAAATAAGAGAAAGAAAAAAGGAAATGCTGAAGGGCTCTCTTTGAGTTCCAGCTAATATTAAACTTTAAAACTAAGACACTCTCTTCTAAAATGTCATTAGAAATTTAGCAGGTTCATATTTCTATACATTTAGGTTTGTTCTAAGGCAAGATATTGCTAATTTCAAATATACAAATAGCAGAATTTTTAAGGCTTGATTACCCCTAGGTTTTACTTTTCTAGGGATTTTACACAGCCCCCTTCCTCCCCCCAAAAAATAATATACAGACAACCTGGATGTAGCAAGTACAGCTCCAGTTCACCATTCACTACCAGATTCACTGAGGAGATGGGGCTGGTGCGATCCGTTCTCCCAAGGTGGCCAGTTTGCCCCAGCGGGCCACCAACTCATTACAGCCATGGCTGCCCTGGCCCACAGCACAGCCCACTAGTCCCAGCTGCCCTGAGTTCCCACTGCAGCTGGAGCCAAGTGCCTCATATTAGAAAGGTAGATACACCAGAGGACCTACACCAGGATCTGCTATTGCATATGTTAAAACAGATTATACCTTCTGCTTCAAAAAAACAAAAACAAAGCAGAAAGAAAGAAAAAAAAAAAAGATAAAAAATTAAAAACGCGGCTAGTTCAAACTCTGGCTGCCTACAAAATCTCCAAACTATTTTTTGTGGGGAAGGAAGGTCCCTGCAGTGCCAGTGCCAGACCTGCCAAGAGCAAACTGCTGCAGTTTGCAGCCATCCTTCTGCAGCTGGGAGGCAGAGGGGGAGGATAGGGACTGGCTAATCTGGAATCCAAATTTGTTGAAGGTTTTACACGTGTAAACAAAAGCGGCCAGGCCCTCAGCAAATTAAGAGGTTACCTTGGTTTGGGTTTGCAAAGGATTTTCAGATATAGTAACTTGGTAGTAGTAACTGAAAAGGAGACTGTTGCGTTAAGACATTGCATTTATCTGGTTCCAAGATCATGATGTTAGAATTTCCTCTTGCTGTACCGTTGAGATAACCGAAGGCTCTATCTCCCTAGAAAAGAAAAACGCTTGATTTCCACACAAACAGAATGAACTTACACAAGAGAAGTACCAGGAAAATCCACCTCTCCTGGCCAAGCTCTTCTCTCTGCTCCACTGGAGGAAATCAAGAGTAAATGCCTAAAGCTCTGAGACTTGCTGTGCACTCCTGGGGTTAGAGCAGAGCAGAGGCTCGTGCTTTGCTGATGGAGTCATTCCCACAAGCCCAGCTTTAGAAATTCATTATAGCAACAGGCTCAAGCCAAACCTTTTGCTTAGTTACACCAAGAAGGGATCAGTCCTATTGAAATCAATGTTAAAACCACTGAATGGCTTATGTAATGTAGCATTGGGCCTCCAAAGTGGTTTATAGCAGAGGAGCACATCTGGAGTCAGCAAAAGACTATCTTGAGCCAAGGACTTTGCTTTTTTGCCATATATGATCTACACATGCAAGTTTGAGGTGTAATTCTGCTCCCAGAGTAACAACTGAAGTGAGATAACGCAGGTAAAAGTTTTTGAACTACCTGAAACAAATACATTTTTAAATAAATGGGGTTTTCTTCTTAAAACTTTTTGAGCTGACCCTTCATATTTAGTGATAAACAAATACCACTCCGCTCTTCTATCAGAATGTGGTTCACAGAGCAGTTCATTCCTTTGCACAAGGACAAAAGCCCAGCAAGAGGAGCCTGCATTTATTCAGGAGTCCATAGGAAACAGCTGTTGCTTTCAACCCAGCCTCTCCTTTATCTCCTTTATTGTTTATTCATGCCTCAGCTAACACTAGCCCCTGTGAGCAGGTCGGGACTCTGCACTCCAAAAAGCTCCTCCGAAGCTGATGGAACTCAGCCCAGTGCCAGTAGGATGGAGGAGCTGGGTTTTACATTATTCAATTCCCAGGTGGTGACAGAGGTAAATTCCTGACTTCATTAGCTAATAGTGCAGACAAGAGCCACGCCTTTGCCCCAGATTTTTGCAGAGGGGGGCAAATGTTCAGTGAGTTGCATGAAGGAAACCAAATGCAAACAGTCAAAAAATGGAGCACGCCTTTGAACACTTCTCCCTTTCTTCTCTGAGTTTGTTGACTATTCCTTTGTATTGCAAAGGATGCTTACTCCCACTCTCTTCTGTAACGATGTAGTGAGCAGGGTTGTGCTCAAAAGCCTGTAAATATTAATCTGTAAAGACTGTGCTGTGGTGTCATGGTATGCAGAAATAGTCCGGAGCCCAAATAGCCTGGGGATATTTCTACAGAGAAGCAGGGAAAAGGCACAGAGCAGTGAGCCCAACAGGTATTTGCTGGAGATTTGCTACCAGGCAGGGTAAAGATGGCAGTAATGAGCCCAGTGTGAAGAACAGGAGAATGGAAGGCAGGGCTCCCATGTCCTCCTTCTAACAGCTTTCATTTGTCTCTGTTTCCCAGCCAAAACGTGGGTGTAATTGTTCAGGCATAGCATGAAGCTTTAAAGACTCACAGTGGATACGGCATAGCGGGAGGACAGCATGATGTCAGCAAGAAGTGAGTTGTTTTCCTCAGCAGTGGAAGAATTAGCAAGCTAGAAATTCAGGGACATCAGGATGTTAGTCCAAATTGGAAAGAGCATTTGAGCTCACTGGATTGGCAAGGGACAGAGGGACAACCCTATGTCATCCCTTGCAGAACGGCTCGTTGAGTTACGAACCACCGAGAGCTGTACATATCGCTCACACGCTTTAAAGCACTGCAAAACCCAAACCAGCATTCCCATGGGGAGAGAAGCAACATGAGTTTGCCACAGAGAGGGAGAGAGAAGAGGTGAATGCCTGCTTGTAGAGCAGACCTCTTTTCATTTAACAGCAGATGACAGTGCCACTTATTTTCACAGACAGCTATTTAACAGTCAACATAAGGAAGCATCATGAATAGAGAACAGCAGACAAGGCATTAATTATACAGCTAACTAAAGAATATGGTTCCTACTCTACTTTAAAAGGCAGGCCAGATGTCTTCAGATACAGTCAACTGTTAGTTGGCGTGGTGAAACCCTTTCAAGACCAGTTAGCTCAAGTCACAATGTGTGCTTGATTCGCTTAGCTGAACGGGGATCTTCCTGGGCTGTGAGCAGGATCTACACGCAGCTGAAAATATGGTGGGAATGAATCAGTTCCTTGGAGCTTGTGTGGGAGGCAAAGACAGAACTGTGGGTGGCTTCAAAGTGTTAAACAGCCTTTTAAATTCAGGCCCGGTTTCTCAGAGGAATAAGGAAACAGAGATATTCACCCAGTCTGGATTCAGTTCCACGCCTCGGGTCAGCCTTGAGAAAATTGTTCTCTGATAGTAACAGCCACTTCCCAGGCATGCAGGTCCGCTTGCTCCCGAGCCAGTTCAGCTTCAGATGTAATTCTGTGGAGTTTAACAGCAACCCGGTCAGTCTCTCACCCATAGCAAGGCAGCAGCAGCTGGCCCTTCTCTCCTGACATCTGCAGGCTGCCTCCAAGGCAAGGCAGAGCCTCCCCAGCTGTCTCGTTTGTCTGTCCATCTCTGCTCCCTGCATCTCACACCTTTTGCTCAAGCTGCCTGGGACAATAACTGCCAACACAGGCATCTCAGGTACCCACTCCCTGCAATGTCGAAGACCTGCTTCAACCTTTCCAGCTCTTTGTTGGCAGGGAGTTTCCCCGCCCTGGTGCCAAGAGCTTTGGGATGTGGTCCTGCCCACAACTGGTCTGTGGGTTAAATTACCTGGCGCATTGGAAATTCAGGCCCCATCCAGTTACCTCCTGCCAACGGTTTGCCATTCAGCCCTGTTCCCCTATAGTGCAACCGGAGTCTGGTGAGCTCTAAGGAGGATTTATTGCTTTTACTGGATCAGGCTTACCCTTCCATTTAAGTGGATTAATGTGGGTTAGCTCTAACTTAGCCCCACACAGCATCAGCCAAGTCAACATGAAGTTCCCTACTACTGGCAATGTTGTTTTTTCCCCGTCATGATGAATTTTTAATGGTCTTTATGTGCAAAAGCAGCTTTGCAGAATCTTAGGCTCCTGTTTTCCAACTTAGATGATTTGGCATGTGAAGAATGCAATGAATATTTAAAGATGTAGTTTGGCATAGCCTGCACAGAGCAGCTAGAAACCCAGCCCTGGTCTTCCAGGGACTGGCCAGCAACCATGCAAAACCCCCAGCTCGGAGCAACAGCATGGGGAGCTTGTGAGGATACATCAATCTTCAGTGTTCAGCTGAAATCACCCTAACCCCATCATTCTTTAGATTCTTTTAATTAACCTCAGGATTCATATGGAGGAGCTGTATATGGGTGGAGCTGTGGGTTATTTGATAGATGACTCGGATCACTCTGCCGGTCGTATTTTATTCACGTGAGAGTAGCTGTTGAAGGCTGTTATTTACCACTGGGACCAAAGTCCCCATTCCAGTAGGCAATGTTCAACCATGTGGTAACAATCTCTGCCTGGAAGATCTTACAATCAAACCAGATTAGACAAAAGGGTCAAAAAGGAAGGGACCCTTCTTTTGCCCTCATCGTACAGATGGGTGAGTTAAGGGCTCACACACACATTCAAGCAGCCACCAATTAAGAGTTTACTGTAACCCCTTTGTACACAATTTAGCCCACAGCAAAATCAAGGCAAATTGACTTAGCTCTATCATCTGTAAAAGGGCACCCGGTTCAGGAGCCATCACAAGAAAACCTCCATCATCTGCTTGAACACACAAGGATAGATGCTGGAAATCAGCCAAGAGAATGTGGCTTTCATCTTTTACATGAAAGGGGGCTCCCTTTGACATTTTGAGGCCCGCTTTTTAAAGAGCTGTTATGCAAACTTCGGCTCACATGAGCTTAAACAATATGGAGACGTGTACAAGCAAAACTTCCAAAGTAAGCAACATTTCCGTATGCTGGGCCCCACTCTGCAAAGATGTATGCAGGAATGGTCCCATTGACCTCAGCTGAACAACTCCAACAGTTATCAGCTTGCAACCACCAGCCATAAGGGACTGCAGCAGAAAGACATTTATTTCTGGTATCAATGTCCCCATAGGCATGGTTTTGGTTTAGATATCAGCATGGAAAGATGCACGTTTCTTCAGAAAGCGCTGTTGCTCTCGATCTCAGCGTAGCTTTCAGGAGATCCCAGATCTGAATATTGGCAGTTCGGTACGATGTAATTTGCGAAACCATCAGACCTCCTGTAGCCAGTGACTCTCTTCACACGTGATCATATTTAGGAGGTTCCATAAACTGGTATGTCATTATCTCAGTGTGTTAATTGATTAAGTCTGGCCTACGTACAGTCAGCTGGACTATTCCCTTTGGGTTGTTATTATTAGCAAGACTCAGCCATTTTAAGCCTTTTGGAGCCCAGAAATCTCTCATTGTGCAAGTAGGAGCCCAAGGAAATCTCTTGGAATCATTGACTTTCCAGCTACCATAATTTAATTTCATAGATGGAAAGATACTCGTATTGATGCACAAGCAAGTAAGAAAAAAAAAAAAGGTGAAAGCAGACTTCAATCTGGCAACAAAAAAAAAGCAAATCATCCACCTACAGCCCTTCAAAGATACAGCCAACACTCTCAGCTGAATTAACAAATTGTGAAGCAGACCCTTTAGCAGCTACAGCCAGAGTGAAAAAAACCAGGGCATTACTTGACACATTTCTTTGCCCTGATTGGGAAAACATGTCACTTCCCTCCTAGATATCACGGGTATATGTTAAAACAAGTATTCCACAAGCGATGAAAACAACAGCACTTGGTTTCCAAAGGCTGCATCTGAGCATGAGTGACTGTTTAAGAGAGGTATGGTGTGAAAGCGAAGTTGCCCTTGTGGGGTGGGTGTTTAGTGTGCAGTGCGGCATGACTGCCAGCTGAGTTCATCCACAGGTAGGGCATTCATGACATGGCTTTTCCCACATTGTTTTCCTGGTGTCTAATCAGGGATGAGCTCAGCAGGAGTACTAACAGCTCTCCATCTTACTCAGCTGCCTATCTTTATGAAGCTTGGGGGAAATCAATTTCTTCAACACCTCAGTTTGGTTTTCACTAGCTGTACGGCTCAAGAACCATTACGGGAGTAGGACAAGCAGATTAATGGTGCCAAGTCAAATCTGTTAGAAACCAAGCCAAAGCTGAGTTTGTGTGTCTCTTTACTCCAAGCTGTGATTAAATTCAATGAGGCGCAGAGCCTTAGGACCCACATCTTAAAAAACCCCATACCTACTATTTTCAGCAATATGTGGCCTCATTTCTGGAGATGCTGATCATCTGTAGTTCATGTTGAAGCAATTAACAATTACTAAACAATCAAATTAGAAGTCCCAAATTAGGAACCAAACATCAGCCAATGAATTTCTGCATCATAACCACTAAGTTTCTACTATTTAGCAGAACTGCTCATCTGGCCAGGCCTTGTTTTAAGCAAAGCAGGTATTTCTCTTGTGTTGCTTGGGACTACGACCAAAAAGATGACCCTTAAATAGATTGTGATGGCAACTCAGGCTGTAGAATTTCTCTGTATTTCTTTATAGGGGATGGGAAAATGCATGGAAAAGCTTTGCACAAAGAAATAAACACAAAGAAGCATTTTAGTATTGTTCTACATATTAGCTAGGCTCCTAGAAGAATAGCTGACTAATTAGTCTCCTACCTCTGTATTTTAGGGGTGATTATATATTACTGAAGCAAATGGGAAGTTTGCTATTGACCTCAGTGGGGCCAATGTTTTATACCTACCCAGCTAGGAAATCTTACGGGTTTCAGGAAGAAATTAAGGCATTCAACACCTTTCAGAGCAAAGCCACTTTTACTTAGGAGCCTAAACACAGACTTTACATCTTCATCTCAGACACCCAGTTCATCCTAGTTTACATTCACAGCTACAGCACAGCTGTCTTTGAAAGTATCAGAGTTCCAGAAAACAAGTATTACAAATCCAGATCAATGTCAGCAATCTGACAAATAAACAGAACAATACATTTGCTGTCTTTTCACTGCCCACTTCATATCCTTAGTCTGTTTTGTGTCTTTTGACACACAGGAGACTTCAGAGAAACTGTTTAACAATCAAAACGCAGTATCATCTCAACAATAAGAAAATTAAGGTTAAAGGATCCATAAAAGGGGATTAAAAACACTTGTCAAGTGAAGGATTTGGAGGAGGAGACACTGGCGTTTGCAAAATGGCTGCTATAGGGCTGCAGCTCCTGAACATCATCACATTTGCAGGGCTATCTATAAAAAACTGGCTGGGAAGAAACCTCAAACTATCAATTCAGTACTAGAAAAATCTCCAGAGAAAATGGTAGAATGGTTATTATGGTATTTCAGAGAAATCAAATAAATGTAAAATGAAAATTTGTTAGGCTTAATGAATAAACTCCCATTGCTGTTGCATTCAATTGGATTTTTCTGAAGAGGCACATAAACTTTCCTGTTTGAGGGGATAAATCAATGACAAATTGTCTGATGTTGGGAAGAAATTTCCTCTGCTAGCAGATGATTCCAATACAGAGTTTCTTGTATTAGCTTCCTTTGAAGTATCTGGTAGAGGCTGTGGTTAGAGACAGGATATCGGCCTGACGAACCCCAAAGACATTTTCTTGTAGCTCAAAGTTCAGATGGTCACAAACAGCAGTTGTTCTGGTTAGAAAAAAGTATCACGCATTTGCTGTAAGTTCAAAAGCTCTCTGTTCAGCACCTGGATTTTCTGCTCTTCATGCCACATCTTTACAACCACTTCCTTCAGGAACTGGCCATAAAATGTGCTCTGATGATGACAGCTCTTAAAACATTATGTATGTGAGTGGGTTTGAAAACACAGTGCTTTCAGGAGTGCTTCTTTGTTACAGGACCTTTTTCTCATGTATGTTAGCACATAGGCACCCTTTCAGCCTTTTAATCTTTGACTGGAAATTCAACGTAATACTGGAAAAATTGCTGCCAACTTGAAACCCTGCAAGCTGTCAAAAATGAGTGAAAGGTGGCTGAGAGAATGTCCCTGCCAATTTGTCACTTTTTAAGTCAAAACTGTTTACTCATTCTAGATATATTTTTTTATTTTTCAAGCTGATTTGTGAAGGTCCAAGTGAATGAAACAACCTGGATTTGGGCACAGGAAAAAAGGTGATGAGCTAAGCTGCTGAGGTTAACACCAGTGACTGTGGGGTTCCCACAAAGCCCCTCCTTGGCTGTCAGCAGGATGTTCTTGCTCCTCGCTCACCTAGTTGTAACTTTGCAGGAGTGGAAAGTGGTTCCCATTTCAGACACAGCCCTTCAAAGGCAACTACAGAACTGGAGCGCTATATAGGATAATAAATTCCTTTTAATGGACTTACAGCTGTCATTGTACCTAGTGTCTTCCTTATGAGAACGGGGGAGGGAGAAGACTGTGGAAAGTTCGCCTCAGGGATTTATCAGTGGAGGGGGTACTCTGAAAGCCAGACCTTCAGATACTGGCATCCAAATCCTGCAGATCCCAGGAGGCAAATCCTGGCTTCACCTAAGTGTATGGGATTTTTGCCACTGACTTAAGTGGAGTCAGTATTTTACCCCAGGGAACTGGGGAACGCAATCTCCTGGCATTGAATGGGCTGTTCCTCTCTAGTCTTCTACCTGATGCTGGAAGGAGTCCATTTGTTCGAAGGCTAGGGAAGCACAAGTGCAGCAAATAGCACTGCATCTGTGATGGTGCTAGAGTCTTGAAATGAAATGTTTGTGGTATTTCTTGCTACCTCTCTGACATATTGCAGCCCTTCAAATCTCTCTGCAAAGACAGGGGTAAGTGCGAGGACTTTGCTCACCCAGCAGCCTGCTCCAGGTCTGTGGCACTTCTGGCCACACATGGAAGTACAACTATGTCTCAGCTCTGTGGCAGCTGGTAGAAACCATATTGAAACTGTGGTACTGGCATCATTGCAAAGGCTGCCTTGCCTTGGCCAAATGGTTTACACTAAAGCCCTCCATTTCAGGCAGATGAATGAATGTACAGGCTTTCCCACTTGCCACAGTGCCCATGGTTTCCCCACAGCCCCAGTCTCTGGCCCCAGAGAAACAAAGCCACTGACCATTCAGCACATGACCCTCAAGTCACTGCAAAGCAGATAACTCCTCCAAGCAGAATACGTCTCTCTGCTTCATCCTATTGCTATTTTACTTTCTGCTTTGGAAGCCTACCCATTTATGTGGCTGGCTCAACCACGTAATGGGGTTCTGGGGTTTTCCCCAAGATGAGGGCATTCACTGAGGTCTATTCACTAAGCGAACAGAGAAATCCTCCAGTGATACCCAGTGTTTGGGGCCACTGCACAGAAAACCCCATTCATTGTTGCCAAGCCACCAGGGTCAGCCACACAGCTGGAGTTTTACCTGTTTATTTATTTATTTAAAGGATAACTATCACTTGGAGTTTTAGCTCATGTTGGCAATTTCAGATTTCTGCTCCAAAAGGATACGCGCGCACACACACACACATGCACATATATGTGTATATACATTTCCTGCTTGGCAGCCTAAGCTGTAGTGTTGGTCTGAACACTCCTCTCAGAGGCACAGACCATCTGCCCTTCCCAGCAGCAATATATGGAAACTGCCTGGGGTACCTCAGCTTGAACATAGGTCCCTGTACCAATACATCCCCGTGACCCAGAGCTTCATTTTAGGTACCACTCAAAAAAAAAAAAAAAAAAGGACTGTAGTTCTACTTAAATTTTATATCTGGGATGAACCATGCATCCTGCATATGCATTCAGTCCTAGCTTCTGCTCTGTCTTTTTTAGCTGCTCAGAGTTTTCTGAAACAAATTTATTGGGACTTGAATTTTGCAATGTTCAGACTCATGTAAAAAAACAGCAGAGTGCTGCTTCTTTTGGCTGTGCACATCAAAATGCTCACTGCTTTAATTTGTGGCCAGCACTTTTGCAAAATGTCATTGGAAGTTATACTTTCTAGCCTGGCTTTTATCATTGTTCTCAGGAAGTTGTAAAAAGCAAGCACTTTTAAAGTGAAATCACTTGAGTTCAGTAGTTCTGGAATTGGGCTTTTAAGGTTGGAAATGGCCCTCCACGGCTCAAGGATGTTAACGCTTCAAATTTTAGAAGTGTCTGAGCTTTCAGTTTTTGAATCAGGTTGGAGCTAAACATAATCTGTATACCCGAAATCTCCGCTTAGAAGGTAGGGTATGTTTGGGAACATATCAGACTTGATACTTCAACATCAAGGATCTCACTGTTTGCACCGACAAACTCCCCATCCCGGTTCTTTTTTCATAAGATTGAAATCACACAGCAAGAGCTTGAACAGTTAATAAGCTAACATTGGCACAACACTGAAAGAGAGAAATTAAGAGTGTGAAAATCAGAAAAATGCTTGCTCAAAGTGGTAAGCCTGAGAGTAGTCCTGTCAGTTCCCTTAAAACAGATGTTGGCCAATTCTGCAGCTCATCATGACATGACCTTAGAAAATGTAGAAAAAGAAATGTCAGTTCATATTACACTATATAATTAAGAATAATTAAGTACTCTAGATAAGAATTAAGTTTAAGGCTGTGTATGACTTGGCAATGTCTTAGCCATCCCAAAGTATGCAGTAATTCTAGCTCCTCCATGCAATGATATGTATTTTTGACATCAGTGACTCCTTAGGTCATTATATGAATTATATTAAGTCTGGAAATGACATTGTACTTTCCTTGACACCTCAGAATACACATCAGTGCATGGAGAGAGATAGGGTGCGTTACAGTCCTCGGAAACCTTTCTCTTTACAACCACACAGAGCGCTGCTGTGAGATCTTGTCTCACACGACATTAGGCAGCAGGCTTGAAATCTAGCAGAAGCCAAACCAAAGTCTGTCAACTCTTCCTAAATAAATTTACAAGTAGGGAATGGGAGAATGAGATGAATGGCATGGGATGGTTGTGCACGAGTGCAGGGAAGCAACTAAAAATATTTGTGGAGATCTAAGTACACCACCCCAAAAATACACACATACTTTCCACCATTTAAATATCTTGTCTCTGGGTGGAAGCCAAACATTTTTCTATTTATTTCCACGTATGCCACCAAGATACTAAGGAATTTAATTGCCTAATTCAAAATGTTAAGAAAATACCAGAAGGCTGAACATCCTGGAAAAGGACAAGGTGTTAGGAGGATGTTAACTCATCTAGCATCATGTGCTGAAGAAAGGGAAGCGTTTCCGGTTGCTAGTGCTGTGAGCTTGCTATCAAATGATTTGTGGAAAAGGCTGCATTTGGTCTGTACAAGAAGCCAAGTTTTATCTGTGATAAGCATTGGGAACACATGCAATGATACCTCTTGTTTCCAGGCACCCTGACAGCTACTTCTAATTTGCATTTCTAGGTGGAATTAGCAGAGAAAGGAGATTTACACATTCCTTGCTGATTGGGCCAATTGGTCTGGTTTGTGCTCCACGCACCGAGGCTCCTGTAGAAGGCCAAACCTCCCAGTTAATCTTCAGAGCGACAGGAGAGATCACCTTTAGATGAAGATGGTGGTGGACTTGTGCTCAGGATACTTGTGCCACAAATTCCCTATCCAAGTCATTCAAACTCTCTTGCGACTTACTCATCTTTGCAACAGGGATAAGTCAGTTTTGACTATTTAAATTACAGTGTTCTGAGAAGAGCGAGAAAAACTTTTTATTACTGATTAAAGGAGGACAGATGAACCCTCCTCATACAAAAATTCTGCCCCTGAAGGTAATGCTGGGCAGCTGCAGTCACTCCTGATAAATGCTTGACACTGGTATCGTGGTGCCTTGCAGAAAACCAGAGCTGTTGGAGCTGGAGAGACCCACACTAGTTATCCCTTGCAGTTGCCCTCCATTCCCCCTGCAGTTCCTGAGCTGATACTGCTTTTATAAGGGGAGGCTTGTTGGAAGTATTTGCAGGTTTCCTGAGTGAGCACAGCCAAGAAAATCCCCTCCTTGCCCTCTCTCTCTTCAATTTCACAGGCTACAAGGAGAAAAGTTCACACAGGTGGGACTACTGTGATAACTTTTGTCTGAACCCAAGGATGCCTTCCCAGGAGAAAGGCCTGGAGGTGAACTGGGTAGGCACTGCTCCTGCTGCCAAAGCGAGGAAAGGACAGGCTGGGAGAGCCATTCTGCCCCAGGCAATGGTAGCAGCACATTTGGTGTCAAGTCTCTTAGCTATAAAATGCCAAGCTGCATTTGTCAGCACCTGTAACTCAGCCTGGGTGAAAGGATATTATTCTAAAATGCGATTTGTATTATATTTACTAGTGAAATACGTCTTCTTTAAAGCCATAAAATATTCAACCTTATTCATATGGTTGCAAGCTTATATCTGTGTCCTCTCCAAACTCAATCTCCTTGATTGCATCCTACCGAAAGGACAGTACCCAACCCAGATGATCAGCAGGAGTAAGCCTGGGACCTCTGCATTGATTAGCAGCAGAAGGTTGATTACCTTTCATGGTGCACTGTATTTTGGTGGTGTTTGCATTTTCTACTGATCCAGGGTCAAAATGTAGCATTTACTTCTTCAGTTTAGGAATCTCCAGGCATAAGCAATCCCTGTGATTCATGGACGAAATCAAGAGGGCATTGCAGGCTGCAAGAAGGTATGTGGCTTAGCCAGGCCTTCTGTGGGTCAAGCTGAATCCAAACAGCCAGGGAACAGGGTTCAAGTCTTCCTGATATAATTATTCAAGAGATTATGATGGACTGTGAGCCATAGGCTGCCAGAATCCCTTTGCCCTCAGTTTAGCCGCAGATAGAGCCAACACCAATGCAGACTGAAGGATTTTGTATGCAGGGAGTCTTCCTGAACACACCACCTAACACCCACAGTGTACGTGTTTCTCATGAAGTCTGCAGTGTCTTTTTTTCAAATGTATAACAAACATACAGTTGTATAATAAATGTAAATGCTTATATTAGCATGCTACGTTTTTAGAAATATGTAAATACAAATATGAACCAATAAAAAGTGGGCTCAGGATCTCAGCAAAGCTGTGGCAAATTAAACATCGAAGTTACTTACACGACCCTGTCACCCTGCGTGCTGGGCGGGTGCAGATCACGCAAAGCATCGCCATTGCAGGGCACAAACCTCTTATAAGAGAAAGACACGTATAGCTTGGCATGTGGGCTCTAATCTCCCCTTTTACATGCCGCTTGAGGCAGCTTTGCTGTTCAGCAGCAAAACAAGCAGCAGCACACAGAGAAAAGGGAGCAATGGCTTGGTTGTGTTATCACTTACCTACGGAAAAATAAAACAGGGCTTTTCAGAAGTGCGTGATGTTGGCCTGACTAGCTCCCACTGGAAATAACTAAAAATTGAGATATATTCACCGGTTTTCCTCCAGTTTCCTGTCGATCGGCCGCAGCCTGGTGTCCTTTTTAACTGCGTTATTCCTTTTCCATCTTCCATGTTAAACCCCGCCGAGCCTGGATGGCAGTCCTAGCCACCCCAGGCACCTCTCCTCAGTGACGGCAGCGGCGCCTGGCTAGCCCTGCTAACTCCCACTGTGCACCCTCAAAAGCTAGGTGGATCTCGCTCGGCGGCCATGTCTGCTGGCCTTTCTCTCTGCTTCCCCCTTTTCTTTGGGGCCGCTCTGCCTGGGTGAAACGAGATAAAATAATAATGTCCCCACAGCATATTTAGCCCAGCCCAAAGCAGTGCGTTCCCATGAGGGCCCAGAGAGGAGAGAAGGGAGAGCAGGAGGGGAATTCCAGGTGCTGTCATGGCCGCCAGCGCCTCCCAGGACACAGCGCCACCAGGCCAGGCCGCCCCAGGGGCATCCTCCCCATAAATGTTCAAAACACCTGAAAACCACCAAAAGAGCACTTTAAAAAACACCGGCCCCCACGCTCCCTGCTGCATTTGGGCAAGTATGGCTTGTGCCAGATCTTAGCAGCTTTTACCACCGAAAAATATAAAATAGATCAATTTTCTTCCTCAGAAACCCTGAGGTCTTGGGGAGGCAGCTCCGGCAATGGCCCCGTGTTTCCTGGCACCATTTTGTTTTCCCCTCATTTTCCAGCCAGCAAAATAACAATAAACAGTGTCATTTTGATATGATGTATTTATATTTACATGGTACATTTTAAAGCAATAGCTACACTGATCATACATATTAGAAACAATAAAAAAAGAAGTTAAGAACTAAAATGTACATCATACACTTGTATATATATTTTTTTTTTTTACACAGAGGTAAAAAGGCTTATAAAAATCAATACAACAGGGTTTTAACTTTTAGTATATAGATAGAATAATGATGAGGCTTCAGGCACTTTAATTTGTTAACGTGAGCGATAGCTTGGGAAAAACAAACAAAAAAAATCCTTTCCACAACAGAAAAAAAAATTTGGTTAATGTTTTGTTACCACAGATACAAAAATAAAATCTGAATAATTTCTCTCAAATGATTGATGTCAGTATTGCAAAGCTGACTGGGAGAACGCTACACACTGTTCAGCAGCAGTGTGGAAATTAAGAAATATTTACAAAAAAACACCCATTTCTATCATTGTGCCCTTACACCACTGCCTTCACAAACCAAATAACACACGCAGCAAAATCTACAAGTATTACAAAAACCAAGAGAAGAGGGAGGAAGGAAGAGGGGAAGAAAGGAAGGGGGGAGGAAGGAAAAAGGAAAAAAAAAAAAAAAAAAAAAAAAGAGGGATTTTTTTTTTTTAAACTTTTATTTCCAGACATACAGAAAGGCTTGGAGTATGTCTACTTTACTTAAATAAATAGGGGCACTTCAAGACCGGACAAAAAGCTGTAAGATCTTTTTGTAGTGTTGTGCTTTATAGAGAGAAGATCTTACAGAAGTTTGTTTACATGAAACAACTTTGAGAACAGAAAAAGAAGGAAAAGGTTGTTCCATTAATATTTTTTTTTCCGAGGCTGGCTTGATGTTTACTAGACACCATTGAGAGATTTGTCAATTGCTATTAGGCACAAAATATTTATATTTCATTCAGCAAACCCAGACACATCACCCAGAGTGTAACACTCCATCCCTTTTCCACTATCATTCTTTTTTTTTCCCAACCGAAAAAATCCCCAGCAACTGCTACGAATTAAGCCTACCAAACTCTATAGTGTATAAGCACATTGCATACTTAATTCATGTTTGACTAGAAAGCTGTGATTAACTCTCAGAGGAACCGTTGGGGCATTCCACCAAGAAAGAATGGCAAGTGTTCCTTTTATATTTATTTGGCAAATTAATTTAAAAAAAAAAAAAAAAATCCTCTCTTTTAAGACTGATGTCAATGTGCAATAGAGGGAGGGAAAGGACATGCGCCCACTGGCAATTTACTGCAGAAAGAAATTATGGCAGGAACAGCAGTGCCAGCTTTGACAAGCCAATCCCTAGCTGCCTCAAAGTATTCGGATTGTACTATGCTAGTTAGAGCTCACTGCGCTAAATCTTTTTTTTTTTTTTTTTAATAAAAATTATTTGGCTATTCCTTGTAATATATTAGAAAAATACTCTTTTTCCAAGCTAATTACAAGCCTTGTACACAAGACAACATGACATTTAAAAAAAAAATAAAAAAATTTAAAGTAATCTTAGCCTGCTGTATGCACCTTATGCATCCACTTGATAAATCTGGGTGGTGAACTGGGGAGGGGAAAGCCAGGGAGACGCTTCGGTCTGGCTCCTGCAAAGATTCACATGCTTAATCCTACACACAGAGTCACAGAGACGCCAGCTGCACGTGCAATACGTCAAGACATGTGTAAGCATCTGGAGGATTGGGACCGCAGGTCAGGAAATGGAAGTGGTGGTTAACATCCTGGCTCTTGATTTTAAATACCTGTTTAGATTGCTAAATGTAGTTTCTACCGTGGACGCATATGTTCTCATGCTCATGTATTATACAGAAAACAAACAAACAAATATGATTTTCCATATAATCCACCACTTAATGCAGCATTTCCCCAGAATTGCCATAATAGTGCTTTTGACGTTGCATTGTTAGTAATTCTTTGCATAACAACAATTTTCCTCAACTGGAACCTTAGTGTTTTATTCACAGATCATTATTACATGGCTGGCTAATGAAGAAGTTCCCTTTCTTTTGGGCAGAACTCTGAAAACACAGTTTTATTTTTCCAATGTTATTTAGGGAAAAAAGAAAACCCTAAAATTTAAGTTTCCCTTTCAAGTAGTGGTCTGAAATGATTACAGGTAAGAACTACCAGATTCTCAATGGTTATGTGACTATGGTGGCTGAGCCTTGCTTTCTGTTCACAGAGCTTTATGAACAGAGAAATAATTTAAGATGTTTGCTGAAGGAAATGATGATGGACTCTAGAAGAGAAACCGCAGCTTAGATGGCTATTTTGGCTTTGGAAAACAACAAAAAACCCAAAGAAAACCAGTGACAGAAATACTGTGTTGTGGTACAAGTTTGTTACTAGCACACCTTCTATACACACACAATAACTTGACAGCAAGTTAAAATATCTTCCAAGTGAGATTTCATTCACTATACCACCCCGTTTCTAGAAATGCCAAACCTTGCTAACACGCTGATGGTACCACACAAGCGGAGGCAAGACGGACACAACCTGGAGATGTTCTACAATCCACCACCATTTAAAGCAGTTCTTTTCTCAAACTCATTTTAACTGGAAAAAAAAAAAACAAACAAAAAAACAAACAAAACCAAAACCCCAACAACAACAAAAAAAAACAAAAACAACAAAAAAAAACATGTACAAGACAGTCTGTTTCGATTACAGATTAATAATACAAAAGTCTATGCTGTAGGTTAGTTAGTTAGAACACTTGATGAGCAAATCAATGCAGCATGAGCCCCAGATGACCGAATGTGAAGTGATCCGAACTGGTGGTTTCTGGATGCTGTCGGGCACAGTGGCTGCATCAAAATGAGTGACCTCAATGCTCCGAAACCAACGTGTTCCTCGAACTACAGGAAAAACGTAACACTTTGAATGCATCTGTAGTCATCCAGCAGCTTTGTGTTTTCCACCACAGCACCTGCACATGACCCCACAGTGGTAACAAGCCCGAAGCGGCAAGTAACAGCACATACATGGAGCAATGAAAGACAAGGCGATAAGGGCCATCCACCGGAGGCAAAACATTTCATCACTGGTGTCGCACGAGCAAGGATCTGTATAGTCTCCTTCTGGATCGGACATACAGTGATAGAGCATAGTGTCTGCGCACCACATACAGCTCACTCGATGGATGCAAGTCTTGACACGGTCTGGAGCATCCTGGCACTGACCCCGTTTGTTCTCCTCATGGTTGAACATGTCCCTGCAGTACACACACCGTGACCTCTCACCATCTTCCTTCCGCCTGGGCTTGAATTTGACAGGTTGAGTCTTTATCACAGCACCCTTGATATCTTCACCCAGGTCAAAGTCCGAGTTGTCTACGTAAGGGTAAGTGTATTCATGTTTTGAGGCCTCGCTTTTGGCAAAACGTACGTAGGAGTCCATGTCATCATGATCAAAGTTCTTTCCTCGTGCTGGGGCATGGCGATAGTCCTCGTATCCAGTCATCCAAATCTTTTCCCGAGGATTGATGCGCACTATCTCCTCATCATCGTCTGGGAAGTTGACATGCCGGTAGGATCGCGGTACTGACTGTGGAAGTAGGGATGAAGAGGGAGGAAAGGTAAATAAGCTCACTTAGCTATCAGCAATCACCATCTCCTTGCTTAGTGAGAAGCCAGTATCTAAGAATTTTGTCTTTCCTTCTTTGTATGCCCTTCACAGTGACCCATCACAGTTTCAGCCTTTGGCTCAGGAATGAGTACAACTGTCACAGACCTACAATGGTCTGTATGCACGTGGTACAACGTAACATATTAGATCACAGTGTAACCCCCCCCCCCCCAACCTTTTATTATTTTTTTTTTTTTAATAATTGGAAGCCATTTAAAGCACACTGAAAAGAAAAAGGGAAGAAAGGAAGGGCGGGAGGCGTCTTTCAGGGATGTATGTGGGAAAACCAAACACCAATCTTAGCTATGGCAGACACAGCCCTTTAGGTGGCAACACTGGGAAGAAACCTTACTTGTTCTAGATGGTAGTGGTCAGAGCTATAATGGTCATGAAGGTGTCCACGAGTGCAAATTCTTCGATGTTCGCAGGATGCAGGAGAAGCCAGAGTTCGCACAGGCTGTTCCCTTTTTTGAGAGGAGTTAGAGGAGCTATCTGTAGCATTCTGTTTTAAATGGAAAGGGGGGAAAAAAATCGTCATACAATCAGCTGTTACTGCACACTGCATTAAAAGAGATGTTTTGCCACTCACTGACTTTGTGCACACCTGCAATGTTGGCAACATCTGACAGCAGGCAGCTTCATAAAGTTTCACATAAAATACTTGAAAGAGGCAGATCTGTTGCCAGGCCATAAAAGCTGTCGCCACCCACATGGAAAAATAATATGCCATAGCCTACCCATGACATATTCACCAACACCACTCATATTCGCTTGGCATATTAGTTGTTATACTGGGCACTGCGGGATGATGAGTGTTCATGCTAGGAGCTAACTCCAAAGAGCAAAGTTAAACTCCGTCAAATGATGCAATCGTGTAAGTCCTGCAAGCAGACCCAGACAGAGCATCTGTGTGCCTGGGCTGCACCCGACTAGTTTCCCAGGCTACAAAAATACCAGCAATTTTGTTAACCTGCAGGCGTCCCATTCAGCCAAAAACTCCTTCACATGTTCTTCTCCAAACACTCATCAAATTCCAGTTCTTCGCAGGCTACTTGAATACTCAGCTTTCCTTTAAACACTTCAGGTTTATTTTTTCTGCTTTTGTCACTAATCTCAAATGTGCAATGAATGTTACTTGTGTTTTTATACATTCCTGGCTCATGGTGAGCACTTTCTTTAGGTTAATTAGTTACATCATTATACAACGACAATCATGACAGGTTGAAACATCACACAATAACATGCTGTTGCCAATACCCTCAGCTTCTTCATATATCTATTTCTTCTCCTGGAGAACTACACAGTGAGGTACCAGTCTTAGACATCCCCTCTCCATAGCCATTCCTTGGCTAAAATAGTTTCCATACGACACCTAGACATTCAGGACTTTGCCCATTAATTCCTTTCATATATTGGTTAGGATTTTTCATATTACCATGAATATCAGACGAGAGCTGTTAAATGCACTAACTGATCAGGAGCAGGAAAAAGAGCCTCCATGCACAACGATCAGAAGAGCTGTAACACTGCAAGTGCCTAAAATATTGGTGCTTTCAACTAAGAAGAATTTCCATCCCCCTCCAACTACTAAGCTATGCTGCAGCTATGACAGGTCCAAGGGAAAGGCTTCCATTTGCCACAACAGTTAGCTAGAGACACAACCTCGAGAGCGGAGAAAAGTTGTATCGGTAATGGGAGAAGACTGGTTCTACCTGAAAAACCTTCTCTCCTTGTCAAGAATGCACTCTCAAAATATTATTTTCCAATGAATCGTACTAGACACGTCTTTTACTCCAAGAATACAAGAATGCTCATTGTGGTATTTGTTTATTCTAAAAATGTTTGGCAAGATTCTGTCCAAAGGTGAGCACACCTTAAAGCATTACAACAGAAAATAGATGTTGATCCTCTTTAGCCAGTAAAGCAGCACTTAAAAACACTGAACTCCCAACTTACTTTGTTGAAAGCAAATATACATCTGTTTGCAGTGTGATGTAAAGCCAAGCTGGGTTATCTGAGAGGTAAAACAAGCAGGATGAGTTCTGAATAGCTGACCCACCCATTAGGAACAGACTTTTAATGCATGTGTTTGTTTTGGTTGTTTTTAAACAAGTCCCTGGAAGCAGAACAACTCTTAAGATAGTTAACAACACTTCTAAAATGTAACTGCACAGATACGCAGGCTCTTTTTAAAAGGTGGTTTCATCAGCCCAGTTTTCATAACTTATTAGACAACGCCACTTCGAATCTGGGGTTTAAACCCTTCAAAGCTAATCTTTGTGCCAGTAACTTCAGGTCCTACAATATCTAAGTACGTTTTGGGGACATTTCGAAAGAAAATAAGCAGCTTCTACAAGCAAGTACTTCATAACACCATTAAGCTTCCAACTTATTTGGAAAACCTGAGAAGAGTCAGGATTTAGTTACAATAGCTGCCTCATACGAGTACCTTTTTGCAGTGCTGTATGTGGTGCAGACCCGGATGCCGAGCGGTAATTTAAGCTTCTCAGAACAACAACAGAAAGGCATACGCCCCGTAGCCCAGGCAGCCTCAGCCCACAGCTTGCTCTCAAAGTTAAACTTTGACTGGCATGAACCAAAAAGGAGGCAGGGCCTTAACACGGTGCTGTGCCAGCCAGCCTTCACCTTCACTGGAACCACAGCCGAGCCCTGCTGGCACAAGCCTTTTGTGAATACACTCCGAAAAAATCATGGGTGCTCATGGTTAAAATAACGAAGCCTGGGAAAATTACCCAACTGGAGGAGGCTGCACATACTGGCCTGCAACACCCTCACCCTCCTAGATGAAAATAAAAATCCCAAACTGGATATAACTGCTAGATAATCTCAGCGGGGCAGCTGGGAGCTATAACCAACCCTCCGAGCAGTGTGCTATTTGCTGCCTTTTGGGGAACGCAGTACTTCTGCAGCAGGCAATTGGAAAAGAGGCTGTAGTGACTTTTATCTTGACCAATTCTTATCTACTCTTGCTTTCCTCCACACCTTATTCTCCTTCAGACCCGTTGGGGCAACCGAGCCTCTCCTCCACATGTGTTGACATGGCTACAGAACCTGTTTGCAGCATACCACAGAGGCTATGGCTCTGGCCTCCGCTTTCACCTTATTAAAAATTGCTGCATTTCCATGTTCAATGTCCTCAGATTAGAGGGGCAGGTTGCCAACACAAACACTTACTCTAAGTGCCCAGAAAGGGAGAAAGCAAGCTATCCGAGACAAGGTCTCTGCTCACTCATCTGTAAAAAAGTTCACACTGCCTCCTGGTTGATGACGCTAAAGGCAACTGGTTGATAAAGGCAGATGTCTGCAGGGTTACTCTGCTGACCATTGGCCGGGATAAGTACTCTTTCTTTCCAGCAAGGTCCCCCATCAAAGCTTCAAACTTCTTCAAACTTCCATAGGAAAAGAGAGAAGGGTCTAGACACATAGGAATGAACAGTTTAAAGATTAGGGGTAAAATATCCCACTCCCAAGCAGGTCACCAATGAACCCCAAAAGCTGTGAACCCCAATGAACCTGTGCTGGAAAGAATACTCATCAATGATCTAAAGAGAGGTGAACAAGATGACACAGTTTTCTGATGAAAACTTAAGTTATTCAAGGGAGTAAAAATAAAAACTGACCCTGAAAACTTGCTTAAGAATCTCACAATGCTGAGAGACTAGATGTTTAAAAAAAAAAAAAAAAAAAAAATTATCCCTAAAGTGCAAAGTGACGGAAACACCTTGATCTGACATGCACAATGATGCACTCTGAGCCAGCTATCGCTGTTCAGGAAAGAGGTCTTGGGGTTAAAACAGACAGCCCTGTGCAGTGTCAGCTTGGCAGCTCAGCCAGAGATAGAAAACAAAAGCAGCAGCAATAAAGATGATCATCAATTGCATGTATCTGTTGTGCTTCCCCAATCATTCTGTGGTTCTGGCCACCCCCTTCTACCCTGTGACAATAAAAGGGTATTTCTGCCACGGCAAGTTCACAGGGCCATGGTTGGGACAATCGAGGACACGGGACGGCTTCTCAACAACAGCTAACTAAGTAGTCTGGGTCTCTCCAGCCTAGAAAAGAGATGATGGAAGGGACCGTGAAGACGGGTAGAGAAGTTTCCCGAATCGTGAGTCCCATGGGAATGTGAGCAGGAAGAGATTATTCTTCTGGTATCCTTCAAAAGAGAAGATCACAAGGCATTCACTGGAACAGGCTCAGATACTTCCGACAGAGCCCAGTTAAAAGTATATAGAGAAACCCTCAGAAGAAAATAAGTGATCAAGGATAAAAGGCTTGATAATGCTCAGGCCTTCAAAAGTATACTGTTCTCTCTCAGTACTACTCCACTGGGACACTAGGACTGAACCTGGACTTGGTGACCCGCAAGAATCAGACACGTTCTCAAAGAAAAGGAACTCTCATCTTCAGCCAAATGCCACTACAAACAAATGATGGAAAGCCTCTGTCAGTGATGGAAGCAGGGAAAAACTTCTGTCCCCCATGACAAGACTGGGTCTTGGCTGGGATTTTCTACCATCAGCACAGCAGTGAAAATTTTGGGGAGGATGGTGGACTGGGGAGACATGAGAGGTTTGCTGAAGGTCACCCAAATAAACCACACTTGCCTACAGGAATATATCTATGAAGGAGGTGGTTTCCAGAGCCAGGCTATCTCGCCAATGAAAAAATGTGTCCCAAACCATCAAGCCACTGGTGTGTCAGAGAAATGCTATCTTCCTCTGAAGTCTGCTGAAACCAATCCAGCTCCAATATTTGTTTTTGAGGGGAAACTATTGAAAACATGCCCAGTAGCCACATAAGAGAAATGAACCCAGAACTAAAGTTGTTGGAACAGGGAGTCCAGTAAGGAACTCTGTTTCAACACACCCTCAAATGCTCATTTAGAGAAATTCGTGCAGCACGTACTAGAGCTTTGTGATTACTGTGGCAGTCGTGAAGTCTTGTGGTTTCACTGCTCGGATAACAAAATCATTAATCATGACCATAATAGTAATTTTATAAAGCCCATGCAATACATTTCCTTTTGCAAGTGAGCTGTACATATCTGAGTGAGCACACATACTTTTGATATGGCTGCTTTGAGAAACAACACCAGGCTTCTACATGCAAATGACTGCACTGTGATCATTTAAAAAAAAAAAAAAAAAAAAAGTGTCTCTGTTTCCCCCTCAAACTTTTAGAAGTGACTCATTAAATTAAAAACCGCTAGTCATTAGTAAAGAAGATTATGTTAATCATTTACTGCAGTTTACTTCTCATTGAAATGGATTTGTTACACAAGAACTACCAGCTAATCAGGTGCCTAAGTAATATTCTGAGATAAACTTCTATCCTAAAAAATGATGAGAAAAAGAAGCCTTCTCCTGCTCCTGGACTGATCACCTCGCCTCTAGTGGCTTTACAGAATAAGTTCACCCTGTGTGATGCAACATCCAAGGGTGACTACGAAAAAGAAGAAAGATTAATCTCAAAATTATGAAGCTATTCAATCTGCAGCAACTTGTCTGAAATAGGTTGCCAGAGGGAAATTATGGAGCCCTGTCACTTGTAACTTCCAGAAGTGCTCTCAGCCAGCTAAAGCATTTGCAAGTTTACTGTCAAAAATAATTGTGGTTCAAGCAAGACAAGATTTTTTTTTTTTCCCCCTCTAGGATTTTGATGGTTACATGAGGTGGTGAGGACAAAGGGGAATAGAAGCATCGTGTAGTTTCACAAGTAATGGTCCTAAAGGAATTGAAAACCCGTGATAGCCTGGCCTTTGCAAAGCACAAGCCCCGCTCTGCTTTGCTCACCTCCCACTGCTGTGCAAGCCATGTCACCTGTGTCTCAGGGGGTCTGCTGACACTCAAACATGAAAATATAAAACCTGATGGGGGCTCAAGGTCTCATCTTTACCAAGGCAGCCTTCTGCAACAGCCAAACCTCCTCGCAGCGGCTCCTGTATTCACTTTGGGAAGCCTGGACATGTTAAAGAGGAGCCCGTCACCATGTGTCATCTGAAGAGACATCCCTGCCCAGCCCCAGGACAAGTCACAGCTAGAGGATGAGCCTGGCAAAATGACAACCAGGGAGCTGCATCCCTCCCCCTGACTGCAGCCCAACTACCCCAGCTGAGACCCATGCGATGAGCTTCCCGCAGGCAGCCGGAGCCCTTTGTTTGTGTGCTCTGCCCAGGTGCGATCACTTGGGAGCCCTGGCACAAGCCAGCTCTTCTTCACTTGGTCCTTTTCACTCCCTGGAATCAGGGCACACACAGCTGAGCTATCAATATGGAAAGGAAGAATGATGAAGTTGGTGAAATGGTACAGCAAGCGAGCAGTACTGAGCTAAGTGCCAATCTGAAGTTTATCTGCAGAGCCTCTGCTGTTTATGAACTTCACAAAGAGGAAGTCTGAGTTATTTTGGACACATGGCAAAGGGACTTCCACCTTTTCAAATAAATTAAGATAAAATATAGTCTCCCAGAACTCCCTCAGCTTAATCTTGCCAGAACAAGTCCTTCATTTCCCCCCCAGCTTTTTTATTTTAAAGCCTGAAGAGATATAGCACTTCTGAATTTCAGAGAGAGGGGAACAGAAAAAAATCCTAATTTTTGTCTCAAAACACCTTCTTCTCTCTATTTGAGAAAATTAGAAAAGGAGACAGTTGACATTTTCCATCCACCTCTAAGTGTGCCCCATATACACAGGACAGCCCACTTCAAAATGGGTTTAGATTATCTAAGTATTAAGAAAAAGCTTCAACGTAAAAAATCTTTTAAGATTTGAGACGCCCGCCTCCTGAGCACAAGCTTTTAATTTGCCATAGCAAGATAAAGCCGTGAAAGAAAATGCTTTTGTCAAATTTCTGTTTGTTTCCTATCACTGAAGACAAAACAGAAAACGTATTGAAGAAAAACACTTCCATACGTTTTTGAAATATTTTGACACTCTCATCCACTGATGTCTGCTGGAGCTGAATCTAGTTTTATTCTCTAGCAGAGAGACTGAAGGAAAAGCTTCATGTTAGATCATATTCCAGTACAGTTCAAAGACAAATTGGCTGTACACAAACATTACAATAAGCATGGATTCAGATTTTTCTAAAACCAGAACAGGACTATAATTTCTCGAATGTTTGGACTGTTTCCTAGTCACCACTTACACAAATACCAATATAAAGTGCAGAAAGCTAGCTAGTTTTACTGCTACCTTTTTTATTTTTAGGTTTTGTGGTTACAGCTTTTAGTGCCAGAATGATGCTGGTGGCTGTGCTGTCTTAAGTCAGCAAAACTTAAGGAACATTTACAAGGATTCAGTACACAAGATCATCTCCATTAAGCTAATGCTAAACCCGCTCCCAGCATCATCAGTCAGTTCTGCAAGGACCACATGTGGCTTAATGGCTCACTTCAAGGAGTAAAAAGAATATATGAGAATCAGACATGGTTAAATGATACAGCACTCAGATGCAGTAAGGGGGAAACCTCAATGAGATTTTCCTGTTTCACTACTCGCTGGTGATACAAGGTGTCAGACACATCTCTGCAAAAGCAGGCATTGCAACAGATACAAAGAGAAATGCCTGCACAAGTCAGAGGAGGACTGAAGACAGACAATACCCCGTTTTGCTTGGACTCAGCTCAGGACAAGAGGCTGTCAGCGGGTCCACACAACATTTCCTTCCCATCTGACACTCCTCGCCTTGCCCTTCCTTAACTGCACCACAGGGCTAGAGCACTGCTTCAATGGAAGGAAAAGTCTTTGCATCAGGTACTTCTAAGAAAAACCCAGAATGTTGTAAGGGGAAAAAACCCCAAATGACAAGCCCCAGTTACTGGGCTGCTCCCCAGGCAGCATAGCAATCCCACGGTACGGTGGTGAGAGTGGGATGGCTCTGCCTACCCATGAGGTGCTCGTGTCCTCATCAATCTGGAGAGCCTCTCCTTACCAGGAATCCTACGTTTCCTTCTTCACTTCTGCAACTCCTCCTTGATGTGGCCTGACTGGATTTCTCCATGCTGAGGTGAGCTACATTGCTTCAGTAGGATCTTTTTACCTAAACCTGGGAACCATTTAAACCAACCAATTGCTTAAAACCATCTAGGGACAGGGGCAGGCTTCTCCTTTTTGCATAAAGGGCCCTATTAATCTGTTTATGCCTTGGAAATGACATCTCAGTGTGGACTACAGCATTGCTGGGATGATCAGCTGCCCAATATTTGTGTTCGTACAGCTCTGTGAAGATTAGCAAAGCTTTCCTCCTCTAACAAGTAACATTAGCCACATTACCATAGCCATCCTCTGCTAAGGCCACGAGAGATGGCCATCTAGGTCCGTACTGCCACGGGGAGGTGATGGTCCCTGCTTCTCCCTCCCACCAGCCCCATCACCTGCTCTGTGCGCATGCTTGGGTGGAGAACCACGGGAATCCAGTCTGAAACAATTTTTCTATCAGATCCCTGACCCCAGTTGAGCCCCCCATAGAGGCTTGTGCCCTGATGGCACAGGAGAGTCTCCAGGCAAAGCTGGGGGCAGGGACGGGGGGGTCTGGAGAGGCAGGTGGGTGCCAGCTCCTCTCTGAAGTCTTCCATCTTTGACCCGCTTGTCACCAGCATAGCTGCTATTAATTTGGAAAGTGCTTGCTCCCAATTTTAAGGTGCTAACAGGGAACTTAGCACAGCCAGTGATGCCGAAAAGCCTTCCTTTTGGAAGATGGATAGGGATGCTAGGGGAAAAAAAAGAAAAAAAAAGAATAAAAGGAGTGAAGGTCAGCCGGCAGGTGTTAAACACTGGACATGCACAGGGGATGGCAAGAGCCTGCACTGCTGCTGAGCGCAGCCGGGAACAGATGGCTCCACATAACTCACCACTGAATCTCGGCTCTTCGATACAGTAATTTCCAGGGGGGTGGGGGAAGAAAGTAAGATTGAGGGGGGGGGGGGAAATGCTAATGAAAATAAAGAATATCTAAGCTAAAAGAATCGGTGCACCTCATCCATCATTTATGTCTTTGCTATGTAAAAAGTCAACATTTCAGCCTGTAACTTCAACAGCATACTCCTCCTATATAATACATCAGATTACAAACGGAGAGGGAAAAAGCAGTTAAATAATGCAAGCTTCCCACAGCAGACTGATACCATATTTTAAGAAGTCAGTTAGGGGTCATTTATTCACACAGTTATGAGCATCCACGTTATTTTAGTTGGAATTCATCACCAAAATAGAATCCAACAGCTGATGCAAACTTTTAAAATACCCTCTTCACATGCACTGCAAATATGTCAGGCTCTGCTTAAAAATGCAATGGTACTTATTTACTCCTGCCTTTCTTTCTCCTTTTGCAGACAGAACCAGAGACAGATGAACTGCTTCCTATGACCACTTCTGATTTAATTTTCGTAAAGTATTTACGAGATAAGGGGCGAGCAGACCCTTGGCAAAACACATTAGGCAGGTGAGGGAAGGAAACAGGGCTATTTAGATGCAGTTGTTCATAATGCATTTCTGTGCTGGGCAGAGGTCTGTTATTGAGCTGCCCAAACTCTTGTATTCTGTTGTTTGTCCTCAGTTACTACCAAACACATGCCTGGGGCAGAGGGAACACCATCCTGCAGTATTTTGTCAGTCAGAAGATTGTTGTTTTTTTTTTTTTTTTTTGTTGTTGTTTGGTTTGTTTGTTTGTTTTTTGTTTTGTTTTGTTTTTTTTTTATTTTTTCTTTAAAAGGGTAAAATGGGGAGCCTGCCACTTTAAAAGAAAATCATTCTTGAAGCCTCTTGTGAAAGCCCATTTCATTGTTTAGCTTTACTAAACTCCTCATTTTCCTTTCCAAACTCTCCAAAAAAAGAAACATCAAACAACAAAGAAAAAACATTTGAGAGGATGCAACCAAATGATGGTCAGACTAGCAAAACCTGGGTGCGTGCTCCAAGTGGCCTGAACTTTGTGGAGTTTTTTTGTTTTGTTTTTTTCTTTTCTACCTGTTACATAAGACAACAGATTCAAACCAGACTTGCCAGTGTTTAAACAGCACGTGGAAATCCTAGGCTCCATCACAAAGAGCAGGGCAACACAACAAGTCATTTGCTCCACAGTTCTGACTCAGCCCCCTTCATACCACCGCCAAGAAAGACGGATGCTCCAGCTTGGCACCAGGAGCCAAATGCTTCCCCCCCCTCCCCAAATTATGGGGGGAGGCTGGGATGCCAGGGCCGAGCACGGCTTTGCCTGCTCCCTCCAGACCTGCACCCCTCCGGCCCCACCAGGTTACGTGCCGGGCGGAGATTCCCTAATCCCTTCTGCCGCGGCGTGGGAAGTCGTCCGTCGTCGCTCTGTCCCCTGGCCAAGGCTGCCTCTTCCCAACAGCATTCATGCCCTTGTGCAGGGTCTGCTCCGCCTGTCACCTTCAGAGGCAGTGCCCGGGGCTGGGCGAGACACCCCAAAACTGGCCGGTGTCCCCGGTGCCCCCTCCCACGAGCGCCCCAGGACAATGTGTTTTGTTCAAATGCAGCAGCCAGAGAGACTATAGCTTACAAATATAGCCGCCTGCTGAAAGCGGCTTCCTTAGGTTGCATATTAAAATAACAGAAAAGGCCATTTTCTGTCTTTGTGAAATTTTCAAGCACCTCTCAGCTGAAAGAAAGGATTATACGCTTCAAAGGCCAATTGCATAGCCCAGATTAAAGAAGAAACCTAATGGAAAACTGTAGTAATATCAACTACGTGTAAGAGCGTAACATTTGGCCATAACACACCCCCATCGACACTGCCTCAGCTATCCTGTCATCTCCTCCTTGTCTCAATCAAAGGACGAATTTCACAGTAGCAACGTGCCGTAAATACTAAGCCAGGCTCAGCCACGAGTGCAAGAACCACCTCACTCGTATCACTGGCACAAGCACAGCAAGGTCGGCAGTGAAGCTGTCTTGCAGAAGGTGGTGTATCCACGGCCGGGGGGGTACGCGATGAACTTCAGGCAGCACGGTGAATGTTAGCAGGGTTGTGGAGGGGTTTTTTTGCTGCCCGCTTAGCCGATCACTCTTACGGTTTCCCTTAAGCCAGCACTTCTGCTTCTCCAGCCCTACAGCGAGCTGGCTCGAGGAGCTAAACCACCGGAAAGGTATTCGCTTTCTTTTACAGGGCTAGTGTTTGGTTCGCTCCCCCGGGCTGGCTCAGGACAGGGTCAGCTGTGCTGGTAAAAGGGGGGATGGCAGGAGCTCCTCTCTGCTCCGCTGGCTCTCAGTGGTGCTGAGGCTACAGATGCATCAGTCAAGCTGCATCCCTCGGCTGTGGTTTCATAGACGGTGCTGAAATAACCTCTGCAACCCCGTTCCTGCTCCCCCACGCCAGCTCTGATCTTGGCACAGCTGCGCTGCAAAAGCAAGGTGGGGGGAACCAAGCTGGCTGGAAGAGAACTTGCTTTTCACGGGCGTCTTGCCTCAAAATCAGGTCCCCCTTACATAATGCTGAAGAAATGCCCTGGGAACCGCAGCTGAACGAAAGCAAGGCCGAAACAAGAAGGCCACAAACCCAGCCTGTGAACCTCTGTTGACAAGGTGAGGTCGGTAAAACCGCCACGCTGCAAACACAGAAAAGACGAGCCCTACTTGCAAACACTCCTCCCGGCTGAGAGTGAGGGATCAGAGCTATGCAAGTGAAACAGCAAGGGCTGCAGTGGCTGGTTTGGGGGGGGGAATAGCAAAGCCCCCCCTTCAGCCAATGCGTCCCAGGGATGGCTTTGTCGGCAGCCAGCAATCTGGGCTCCACCTCTGGGTGCTCACCCCTCTGCATCTCCCCTTTATCTCAGCTCCTGCTATTGCCTGCAGGGCCACGTGCTAAATCCAACTAGTAAACTGATCCAGGTTAAAAAATAATCCTTTAAAAAAAAAGTTAAAGAAGGAAAAGATCTCTTCCCCCTCCATTTTACTGTATGTTAAGAAAGGGCAATTTCAACCTGGCTATGCTTTGTTTCTGACACATTCGTGCCTTAGGCACACAAATGCACTAAAGCATTCAGCTCCAGATGAATTAAAAGGAAACTTGCTCATAAACAGCTTCACACTTTAACTCATCACACAGTTTAAGTACCTTACTACACAGCCAAATTATTTTTTCAGAAGACAAACACACAGCTAGCTGATTTCAAATATGAAATGGTGCTACAATGCACTCAGATCATGAACTCATCAGCTAGAAACTACAGCTAGGGAGGCACCAGTCAATTCACCTTTGGACAAAGAATCCTACAGGCAGGTTTGATGGTGACCCTTCTCATCCCGAAGCCTCAGGTGACTGCCTATTACGAGAAAACAGGCTTTCAGTAATCTGAAGATTACTTAAATGAATGCAAGTCTGGTTATACATAACAAATTAAGAATAAAGCAGAAAACTGAAAGAGCCAACACACTAAAATATGCCACCATATTATCATTTAAACACAGGGAAAAGAGAAAGCGGGTGTTAAATAAAGTAACAAAAAAAAACCCTGACAAAAATATCCTTTGAACTGCTGGGGCAAGCTGAACAAAACCCAATACTTAACTGGTGCACAAATTACAACACTTACAAGTTCTGGCAAGATACAGCTACAAGGAAACTTCCATCACAGCAGAAGATCAAATTTCAGTTTCCTGCAGGATACATCCCAATCCCAGTGCAGGACCAACTGTGTTTGTATGTGGGAATGGTACAGATCCAGAAAATACACTACAAAAACAGTCTTGAGAGGAAGAATTGTGACAAGAGAAATTGCTTACCCTCAGCAAAGTAGCTCAACACATCCAAGTCACTGCTATAATTAGCTACATAAAAACTATACGCCAGCGAGACTTGGAATATCTGTTAGCAATACAGATATTTTCTGCTTAGTAAGTTGTTACCGAATGACAGATGCTCCTCACCTTGTCTTCGCACAGACACCCCAAAAACCCCAAGCTCTCAGCAGGCTGATATTTGCAGGAAAGGACTGCTTCCTGTATTTGGGCTAATGTGGAAAAAAACAAACCAAAACAAAAAAAAAAATCACATCCTTTCTTTTGGGTCCCAAACACTTTTGTGCCCCCTCCACGAAGTGCACGCAGGTGCCCGTAACAAATGGAATTTCGGACCCTGTTCCTATCATCTCCCTGTCGGCACGGCAGTGACTGTTGGATCCTTGGGAAGCACTGCAGTACCAGCTGGGTGCTCCCATCCATGCCAGGGACTCAGGAGTTTGAAGACTGTGTGTGGTAAAACAACCAGACTGATAGTTTGGTTTTAAAAAAAAAGAAAAACAAAAGTTTTATTGTTTGAAAGCCTTAGACTGAAACAGTGCCAAAGCAACTGAAGTTCAGTGCGTTTTGGGAATTGTGTTAAATTGCATATTCCTGATCTGCAGCAAGAAAAGCCTGCTTGGCCCACCAGAGATTGACCCAAAAGCAAAAAAGTAGTATGAGAAATACAATAAAACAATACATAAATTGTGCAAGACCTCTACTTCTCTCTCCTTTCTCTTAAAAGGAAGCAAATAAAGCTTCTAATCTACTCCACGGTTGTCTCTATCAGTTCCCCTTAGCACTTCACTTCCATCTCATGAATCTGTTACATACACAGGAATAGATTTTATGTTCTGCGTACCTCCACACCACAGTAATTTTCGTATTGCCTTCTGTCCAGATGACAGGCTGTGAGTGAGCAAGAACAATCTACAGGCTGAAGTAGATAATAATTGTCCCTACAGTTTTGAAGGACTTAAAAGAAAGAGCAGCTGCCATCCCAGATGACAGCATCAATACCTTCGTCTCAGTGACAGTCGTATTACATTATCAGTGAGTATAGGTAGAAAGAGTAAGAAAATAAATAAATGCATTAATTTCCAGCATCACTTAGAAGAAACAGGAGGTCCTGAAGGAAAGGGAGAAACACAACATTATAAAAAAACCTGACAACCAGAGAAAAACTTTTGACTTGTCTTTCCCTGCTGAAAAATCTCTTTAAGCATCATTATCCGTTCTCACCGAGTGGCGTGAATTTGTTATGGACAAAGCTAACCTGAAGAAAGGCAGAAAAAAAAGGAATAAAAATAAGCTGGCCTTAAAATAGCTGCCTATTCAGGACATTTTCACTATTTCAGAGGCATCTCTTGCTTCCTGACCCCTGGCATAAAAGCGGGAAGAATTCCACTGAGAAGCTGATACACCCTGGTATTAACAGGAAGAAGGAAAAAAAACCAAACCAAACCAACCAAACAAAAACAACAACAAAAAAAAGAACAAAAACCAAACCTCAAACTACAGATAAACTAATGACTTCAGATTCCCGGACTACCTTGGTAGTCAGTCTGCTGGAACAAATCAAGGCAGATTTCACAGCCCTGAAGTGTGAAGAGTGAAAGCAGTGTTCAGACATGAGAAGCAATTGCCAAGTTGGTGTTGCACTGTCTGTTCAAGTGTAGGACGGGGATGCCCAGACCACTGCGTAGAACTTGAGAGACCCAACTATAAAAAATTATAAATAAATCTTAGTCCAGTTCATTGCTTAAAGCCAGGAAAGGCTTTTTTTTTTTTTTCCTTCTTTTTTTCTCTTTGAAGGAGGGATTTAAGCCTGCTGATTTCTGTGTGTGAATGTGAATTTCTTTCTTCTTGGCAAGTTTTTTTTTTTTTTTTTTTTTTTTTTTTAAATCTGAATTAGAATAGCTGTGGTTTACAACGCAAGCCCAAAATCCAGACATTAGAGGATGTGGCTAGCAGCAATGAAACCTTTGGCCATACATGCACATTACAGCTGGCTGCTGAGCAGGAAGAATAACACAGGTAAAGCCATCTAGTCCTATCGCTGTGACGATCCTCTAATAGCTTTGCTCAGCCTAAAAGAGCAAATAAGGTGGATTTGCTTGCGGTGACAACCTAAGCACCGCACCCCACCACCTCTGCACAGAGCTCTGCTCCTCCAAAAGGCATTTTTCCTTTCTGTTATTTTAGCCTTAAGAAAAAGGAAATTGCAGGCTCTTGCTGCTCCTCAATCCCTGAGCACAACTTGTGAAAGAAATAAATCTTGCAACTCAGTGCTTCTCTCGGTAACATCATTTTCCATGGGAGGGGTGGGATGAGAGATGCTCCAGCATCACACAGAACTTACAAACATATTCCAGAGGAATTGGACTGGGTTTCTACACTTGTATTTTAAAGAAAAAGAGCTACAGTGGTTCCCTAAAAGAATAATCTGAATGTGAAACGACCAAGCCAGCAAGAAAAATTAAGATTTAGTGTTTATCTAACTAACATAAATCTTATAAATTTTAATAGTGAGGCTGTAACACGCTGGAGGCCCACATGGGAGATGAAAGTAGGGAAAAGGTTTCATGGAAAGGCAGCAGGGAGAAATCTGTTTTTTTAATTAGGAAACCAGAAGAGATGCAAGGAAGACTGTAACGTTAACATCTGCCACAATCTGCACCGCTATGGTGGAGAACGGGTAATTCTGTCTGTCTCTTAAACAACTGTCAGCAGTGTCCAAGCCACATGACAAACTTCCCAACTCGAACATCCCCGAGCACAGGAGTACACGTTCACGCTGAGAAAAAGGCACGAGGGGCACAGGATCACTCCAAACACACAACTTCGTGGTGAAAACATGAGTCTGCAAACTTGTGCTGGTAGCCCAGTGTGAGTCCCAGCACCAGGACCCTGTACAGAGAAGAAAAGCAGTGGCAGCAAGATCTGTCCACATCACCTTAGCGCAGCAGGAGAGTATTCTCCCTGTCTTGCAGTTGAGGAACCGAGGCAAACAGGCTTTTAGCCAGGAGTCTGCAAGAGAAGCAACGGATCAAGTCTAGGTGTCTTGAAACACAACCCTGTAGCTCAGCCACGCACCTCCAGCTCATGCCTGCTCTACCTGCAAAATTCTGCAAGTCTCATCTTGAACAAAAACTAGGGTTTCTAAAAATTGTAACTGATTACACAAAACAGCTATGCTTGTAACATACATATCAAACTTAATAAGGTTGGGTTTTGTTGTTTTCTCCCTCATATTCCCATTAAGCCAGAAGGGGACTGCAGTCATTTTTAGGTTCACAAACCAGAACATGGGAGCTGTCGTTCTTCCTGACAGTGGGTGTCATTTCTTCAGCACTAAAGCAAATACAAGGCTGTGGATTTATCTGAAAAACACAAGCTGCGTTTCAGCTGAACCGGTCATAAGGTTTCAGAACAAACACCTCTGCTTTTTCAGATAGGTTGCTAAAAGAGACCATTTCAGGCACTCTGCAAACTCTGGAAGACATTGACTTTTCTTTCCTTGGACTCAATTCATAGTTTTCACTTCATGGTCACGGGGGATTATTATCTGTAATTGAGAGTAAAAGTGTAGATTAAGGAAAAATTTTGCACAAGAACTCAATCATATGGCATTCTGTGACTGAGGAACTATGGAATATATTCAGTCCTTATTAAATGTTATTTCTGAAATGAATGTTAATTAAAGAAGGCTGAAGATGCAGGCTGGCTGGCTGGAGACAAACAGAACAATCTCAGACCGCTGCAAAGACAATGTTTCCCTCAATGGAGACAGACGGATGGCTAGTCTTACTCAGATTGCATCTCTTGAGAGGACGATTTATAATGTACAAGACAGGAGAAATTTATTTGCTAACATATGGAAAACATTTATGGGCTCTACTGAGGATCTGGAATTAAAGAAACACAACTACATATTGTTAAAACTTCTAAATGGAGATTTCATTTAAGAAATAAGCATGTTCCCCTCAAGTCAGTGACACATTTCTATCTACTTTTGTCTTCTGCTCTGTTAGGTATGAATTTCAGAACAGAGGTTTGTATCCACTCGTCTAGTTGCTGTAGGTCTAGTCCACTAATTATTAGATGGCGAAGTCCTGTTTTTAAAGATATAACCCATGCTTCAGAATGATGGATGGGAAGCATATACCATAGGGACGGGGCAAGGTACTGCTGCCCAAGTTTTGGTCTCAGCACTGCAAGTTACAGTGATGGGAAGAGATAAGGCTACCGACACCAATGATGCTTCCCAAGCAAATGCTCAGGTATCCACAGCTGCAGATAATTCGCCCCCTTAAAAACAAAAAACCCCACCTTCTGGTGCAAGAAAATGATCCTCCATTAAGCCACATAAGATCATAGCCTGAAGGAGAGCTCTACCTCTGGGGCAAATCTTCTCTTCCCCATGTAAATAACTTGCTGGATGCCTGGAAGGGTTGCATGCTGGTTGACGACTAAACAAAACTGATGATGTACAAGTTCCACGCATAAAACTATGCCCAAAGTCATCATCCCATGGAGCAGTATTGAAGCTAACAGGATCAGGGACAGTATAAAAGCCCTGTGTCATACAACATCTAACAGTTGTATCAGGGCCAGTGCTTCCACGTAACGAGGGTGCTTGTTTTAAAGCCAGTACCATTACATTGGTGCAAACATCGGTGCTGAACGTGCAAGATGAAGTTGGGGTGGCTCTCTGCAAAGAAGCATAAGAAATGTGAAGTTTTGGACCACTGTGGTTGAATAGAATGAAACATCTGCCAGGAGAGGCAAGACCTCAGGCCAAATATTTGAGGCAGCAGCGTAGCAGCGATGACTGGGATTTTCAGAGATGGGTAAATGACTGATTAAATGACTCAATCATGCAGATGCTTCTGAAAATTCTGCCGCACGCAGTTAAGTTATTCATGCATGTGTGGGAGAGGGGGAGGACTGTGAAGATTTTAATAACTACCTTAGGAAATAAAAAAGAACAAATGTACTTTCTCTTTAAAACAGAGCAAAAACCCTCCAAATCTGAAAAATCCACTGCTGTGGCCGGGGAAAAGAGTTTACGGGAAAGTTGTGAAGAAGTTTTGTGTGCAACGATGACCAAATGAGACTATGATACACCAAAAAGAAGTGCAAAGAAAGAATGAAACAGAAGGGTAAAATTAAAACATATTACAGCCCTATCAATTTCTTCCAGTCTAAAACCCCTCCATGCTTCATTCTGTTATTTCTGGCTTATGCAGACTTCATACTCCACCATCACCTACCAGATAAATGGGAAGTTGAGAGCTTCAAAGAGCTTAAGGGCTGCAGGAAAAGGAGAGACTTCATCCTGGGAAAGCAAAGAAGAAATATTGGGGAAAAAGATGCTCCTAAAGCCTGATTTTTGGATTACAACACACCCGCCCTGATGTGACAGCTTGACTAACAGCACCACGTGAGCTGCCACCATCACACTCGAGATCACACAACAGCGAGGGCTGCCAAGCAGGGCACAATTCGAGGTGTGAATGTCCCCCTGGATCCCAACAAGGTGCTGACCGCAGCTGAAGTTTCCCTCCTTGCTAATGCTATCAAGTGGCTTGTTCCTCCTTCACCACCAAACATCCTACCCATAAACAGCTGCACGGCAGGGGATTATCTGTCACCTTCCTGGGGTCAAGTAGGGGGGAAAATCTCTCGCAGTTTTGGCTTTTCACTTTGAGTGCAGGAGTTTGTGTGATTTGGATGCAGCTGGAGCACCGTTCATCCAACTTTCCCAGCGTAAAGCAACACCTACTTAAAGGCAACAACTTCTTAAAAAAAGCACCCTACGAATTTCAAAATCAACACTCAACCACAAGACTGAGCTTGTGGAGAAATCCAGGAGCGCTCCCAGGTCCCTAAGCAGCAAGCAGTTGGATTTCAGCAAAAATATCCTTCCCTACTTCCACAGGCTGCTCTTCACTGCTTTAACACTGAGTGTTTCCATGTCTAACCCAGCGAGAGCTGGCACACACCACCCACCCAAGGCACATCTCATCGGTCATCCCCTTTCTGACGAGCACAGAAGAGCTGCACGCACGTCCAGCGAGACCATGCACCCCCAGCAGAGGATGGCTCACCCAGCAACTTTGGGGACAAAACAGTACAAACCCGTAAACTGCTACGGCTCCAGCAGTGCCTCCCCCCTTCCATTCCGTCCTACCCCAGCACTTATAAATCACTTCTGGCAGGTAGCTGGGAAGCAGCTGCTAATGACAGTTTTGCTGTGGAGCGCAGGAAGTCACCTTTTAACCCTGCCTGCTGTTGTTTGTCTCCCGGAGCCGTGACAAAAGGACAGATGTGGACAACATGCCAGCCGGCGGGAGATTCTGGTCAAAACACAGCAGGGAACCTGCTCTGGTCCCATACCGGCGAAACACCAGCCCCCAAAACACTTTTCAGCTTCAGGTCCTTCCCGGTGCCCATCTCGACTAACGGCTTGATGCCAGCCCTCAGTCTTCCCGCATTCGCCCTAAAGATGCAGGGAAACATCCCTAAGGCTACTACAATTCAGTCTGCTGCATCCCACCTTCCACCCTCCTGCCATCCAGTCCCCACCTGTGCCACAAGACAAGGAGGGCATTTATTATACAACTAATGCAGGTACGCGTGCGCGTGGGAGTTTGCGATTGGAGCTAAGCAAAGAAATTTAATAGACAAAGTATTCGTTGTGAGCGTCTTGTTTTCAGGCCACGGAATATCCTTGATCAGATTACAATTTCATCCAAAGTAATTTTTTTTTTTTTTTCCCCCCTCTTTTAAAGTGTGCGAGTGTAGCAGGGACAGTAAGTTTCTTCTGTTTCAGAAAAGCTCTGAAACACGTTTTAGACATTACCACAAATGAAATACAAGCAACTCACTCCTACTTAAGTCATCGCTGGTTAGGTAGATGTCATGCTACTGTGCTTTCCTCCAGCTGAAAAACACTTGTTTGAACTTTTTACATTTCATGCAGAGGTGAAACACCTTTAGAGTTGGCTTTTGTTAATAATTGAAATTCAAAATCTCGTTTCCTTTAGTATGTACCTGAGTAGCAGCCACCTACTTGAGTTTGTGTGAAACTTCTCAAAGACCGAAAGGGGTATTAAGAGGTGTGTGCACCACTCAGGCTAAGCCATAGGAAATTTGAGGGTGATTATTTCCTCATTTCTAGCCCTGACAACATCTGCTCTGCCATGCTTTTCACGTGGCAATAGGAGGCCAACAGAAACCCGATGCTTTACGTTCTGTAGAGCATATACTTCCATCAAACAAAACACACCCACTGGCCAAACATGATGACGGCTGGAAGCCAACCCTAAGGCATAAAAAGAAAAACCCTTTCCAACTTCACCGGGTAAACCAGAGCATAAGGGAGAATGACCTCGGGTGATGTGTACTTACAGTGAAGACATCATCATCGCCGAGCTCAGCCTCGTTGTGAAGGGTTGACGAGGAAGTCGTGGACCCTAGGAAATAAAAACAACAGCTTTTTAAATACATGACATTCGCCGGGCTGGGCGAGCCGAGGACCCAGGCTAAGGAGGAAGAACGCAGCCGACTCAGTATGAGTGATAAAGCATGCTTCAGTTTATTGATTTTCGTTACAGCCTTTTATAATCCTTCTACTAATTATGCCTACTAGTCAATCATTGATTGGATAAGATACAAGCAAGCTGTGCCAGGGCTTGTTGGCCCAAGCCCTGGGAAAAACCCAGATAAGTTAGTTTAGGAGAAACAAGGAATGCTCATTTCTCCATCCTCCACTGATTAAAGAAGAACAAGGAATGTTTCCCAACCTTGACGAGATAGACAATGTTTCATCTCAAAACCTTAGTCAGTACTTCCCCACGGGATTCACTCTTGCTGACTGAGGCCTACTCATGCTAACTTAAAAGAGACTCTCGTCGCAAAGAGGATCTCTAGATCCATGTCCCTTTTCCCTTAGCCATTCTCCAACAGACATTTCTATGCAACTTTTTTTCTTTTATTAGGCTGGCAAACATTTTGAGTCTCACCAGTTTGCATGTTGGAGATGTGTAAAAGAATGGCTCTCGTTAAAGAAGAAAAGCCCATCTACTGGTAGCTGGGTTGGGAAGGTAAAATCTGAAAGTGTTTCTCGTCACGCAACTGCATGGTTGCCAGTGTTAATTAACTATGTTAAAAATAGCAGTTACCAATTCCAATTACAGAAGACTTTCATTTCTGAAGAACAGCAAAGCTATGCACTAATCAGTGCTCGAGACTAGAGCCTCAGCTGTCAAGAAACCGTGTATGAGCTATTCTTCACGTGTTCCCTAGTTCTAGGGGGAAAATGACGTTTTATTAAAAAAAAAATAAACCTCAGTGACAACGAAGAGTTAGATTGGGTTTTTTTCTTCTTCTAATTTTGGAAGTTGTTATATATTGTAAAGGTCTTTTTATCAGCTATTTCTCAGAGACCTGCTTTGCCCCACATAAGCCAAGTATTTGGAAGGAGCTGAAATGTGTAAAACCATAGACAAGAGCAGAACACTGGAATGCAGTTCTCATGAATTACGTGCCAAACATTTGAAAAAAAATGGGAAATCATATTAAAAAACCCCTTCCTCCAAGGGGGGTGTCCCCCTCCAGAGCCGCTCAAGAGCCCGGTCAGCACTCGTGTCACAGGAGGGCAGCTAGGAGGGTGGCACACACCAGTGCTGGACTTGCCAGTAAATCTATGCAGTGGCTAAAAGGGGGTGACCCCTCTTCCTACCCCCAGCCAAGGATCCTGGACCCCCTCCCCAGCTGGCTTCACCCCCCATGAGGCTGCCAAGGAGGGTGGGTGCAACAAGATGCTCTGATGGGGGGAGAACCCCCAAGTTAAAGGCATTTTCTTTTTTTTTTTTTTTTGATGTAAGCCTACTGTTATACTGAATTAGGGCCACATCCCATCCCTAACTAAAATAGTTGAACAGTTTGTACCACCTTCATTCTGGAAATTTTTTTAAAAATATGTGCTTTATATAATGCTATCTGCAACAGCCTCGGCTGCTCTCAGTTGCATCATCACAAAGATGTGCAGAGCTAAGTGTGAAAGCCCACTTAAAACACTAAGTAACGTGGAAACATTTGTGCCATTTGCTACATTAGCCTTAAAAGTAAAAAATCCAGACACTATGTAGCTGCATAGGATTCTTTTGCTTGTGCACAAAGCTTCTATACTTCTGATGCTACGGGGAAAAAACTATCAGTTAAATATTATTAATAAAGCAGCAATTTCATGAAGTGAAGTTTTGAATGCACATAGTTTGTTGTGCTTAGTATTACCTGCTAAATTCAATCAACTGTGTGAATAAAAAATGAACGATAAATTAATTCCACTGCCCGATGCTGTGTGTGCATGAGCCAGTTATTGTTTTTCATTCAGAAAGCCTTATTTGGAAGTTAAGGAGGAACACATTCATGAGGATCAGTCTGTGCTGTTAATGGGATAAATATAGATTTGCTGATTCTGAAGTATCTGAGATACAGCAGAACTTCATTGTAATACCTCTACTGTAAAATGGATCAGAAAGAGCAAAATAGGAGTTGTCACGTACCAGTATCTCCAAAATACTATTCAATACAGCTGAGTTATCTCCCTGAAATTCTGCACAATCCTGTGCCACTAACATAAAACATCACTTTTATGACTCAAAATGCTTCCCAGTTTTAGCAAGCAAGAAGAAGAAATCAGAAGGCCTAGCTGTAACTTCTTCATGTTAATGGCACGGGAAAAAGAGCAAATTAATAACCAGCTGAGAAGACCCTTCTTTTAGCTGATGAGGTTTTTACCAGGAGAGCCCTGGGGGATTAGTTCTCTCCCAGTATCTACCATTTCCATGTTACAGCAAGGACAGGGCATCCAGAACATTAAGCTGTCTTATGGAGCTAATGTCCTCAAAAAGAATATACATCTGTGTATATATTTCAGCTAGTATCCTCAAAAAATAACATCTGTATATAAAAAATGTCCTGGTCACACTGGGTGAGAAGGAGAAAGGCTTTGGACCACTAAGTCCCTACATAAAGTGGCATGGTTATAAAAATCAAGCAAAAACCCCATGAAGAATCAAATTTCATTAGAATAAAGTACTATTGAATTATAGCTGTATTATGATTGCCTGATTGCAATGAAATGTGAAAAGGAAAAATTTATGACAACTTCAAAGCACAGGCAATTAAAACGCATTTTTTACAGAATTAAAAAAACCCCCAAAACACAAAGTCTTCAAGAACTACCATTCAACTAAGAGGACGCAGACAAAACTAATTACTGCAAAAAAAAAGAAAAAAAGAAAAAAAAAAACACAAAGTTTTATTCAACTCCAGGCAGGAATTCATACTATGATTTAACAAAGACTCAGTAAGATGGGATTTGACTACACATAAAAAGCCTGGGCTGTTTGAGTTGCCATTGCTAGCATGAAACCCAAGTCTATCAAAAAAAGCAGTATTAACAGACTTAATAATAATTAAGAGGGGAAGTCTGGACAGACCATGCCAGAAAGTATTGGAAAATACTTGGGGCTGAAATCCCTTCTCTCTTTAAGGGATGAGAAAACTCAGTTCTTAGCAGAAAGCTGGGGCTTGCTCATCGCAGGGTAAGCACCTGGGTACACTCACACACGCTCAAGAGATGTCCAAGCCCAAGAACTGATTTTAAACCCATCCCTCTTCCCAGCTCCGTGACTCAGGCCCCTTTCCCCACTCTTCCAAGGGCCCAAGTGGCTGTCGCCTCGTGCCGTGGTACCTTCAATGAGGTCCTCAATGGCTTTCCTCACTCCTCTGTCGAAGGCTCGAGCATCAGCGGGGCTTTGAAAAGTGAGCCCGAACTTTCTGTTGTCAACTTTCCAGTGGTGGAAGGTGGGGTTCGCCTTCGTGTACACCAGGTCCTTCTTCACAAAGCACTCCAGCACCACCTGGGAGGGCGCGAGCCCCGGAAGAGGAGCAAAGTCATTTTTCCCACCCCAAGGACACAGTCAGCACCGTCTCAGCCTGGTCCAAAAAGCAAGCCAAGTCATGCCTTGTGTAGGGGAACAGCCCTCCCTATACCAAGCGATGACTAACAAACACCAGACATTGTAATTGTTCTCATAACCACTGCATATTCATCTTTTGCTTGTGCTTTGAGTAGGTGCTCGCACCCTGCCCCAGGAGCCTATTTTGGACCCAGGCCCAGTGTAGCACAGGGTACAGCTAGCAGGGGCTCAGGTGGAAGGAGAACCTCTTCCCTCAGTAATTTTGCTCAATAGAAATTTTCTCTGCCAGCAGCAGATTTAGGAGGTGCTGTAACACTCCCCTCACCCTTTTTTCCTCCCTTATCCCCAGCCAGGCACTCATCCCAACTTCTGCTGTGCCAAAAAAACACCTCTAGGGTGATGCTCAGGGAGAACAGGAATGGCTTGTCAGTTTTACTGTCCCCCAGAACCGTAAGCGTGGCTCCTGAACAGTGTCAAAAAAAAAGCATCCTAAGCAAAACACTATCGCAAAAGACAAACCATATGTGAAACAGCTTTAAAACACCAGTCTTTTTGAAAGCAAGATCATTTCCGACTCCAATAATGCATTTTTTTTGCCCAAGCACTGAGTTTGCAGAGCTTGTGCAGGGAGCGCTATTTTTAAGCTAGCCCATCTCTTTACAGGAGCAAATTTCAGAAGAATCAAGTATATAGAAATGCGGTAACAAACTATAACGTCTAAAGCAGACACTGGAAATAGGGAAAAGGCTTTATTAATTTGATTTGTGTGAGGAAAGAAGAGAGCTCCTTTTTAGATAAAGAGCTACCAGGAGAAACTGAGTGCGTCAATTCATAAGAGACAACTTGTCTTCATATTCTTCACTGCTTGTTCAAACCTTGAACGGCACGCAGCATAAATAATTCATGGCCATTTTAAAGGCTTCCACTGCATTACTCAGTGCAATGTGACTGGCTTCATGGGTTCTTTACACTTCAATTCACTTCTCACTTACCCCTGCTAGGTCTTAGAAAAAAAAACACAGGCACTTTTTTTCAATCATCAAAGGGCATCTTTGAACATGGATACCAAAAATTTACCTGCTCCTTCCAGGTGGCGGCACACCAACCTAGATAGCAAAAGATGGCAATTCTAGATGAGAATAGGTTTGTTTTGTCCAATCTGGTACTATATGCACATGCTTGTTTTTTATGTTTTAAAAAAAACTTGCACAAGAATACAATAGCAATAGATTTGGGATAATTCTCATTATAAGAACAGACAAAAGTTGAATTAGGATCTATTACCAGTTTGTCTTTCTGCCTTTCACCATGGATTAGAAATCCACTTCTTCCATTGCCCTCCGGGTACGTGACCTTGCAGACGCCAACTCTACTGAGACCGCCTCCTTCTTGCGGCAACCATCCCCCACTGGAGTCATCTCGGGTCATAACCACAGCTTTGACTCGCACAATATAGCTGTCACTGCAATGGTAACAAAACAAAAACAAAACTTTTTGTGAGCATCACAGAGTCTCATCATTGTTTTTCCTTGAGGGCAGTACTTAGACAGCACTGGTCTGGCCTCAACTCAGAGTTGCTGCCCAAGATGGAAGTTGGCTTCCATGACAGATGGCCTTGACCACTCAAGCCATCATAGAAAAGAGACCCATCAAACAGCAGGGAATGAACCCACTGATGTCAAAATACAGATCAAACAATCCATGGCCCTGGACACTCTTTCCCTCGTGCAGCTGGGGACAGGGACCAAAAGAGTGGGGTGAGCCAGGCAGCACCCCAAGGCCACCACCCACAGGGGATGCATTGGGGCATCAGGTCTCCAAAGTGTTGGAAGAACATTTGGAACTCGAATAAACCATGAACAAAGTGTTTCAAGGCTTTTGTGATCAAATTAGTGGAGTGGGCTTTGGAAGATGACACTCAGCTGCTTCCAAAACTGGGACAACCTTACTGGAAATAACGCACAACTGTGGCTCCAGCTGGTACCTCAGACGAAAGGAGACAGGAACCATCTCAGCTCAGGTTGTCAGGACCACACCACATCTCCCAAAAGAGCTCCACCAGCATTTCAAGGGACTTTCAAAGGCGGCACATCATAAACTCCCAAGCTGTTCTGGAAGCACCCGAGATCTGAGCGATAATCCAGGTGCCCATCGCAAGGGGCCAAGAGAGCCTCCCCAGTGGGAAGCTCCACTCCCCCAGGCCTCCTCCTGTAGCCCTTCCATAGAGCAGTTGCTCCGGCATCTGCTGGGGACATCACCAGGGAGGGGGTCATTTGGGATCAGAAAAGTCACTGCGGGACATAAGCAAAAGCCGTGCACCTTGCATGGGACAGGCAACGGTCTCCAAGCTGAAACAGGTTGCCCCCCCCCCCCCCCCGGAGCTGCTGGGAAATAGCCAAATTAGCTTTTCTGTCCTCGTGCTGCTGCCGAGTCCTGGCTCAGCGCAACCCATCATGTGTTAGACACGGATTAACTCAGCGACTGCTCAGGAACAGCGCTGACGGCTGTGATGCCCTCACAGGGAGGGTCACCACTACATGGTTAGATGTCAACCAGGCACAACCACAGCCCTGTGGGCTGCAGAGCTGCTGGGACACCCACCAGCACCTGCAAAGGTGCCACAGAGCACTCAAAGCTGGGCAAAACTGGGAACATCAACAGAGGCTAAATAAAAAGGATGCACAGTGAAAACTGCCCATGAATTGTCCATCTCCAGGCCACCAGGTGAGCTCCCCAGGAGGAGGCAGCTCAACCTGTACAGGGCTCCAGAAAGAGGCCTTTCAAAACAACAGGTTATCATCCTTTAGGGAAAGAAACTCCTCCTTAAGGAAAGCTCTGTATCCAGACATTTTCCCAACATCCTGTACAACATGACAAGAGAATGGGCCCTTTCCACCCAGTATTACAAGCAGCAGTAGCTTTCTTCATGCTGCACCAGGTAAAACTGTCTCTCGTTTTCACACATTATTTTCGCATCACTTTTGTACTCCAAATACTAATCTTGAAGTCTGAGTTCTTTAATACAACCAGATTTTATTCATTACCTCGGCAAGCAGCCTGACGGATCCTACTTGAAGGCAGTTTTGAGGACAGACCAAGGGAGGCAGCAAGCATCCTCTGGGCAGAGTCACCTGGGACCAGCTAATCTTTTCTGTAGCTAGACAGATCTCGCAAAACATACACTGCATTTTTCCCTTCACTGGCTTTATTTTATGGATACACCAACTTTCTCACCAGACCTACGCAATGAAGGCAGTACACAGATGCTTAAGTTTCATCGCCTGTTGCTCTGAGAACTTTGCACTGTCTGATAAAAAGCTTTTCAGCTGCGCAGCCCATGCCACAGCTGACACACGTGCCGCATTCACAGAACTGAGAAACAACATTTTTAAGAATATTTTTGCTCTCGAGTCCTTAAAGCAGCATCCTACTACAGGAAACAGGGCAAGCGTGTCTATAAACAGACCTAGTTACCTTTTAGTTTTCTAATGAAAACCCATTTCTAGATTTTACCAGTGGCAACTTTAATCTCCTGGCTTCCTGATACTCAGAATTAAGCAAAATACTTCAGCTAATTTCCTACTGTGCAAAAATTGAGCTGCTTCCCTCTAAGACAATTTTTGTTTTCTTCTCTGTACCTTTCCCACATGGTCTATAAGGATTAGCATTTCACAGATTAAGAAAAAAGAAAGCCAACTATACTTTTCTATATAGTTCCCCTGTTCCCCAAGGATCCTTTCTGGACTTACTTTTAACTCTTCTCAGTTCTGGGGAACCCCCATTAAATTTCAATCTCCCCTCTGAAGTCGGAGCCACTCAACATGACCGTCCTTCCCACCCTCCCACAAGTCATCCACACAAACTGCCGCTTCTCCTTCCACGCTTGAAAATTGCCACTGGCAATATAACTTCCTGTGGGATTTACCGTTCACTTTTATGGCAGCAGCTGGAGCCTTCAGCTGTCCTAAAAGTAATGTCATCTTCAGTTACTTTACTGCAGGAATCGCCCACTTAAAGGAAAATTAAGAAAGCAGCAGCTACTCAGTACTTGGTGATTTCTACCAATTATTCACGTGTTTCCATCAACTCTCGGTGATTTCTCTAGGCTCATAATTATGTTTGAATACTAGTGGGTGCCTACACATTAAATTTAAGTCCTCTGACTACTTTCCCTGCTTGTTATAATCACAACCTGGTGGAACACAGAGACATATGGTTTTCATCTTCATATCCAGACCAATACTGTGACCTATGGCTTTTACAGCCTCTGCTATCAAGGCCATTGATTTCACCCATGTGCCAAGAGAACACCATATAAACTCCACTTCTCTCACCTTGAAGAGCTACCTCCTTGAACATATCAAAACCAGAAAACCCAGTTTCCATCCCCCTACCACAGCAAGAAGACCTCTGATCCCCTATTAGAAAAGGACCTTGTCCAGCTGAAAGGTTCAACTTTGGCAAGGTAAGCAGAGCTCTGGCTCTGTTAGCGCAATCCCTTGGCACGCTTTCCTACACGATCAAAAGTCACTGATGACGCCGCACTCCCTGGAGAGCCCCATCCCCACTCCCACTGGGCTCCAGCCACGGGAGCACCCTGTGCCAAGGGACTTGGGAGCAAGAAAGGAAAGAAATAAGGAAAGAAGGTCGTTAAGGCTTCTTAAGGCTTGACATCTTGGTTTAGTCACTGGCCAAGGACTCAGAAGCCGTGCGTTGAATTTTCAAGGCTACGCATCATTTCCTTCAGTTTTCCATGTCAAAATCTTGCCTGTCGTTTCCATCCACAAGCCTAGAATAGGCAATGCTTCTTTCCCTCATGCCAGTGTTGATAAATACTTGGGAGGTACTCAAATATTTCAGGTCCATATAAGGACCTTGCTTCCTTAGTGTAAAAACTGTTTATTTTCTTTGCTATTTAATTTTACGTGACTGCACCGAGGCTCCGGCTGGTTGCAAGCATTTAAGATCCTTGGGAGCGAAGGAGCGATCTGCAAATCCCATGTGCATGTCACTGCCGAGACCTCAGTGCACTGAAGCAGCGAAACAGCTACACTCCAATCACCCACCTGCTCTTTTATCATGGCAACTCTGCAATTTGACTGTTCCAGCAGAAATGGTTAATGAGGTACGTGAAAATATCTGGTCTGTTCCCATTAGTGAGATACTGATTGCCTCTGAGATTAGATAACACAAGCCTTTCATATAGTTAAAAATGAAACAGCTAAAAAAACCCTCATAGTAGCTTCAGTTCCCCTCATTTTATTGGCTTCTTAAAACTTTAAGACCGCTCTAATTGTTGGGTTTATGGCCTACACACCATGCGTTTCATGCAAACTATTCTTAATTACGCTCTTAAATGGAATACTTTGCTATCTTTACCCTACAGATTTGTCTACAACAGCCTTAAAAGCTTGGGAAGAAAGTGTCTGCAGGGATTAACCAGCTGCATGGCAGCTGGCCAGTGTGTTCCAGGGCTGCTTCAGGTTATTCACCTGCCCCACCCTGAACAAAAAACCATAATGAACTTGGGGAGTAAAGGTAGCACAGAAAGCCACGTGCACTTTTATTGGAAGGAAAAGAGAGCCCTTTAAAAATTATAGCTCGTGGGCGTGCATATATATCAATTAAATTTTTTTTTTAAAAAAGAGTGTCTGCATGTATAATTGCTACTCTGAAGGATATTTGAGAATTTTCCTAAACAAGAAGTGACTGAATGATTACCTCTGCGATAACTGAACCATGGTTGCAGTTCCTGTAGCCTAACTTTTAAACTTTTGTGTCTGAGAGACAGGTGACATTTCAGGTGGATAAAAGGGCTTTCCTCCAGCATTGTACAATGCAGCTGACACCATCCAGTGCTCTCCGACAGGAGCCACGTCACTTACAGCAACCGCAGCAAAACCAACTGGGGACAGAGCCCCGAGCCCCGTTGTATGCCCAGCATGGGCTTAGGGCTGCAATCCTGAATTCAGGACTAAACAGCAAATAATTCCTTTGTTTGTTAAGGCTTTAATTTTGCCAGTGTCTTTGTGAGAGGAGGGTCAAAGTACACAGCTCTCTTCCACCAGTCACTCTTCTTTTCCACTTTGCTTTGAATGCAGCAACTGCAAATACCACCTGAGATGCCTAAAAATCCCAAGGAGAAAAACAAAAAAAAAGTACTCCAACCCACCACTTTTACTACTTTCCTTTGAGTCACATTTAGCATCTAAAACACTTCCCAGATGCCTTCCATAACTCAGTAACATTTTTTTTCTCTAGCCAGGCTAGTTGATCAAAATATAAATTTCCATGCTAATGCAGTCATAAGCACTTCAGTATTTTCCTCCCTTCTTGACTTTGCAGCTTACAAAGCCAGGAGATTGAGGTCTCAGACAGAAAGGTAATTGCATATAATGGATTTCAAAATTATGGGCTGCTGTCTTTAATGCATCAATGTTCCCAGAATGCAGATTTCAGCCAAGAGCCAAAAGAACAGCAAGAGGCTGCAAATGCAACAGCGTCAGAGGTCAGACTGTTCAGCTGAACTGAACCACAGACACCAGGCACTTAAACACAATTTAAACTATACGGATCCATGCAAATTTAACTTTACGATTACTGGGGCATAAACTGTCTTTGGCTGAGCTAGATGCATTTCATGCTGCACCTACTTTGCCCTCTGTCCCTGCCGCAGCAACTCTGACAGCTGAACTTAAAGCCATCCTGTTCTGCCCAGGTGAACACTGGAAATTATATTGCAAGGATCCTCTCTGGAGTTCATCCCGCAGCCAGAAAGTGGCAGCATTTTGACGGAAGTCATGAAAAACTGCTATTTTTGGAGTCCCACGTTCTTGATCGGATGCTTGGTTCATGAACCTTCTAGCAAGGGTGAAATATCTGCAGCTTATAACCAGCATTTTCTTCTTCAAAACCCTAACTTACCCTTTGTTAGAAAAAAACCTTCTGAGTGCATGGAGCCACAGCAAAATAAAGTTGATATTACAATACCATTTAGATTTCCGGCAGGTTCAAAGCTTTTTCATTACATATCAGCACAAAAAAGCACCATCTGCAACCCTCTGGACAGATCCAATGTTCAGATGGAATCTGTAGAAAACCATGAAAAACCTCCCAAAAGTTTTTCTTGCTCTCACCTCTGCATCACACCAGGAACACAGAACCACTGTATCTGTAATCCACCTCTAGTATAATAAATTTGCAATCTGTATTTTTCTGTCTTTCAAATCCAATACTGCCGGAATAAAAAGGCAGCTGGGAAATTCTGGTTTCCACCCAGTCAGACTAAATACAAAACAGTTCAATCTCCACATGCCTTGCTCCAGAGGCAGTGGCCGAGTCCTGCAACACGTCTGCCCTGGGGCACTTCATCTTAAACCAGTATTAACCTTACAAGCTCAATTTCAGGACATTTCTCTCTGTCTCCACAAAACGAGTAAACTTTGTTGGCATTTAGCATTTCTTCTCAGCTTCCTTCTGAAAACGAGAAGTTGTTTTCTCTTCCAACTCCCCAACTCATGCCTGGTTGCCGAACAAGAGTTGGAAGCGTGTGTTCAGCTTGTGTGCTGACCATTTCAGGGGCAAAAAGGGGGCAAAAAAAAAAAAAAAAAAACAAAACAAACCACAACAACAACAACAAAAAAGGAAAAATATTGTATTAGCTCCAAGAACACTGTTAGAGGCAGCAGTGCAGAAGATGGAAGAGGAAAATCCTGCCCTGAAGGAAGCGCTCGTGCAGAATTTGGAAATCACCGCTGCTAAGTTGTAAGACATGCATAGTCCTTCCTGCACGCCCCGTAAAGCACCCCAGAGGAGCAGTTCTGCACGAAGGCTGCTCAGTCCTGGGGGCTATCCTGCTGGCTGAGCACCGCTCCAAACCCTGCGTGCAGCAAAAACCCCAACCCAGCAGGGCGATCGCACCGGCGGACTGCGAGGGTCCTGGCTGCGCCAGGGATGCTCGACGGCTCAACCACCTCCAACCCTCAGGAGCTCGTCTTCCCATGGCCTCGTGCAAGCCCTAAGCATCACCTTTTGATTTCGTTTCTGATTCCTTGATGCCTTTCTGGGTGTACAGCAGCCCCAAAGGCAGAAGAAAGAGGGGCCAGGTCCTCCACGGCCAGTGCCCAGCACACCTGGGTTTGCTCCTGGTGCTGCAGCCCATCCAAAAATCCTCCGCAGGAAAGATTAATAGCAGTTGTTTGTTTGTTCTTTCAGAAGGCAAAGGACTTCTCAAAAAACCAAGACACCTGCAACAATCCAGCCACCCGCCTCCACATCTCCCTTAAACACCGAGGCAACTACGAACAAAGGAACCCTTTCACCAAAACGTTTGTTAAACATTTAAGTCTGATTTTATTGAGTTTACAAGAAACAGCTCTATCCTAACTTGCTCAAATGGGATTTCAAAATCCCATTATTATTTCAGATCCTTCCAGGAAGTACATGGAAAATGAGTTTTAAAAATATGTATTCTTAAATAGATATATAAAAATATACATACATAATATATAAAACATAGATATGAAAATTTTCTTTAATATATATTATTTTCATATATATATATAATTTTTCCCCCTGTATTTTGGTGGTCTTTTTTTGTTTTGTGGTGTTTGTTTGTTTTGGTTTTTTTGTTTTTTTTGTTTGTTTGTTTTGTTGTTGTTGTTGTTGGTGGTGGTTTTTGGGTTTGTTCTTTTTTTTCTTTTTAAAGGACACACACAAAAGCACTAGCTTCTGCTGTGAGAATATCTCTTACAGAGCGTTTTTACAATGCAGTGTCCCACCTAATTTGGATGAACCAAACTAGGGGACAAGAGCAAGTTTCTGCTGCAGACGGGGCCCTGCACAGGCTAAATGGGTTTTTGGCCTCTCCTCCTGCACCAGGCTTGCCTGGAAATGCCCACACAGTGCTGCACATGCAGGCAAAACCCTAAATGAATTGTCAAGGAGCTTTTTAAGGAAAAAAGCAGGCTTGCAAACATGCTGATGGACAAGTGAAGATCAACTGACACAGCTCAAATGCACAGATTTTACGGGCAATTTCCAGAAATTAGCTTACTACACAAACAATATTGAATTAAAATTAAACTGCATCAGGAGCAGAATAATTTGCTACTTGTGACCATACTGAAGCATCAATCTAATATATCATTGAAACCATTAGAGCTATCAAAACCCACAGCAAAAGTTGTGACAAAAACATCCCCCAAATTATTTTTTTCTAAACGACAGCCACAATACCACTGGGACACGTACTAGCAACAGAACTTTTAATGAGCAACCATTTAATAAAACCTCTTAAAAAAAAAAAAAAAAATCACAGCGAACCTCCTTCTCACTGGAGAAGGAACTACCTTAGGACCAGCCTCCTCTCAGCTTTGCATGGTAGCTGCTTTGTCAGTGATTGTGAATTACAGGTTTGGTGCTTATTAAAAAAAACAAAACAAAACAACAAACAAACAAACTTTTATTCCAAACTGTTTAATGGATCAATTCTGCAATAAATCATTGTATCAGCACGTCAGTATGTCTTGGAAGGTTGTAAGGAGCAGAACAAAATCAGCCTAATAAGATAATGCATTTAAATCATTTACCCTGCAGCTCATGAAGCCGTTATCTAGTACGGGCAAGAGTTGCAAACTGAAGTCCTCCTATTTTTGTGCAAGGGTACAAAATATTAACAGATTTCAAGGAAAGCTAATTAGTACTATCACTTACTGTAATGAGAAAGCAAGTTGTTATTGCATGACAGATGGCATTTGTTTTATATCACATGCCAGATAAGCAAAAACTGCATAAAAGCTTAGCCAGCCAAACAGGTAGTTGCTTGAGATCTACATACTGAATTGATTTCCCACCCCTCCTCCCCCTGAAAAGAGAGGCACAACCAAGTTCTATCCTAATTTTTTTGCTAACATATACTGACCATAAACACTTGGTAACTGTTACCCTACGCTAGCTAATAAATGGCAACATTTAGCAAAAATAAGAAAACTATGAAGCACAGCAACTGTATTGCAGCTTTCTAAGTTTTATCACTCTCCTTATTTTGTAAGACGAAACTACAGATTTGATAGTGCTCACCAAAAATTACAGCAGAATGTAATCGAGAAATCTATTCAATTCACAAGATGACGCTGTTTCCACGTGACCCTCTTCCCCATCCAGGGAGTTTTTGCTGTCATGCCATAGACCGCTGCGACGCCCAGGATGACTCCAAACGCGCTGCCCAGCCGAGGTATCCCATTACTCCCATATAACATCACATTTTGCAGATTAAATGCCACCAGCCCTAATGCAGCCATATTACAGTGCAAGTGAAAACAATGCAAGGCATGCTTAGCTACAGAATCAATGATACTCTGGAACATAAATTATTATGTATACTTATATGCTGTATTTCTGAAAAATCTGAAGTTTACAAAGAAAAGAAAAAAAACCATCAAAACCCCTTGCACAACCTAAGCAGTTTGCGTTTTCTCCCACTCTCCTCCATTTTGATGAGTGTAGAATGCAACTATATTTATCCCCCTGTAAACATCCTCTGTGACATGTACGATACAACTACAAAGGCCAGACAATATTTTGCAAATATAGAAAAGAAATTCTGTGACTCCATTCCAGCTTAATCTATTTCAGAGGAGGGGGGAGGGAACAAACAGAACAACTGTGGTCTAAAGCTAAAATGTTTTTATCTTTTGCCATGTAAATAAGTTTTAAAAAGAACAGAATAAAAGATATTCTTAACTAAATCAAAACCAGCATGCACACGGAGTTTGCCTTCCACCTTTTCTTTAAACCCCTCACCCCAGAAAGTGTCCATGGAGAGGGACATCAGGGGAAGCAGCTTCCCTGGCAGCATTCATTTTTCTCTAAGTATTGAAGAGAGAGTGCATATTAGACCATCACTTCTGAAGAAAAGGTGTATGTAACCATAAAAGAAAGTGTGTGTTTCGCAGAAGACGACATACATATTCACTGATAAATTACACACTGATTTAGAAGAGATTCAGAAAGGCTGTGGGGGCAGATGGGGGGGGGAGGCAGAGATAAAAAAAAACGAGAGTAAAAAATATGAAATTACACACAGTGAGAACACACAGGCACACATACCTGCTGGGGGATGCCATTTCCTCTACATTTTCCACCCCGATCGCTCCGTTTGACCGTCATCGCCGCTACCAGCCCGTCGGCTGGCGCCGGCTGCGGCCGAGCGAGCGAGCGGCTTCCCCCCCGCGCCGGGTTCGGGCTCCTCGAGGGATGTGCTGCATCGCACCGCCTGAGTCACCCCAGAGGTATTCTGAATATCACAGCCCCAGCCCCACCGTTACTCATTCGCAACATCCTCCCCGCTCCGAGAGCGCAAAAACGCACGCGCTGACCAAAGATCCTTGCTCCCCCACCCCGGCTCTAGGCTGGAAAAAGAAGAAAGTAATTACGATACAGCCACCATAAACTAATAACGGGGGCGTTCAGCAGTGGCTGACGGAGCAAACGCGCTGCTGAGAGGTTACACCAGACCGACCCACGGGCACGTCGCTCGCTCACCCAGCACTGCAAACAGGTCCAAAGTTGAAAGCAGGCGACGGCTCCGGTAACCCTGGCTGCACTTTATTCCCCAAAAGCTGCTAACGCAGCGCTGGGACCAACGGTCCAAACAACTCAGCAGCCTCGGGGGAAGCACTCAGCCTCCCAACGCACCTGCCCCCATCACAGCTTTTAACGGGATTTTATCTACTTCCCCATTGCAACAAGTTGGTATCTGTAAGTATCAGCTATAGGTCCTCGCACACTATACCTTTGCAGGCAGCCCATGCAACCCGAATGCCAACACAGCAGCATCCCTATGCACGAGCTTCGTTTCGGGCAGCTGGTCTCAAGTGCTCCCTTGCTGCTCAAAAACTTTCATAACAGCTTTAACTTCTCACTCAGCTAGTGTGTTGTCTCGTTCCCCCCCCCCCCCCCTCCAAGTTATATGATCATCCCTAAATGCCCTCTCACTTTTTTAAAGCAGAAATGTTGCTCAAGAACTGCCTCGGCTCCAATGACAAGAATAAAATTGTGACATTGGGGCTCTGAAAGCAGCTGCTAAAAATATTTGCCTGGTTTCTGAACTAATCTACGCTGATGATTAGGCAGGAGGAGGGAGGAAAGCTAATTTAAGTGCTTCCAGGCTCAGCTGCTTCTGACTTCCTTAAATCCAAATTGCTTTAACCTTGATGTGGGGCAAAAATCCCTTTTTTCCCCAGGATGGAGAACAGTGACTGAGGTGATGCTGCCTGAAAGCATCCTTTAAGAAAGCTGTAGCTCCATTTTATAGATGCAGTAACCTAAAATCACACATCTTCAAGCTTGGACCACAGAAACACCAAGCTCAAGACCACTGAGGCCTGAACCCAGTTTCGGTGTGTAGACACAAGGCTGCACGGAGGATGCTGAAGACATCCCGAGTTGCCAGGACAGAAACATTTGTTGGTTGCTTCTCTCCAGCATCCAGCAAGGATAAGTGCAGGTGTAGCTGCAGGCATCTACTCACAGCTTGGCTGGATTTTGTCATGACACTGGAATCCAGCTACAGTCCAAAGCCACGCTGAAGGCAACAGGCAGCCTTTAAAGTTTGTTAGAGTGGGATCAAGTGACAGCTATGTTTACCTGATTTCAAGATACAACATAAAAAGGTCCTTAATTTAACGTTCCTTAATTTAAAGGGTACTGTGTTTTGGTAGAAGTGCATTTTCAAGCACTGGGTAACTCATTAGACAGTCAGAGAATCATGCCATCCAAGTAATTAAAAAAAAAAAATTTATAAAAATTTTAATTGCACATCCCCAGTCCACCACTTGTCCTACCCAGATGTGCCAGGATTTGCTGTCTGGCTTTCCTCTTCAAGCTCTGCAGCAGCACTGCTTTTACCCTTAAATGCTTAACACAGCACCCATCAGCTCTGTCCTCAGCTGTCTGCAGCACAGAGTCATCAGACAAGTCCAAAGCAATGTCAGCCAGAAAAATTAAAGAAAGATGCCTGGCCTTTTTTGCTGCAAGTCCAGTTTCTAAAGTTTTTCTCCTGAGGGACAGGGGAAGATGAAATTAGCCTCCCACTGTAAATCAAAACTATCTTTGAATAAGCTGTGTTGTAATCATGTTTTTGAAACAACAGCCCGAACGGTTACATTTCCCCAAAGCTTCCCTGTTTCCTTGCCTTCCCAGTGCTCCACAGACCAGCCCACCACCGCTCCTCTTAGAAACACAAAGCACAGCACACGGCGAGGCTCGGGACGGAGCATCGACATAAGGCGGCTCACGGAGGAGCACCATTAACAAACATGATCCCAGCATTGCAGATCAAAAGATGGGTTTACACAGAAAGGCCACCACCCTGAAAAGCTAACACAGTTCTGCAGCTGCCACAGGGTAGCTCTCCGCTCATGTGGCGGGGTTGAGCCATGACTTGGGTATTTTCTGCAAAGTTGCCTGTTTGCTGGCACGTGAGGATCAGGGGCAGGAAGGGAGAAACACTGCACGTGAAAACACAAGACAAAGAAAAGCTGTTAAAAAACGTTACCGTGTGCTCAATCCATACGGATGCAAATAAAGCCCCGGCCTTCTGTCTACACTGAGAAGTTGTTGCATCCGTCAAGAAGAACCAGCTCCACTCGAGCTGGCTTCAAGCCCTGCTCCCAAGGGTTTTCTCCAAAGGGAAGCTGGTATCAAGCCACTGGATAGTTGTGAGCAACCAAATCACTGGCTGTGCTCTTGCTTTTACAAATGTTCTCTAAATTTAAGGCTAAGCTAACAAACCTCAGCTCCAGAGTTGGCAATGCTGCTGGCATTTTCTCTCTTTTTTTTTTTTTTTTTTTTTTAATTATTATCATTTTTCCACCTTAAATACTGCCCTGTCCAGTACATCTTAGCACACCTGTCCCTACTCATTTTGTGCTACAGTGAAATATCCTCCAAAACTTTTGTGCATTTCCTCGCTTGGACTCGTGAGCGGCTGCTCTAATCCATGAACATTTCCCCCAGTTTCCAGCGGGATGCACCCTGCTACAGGGTTTTGCTTTTAGAAATCTAAAGTAAACAGTGCAACTGGAGAGCCAACAAGGCAGTGGATCCGCTTTCCACTGCCTGTGGCCAACTACAAGCACGGTTCAAAGAGCCGGGACTGGTTGGAGCAAGAGGAGCCCATTTTCACTGTAGCTGCTGAAGTATTTGTGATGATATTCAGTTGCCTCGTTAGTGCCACTCATATTAATGGGCTGAACTTCTGCAGCACAACATTAACACGGTGTACAGGACCAAGGTCTTACAGCTTGTGAATCAGGCAGAAAGATGTTTCAGCACATACTTGTGGTGCAGTGTAGTTTTCCGAGCATCTGGAAACCCAGGTCCATATAGGACACTCCAGAACTTATAATGTCTCATCACCTGGGAACACCAGGCAACTTACCTCAGGTGTAACATTCAAGATTTGCTACAGAAATAGTGCCTACACATTGCCTCCTGTGACTTGGGAGGGGTAGAGAAAGTTTGTTTTAATAAAAAAAAAAAAAAAACCAAAAAAAAAAACCCACCACCCCAGGAACAACAAACAAAAGACTTTATAGACATCGTCAGTGTAACTTTTTATCCAGCACTTCAGACACGTGTTTAATTCATGCTGTTCTTATTGCCTACAAAGTTTTCTTGAATATGGCATTCATTCAGGTCATACTGTAGGGAAGAGCTGGAAGTATAGCAGAAATTGGAAAATGGGTAGAAAAGTTGATCCTTACAACTGACTTCAAACTTGTTATGATGTGCGTAGGGCTGCTGCATATTCAGGAGCACTGAAATGTTCCTCCCTACCTACCATTACCATGCTTTTCCTATTTTCCATGAAACTGGAGTAAAGCTCTCCCATGCTGCACATCTCTGCCAGCACAAAAGTAAGGTATTATTAAAAGTACAGCTGAATAGCCCTTCAGCAGCTGAGGAGTCTGCTGGGGGATAGACGATCCATAAAAGCCCATGCAGGAGCACTTCTGATCACCGCTCGATTTTGGTCACCGCACACTCACAGCCCAGAACCCACCCGTGCCCTGGGCTGCAGCCAGAGCAGGGGGGGCAGCAGGGCCAGGGAGGGGATTCTCCCCCTCTGCTCCGCTCTGGGGAGACCCCCCTGCAGTGCTGGGGCCAGCTCGGGGGCCCCCAACAGCAGAAGGACCCGGAGCTGCTCGAGCGGGGCCAGAGGAGGCCACGAAGATGCTGGGGGGGCTGGAGCAGCTCCCCTGGGAGGCCGGGCTGAGAGAGTTGGGGGGGTTCAGCCTGGAGAAGAGAAGGCTCTGGGGAGCCCTTCGAGCGGCCTCCCAGGGCTTAAAGGGGGGACAGGAAAGGTGGGGAGGGACTCTGGGTCAGGGGGGTGGGGGTAGGACATGGGGTAATGGCTTTAAACAGAAAGAGGGGAGATTTAGATTAGATACAAGGAATAAATTCCTTACTGTGCGGGCAGTGAGGCGCTGGCCCAGGGTGCCCAGAGCAGCTGTGGCTGCCCCCTCCCTGGAAGGGTTCAAGGCCAGGTTGGATGGGGCTGGGAGCACCTGGGCTGGGGGAAGGGGGCCCTGCCCGGGGCAGGGGGTGGGACTGGATGATGTATAAGGTCCCTTCCAACCCAAACCATTCTGTGATGATTCTGCTTACACATTTCTCAATATAGACTTCACCCAGATGTTAAGCATCACTAAGCATGATGGATTTCTAACACAAATGCATCCCGAATACTCCAATAAAACTAAGGAAAGGGAAAAGCAGCAGTATTTATATCTCTTGTAGACATTATCTGATCCAAAACAGAGCAGATCCATCCCTTTTTCTTTTTGCTATTGGCTTCAGCAAGCAGCAAGCCACCAGCCCAGTGGGAGCATGTTGCATTAGTGCCCAGCAGCAATTGTGTTGCAGCTCAGGGCTGAGGCTGGGAGCCCATCATCCCAGCTGGACTGGTGCAAGCATCCCTTTGGCACCAGGTCATTACACACAGTACAATTCCAGGCACTAGTGAAGGCACAATCTATTTTTAAATTAGAGATGCTAAGCGAACACGGCAAGTTGGAGCAATATTTCTTTGCCATTTCAAACTGTGCAAACCAAGACAACTCTTTATGTATGTTTAAAAAGTCCATCTCCAGGTGACTGACAGCTTGCAACAACCATTTTTCTCTTCTGGGTGTTTTAAAGCTTAGGCCTTGGCCAGACACATCATTCTCATAGATGAATGGACCTTTGTACATATGGATGACAATAAAAATCGACCCCAGCATAGATGGGTATTTCCATCCAGGATACAGAAAGGGTCTGGGTGGAGGCCATGTGGATTTAATTTTCCTGCAGGCAGATCAAAGGAAAACTGCTGAGAGCGTCTTACTCTACTCCAAATAAACATCCATGACCAGAAAAGAGGTTACACAAATGACATGCATTGAGCTCCTCCACACCGGAAAAGCCCCATGTGCTTTTCTTCTAATTAAACCCTTCCTCCATAGCTCCTAATTGATACCTGGACAAACAGCTGTAATATACTCCAGGAAATCTAACCCTGTACTTTGCTTTATGTGCATGACATGGACTCAATCATCAGACAGTAGGCGGCAAATTTTCAATTTTTTGATTAAAAAAACTGGTAAAAAAAAAGCCAGTAAAAAAACCAAGACAACCTTCCTCCATTTCTTTTTGTGCTTAAATACTTAGCTCAAAGAAGAGGTGATTTTGATGTCCTGCCTCTCCACAGATTGCATCTGAATTTGAGTTTTTCTTGCATCAGTATTAATATCTCCTAGACTGGCCAGATGGCAGAGCTCAACCACTTCTTTCAAGTCATCCATCTGAAGAGCTCCTTGCCTCTAGGAGTCAAGATGAATCACTGCCACAAATGGATTCATACCTCTGACCCCCCTGAGAAAACCAATCACTTACAATAGAGGTTGAAGAGCTTGACCTGGCTGGTTGTTCCTAAATCAAACTTTTGTTTCATTCCAGCTTTAATCTAGACTGTTCAGTGTTACAGACACTTTACTGTAAAAGATCTCAAGTGATGAAGAATCCACAACATCCCTAAAAAATATGTAGTTTTAAGTGTGAATCTTCTCTTCATTTAACCACTGCATCTTTGTTTTCCCTTTCTGTAAGATAAAAGTTTTTTCCACACAAGTACTCTCAGACTAATTATTTGTACCCCAGACCACGTATATCCAGTTTCTTGTCCTCTCCAATTTCTTCTTTCTAGATTACAAGTCATCTTTGTTGCTCTTTCTAAGGGTTGGCTCCTCTTTCACAAAGCCCTTATGCCAGGACTCAATAATCCATGCTAAAACCACCTGCAAAGGCAGCAAGATACAGCAAACCAAGAGGCAAGCACCACAATACTATAACCTTTACCAACCTACACTTCTAAATTCACTGAAAACTTCCATATGAAACCATGTTGACCAGCTCCAAGTTCAAACACATGAGCTGATGTTGACTGCACCTCCTTTCAGCCACCTCCCTGTTTTGCTGGGGACTGACTTAAATCAGCTTAAATTTTCAAGATCCCTCTGCCTGGCCTGTAAGTGTTAGTAAAACATTATCTTGCCCTTAAAATGTACCTTGTCCAGCTCTTTCCAGTGCTCTTGGGAACAAGCTGCTGTTTTATAGACCTAAAGGAAGGTGGTTAAAGCTTATGATTCTGATTTCATTTTTAGCCATGTGGGAATTATTTTATTGCTCGTTCAAGATAGTGATCCTCACAGCCTGCCTCTTTGGGAGCACAGAAATTATACCGGGTAGATTTCCCTTCCTGCATAGAGTACTGCAAGCTTCACCACACCTGCCCTTTATCAGGACATCCAGCATTAACTATCACTCAGCTTTCTGATGTAATTATTTAAGTCCTATAGCAGCCAGAGATTTCTCACCAATACCTTTAGTTTCCTCCGGTCAGCTGTGCGCATCTCCCAACCTCTACTTTGTTCTCCCTACAGCCAGCTTTCCTGTTTACTTCTCTACTGTCGCTTCCCTTGCAAAGCTGAAGGGCTTTGGAAAAAGCACAAACAAACAGGCGTTTCCTCAAGCTGCAGGCAGTTGCATGCCTCTCTTCCTACCACGGTCCTTCTCCCGGTCACGAAAGCGTCCCTTGCATCTAACAGCTTCTATTTCCTGCGCCCTGTTTTAATAGGCAAATCTTTTAAATGCCAGAAGATACAGTGGTGTGAAGCGCCCACTGAATTTACTGCTGGCAAGAGCAATTTTGCTTGCATACGGCAGAGAAGTCAGTAAGTGGACATCACCTCAGGGTCATCCTATATTCTCATTCTGACAGGTAAGGATGAGTTGTTCAACGCACTGCACATGCGCGTTTTCATGCCAGTTCCTTCCAAAAAGGTTAAGTTTTGGGTATATCTGCCGAGGGACAGCCAGAGTGCTCTGGCGTATCTGAAAGTTCCTGGTTTTGGTGCACTCTGTATCAGCTGGGAGATGCAATCTCAGATCTTTTGGTTTTCTCTCAGGGAATAGAAGAACAACGCCCCACACAAAACCAAAAAAAAACTGCTAAGCTCAGAAAATATCTAGTAAAAGCTTATGCAAGTCTATTCATTTAACACATTAAAAACATTAAAAAATTAATACTGAAGAAAAGCAACATAATCTTCTTGCTGAAGATCTGCAAGAAGAAAGCATTTACCTTTGGGCAGAGCCCCCTCTATACTACACATTGCCCACCTCCAATAAATTATTAAGGTAGCATCTAGAAGGAAGGAAGAAGATATACCCTGATTTTTTTCCCCAACTTCCCACTTGTTTTTCACAGTCTCAAGCTTGTTACAGCCACTCTATGCACGCTCAGCAGATAATGGAACCACAAGTGTTTATCTCAATCCAAAATGGCTTTTTTTTTTTCTTTCCCCTCCCCTCAGATTTAACTAGAGTTTTAATTCCTGTTTACCAAGAACACAAAATCAACAGAATGTGCATGCTTATCCTTCAATGACCCATCTACAAAGCTGGCGTTCTTTTTCCTTAAGGTGGTTTCATCCAGTTATATTACATGTCTCTGACTTCCTTGCTCAGGATTTACCTGTCTCTGTCACTATGTCCACTAATATCTTGAAGCAAGAGAAATTTTAGAAAGGAAAAGCCTTAGTCTAAAGACAGGTCTTCGCTGCATCTGTGCAAAAAGGGAGGGCAGCTCCACACCAGCATTCTATTGGGATTTTTCTGGTTCCCAGACAATACGGCAGCAGAAGCGTGACGTGCCCAGACTGCCCTGCAAGGCCCTGTTGTCCACTAGAAATGAACATTCAGAGAAAACAGCAATAGCATTTTCGCCTGCTATGGGAGAAAAGGAGAAAAAGAAGCACGCGTTGCCCAAAAGCAAGCTGAATACAAGCTTTGCTCAACAATTCACACTGTGATAGGAAATCACAAGTTGTCAAGTTGTCTGCAAAAAAAAAAAAAAAAAAACAAACCACAAAGCCAACCAAAACCCAACCAAACACCCCCACAAAACACTCCTTTCCCACACCCCGTGCCATCTGAGTCTGATCAAGCAATATTTCCAGTATTAATTTTCAAGGTAGGGCAAGGGGAAATTCAAAAGGTTGTGCCTTGAAGGACCCACAAGCTGCTGCTTCATCCAGTGATGCCTTTTCATTAATGTTAGCACCACGGTGAGGCAGGTGCCCAACCCATGTTTCCTCCACCGTGGCGACAGCTCTGGAGGAGCCACCAGGCCAACGCGGTGAAGCCGCTGTGGAGATCGATGAAAACCAGCATGTGCCATGGAAACCCGAGGCAGTGCCGGTACGGGTGTTGAGTTATGGGTGGCGTAACAAGCCCAGCTTCAACAGATTCAGTGACAGAGTCGGATGATGGTAACTCCATCCGAAACAAAAAGCCGAGGTGGAAACTCAGCTACTCGTCCCCATCCAGCACTCTCCCTTGGAGATGCATGGATGATGCATACCATCAGTTTTGAGGTAGAAAGAAGAAACCATGTCCTCGCTTCAGCCTGGCCTGATATGCTCAGGCTGTAATGAGTCCATGGAGAACTTGGGAACCGAGTCCCCATCTACCACTCGCGTGCATGTGTATTTTAGGAGGAATACATTTAAATGTACTTATTTAATGCATGTATTTAAAAACTGAGCTGAGTAGCTAAAAGTAACAGAAGTCAGTAGCATAGCGGCTGAAAAGATTGTCTCCATCCTGTTAGAAGAAGGCAATGCAAGAGTTGGATGTAGAAAACAGGCACTTCTCTGCTGACTAACGGCCAATGCTCACCTTGCTAATAAATTGGGTGGAAATCCATGGCCGTGTTGAAATAAGCCCAAGACACAGCAACATCCCCCTTCTAGAAGTCTAGGTAAGACTTGGACAGGAGACCTCCAGACGCACTTACAACCATGTAAATGAAGTTTAGCTGAAACAATGCTTTGCCAAAACCAACACAAAGACAGTGACCTCTGGAATTTGGGGCTACTTGCAGATGTCTTAAAGGATGCCATCAACTAAGTCATATAAAAGGTACTTTAACCCCTGGCAATGATTCACCCAGATATTTTTTCCAGCAAAGCGCCTTATTACTGAGGAAGAGTTTCCTACTATTTGCAGGAAAATTCAGAAGCGAACAAGTAGATACTAATTTGTTAAAGAGACAGATAAACATGTACAGGAAATACTTCTATGAAGGTCCTGATCCTCTGAAGATTAATAATCTGCAGTACTGGAGACAAAACCATGACACTGAGGAAGTAAGCAAACTATAAAAACAGGAAGAAGTGGAAGTTTATTTTTTTATGTTATTTTGAGGGAATATTTGTTTTTCTGAAGCTTAAGATACCGTCAAAAGCCTACATCTGCAGGTCACACTATTCTCTATACAAAAGCAGCTGCAGAGAGTTTCCTCATCCAGGTCCCCACAGCTGTCAGTCCGGGGAGGCCACCCTGCCCATTACAGATCAGCTGCCTCCCTAGCCAACATTGTTATTCGTTATTCACCTCATCTGTAGTCATTACAAGTCACTGAGAGGGCTGTTGCTGCGTGGACAATGCTCTGTAGGTGATACCAATAAATCAAGTTATTTTGCTGTTGCATTTCCCACAACAGCCACAGGATGAAGGCGCTCCCTCCAGACAGGTATTTCGATATATTTACACTAATACTCGGCATTAAGGTACTACTTGTTGAAAACGATGGGTTTTGCCACAAACAGAAACTATGCAGAACAGCTGTTCTGGACTCTTCTGCCTCGGTTTTTGTTCAAATGAAAATAAAACTACCATCACTGCAGATTACAGTCCCTCCAAAGATGCAGCAGGGATGTGCTGAGGCGAACCACTGCTCCTGCAGCGACTTGGTGGCACAACTATTTTCACACCATCACAAGTCACCACAGCTGAACAGACACCACTGCTTTGTCTGGAGGCACTAACCTTTTTTTCCATCTCAGGATTGTCTCATGCTAGCTCATGGTGGCATCATAAGGAGCCCTCTGACTTGTGTGATGTCTTACACATAACTTATCTTACTTAAGTGAATCAGGCTGAGGCACAGCGCTGCCCAGGGGTCTTCTGCTGCTACTGGAGGTGGGGAAGAGTAGGTGAGGGGACACCACATCAATTTGCCCTTTTGAAGCAACTTCTCCACCTCTTTCTTGCAAAAGTCAGTAAGAAATTTAGATCATTCCCATCACAACCAATATATATGCACATGTATCAAATGCTACCTTAAGAGCTGAATTAAGCTCACGTCTGTCTGCAGAGTTCACAGAGTACAGAAAGCCATCAGTACAGAAATTAAGTCTAACTTAACCTGAAAAAAAGGTTTAAATATTTATGCTTCTAATATGCTCTTGTCATTTCACTCGTAGTACCGTATATAGTTGAATTATTTTTGTCTGCTGGAAGTGATCCCTTTGAGCTGGAGCATTCATTGTTTAGGAAATATAATTAAGTTTATATGTTAGTTAGCAGATGTTAGTTAACTATGGGGGGAAAACGATCTACATTAAAAAAAAAGCAAGTGCAATACCATCAACCCAGCTTTCCACTTGGATTTGACCTCTACCACAACCACAATGAAAACCTAGATGCTATTTGTATGCTTACTGCATGGAACATTTGTATAAATATATAAATACCTACATACTGTATCAAACATTAAGCATTTGTTATTTGTCTGACCCGGAATATACCAAGCCACATGTTTTCTGGTTTTGTAGGCACCAACTAGGACAGCAACCAACTGTAACAGTACAGTCAATTAAACTGCAGTAAGATCAGAGAAAGAAAGATCTGACTCCGAAACAATTTAAAATTTCAGTTCACATAAATTATTCCTGTCTAGAGAAATGCCGATGCTGCTACAATGGCACAGAGCACATTGACACGTTCCCCGACGATGGGGGATAGGCAAAGGTCTGTGATCAAAAGCCCACCCGAGTCAGTCAGGCTAGCCAGTGGGCACCTGCCTCATGCTAATTCACATTCTCAAGTGATTATTTACATTAAAATCCCGTCAAATTTCTGCACATCCAAGTCGACCAGCTATTAATCTTTTCTAATTTTTGTTTTTGTCTCCCACGTGTGTTAGTGTAGCAGGGTTTTGCGTGGCAAAATGTTTTATACCACCTTGCAGATCCTCACAATAACTGATGGTATTAGTAATTAAACAACTTGCATCAATTACAAGCAGAAATTGGAGTTACAACAGACACAGATGAAGCCCTTGAGCACTGGCTTCAAAGAAATCACTATCAAGAGGGCTGTTAAAGTTCATGTTCTCTGGCTAATCAAGTATGTGAGATGGTGGTGCCACCGTGTATGGCACTTGGCATGGTTCCTCATGCTCAGCATCCTGAAATGTCACCCAGAAATGTCATTTGAACCCTGGGCCTCACCCCTTTTTTTTGCTCTAGAAGATGATGAAGGAACAAGCTACCAAATAAACTTGGACAATACTTCCACAAAAATTGACTCCTGCCACACTAAGTAGCTCATCACGTGTGAGCCAATTAGCAAAATACAACAGTCTATTTTTCTCCATCATCTGCCAATACTCAAGAAGATACTTTCAGGAGTCAGAGACTGACTCTTCAAGTCTCTTTCTTCAAAGCATATAAAAATAGTATGAAGCAACAAAAAAGCACAGTAAAGTGATGGGTGCCTTGTCTGAAGCAGCCTTCCAAGCTTTGGCAGCCTTGGTTACAGAGCACACTGGACACAAGGACAGCTGTGAGCTGCATCAAACATTTCTTCTGGGGCCTCTCATGGCTTCTTGACTTTGCACAGCCCTGGCCGCACAGGGCATTTTTGCCTTACCCATTAAATCAACCAGTGCTTGAGGTCCGTGGGTACTTCAACAAGTCAGAGATGCATGCCAATGACATCGGAAATAAAATTTAAAAATAGTAATTAAAAAAAAAAAAAAATCAAGGGGCTTTAAAAATTCCCATGGCACTTAGGAGGCTCTGGACTCTCCTGCCAACCAAGGTAGCAACAGGGAAGGCTGAGTTCTGGTGCCAGGGACTCTGGTGCCATGCCCATCATGCCTACGATGACCAGCTGTTGCTGGTATGGAGGACGGCACAGGCACCATTCCAAAAATCCTGCTCCTGGATAGTGCTTGGGATTTCCTCGTGACCCTCGGCCAAGCAAGCAGCACTGCAAGCTCCAAGGGGCTCCCCGCTTGCCTTCCTGCAACACTGCTGTGAAATAGGCACAGACTGGCGGTGCCCACGCTGCTTCCACGTCGCAGGTTTTATTAACTTTAACCTGCGGACAGCCGGCAACGCAATAACTCGCACCCGTGGGCTGCTGTAGGTGCTACATCCCAGTTAGATTTGTAGGGATAAAATGATGCTTTTCTTTTGATATGGAGTAATTTTTGCTCAGTGCCCCAATGCTTGTTCAGGCAGGCTTTCTATTCACCTGGGGCAAGCATGCTCTTCAAGTTTAATTAGGTCATATCCTAAGCTAAAGGATTTAATAGTTAATTGAAATATTGCGCCAACCTACAGGATGCTCTGCATGTCTCTCATGCCTCACGTAGTGGAAGTCCAAGGGTGGGAAAGCAGCTCGGGGTGGGGAGAAGGTTTAAATTTAGCCAAAAGAAAGAACATGTTCAGCACACTGCCTAGATAAAAAAAATAAAATAAAAATCTACTCTGCCACAACCCTGCTCCCTGACATGGACAGGCTAATTGATGCACGATCCATAATGCAGAGGAGTGCTAAATGGTAAAAAGTGTTCACCAAACTAGAGCTACAGCCATAGACAACATAAGCCCAGAGCGCTGTGGGACGCAACATGGGGAGAAAGCCATAAAGCCACAAAGACCAACCTCAGAGATACTTTTTCCATGGCTGTCTGCACACATTTGATTGGAGGGATAACTGTCTTCTGACCTTTACAACAAGCCACTCTTGACAAAATTAAGGCTATCCTGCAGAGGGAAGTTACCACATACAGAAGCAAGTATCTTCCTTAAGCACAGAACAGGTTTGTGTGTTTAGCATTTTAATTAGATCATGAATGACAAATCCACATTCTTGCAAGGTAAGTTCCTATATTTGAGACGTCTCAAAATAAAAATGAAAATACAGACTGGATTTTAGCCTTTTAGGCATTTCCTTCCCCATATTTAAGGTCTACAGTTTTCAGAAGTAAAATATAAAATACCAAGAACGTGCACAAGCTGTGAACATGCACAATCCTTTCAACTTCTTTTATCCAATTAAGCAAAGAAACTCTTGCACAGCACCATTTACGTTCCCTGCAATGCAGCACCTACCAACAAGCCACATTTTCCCCTCTCTCCAGTTTTCGGGTTTTTTTCTGGATTTTAAAAATTTAAACTTTGCCGTTGAGGGAGTTTCTAAATCCCCTTTATGAATTATACAGCAAGAGATGCCTGAACCAGGTGCTCAGCCAGGCACATTCCTATTGGAGCCGTCCAAGGAAAACCCTGCTTGGTTTTCTGCCATCTCTCAAACCGAGGGAGCTGCAAGGGCAACTCAGGCAATCTATAGGTAGGACCTCCCTGGACCTTACATAGTACATCCTTTACAAAAGGATTTTAAACTTCCAGGATTTTTTTTTTTTGTCCAGAATTTGAAACTAAACATCAAATCAGCAAAACACCCCAATGGATTATTTCTTTTCTTTGTTGAAAACTTACGGTTTTCAAGTGGCTCGAAATGCAAGACGTAACAGGAAAATTCACCCACGGATTGAAGAAAACCTTTCTGCATTTTCTGCACTTGTTGCAAGAGACCTTGAGCACAGCTTTAGGCACCGGACAGCTTTCTCCGAGCACAACACCACTTCTGTAAAATGCAGCAGGGTTCCCTTTATCATTTGCTTTGCACCGTGGATTTCCACGGCGTGCGCCCTGCCTCACCAACCACAGCCATCCATCATGCCTCAGTTGCCTCTCCCTGGCTATTTACTTAAGGCTGGGTACGGCCAGGAATTCCTTTGCATAACAAAATGTACAAACGTGCTTTTATACGGTGCATTTCGATGCTGGAGAGTGCTCTCAAGGAGTTTCCCTTTTCTGTCCCAAGCTGGTTTTACTCAGAAGTTCAGGGAGCAACAGAAGCTTCTTGCTCACAAAAGTCACATGCAGAAGGGGCTGAGCATTTATTTCTTCCACCTAAGGAAATGGCAGCTTTAAAAAGCGGTTGGGTATTAGTTGTTGGGAGTCTCTTTCAATTAAGGAACTTGCAAAACCCAAAGCATCCCTCTCTCTCAGGCTATTTTGCAAACAGGGGCTCGGTGTGCCCTCGTGCTCCCCATCACTTCACAGAAGAAAATGGGATTCGGTCTTCCTCTGTAAACATCCCAGCAACTCAGCGCTGCCAAGCCAATGCATGCCACTGCTGTTGTTGTACCTCTGGAGCCATCTGGAGCTGCCCTGGCATCGTGCATCTGGGCAACATCGAGCGAGCAAGGCAATGAGGATGAACCTCCGGCACACACACTTAAACTAGTGGTTGGGGTTGAAGCCAAAAGCACATGGCCAGCTACTCTATCACCCCACTGTGCATCTCCATGCTGCCAGAACCCAGAAAGTAAGACATGGTATCAGGCTTAATGGGTAAGAAAAAAGCCAAGTGCTCTGTATCTGATAAGAAACACACCTCTGGATGATAAGCCGAGGAAGACACACACCACCTAACACTGGAAGACACTGTCTGCAGACACAAGGCAGATTTACTTCTACAGGTCTAAGAAAAATATAGTCACCACCGTCCCGTGCTCCTGTAGCAAGGGGTGACCCAACTAGCCCACGTTCATATCATGGTGGTTTATAAAACCACAAACCGGAATGAATCAGTACAAAAAACCATTAGCACTCTTTCTGCTGACCCATCACCAATTAAATCAACAAATTTCCCTGCCATCCCACCGTTCCCTTCTCTCCCCGCTACTTTTACATATCCATTAGACAGAGGGATATTTGCTTCCATATATACTGCAAAAAAATCCAGTACTAACCATACCCAAGAGCAACGTTGGTAGCTATTTACTAGTATGAATTAAAAAATACTTGGTATCTGGACTGTCACTTTCATAAAATGAAGAGAGAGGATGTGAAGAATCTCTCTTTGGTGCTCAGTTCATAGCTGAAGGCCAGCTAACATTAACCATCTGAGGAGACAACCTCTTCCAGGCACAGGTATGTTCCCTGCAACCCCCAGCAGCAGTTTTCAGCTAGATCCCTGAAAGTCCACTGAATGAGTCCTTTATAGCATTAATTGCAAGAAAAAGTATATGTTATATATTGTCTCCAAGTGTTCCACAGACAACTGGTCAGAGACAACCCATCCAGAAGCCCCTCACAAAGCAACTGGGTTTTTCCACCCTTGTTTACATGGTGGGGGTTGCTTTACTGTTGGAAAAACGTGGCACCTGGCTGCTTTAAACATCTACACCGTGAGTGTGACCCAAGGTGGATGATCATCTGGAGAAGGCCCAACTGGGGATGCTCATTTTCAGTCCCACCTCTACCCCCAAGCACAGAAATCAGAGCAACTTTTCCCTTAAAACACATATAGGGGAATCCTACTTGTAGTTGAGTATTTTCAGAAGGGTACTAGGCTCATGCAGAACCACAACCTGGTAAATGGTCTTGTGAAAAATTACTCCTCCTATTCCTGCAGCAGAGAGGAAGCAGAAGAGGGAAATAGTCTGGTAATACTTAACTGGTTTTTCCTGAGATGAAGTTTGCACAAATAGTATGCGTTTTACTGAAATCTCAAAATTTAAGTGCTGGAACAAAAGGACACATTTTCCTCTGTATCATCTTACCCCAAATCAACACACAAACCTTAGATACATTTGTAATTCAAACTGATTTGCAAAAGCACATAGTGATTTTATTGCTTAAATCACTGCAGAACTTGGAATGCATTTTGCCCAACAGGGGCAAAACCAAAGCAGCAACTGCTCTCCTGCTCACTGCTATTCCCCTTCGGTTTTGTTTCTTTAGGTCAGTGCCGATAAAGCAAATTAAGCTTACAACTCTCAACTCCTGTAACCTCATGAGTTACAGGGCACCGAGTCCAGAAGCTTATATATTTTCTTTTTAAAACATGAATGGGAAAGCATACACAAACACCCTTCTCTCCCCATCCCTCCCTTCCCATAAGGAGGAGTGTTTGTTTTTTTATTCGACCTTATGAAAGGTTGGGGAAGCTATTCCACCAATACTCTGATAAAGGTTGCCCACGCTTCCTTAGAGATATAGTAAAGAGAAGGAGGAAAAAAAAAAACAACACCCAAACACCCCCACCAGCAACAAAGCTGCTAGAAATACTTTTCAATTACTTTTGGACAGAACAACAAATCAACAGTTTCACCCAGAGCTTTCCTGAACAAGAAAAATATAGAGGTTCATGGATGCAGCGGTACTAAGCACCACAGAATTTCAGTGCTCCATAGCCAAACCCTTGTGTCCAAAATAAAAATGCCTCAGACAGGGGTTTTTGTGTTTCAATTTGTAGAACTTTATGATCACCATTTCTAAAGTAATCCACGCAGCTGCTAACTTTAGGGAACAGCCTTTTCTGTTGCTTATGGGGGCTTGGGGCTTTTCCGCATGCCCTGGAGATTTATTTCAGGGATCTTGTTTGAAGGCATGCATGCAGATCCAACCTAAATGAGTGGTTGCTTGCAGACTGTTAGGCCAAAATTTTCCTTCATTCATAGGCTGTGATCTCGAAGAGCTCCTTAACCACTCACTGGGGAAGGATTGGCAAGGCTGAGGTCAACAGGCACACCAACTGCTAGCTCCACACCCAAGAACTGGGAGACCCCAGCTAGATCTTGGCCTCTGGGTACACAAGCATTTCTGGGACCTAATAAAACTGGGAGGGAAACAAGAAGATTTTTAAGGTGCAAACACAGGAGATAAGTTGGGTAAAAACATCACTGTGCTGCAAGTACACATATTTTAACATCATCCAGCCCAGCATCATCACGCAAGACAGCCATGGCAATCCCAGGACCAACTTTTGGAGGCAATCCAAGGCATCAAAACAAGCCTGTTTCTGTCTCGCCTTTATCTGCCCTCTGTTAGTCGTTTCTACATATACCACGTACATACAAGCGCAATGTTTAGGTGGGGGGGTAGACACCCCCTCCACCCTCCCATCAAGTTGAACAGGTAAAATCACCCACTCTCCTTCTGCCTCTGCCCATCCGCACCCAGCCAAACAACTCTGCATTTTGGAGGATTTTAACCCAAACTGGTCCAGATGAACTGACCTGGAAAGGTTTATGACTTCTTGGCAAAGGAGATTCAGACTTTTTAATAACTGATAAAAGCACAGACAGATTTGATGAACAGCTCAAAAAAAAAAAAAAAAGTTGATATTTATCATATAACTTGTTTTAGGAACTACTGTAAAAAGGAACATCACTAAGCTGATAAGATCTTCCAAATCAGTAGAGTTTATGTATACATAGGCATAGGGGGGAAATGGTTTATTTGGGCTTTAAGGTTCTTCCTGTAGGATGCAGTGTTTATAAAGGGTATTTCTAGAACTTCCTGACTGCCTTTGTGAGACTGTGCTCTCCGCTCGCCTCCAGCTCCCCTCCACACCAGCCTGCCTGTCTGCAATATTTATACCCAGTGCCTCAGAAATACAGAGGCTGTAGATGCTTCACGAGCTAAGTCGTGTGGTTCAGCAAGACTGAGCTCCTAAGGTCACTAAGGTGGACAAGGAACAGCAAAATTACAGTTCTTCTTGAGCTGTTTTTTCCTAGAAAAAAAAATCTGCAAGTTATCTTTGCCTATATGACACATAATGCCGTTCAGGTTTTTAACTGCATCTTTAATATGCATTTAATCTCCTTTCTCCCCCTCTGCTGTCACTTCCCCCTTTGATATCTTATTTACTGTTTTTAACCAAGACAGCTAACTTTATACATTTCACTTCCTTCAGACAACAAGCAGAAGTTCATCTCCAGCGTTGCTTAATAACTTTCCAGCCATTCAATATTTGGGCTGTCATGGAGTATTACAATGCCGAAATGCTAAGTACTTGTAGAGGAAAAAACCAAAACAAAACAGGAAATTTTTCTCTTAAGCAGCTCTAGTGGTTTAATTGTACTGCAGCCTTTCATTCTTGTTTTTAAACACAGAAAACAAGCTCTGCACTAAGTTTTTTCTCTACTTCAACAAAACATCAGATGCCTTTTTAAAAATACAAGGTCATTCAAGCAGCGCAAGTATCAGAATCGCTATTTTACAAAACTCTACACCATTTCCTTAACCTTTCTATCTTTACAGTCACCAAACTGCATACATCCAGTAACAACATGAAAAGCAATGACGGGCTGCAACCAGCTTAACACCTCCCATGCCAAGTTTCAGTCAAAGATGAATTATGCTGGCAGCACTATAAATCTCTAGCGATAAAGTTTTTGCTGTAATTTCACCAGTATTAAAAAAAAAAAAAAAAAAAAAAAAGCGCAAGCGTGATCTGCTGAAGTATCAGTGGCTTTTCAGTAATTTATACACATACACTCTGAATACGTGGAGTGTAACAAGCTCTGAAATGCAAGGATTTACACGGCGGTCTAACAGGGGTGGCTGTACCCTGGCTCTCTATCCCCACCGAGGCAGCAGGGGTTTTAGTGAAAGTTAAAAAATAAAAATGAAAACTAAAAAAAAATCAGTGCTAAGGAATCAGACACCTTGGGTTTTAGGAAACGTGACCGAGTGAGGTGCCTATGTTGCCAAAACCACGGGGAAGATGGCAGAAGGCAGGTCTAGCCCCCACTTTCAGCGGTGCGTTCTCCCGTGCAGCTCTTCTAACAGCCAAGCCGGCAACAGAGGTGGCTGAATTTCTCAGCTTGCCAGCACTGTGAGGACCCACTGCACGGGGCATCTATTGCAAAATTAAGAGCTCGTCTCCGGGTCGTGCTGCTGGACTTGTGTCCCGACACCCCCACCCACGCAGTACGGATGACGGATAGAGAGATGCAAAGGTCCAGGCATTACAGGAAACGTGCTACTGAACAAAAACTAAGTGAAACAGCCGAAAAACTCCAAGCGTGCTTTGAATTAGCCCAGGTGATGCTTTCAGAGCTCGACACAATTTTTCAGAACCAGACTGTAAGTAACCTGCAACCCCACAGCAGTGGCTGAGCCTACTCGCCAGCTCTGCTGATGCCTTCCAGCCACTCTTTACCGCATCCCTTTGACTTCTGGGAAACAAACAAACAAACAAACAAAAAAAAAACAAACGTAGCTCTCCAGCATTAACACCCTGGTCCTTTTTCTCTTCTCAGCCCTCTGAGATCTTACAAAGACCCCATGAATAACCGTCCTGGTGGTACCCTCCTGGCACGCCAGCCCAGAGGCGGGCTGATGGGCTGCAGGAGAGGAAGGATGCGCACAATGAGCCACCCGGGCTGCCGCCCGCTACCGCGGCACAAACCCAGCTCTCCTCTCCCCTCCATCCCCCCTCATTTCGGCCCAATATGCTGCAACTCGAGGCATCAGTAACCTTCTATCTTCTTGGGGGCATGCCTTCCCGCCCGTAAAACCACGTCAGCAGCCGGCATGCCTTCCAAGTGCCTAAAAACCCAGGCGGGAGGGAGCGATTGGGCACGTCAGCAGAAGAAACGCGGCAAGCGGAGGCGAGCTGAGCTCTCGGCTTTCAGCAGGCGACAGAGGGGGGGGCCGAGCACAAGGGGTGTCTTTTTGGGCAGCATCCCCCCAGGCACCCGCTCAAGGTGCTAGGGGTGAGGAGTCATTTCAGCTGCGGAAAAATGAGTGCTGCTCGTGTTTAAAGGGAGGAACCCCCCTACCTAGAAACAGATACACACAAGGCCGTGGGAAAGCCTTCTTTCACCTCATGTTCCCCCCCCCCAAAAAAAAAAACTGTCCACCACCAGTATGTGAATTAATAAATAATAAAACGCATAAGCGGTCTAAGAGACTCAAAAAGAAAAAAAATTTCACAGATGTGCTTTAGCTCAGATGCTAATTGCTGCTAGTGGCATCAACTAATCCTAAGCATAGACCTAATTCCTATAAAACCACATCATTTAAGAAATGTTGTCTTTCTGCGGGCAAGGGGAGGACGAGGAAGGAGCTGGTAGGCGAGACTGCGGTGCCGCAACAGGCTCCGGAGTTTAGGGAAGAAGCTTTGTGATTTCCCACAGCATTTTGAAACTGCTGTGCAAACACCTTCAGCGTATTTCAGCCAAGGCAAAGGAAAGTAAACTTGCTCCTAACTACTCGCTGAACAAGCAAGCAATGCTAAACATTTTAAAATATAGCGCAGGGAGGGAAGCTTAGTCTTCAGACCCACTTTTAACTAGGCAAAGAAGCAATGTGACTATCCAAACAGGATGTATGTATAATGCAATTAAAAAAAATAATCTAAACATTTCCAGAGCTCCTCGGGACTTGAGGGCACGTGCAGAACACGCTCCCGTCCTTGCACGGCAGCGCAGGTCCTTACAAGCAGCGAGACATGTTTCCCATACGCTAGATCAAAAGACACTATCAGGTTTTACAACACATCTCCCAGCACCAGCAGTGAGAGTCTCACACAGAGCGACAGCAGAGGTGCAACAGCTCAGCTTCCCTATTAAAAAAAATTGGGGGGAGAAGCAGTTGCTCTCAACAAGAGACGCACCCCTTTGTTCCCAGAGGTGTACACAGGTAACAAGTCCTAATGTTACTTTTGAAAGGCCATTGATTACGTGCACAAACAGAAGAAATCCATTTAATTGTTGAGGTGGTTCACTGGAGATGCTATTTTTGGCTTGCATTTTGCCTAGCTTCTGTAGCTCCTCAGGCAGAAAGCACCAGCTAGCAAGGAACGGGCTCCACCACCATGTTAGTCTTCAGGACATGAAATACTTTTCTCCTGGCTAGGCACCGCTGCTGAAGTCCAAGGACTTCATGGAGGTGGGCAACTCCACAATTTCGCTTCTGAAAACATCACAGATGGGATAATCAAGTTATTTTGTTAGAAAGCCCTGTAACCCCTCCTCTCCACACCTGTCAGTAAGAAGTTTCCTTCCTAAGATGGAATAGCCATCAGCTATTGGGCTCAGCTGATAGACTCAAGATCTCTCCTCCAATTACAGCACACTAGGAGTTGAGAACAAAGGGGAAGGGAAAACAAACAAACAAACAAACAAACAAAAAACAACACAACACCCCCCCCCAACATATTCCTTGAAGTGTGAGTTGCAAGTGAAGAACGTCAAAGAAGAAAGTTATTCAAAGAGCCTAAGAACAAGCACATCAGAGAGAAAACTAATAATTTGGGTTAAATCTCACTTAGATCTACTGCAACAGGTAGAACCTGCTGGCTGTTGGCAGAAAAGTCTTTAACAGCCTCGAAAGCATACTTTGTAATGCTGCTTTCGATAAAACACAGCTTACTTTTAAGGTGAAGCATCTACTTCTACTGCATGAAGCAGAGAGTGTTTCGCTCCAATGGCTATGTATGGGAGACCACCTTCCCCTGATGCTGGGGAGAAAATACTGCCAGTAGCATTTGGTTTGCAGCAGGAATTGCAGCAGTTGCAGAAGTCCTGCTTCCAGACAAGAACGACACATGAAGGAATTGAAATAAATATGCAAGGGGCAAAAGAAAAAAAAAAAAACCAAACCAAAACAAAACAAAAAAAAAACCAAAACCCAAAAAAACTAACCACTAAGAATGCAGGGGAAAGGAAACAAAAGCACAAAACAAGAAGCGAAACGGAGAAAGCGGGCAGGAAAGTGCAGAAACCCAGCGGAAGGAGGGAACAGCCCCTCGTCGGCTCTGCACAGAGAGCTGCTGCTCCCAACCTCTGCCGGAGGCAAAGCCACGTCTCCCGTGCCGAGGAGCTGGCCAGCAGGCACCGGGGCAAACCTGCTTCCCTGAGCGAGATGGGAACAGGTCAGGGGACAGACGAGCCACCGGTGACTTTGCCAGAGGAGGAAGAGCGGTGAGAAAAAGAGAAGACATCCTCCTGGACTTGAAGGAGATGATCCTCCTCTGGCCATCCAACATCTGCTTGACATCAAGCCGGAGTAGGAAAAGCGCTGACGAGCATCACTAGGATAGCTGGAGGTACCAACGCCGATGGTCACACCAATCCGATAAACCCCCCCAAAATGACTTCACCAGCAGGCAGAAGCGCAGTATTTGAGCACTGCTTTGCTATTCTTGCTGCGTTAGCAGGGCTCACTCCTGAATCCTGGCTCCGCTTCTGCAACCCAGCACCCCCAACTCACCCAGCGGAGGGAACCGCCAGCCAGCCAGCCTTGCCACGCGAGGAATCAAAGCGTGAAGAACTATGTGGGCAAACTCAATCTTTGCTCCGAAAAGCTGCTGCAAAACCACAGGTGAGGGTTAGGTGCAAAGGGAAAGCACCAAGGAGGCAGCCAGCACAGCCCAGCTGCATTTCTCCACAGCTTCAGAGGGTCAGGTTTTCAGTACTGAGCAAGCACAAGAAAAATAAATCATGAAAGGAAATTTGACAAGGAAAGGGGATGGACGTGCGTAGGGAAAAGGGAAGGAAGGAAAAGAAAAATCACAAAATCTTGGCAGAAAACCAATAGGTAAGAAAAGAAACAAAACAAAACACAAAAAAAAAGAGCATTAGAAACCATCAGCTGAGTTTACCCACAGTGCAAGGGTCAGTGCAAGAAAGGTGCTGGGAGATGCTGCACTGTTCTGCTTGCTGGCAGGCTTGGAGAAGACCTTTCTTACCAGTGCTGGGCTTTACGCGACAACGGCTTCTCACTTGTTTTTGGTAGTACACAGAAACAGGGCTCACATCTGCTGTCAGTCAACTCTGCAGTCCAATTTGTGCCCTTTTAAGTCAATTGACTTTTTTTTTTTTATTTTATTTTTTTTAAATTTCTGCATTGCTTCAGAAGTGTAAGTCCTCCAAAAATTAAACACTCCGCTTCACCAGCAAGGCCTATATCAAAAACGCAGTCTCCAGAGCTGTACTTTTAGTTTTACCGATCTCTGTGCCCTCTCTGCTCCTGCACATCTCCTGTGAGGAGGACTACCTTCTACAGTTAAAAAAGGTGGGGGGGAGGGAAGGAAAAATGAAACAAAACACATTTTCCAATGGATTTGTTGTAGGGAGCAGCTCCTACGGCCATAGCTGGTGCAAGACCTTTGCCAACGAGCCACAAGATCTTGACTTCTGCAGAAACAGGGCTCTGCCATCCAAGGGGCTGGATCAATACGCAACATCACTCGTGTCAGGATGCAGCCGACTGTCTGAACCCTTTCGGTACTCAAACTTTCTGAGCACGTCTCTCCCAGGTTTAATACCTCTGGAGGATCATTTATTCTTATTCTGCTGGAGGGAAGGAAATTGAATTTATCGATTCCTCAAGCATGCCAGAATGTGTAAGTAAGAGAGCAAAAGGAGGGATTGAAACCTATAGTTAAGTTGCCTCTTGGTTCTCAGCTCCTATTTTCCAGCCTGGTCCAGAAGAAGGACAATTACCATCATCTCCCTGCGGTTCGGTGGCCGACAGGAAACAATTTTGTGGTTTAAATCCAGCTACCAGTGAACCGAGTCCACGTTACGAGTGAGCCTCGCTGCACAACGTACTTTTGTTTGCAGCCTTGGGATTTAATTAAACAGGCAGATAAAGCCTACCTTTTAACCCACGCTCGAGGGCACGCCCCAGTGAGATGAAAAACAGGCTGCAAAAACAGGCCAAAGACGATCCCATTGCTGGTGCCGCATCTGCAAAGCGCTCGAACACCGTCCCACCAGGCTTCCTGCTGAGGGGAGCCTCGCTGAAAAAAAAAAAATCTCACTTTTCGGGCCCCGAGGCAGGTTGTTTAGGTTTTTCCTCTTCCATACGGGATCGGGGTTATTCAAGGGCTGTCCACGGCCATAGCATGGACTGACGTGCTGAGAAATTCAAATCCAGCTCCTTCCCGTCTGTGGCAGCCCTCTCCCCACAGGCCTCCCTTCTGCTTTCCAACCACACACCCTCTCCATCCACCTTCCACCTACAGCTCCTTTCCAAGACACTTCCAAGACAGAAGTAGAAAGGGTAAACTCTTTTTTTTTTTTTTCCTCCCCCTCCTTCATCTAACAGAGCTATTATTCCCTTATAAACAGCAACTTCTCCCAGTAACTGAACAAAGCAGCTACTTACATGTCATACTTTAAAGAGGCATGTTTTCAGGCCAAGAAATAAACAGTTATATTTTGGCAATCCTTCATTTCCTGTTCTATTTGTGAGCAATAATGTCATGACACACAGCGTGTCCCATGCCTTCCTCCCCAGATTAAGCCTGCGGCAAAAAAATTTAGCTGAATGAGCTGCTTATGACACCTACAGAAAAATCATCTGTATTGGGCAAAGCGTGGTGAAAATGAAGAAAGAAAAAAAAAAAATACATATATGTATTTTCTCAGCATAAAGAGCAAACTGCAGTATTGACAGACTCAGTATTCAGAGCAATCTTCACTGGTCAACAATGGAGGGAAGCGGGATTTGTTAAATCAAGTTTAATTTTCTTTCCCCGGACTGGGAAAAACGCATCGCCCCGAAACACGGATTGCGACCTCTTGCCACATTTTGCTGTCCCCTACGACACTGCAGCAACCCCCTCGCGCCGCCTGAGACGTATCCCAGTTAACCCAGCTCGTTAAAAACCTCCGGGGGCACCGGTCCCACTTGCAAACGCCCGGCACCCTCGCTCCGGGCTCACTAAGAATAAATGGAGCGGGCGTTCGCCGAGCGACGCGGCCACCCCGGGGACGCAGCCGCTGCCCGGCCCGGGCGTCACGGCTCCATCCCAAGCAGCGAAAGGCTGGGGACCAACACTTCCTCGTTCTCTGACCTTTTCCATTTAATTACTTCCTGTGACTTTCTTGGAACCGGGCATCGGGAGGAGCAGGCGGCAGCCTCCGGGCGTTCCCAAAAATCGGTTTAAGGGTTCAGCTCCATCCTCCCCTACTTCCAAGCGGAAAGGCGCCAGCAGCCCGCCCGGGGGGGGGGGGGGGGGTCACGGCTGGCGGTGGGCAGCCAGCCCCCTCCCGGGCAGCGCTGCCCCAAAACTCTCCCCCCGCTTACACTCGGTGCCCCAGCTTCGTGCCTCCCATCTCTTACCGGGCGCCCCCGTTTTGCCCCCCACCCCGCCAAGGAGAAGCGCAGCGGTGATGGGGGGGGGGGAGGGGGGTAAAGAGAGAAGCAGAAATAAAGGCTGAGATGCAGAAAGAGGCACTCGCTTTGCAATGACAAACTGACCTCTAAGTATTGATCTGAAATGGTGCAGTCAGGAAGGGACCAATGAGTTTCCAGCATCCTAAGCCCTATTTTTTCCTCCTCGGTTTTATAAATGGTTTCAAACCTCAGAATCTTATCAAATTGTTCTTAAGGAATTGAAAAAAAAAAAAAAAACAAGCCAAAAATAGGAGGAAAACCCCCTCATAATTTACTTAAAGAGGGTTATTTTAAAATGCACCCTGACAGTGGTCTTTTTTTTTTTTTGAAATCTGGCTGTTAACATTTGCTCACAGTGCACTCAGTGAAATGAGAATAGCTATGCAAATTAAAGCCAGATATCTAGGGCAAATAGCACGCTATACTACCATTGTTCTAACAGCTTCAGAAAACTTATCAGGAGAGCCTGTCCTTATTTCTTTTAACACCATATATATGGGGGGGGGGGGGGAAATCACTTCACCCACCACTGAAATGAAAAACAACACATGAGTCACCGGCTTCAGCAACGCTATCAATCAATGCAAGGCTGGAAGCGAAGAGCTTACGGAGGAAACCATGGCTTACTTAAAACACCTCACCATGCCCTGCAAGATGAAGGCCTGGACTAAACTGCGACAAGCCCGGCTGCAGCCTCCAAAACAGCAGCTCAGGATGTGCACCGGGGTAAGGACCACAGCACATCATTCACCCTGAAAGCCAACACATCCAGCCACCAGCTAATGCTGGCCTGGGGAACAGGTTGGGTACCAGCTCTCCCCATCTCCCAGGAGCCAAAGCGCAACGTTACTGGGTTGACTGGTGACCCCGGGAGAGGTGGCGGTGACCCGACAGCCTCCTCCCCACCACAGGTAGGACACACACAAAACCCATCAGCTGAAGCTTCCCTTGGCACAGCAGCGTGGCGGCACGTGGAGGCAGAAGTTACTCCAAAACAAACTGCAGCCAACAATTAAGGCAAAAAAAAAAAAAAAAAAAAAAAACCAAAACAAAACCCCAACCATCAGAGCCAAGCGCTTGCTGTTTTACACCGACACTCACCTCCGCACCAAGCCCTGCAGGAAAACATGTTTGGAGCAACGTCTTCCTGCAAGACGAAGGTTGGCAAGCACCAGCTTTTGTCTGCTGAAGCGGGTCAGGTACACTCCTGCGCTCTCCAACCCAGAGACAGGGACCCACCTCTCCTCATCTTCTCCAATTTGAAAATTAAACCCCAAAAAACCAAAGCAAGAACCGGCGGATTTTTATTGGGAAAGAGTTGGCCACAATCTTCCAGTCTGCTAGGTCATGGCAATCCATGAGAGAGAAACTCAAGCCTTTTTTTTTTTTTTTTTTTTTTGGAAGAACCTCACCAACTTCAAAATAACCACAATTTCAGAAGCTACGTATAAACATGCTTTTATAGTCTCTTCATTAAGAAGCGCCAAAATAACAATTCCTCTTAACACACGCGTTACAGGCGGGAGCCATTTCCTTCGCCACTCGCATTTCTCCAGTAAACCACCTTCAAACAAGTTTGATGCTACAAAGATATGAGCGCAGTACACACTGCCAATTTATGATCTTTTTCGGACTCCAAAACCGAGCTGAAAAGTTGCACAATTTTGATGTCGCTTTATAAGCCTTGAGAGAAGTCATTTTTAAAGCCCGGTACATCCTATGGCGCTTGGCACGAAACCAGTCCTGCATGCAAGTGAGTCATTTTTCTCGACTGTCAAACCCCAGAAAGAGATAGCCAGGAACAACGTTTGGGCCAGGCTTGTAAAAGCCTTTCCTGTAATTTCGCTGTAATACCTTTAAATTTTATTTTTTTTGGGGGGGGGGGGGGGCGGCGAGAATTTTAAAAAAAAGAGCACGGTCAGGCATTTTGAAAGCCTTGGTGCAGTCTCTCGGGGGGGGGGGCGGGTTGTGGGAGGGTTCCCGCTGCGCGGGGGTGCCTTTGCGTGGGGTGGGTGCAGAGGACACCCGCGGCCCGCCCGCCCCACACCCCCCCCCCCGGAAGGGGGGGTGTGGGCACGAGGAGCGGGGGGGGGGTGGCGGTGAATGGGGAGGCCGCCGGTGACCGGGTTTATGAATGCGGCGTCATGTGACGGCGGCGGCGGCCGCCCTTCTATTCACAAAACGGCGGCGGCCGGGGCGGGGATCCGCGACGTCGGGTGTCCCGTGTGTGTGTGTGTCCCCCGCCTCCTCCTCCGCCACCGCTTCCCGATCGTGTGTGTCTGTCTGTCTGTCTGTCTGTGTGTGTGTGTGTCCGCCAACCCCGGGGGTGCGGGGAGGGGGAAAGGGAAAGGGAACTCACCGTCGCACCGCCCCCCCCCCCCCCCCCCGGGCGCCCCGACCCCCCCACCCGGGGCGGGGAGAGGTGGTGACGAGGGATGTCCGGAGGGGGGGGGTGTGTGTGGGGGGGTGTGCGCCCCCTCTCTCTTCCCCCCTTCCCCCCCCACCCCCTCCAGCACCCCGGCGTCCCCGCGGCTCCCGAGGGTTTTTATGAATGAAAAGGCGGTATGCAAATGAGCGCGGCCCTGGGGGGGAGCGCGAAATGGCGGATGCGCGGGCGGGCAGCGCGCACACGTACGCGCGTGTCCGCGTCCCTCCGTCCGCCCGCGGTCTGTGTGTGTGTGTGTGTGTGTGTAAGGTGAGGGGGGGTGTGTGCAGGGGGGGGGGTTGGTGAGGGATCCGCACCGGCTCCCGCCGGGGCAACAAAGGGTGGCCCCCGCCCGCCCGGCCGCCCGCCGCCCCGGCTCACTCGTCAGGGTAGGCTTCCTCGGTCATCTTCTCCCCGTCTAGGCTCATCCCTCGCCGCGGGCGGCCGGGCTGCGCCTCCGCATCTTCCTGCGCTTCACATGGCGGGGGAGGCCGCGCCGCGGCGGGCCGGGGCTGGCGGCCGCGCCGGGCCCGACGGCGCGGGAGCGCGGGCGGCGGCGGGGGAGGGGGGAGGGAAGGGGAGGGGAGGGGAGGGGAGGGAAGGGAAGGGGGGGGGGGCGCTACGGCCGCGCTCGTCGCCGAGCGGCCGGGGGCGGAGGAGGAGGAGGAGGAGGAGGAGAGGCGGCGGTCAGCGCGCCGCGGGGGCGCGGAGGGGCGCGGCGGCGGCGGCGGCGGCGCGGGGTCCGGGCCCGGGGGAGCGGCGGAGCGCCCGGGGGCAGGCGGCGGCGCCGGGCCAGCCCCATGGCCGCGCTCACGCCATGGCGGGGGGCCGCGGGGGGCGGCGGCGGAGCCCCGGGAGGAAGCGGCGGCGCTGCCGAGCGGCCGCGGCCGCCGGGAACGGGCAGGGCAGCGCCGGAGCCGGGCGGGAGGGAGGGAAGGAGGGAGGGAGGGAAGGAAGGAGGGAGGGAGGGAGGAAGGGAAGGAGGGAGCCGCGGCGGCGGCGGGGAAGGAGGAGACGCGCCTGCCCGTGGCACCTCCCCCGCGGCCCGCCCCGGCCCGGCCCACCGAGCCCCCGGGGTGCGGCCGCCTTCGCCCCCGCCCCCCGCGCCGCAGCCCCCCGCGCCCCGCCCGCCCCCCTCGGCTCGTCCCGCCCGGGCTCAGCCTCGCCCGGCCCCCGGCCCGACCTAGCGAGGCCCGGCTCAGCCCGATCTCGCCCAGCTGAGCCCAGCCAGGCCCAGCTCGCCTCAGCCTGACCTTGCCCGGCTCGGCCGGGTTCAGCCCAGCCCGGCTGAGCTGGGTTCGGCCCAGCTCGGACTGGGTTCAGCCTAACCCAAGCCAGCCCAGCTCAGTTGGGTTCGGCCCGAACCGGCCTGGCTCAGCGCAGCTCCTTGTCATGGCTGGCAGGGCCCATAGGAAGGGTTTACGTTCCTGCTGGCGCTTGGTGCGATGCCGTGCGCGCAGCGAGGGCTTCAGCAAACCGCCTGTTGGGAGAAGAGCTCGGGGAGGCAGCGGTGTCCCGTCCCCCCCCCCCCCCCCGTCCCCCCCCCGAGCCACGTCCTGAGGCGACAGGGCTCCTCCGCCCTTGCAGAAGGGTTTCCCACCACCCTTGTGCTCTTCCCAGCCCGTCTTGCCCTCCACAAGAGCTCACACCAGCCCTCGGAGAGCCACACTACGGGGTGAGACCAGGCATGCCGGTAGCACCGGGCAGCTTTTTTTGTAGGTCAGTTTAAATGGTTTATTTGCTACAATAAGCAGTGCCATAACCCTCGCCCAGCTTGTGGTGTGTCCACAGCTACAATGTGACATCTCCTGTCCTGGAAACTTCCTCGGTCCACAGAGGAGGGGGGGAAAGGCAGCCGACTTTTGAAAATAAATTTTGGCCCATGAACTTGAATAACTAACAGTGAGTTTTGGATTTGCTTTCTCCATCAGGTCCCCTGTAACGAGGCAATCCTGGGAGAAGAAATCTGATTGTCTCACCCAAACACATCACCTTGTCCTTCCAGTCTCTGCAGGCACCACAGCAGCAGCATGTATTTCCCACTGTGGGTGGGGAGATGTCCTGTCTCTGCTCTCACTGTGTAGGGAAATTCAGACCCTGTACAGCTGCTATTCCTAAGGAAGCCACTTAGCAATTTATCTTTAAAGTCGAGCCTATGGGATTTAGTCTTGAAGAGGCCTTCAGATGTTGGGGTGGAAATTGTGTTTCTGCTCTGTTGGGTTTCAGTTTCTAAGTGCTGTAAATTTTTTTTTCAGGAGCAAAAGTGGAAACTTGGGGAAAAATCTGTGGACTGCTCGTCATGCAATGGAGGCAAGAGCTGACGAAAGCTTTTTAGGTCTTCTTTATGGGAGGTTACCCCCAGGGAGAAGCAGCATGTCATTTAGAGATGGTACCAGAATCTGCAGCTTTGGTGGCTTTACAATGTTTTAGTAACGCGCTTGTCAGTGCTAGAGTTTCAGCCGTAACACCAGATAATGTGTGAGAGCACGAGCCCCCTCCCCTCCCCGTGGCAGCCTGTGGCGTGCTCATTTGGGTGGCAGTGCTGCCTCTCCCTCCATCCCCTTCCCACCCGCTCATTCCTCTGCAAAGCACCGTTTGACACCCCCTCGGCTGTGCTAATGCATCCCCCCCGTTGGGGAGTCACACTGCTGGATCTGCTAAATTGTCCCAGCTAATAATACCTCCCAATACCTATTTATTTTGGAAAGTTATTCAAGGATCCAGCTTGCAGAATGGCATGATAAACATCTTGGCAAAGCTGAGCTGGCAGCGAAAGGAAGTGTCAGGGCAGGAGTAAGCGGTTGGGGGCAAGGAAATGGCAGGAACGTCTTCACAGCTGCTGTGCCATAAAAGACCAGATGTAATGATTTGACACACTTCCACCCATCCTATGTATTTTTTTTTTTTTTTCCCCCAAGCGATGCCGAGATTGCACAGACGTTTAACATCCTTAAAATCTTTCATGCCAAAAATTTCCATGGTCAGCAGGAGCACCGATGCGCATGAAGTGGGAAGCGTGGCATTTAGCAGTTGGCTACTACAGAGCCAGAATCAGGGGAGAGTTATGGCCACGTGAAAAACCCAAGGCGCAGTCACGTAATTAAAAGGCCATTATAACACATATATCACTGAGGAGGACTGGGTATTAATCACTGTCTGATTAATGCTTGAGAGCTCGACCGTATGATCTGGATGTATTTTTATGTACTTGTGTTGTATATGCGTATATTTGCCCCAATGGTGAGAAGCAAACGTGTCCGAGGCTTGGAAGCTGAAGTTTTACTTGATCTAATTTCTCGAGTCATTTCCTGTAGATTTGCAAGATCTTGCATTTGATCTCTGCTTTCACTGTCCTGCTAGTTTGGAAGCTGCTAAGCTATTTATTCTCCAAAGGATTTCTCTCACTGCACAACCCTCTTGCTATTACTTTCATAGTGATAAATACTGAGTTTTATTTTTCTACTATTCAGGTTACTGTGTTGGTTCTTGGGAGTAGCACTTTCAAGATGACTAAATTTTGTGAATGAAAAGGCTCTCAGAGGTGCGATTTCTGTTTGTGCATTGCACTGTTTGTATACAGAGCTTCTGCTTACACAGAATAGCGCTTCCCTGTGATGCGATCGTTACGGTACCTAGAATTAATTAGCCATTGGTGGCAGAGCTTCAAGACAGCAGCTTTTGCGTACTAATGATTTGCATGCTGTGACTATTCTGTGTTTTATATTCAAGAGAAACATTTATTTTGCAGAGTAATGCTTTAACCATCACAGAGAAGCTGGTATATGGACCTTGTTTCTGCCTGGGCTGAAAGTGGACTTCCCTGAGTGCTGTTACACCTTTAACCAGCACTTACTTGGGGCGAGAAGCACTGGAATCTGAAGCGGCAGAGCCTAGGATGGCATTTAGTGCAGGCTTGAAACGCAGCCTCCTACCTTCACCTCCTCTTGCTTTTAAAACCCATACCTTTGAGCTGAAATCTTCCATGCGGTTGATTTGGGAACCTAAATATGAATTAGTACTTTGTTGACTCTGCTAGTTTCAATGACTTTTCAACTGACTCACTCGGTGACTTTGAATGAGTGGAAGTCAGCAGTCCTGAATCATGCCATCCTCCAGACAACTACCCCCCTCACCAATAATTCTTTTGAGCAGCAATCATATTTTAAAAGCAATGATTACAGCCGTGTTTTCCCCCACTATAATCGCTCAGAATTTAGGAGCTACGGAAACGACCTGCAACATTTGCAGTCAGCTTGAAAGCTTTCAGAGCTGACACATTTTGGGAGGTCACGGAGTGTGGAAATACAAAGGGTTTTTTTTTCAGCAGGAGTGGGATTTCAGCATGTGGTTTGGAGAATTGTCAGGAGGATTTCGGGCACCTGCCGGGGAAGAAGAGGTGGAGGGCTCCTCACAGTCTTGCCAGGATGTCCTTTGGAAGGGCGGTAAGACCAGAGCAAGAAAGCAGAAAGGGACCCTCACTGCCAGAGATCTGACTGTCCCACTGTTTTCTCCATTTCTTGGGTTTTGTAACCCTGTGTTTTACTAGGACAGAAAATGGCAACAAAGCTTACGTGATCTCTTCACTACTGCATGAATGCACCTCTGTACAACTTTGAGATGCTGGGGCTGGTGGCCGGGGGGAAGAAGGGGAAGGGAGGAACAGAGGAGGAGAGTAGAGATCTCCAAAACAATCCAGTACTTACTGGTTCAAATCAAATAAATGTCTGTTTGGAGGAGTAGCTTGGTCCTTTCAGGTGAAAGCAAAGGTTCGAGCAGGAGCTCAGCCCTTTCTGGATACCACAGGATCCACCTGGGAACAGCAATGTCCCGGCGGCCAGGAAGGCATTGACCAGCAGAGGCAGTCAGCCATGAGTCATGCGTATGAGACAAAACTGGTTTCATTCATAGCTGTATTCACAGAACTCTGTGCTCTCCTTCACCCTCTCCCAAAATAAAAGCAAGGTTTATTGAAATGAGGGACTGAGGAAAAGGGGGCTTTTCAAAACCCTCCCTTTTCTCCTGGGCACTCTGATGTCCTTTTAATATTCAACAGTATGTGATTTATAGCCCCCCTGACATGATGGTTTGGTGTTTCCTTTGCGTGCATAACTTCCTTTTGATATAAAGGGATGATAGCAAACCTAAATTGTAATCTCACAAGCACATGACACATTGTCTTTGCGGTGCAGATAGCAGGAAAATGCTCTGATCTTGAGTTCAGCCCTTCAGCCTCCCCTCCCTCCTCCCTCCAAATTTCACCCTGGTGACAGGGTGGCATTAGCAGGTTTAGCAAGGCAGCAGCATTGGTGGAAGCGATTCCTTCAGACATGGCGATGCGGGATGACGTTTTTTGGGAGTCCCACTGGAGCCGAGTCCCTGCCATGGGCTCAACGAGAGATGGGTGCGCAACTGCTTCTTGAACTCCTTGCATACCTTTTTTTTTTTTTTTTTGCTGAATGCTTGGGAGGAAAAAACTGCTACAAAACCTTCACGTATTGGTGTGGGTTCCCCAGCAGTAGCGCTTTGCTTCTCTGCGTTCCCAACTCAGAGTGTGCCCTGGCCCATCAGATCGAAAGCTAAGTGTGCACAAGCTCTGTCAGTGGCAACCTCAGGCTTAGTCCTAAAGGTGGGCTACTTCTGGCATGAGGAAGGGCTGCCCTTCTCTCAAGATGCCTTTCTACCCTTGAGAGGTTTCCGCATTTTTGATACAGCTGTTTCCAGGGCCTCATGGGAACTGAATAAACAGATGCCAAATAATCTCGTTTTACTTCAGGGAGCACAAAAGTGGATGGATATGGGGAAAACGCTGGAGCTGTGCACACCTTTTCCTCCCCTCTTTGGGGATTATTTGAATTACACTTGAACTCTTAAGGGTATTTTAAGAAAGTCACCTTCCGATACCCAAACTTCACTCGATAGCACGTGTTCCACCCTTTTTTTTCACAGCTAATGGGAGACCGTCCCTTCTGAACACCCGTATCTCCCTTATTGCAAAGCTCTTTGGTTGGCCTCACTAGGTGACAGGATGAACTGTTGACTACTTACTTTGGCAAAACCAGTTTTTGTGGCTTGACCTGCTTTTCTCACCTAGGGTTTTGCTGTGAATAGAGGGTCCTAGTTCAGGATCTGAGCAGTTATAGTTGCAGGTTTATTCAGTCCAGGCCCAGCTGTGGCAGAAAACACCACCCCCACCCCACCACCCCCACCCCCCCCGCCCTCAGGTATTGATCAGGAAAGGCTTCTGGACTTAAATTAAGCTTTTGAAATATGGAAATGAGAACATGGCTGAGTCACGCATTTAGTAGCATATGGGACGCTGGGGAAACGAGTGGAACGAGCGTTGTGTGTACCCTGCCTGGATCCTCCTTAACTGAGCCCTCAGCTTCAGGGCTGCTCAGTGACACTGACCCACGCAGGCCTTTACAGATGCTTGACAATATTTAATTTCAAAGGGTAGCAGTCCACCCTCTTCTCCAGGCAGATATTTTCCCTTGTGTCAACGTCCTCATAACAATTCCAGCTAGGCAAATATAGCACATGGCTTATGAGTGTCCTGGAAGGACTCGGAGGTGGAGAGTAAGAGCTAAAGAAAGTTCATGGTTAACCCCATGCACCACTGGATAGCTTTGCCAGGGAAGAGTTGCAGCACGCGACAAAGAAGCTGGGAGGAGAGCTTAATGGTCCTGCAGAGAGCACCACCTCAGCCAGCCATCCTCCAAGACACTTGCATTGCTGTTCCCAAGGATTCCCATGGAAAATAATCATATGCTCCTTTTATGTCCCTGTAATCACAAACATATTATGCTTCCCTGACCACTTCTAAGAAGAAAAGTAATTAGTCACCCCACACAAATCTTTTGGGACTGTACATATACTCCAGTATGTATTCCAGCTCCGTCTAGAAGGGAATGAAGATGCACAGCTTTGCTCTGTGCATGGTTATTAACAGACGCTGCCATTTGCAGAAACTGGGTGCAGGGCCTTTCATGTGCTCACCGCCAGTCGCATCTCCAGCAGTGCCTGCTGCCGGGGTTAACAAAGCCCAGAAATGCAAGCCCAGGTTATGAGAGCTTCATGGCTGCAAAGCTAAAAGCACGGGTTTGCCTCCCCGGAGCTCACAGCCTGCTCACAAAACTCCCTTGTTTTAGATAGGAGCCTCTCCAGTCTCTTAGTGTGGGAAAAAAAAAAAAAAAAAAAAAAAAAAAGAGGCTGGTTATTGCTGGGTGCATGTTCTGACCTTAAAAGCTGAAAGTGAAAACAATCCAAGATATGGGGTGTACTGAAGTGGCAGCTGAAGGGCTTTTTTTTTGTTCCTTCTACAGTTAATACTATCATGCTAAAACTGCAAGCGGGGATGAGTGGGGGTTAATTTAAGGTTTATTGTGACAAAGAAGAATCATATAGAAAGCGCTGGAAAACAGCACATGGAAGGCATTCTGGAAAATAAGCTTTGTTTCCATAGCCAGGAGTACTTGACCTAAGTTGCAGGGACAGTGAAAGAAGCCTTCTAGATCCATGGCAGGTAAACATTTGCCTTTGATTCTGTTTTTCTCTTCGAGTCTATAAACCCCAGCATTTACACTTAAATGGATGTGCCGAAAGCTATGTTTATGAGAGAATTTCATCCCCTCCTGCACGTACTTTTAACACGTTATAATTGTTTGGCTGCAGCTTTACAAAGTATGGCTGGAGGGGTGGTTTGTACGGGAGGAGTTATGTGGCGCTGATGATAACTGCCTGATTCCACCCCACCGAACACAGTGGCAGAAGGATCAGGCCATCCAGAAAACATATTTTATTTTAAATAGCTATTAGGTACCTTCAGTGGCTTATGGCAAATTCCTGCCTCCTGATTTCACACATTGGAGAGGTCCCATTGTTGACATGGGGAACACGTGTGTATGCTAGGACCGTGGGTGTCTTCAGGGTCACATGTGTTCAATGGGAGCAGGAATCTCTGCAAAATTACAGGCCTCGCTTCAGAAAGGTTTTCAATTGCTCTGAATTTCTGGGGGAACAAGGAACAAGATCCTCAACAGTATCCAGACACTTAACATCAGCAGCTCGGCAGCACTGTCTGGCATTTTAAACATTTTATCACTTTTTTTTTTTTTTTTTTTTTTTTGAAACAGGGAGCTAGAGAGCTTATGAAGAAGATGCTGTTGTGACTGATGATTTTTTTCTTTTTTTTTTTTAATGACAACAGTTTTGTCTTCATCAGACCTATCACAAAGTCTGGGCTCTTCTTCTATTTTTCACTCTCTGCTTCTTCTCTCCCACCAGATCTGCTCCTCCCATACACTGTAGACCAAAACCCATTGAGGGGTGACGGAATTACCCTAACTGCATGGCCTGTATGCATTACCTCACATATAACTGCTGCTCCTCATACCAAAGCCATTGCCACACTACCAGTATTTAATTTATTACTGCATAAAATGCTCTGGATAACTGTGACATTGAAAAGCTGCTTATAAATCAGTTCCTGCTCAGCTCTGAAGAGATTTGGGTCTTCTCTTTGACACTTCTGAGTCTAAGGAAGTAACAAATGTGAAAGCTTCCCTACAAGACTTGATCAAAGGCCTGGGAGATGGCTGTCCAAATTTTGGCCCTTCTCCTCTCTCGGGGTTGCAGGCAAACCAGGAGAAGTCTTTGTCTTCTTGAAAGAAAGATAGATAGCTGTCTTGCTTTAAAATCCTGGGAGGGTGCAAAGCAGAGGTGATTTTCACCTTGCTGTAGCAAGTCAGTCAACTCTATCCCCTCTGCAGATGGACTTTAGCTCTGCTAGTACCAGGATGAGGAAGGCACACGTTGAGAAAGGGCACCAGAGCCTGCTGCCTTCTGCTTTCTGAAGAATGCTAACAGTGGAAAGGACATCGTGCCACTACTATACAGCTGTCACAAAAATCACAGCCAGAGCTTTACTTGACCGTAAAATCTGCTGTACCAGAAAGTGGTGGAAGCTCTGCAGTAACTCACTTTGCTGCACACAATTACCCCAAAAGGGGCTTTGACCTTTTAACAATGGCACTCCATCATACAGAATTTTCTCATCATCATTTTCCAAGTATCAGGGGGAGATAATCACTGAGGAACATGAGATCTTGCAAAAATACAATCACCTAGGTACTAGATGCTATATTGCAAGTTTTGATATAGTTAGTGCATCTGTGTAATCATGTCTGGTCTTACATACTAATTTTCATTAGTATCCTTCACGGTCGTTTGTAAGAGCAGAGAAGAGCATTGGTCTTCCCTTACAGCAGAAGAAATCACAGCCCAAGGAGATATCCAGGTGTCAGGGGGAGAACTCAGATTCTGGAGCACTTGGGAGTCAGAAAAACAACATCCACTTGAGCTTAATTCCCCGTGCTTATTTACGTGTGTCTAATTGCTTGGCTGTAAGTGGTATTTAAATCACCTAAGCCCCTCTGTTTCCCCGTGATTTACTATCAGAAAAGATAGAAATAAATTCTAACGTTTGTGAGACATACCAGAATTACTCCAAACTTGTGAGAATTTTGAAGTAAAGTTAAATGCTTCAAACCTAAATACCACACTGTTTATTCTCTTCTCACAGTTTATATCAGCATGGATTAAAATGAAATGCTGCTGTGAAGCTGCCCCATCAAACAGAACGTGGTTGTAATCGTTTGCCCGGTGTGGCCTGGGTAAACGTGCTCCACTGTGCATTTCCACCCTAGGAAAATTCTTTACATCCTGATTTCCAAGTTTGAAAGTAATTCGCTACAGATGAAACACATTTTTCACCCTCCAAAGAAGTGTTTTCACCTACAAATACTTTTTGCTGCCTAAACAAGAGCTCTTTCCTTTGCACTTGTGCCAACATGTAACTTGGATAAAGAATTAAACGTAGATTCTTAGTTATAATGCTTCCCCCGACTTTTTTTTGTTGTTGTTGTTTAATAATGACTGTAAGACATATGCTGTCTCTCTTCTGAATTTTAATCTTTCTAATGAAGGTGTATTTGAAGAAGGCACGCCCTTCAGAAAATGTTTTGCGGTATCATATTTGTGCCTTTAGTGTTAAGGACCAGCTGCTTTTTCAATTTTGAATGTACTTTTCAGGGGCTTACATCACAGAGGCCTAAATTAAAACACACTTACCATAAAGGGGTGCAGCATATGCATTCATCCTGGAAACTGCACTGTGACATGAAAGATAGACAAACCTTATATGTAATTTCGAAGATGAGCAAGGCTTGGCCTTTCAGATGTCCCACGTGAGGGAAGCACCCGCATCCCGCAAAATTGCAAGCTTCTGAATCATGGAAGTCAGATCATAAAGGCTCTAATTCCCACTGGTTTGAAGATGTGTGTGTCTCTCAAAATTGAGCCCAGCGCTGAACTGGGGGCGGCCAGCTGCCTGGAGGACGTGTGCCTCTGCCGGAACCCCTGCGGCCCGGGGAGCTGCAGAGCTCAGCGATGGGGTAACTCTCCCCTTCCACCTCCCAGCTCCTCCTCTCCGTGGTTTTCAGGCTCAAGGGTCAGGGTCTGGTGGCTTCCCGTAGCGTGAAGATTTTGCTTAGTGGCTTGCAGGCTGAGAAGGGCTGGTCATGCCCAGTGTAAAGAATTATTTGTTTAGCTCTAGGTGTCTGTCTCTTAATTAAGACTATCGGAGAAAATTTTTCCTGTCCAGTATGGTAGTATAGACCTGGAGTAATACCACTGGTGCCTTTATTTTGCCTCTATATACCACGGTGAGACCAGCAGCTGGCCTCCAACATAGCTCCCTGAAGATACGCAGCTATGGAAATCTTGCCACAGGCTGTGCACCCCTGCAGAACCAGAGCCCTCCTTTCTGGGTTCGTATGGCATTGATGCCAAATTCATTCTCTACCTCCGTGGCTTCCAGGAGCTGAACGGGTAACTTCAGAGAGCCATGGGCTCCATCAGCCTGCAGGTATACAGAGGCACCCCCCAAACTCCAGCTGGAGTGAGACTTCCTCTTCTGCCTCCGTTCGACAGCAGTCTTTACATGTAACCCACTGTTGGGGGGGGAAAGATTTCACAATCTGTTTCAAGTATCAGATATTGGCAATACCTCTCATGGAGTGGCAAGGGTTGGAGAGTATCCTGGGCTGATGTGGGAGGCGCAGTGCTCTCCTCTGTCTAGACGTTGCAGTAAATGTTATTCAGCCACCTGTGGGGTTACCAGGCTCGACACAAAAGTGCTAGCCAAGCTCGCAGGGAAGAGGAAATATGGGAATATTCACCACCAGAAGACTCTGCCTCCCTTGACATTTTCATCTGCAAAACAATGGCTTACAGAGAGTTTTGAACGGGTAGGTGTTGTTGACCTTTTTCCTTTTCCTCTTTTGACTTTTGTTTCCTGTGGGAGAGTCTCTGGAATTACTTAATGTTGTCATCACGTCCTAGGGATTCCCCTCCCTGTCCTCTTCTAGTTGCGCTACATCTCCCAAGTTGCCTGCGACGTGAAATTGCTGAGGGAAGACATTTCTGTTTAAACTGGAAGCCATGAATACAACAGCTTCTCCTCCCAAAGGAAATGTTGTTGTTCTTTTTACTTCCACGTCCTCAAATAAGTCTTAAATCTTTGCTCTGTACCCGGGTATTTCCACTTGGGACTTCCCAGTTTCCTATAAATTCCAATTTACTCTTGCCGAGTCTGTGCAACCAGATACTAAATCTGTCTTACTGAGGAAAAAAAAAAAAAAAAAAAAAGAAAAAAGAACAATAAAACCCTAATTGAAATATTTTGCTGAAAAATGTCACAGCATAGTGACTTTTGAAACAAAATCCCAAGAAATATTTTATTCTTCTCTAAACTAGGAAAAAAAATGCATGCGTATACCCCTTTGGTTGGAGTGGAACTGCAAAAGTCTGATATGTTGTATGCAGTGCTAGCTTCAGGGAAAGGAGAGCCTGGCTTTGCCTTTTTATGTGTATTTGTGTGTCTTTGTTATGAATACTGTGGAGTCAGTCTTGGGAAGTTTTGTCGTGATGTTAAGGAGAAGGAGGCTATTTCAGGCACTAGGGTGGCTCCATTGGAAAGGTTGAAACTTGGCTACCTGCCTTTGGGTGACCCTGAACTCCTCTATAACCTCAGTCAAACCATGGGGGACTCTGCACCCTGCTTCTCTCTGACTCTGGGCAACCAGATGTCCGAGGCTTGGGTCCGTCTCAGCATCCTAACAAGCATCTTTGGGATATTGTTTTGTCCTGGTTTTCTTTTCTGGGTACATTTTTTCTCCCAACCAGCCCTTCTTAATACGCAACGAACTGACCTTATTCCATGCCAAGATGACAGGATTCTCCCATGCAGGAGACACGTGCCTGACCCATCTCATCCCCCACTCCAACTCTTCTTCCCTTCACTGCTCCTTTCTCCCTTCCGAGTCATCACTCAGCTAAGCACTTTATAACTTTGGTGCATTTATACTCCCGCTCTCCCAGATCACGAGGGATAAAATCCCTGCTGATCCTACACAGAGGGATCATCCTCATGTGTGCCGTGTCTTCAGGGTGCAACGTGTAGGACCACGACGCAGGATTCCCTGGCTGAAACCCAGACGCCACGTTCCCCTGCATCACGTGGAAATGAAAGTAAGCTTGGCCACAGCAAAACCACAGAGCAGCGCTGGAGCCTTGTGTGTTTGGGGAGATCGTGTAAGGGACCCAAAGCTTTAATTCAGATTTTCAAGGGGTGCAAAATGCATGGATGTGTCCGTCAGCAGGCCTTCCAGAAGGACCAAACGTCACTGGGATCCCCGCTCTGAAGGGCTGCCCTAAGGTCGGTGTCACAGGATTTCCGCAAGCTTGTGCTTATCTTCTAGGCAAATCTCCCGGGGAGGAAAAGTCAGACATGCACACAGGTACAGTGAGCACAGCTGTCTGTTGTGGGGCTGTAAGGAACCGCCGGAAACCCGCGGAGGAAGATGCAAAAAAAAAGTGAAAAGGGGAAAGAGGGGGAGGGAAGAAGCTTTTTTTCTCAAAGCTTTGCTACACTTGCAAGCAGAGTAACATCCCAAAAGAGACACAAGCTTTAGGCAGGTTTAGATCATTAAAACCTTTCAGTGTTCTCTAGATGCTGAAACAGAGGGAAAGAAATTTCGCTGCACAACAGTGCAGTGGTTAACGTGCTGCTTTCAGGAGAGTGCACCCATGAGCAGGCACAGCCTCTTGTGCTGAAGAAACTTGTTTCTGGAGTCGGGGAAACTGAGCCATGGGAAAAAATCGACTTGCCAAAGCCACACAGTAAGTGTGACAGAGTTAGAAAGAAGATTAAATAGGAACAGATTCCCCTTACCCTGCCTGCTTCCTGCACTCATGCAAAGACTGTATCTGCATTGAGCATTTTGGATGCTCCTGAAACTCATGAGTCAGGCAGCCCGGATAATACCGACTCGCTTATGTAGAAGTTAAGATGGAGGAAGAATGGGGCACCTGAGGGTTTGGTTTGCCCCGAAGAAGCAGAGCTTTGTTGCTTGCTCTGTGTTTGCCCATGCACCGCATGGCAGGGAAGCACAAAGCAGAGAACATGCCCTCTGGAAAGACCGGGAAAAATAATAGCTGCCGCAGTTCAGGGGCTGTACTAGAAGACGGAGAGAAAAAGAACTGGATTGGGTCAGTGTGAACAAAATGGTTCTTTTTCTTTTTTTCTTTTTTTTTTTTTTTTCATTCAAGGGAAATGAGAAAAACCCCAACGTGTTATTTTGGGTCAACCCGAATCACATTTTGAATGTAATGTTTTGTTTTGAGGTTAGTTACCCCTCGTGATTCTCACACGTTCCTTTATTTCAGGTCTCTTTTGAGTGGAAAATGCCACTTCAAAATAGCAAATCAAAGGGTTGTGTTTAAGAGGCATTGAAATAAAACACTGTGGCATTTTCAAAACAAACCATTTCTTTCAAGAAATGTAGATATATATGTCCTTTCCCCCTATATTTTGTGTACAGTTGAAAATGTTTGCCATGTTTCATTCATTTTGGAAGCTCCAAAATTGCACGGTTTGGGTTTGTCTTTTTTTCCCTAGACATTTTTTGGGGTTTTTTTGGCCTCATTCAATTCCTGCTGAGCAATTGCTTCTGCAGGAACAAGAAAAGGGAGATGTGTAACTTGGGGAACGGGGCGGGGGTGTCACAGCTCATGTTAGCAAAAGGCCCCAGGAGTGCTCACAACTCCTGGTTGTGTCTTCAGGGCGCAGGGTGAGGCTCACAGCTGCACCTGGGGCAGAGCCCAGGCTACGGCTGAAGGCAAGAGCATTACCAGTGCCCTCTTATTTCCCAACAAAGCTACTGAAGAAGCAGCAGCAAGGAAAGAGTTGAAGCAACAGGGGATGGATGTGTGCAGCTTTACAGCTCTTGTTTTCAAACGGCTCTGCAGCTGGGTGGTTGGTTTTCAGGTTGCTGGCACCAGCCTTTCATCCCAATAAACTCCAGGTTTTCTCAGGTTGCTGGCAGGTCATATAGAGGTAGATGTGTACAGTCACACAAGAGGCATTGGGGGGCTAGTTTTATTAGTATGCACCCCAGCTCCTGTGTGGCTCTGCAGGGCTCTCTCCTTCGGTGGGTTTGCCCTGTTAGGGCTATGGGTGTGGAGGTGCCCTCGGAGCTACCTCCCCGCTCGAGCTGGGGCCTTGCTTGCTCACCAGCTGGCAGGCTGGGGATGTACGGAGGAGCAAAACGCCTTGTGCTCACTCCAGATAAGAGAGGTGATGCCGATAGGCACGAGAGAAACATCCCAAGCAACTGACTGAAGAGAAATGTGGTTTGCAGCTCAAGTGTTTGCCTGACTTGTTGGCACTCTTGGGCAGGGGCAGGCAGAAGCTGGTCCAGGGGGACCGTGGCTGCACTACGATGTCCAGTGGGCAGTCAAATCCTAGAGCTTCTCTTGCCAGCCATAACATCTAATGCGAAGGCAGTAGCCCTTTAAAACCAGATGTATGGTAACTGGCAGCTTGGGTGACGGGCATTTCCTTCCAGACTAATAAATAATGCTGTATGCTCTGACTAGCAAGGGACAGAAATTCTGAATTCAAGCCATCTTAAGTTAGAAAACTCTTTTTCTGATTTTCCCAGAGCTGGCCAGCTGTGGCCTTCTGTGGTTGCTCCAGCATGCGATGTTTTGTAATGAAGTGGTGGGGTCTCAGCAGGCCTTTTTCTGTCACAATGGGGCATGGACTTTCTTTATATCTCGCAGGGCATCAAGTAAGAAGAACAAGAAAAGTTGTCCAGCTGTGCTTCAGCTGGACTAGTTTTCTCTTTTCATTTTTTCAGCCAGCCTTAGTAGACAGCATAGCTGCCTAATTCACTTATCTTCCAAGAAGGATACTTAAAATATAAATAGAAAACTGGATTTAAGAAGCGGCGTGTGTCTAGCATGAAGAAGTAAGAATTACCCCTGCTGGAATAACCTTCCTTTCGTTGGAATTATATTAGGGAGTAATTTGGTCTGCTACTTGGCAGCTCTGTGCACAAGCTGAATGGTGGAATCGCTGGCAGTTGTTATTAACATCTAGAAATTCGTTCCTAACCTTAGTCACCACAGGTGATTTACGCCTGAAAAGATCACACAGCCTGGCAAATTTGGGAAGGATAAATAAAGGGATACCAACCCAAACTGCCTTCTGTCTGGCAAGGACTAGGGTTACTCAGGTTTCCAGGCAGTGCTGGCCTATTCACTACTTCAGTTTAACCCCCTGCAAAGCCCATGCAGAGGTGAAGAACTGCGGGCAAACCCCACGGGCTGGGCCCCTGGCTCCGAGGAGTGCCCGGAGGTGGCTGTCACAGCTTGCTGGGGCTCAGGGTGTCACACAGAAGGAAGCCAAAGCCTCCGGCAGCCCCGGGCTGGCCTGCGGGAGGTGTGCCTGTGGAGGCGCAGGCGGATGTTTGCTGCTCACAGCCCGTCTCCAGTTGCTTGTCACAGCAAGGTGAAAATGAGCCCGATTAAGAGGCTTAAAGAGCAGATTTTGAAGGAAGCAGGTTGAGAGACCTGCAGGGACAGTAGCAGTGGGAGTGACAGGGCCAGCACCGCTGCAGCTGGAGGAGGACATCTATCTCCAACCCGTATCCTCCCATGGGGAAAGGACCGCCTGGGAGGCAAAGCCCATCTCAGAAGGGACCTGGGGAAATAGGTGGTGATGGAACGATTCCCCTGCACCCACTGAGCTGAATAAAGCAGGCTGCCTAGGGAGCGGCTCATATGTGAAGCCCATCATACTTGCTATCGGATTTTTTGTTGTTGTTGTTGCTGAAACCACTACAGAGAGCAGCACGTTTCCAGGAGCCTGGCTCAGCAAGCAAACTTCCCTGTGGCTTCCTGCCGGCCTGGGGAGGATTCGTGGCTGGGGATGTTTTACCTCTTCCATGCCAACTCGACTGGAGCCATGTCTCAAGATGGTTCTTTGATATCTTGTACAAAGGATTGCTCCTCGTGGCGTTTTCGTCATGAAATATGTTTCTACAAAGTTTAATCTGATTAAAAGACAAAGAATTAGGATGGGGGACTGGATACGTGCAAAGTAGTATTTATGTATCTGTTTCTTTTGTTAATAGATAGGCCTGCCAGTCCCACAAAAACTTAAGCATGCACTTAATGTTCCCGGTGGCTAATCCCATGAAAGTCTACTCCCAGTGTATAGTCAAGCACACACGTACGTCTGTGTGAGGCACAGACTGCACGGCCCTAATACTGATGTGCTGACTTAGAGCTGTCGCGTTGTGAACGTTTGTCTGTCTGGAGCGTCTCATCAGGCTCAGGGATGCATAAACCCTCACTGTCTGGATCTACAAGGTATTAAGTAGGACTTGGAAAATGGAGGGCTGGCAGGGAGAGGCAAGACGTTACATTTAACGATGTGAAATAATGGTAGAAGCCAGGCACAGGATCATTAAATAATGGCTTTGGTTGTCCATTATTTACTTCAGCCTTCCTTCTGCCTCTGTGAAATGCTGACTCCCGTGCCGTCTGTCTAGCAATGGCACAATTGCCGACACTTTTTTCAGATAGACACTTTTGTTTAATATTTCAAAAGCAGACCTAAAACGTACACAAGTATCAATGTTACACAGAGGGAGAGAAAGCTCAGAGATAATGCAGTACATGCACACAGTAAGGCATGCACCTTATCTCTCAGTAAAATTGGTGAATTACTATCAGTGCCGCAACAGCATTCTCAATTACTGCAACAACTTACGGTCTTTGACACAAGACCACCAGAATTTTTGTCTGCAATCTGATAAAAAGCCAACTGTACCAAAGCAGCAAAGAGATTAAAAGCAAAACAAACCATTAAAGGAGATGGGGGGGAAAAAATCACCCAAGAAGTGAAAAATTACAGGCTAGAATTTGAATTATATGACGTATTTTATACTGAAAGCTCTCAGTGTATATGACAGTACTGTCTTGAAGGCAGATCTGTTGCCCATGTGAGACTGGGGTGACACACTGGTGTGTCGGTACTGCTGTGCAATTATGGGATCTCTGGAATATCTATGATTGTGAATCCTTCCTTTTTGCAAGGATCACATAGACTTGGATACTTGGGCAGATGTGCTGGGTTTGGCTTTCAATGTAACCTAAAGAAAAAATCAGCTTGAGGCTGCCAGATTGTGCCGGGTTTCAGATCAAACCCTTGTGAAAGCAGTGAATTGAGTATGGTTTCCACTCAAAACCATAAATCGGTCTTGATTTGCTTGAAACTTTGCCCATTTTTTTTTTTTTTTTTTTTTTTTTTTTTAAAACTTGGCCTGTGTTCTAGGTTTGTAACAAAACCTAAAACAAACATAACTGGGTTTCAGGTTTAGCTGTGAAAGTTTAACACAGAAACCATTTTCCTCCAGGGGGAAGGGGGGATGCTGGCCTGTGTACTAAGGCTGAGGTTTGGTTTTTATTCTTTGGAGAATGACAGTGACAGTTTGTAATTTCTACCTTGCAAGCAGCTGGAGAAGAGGCTTTGGCTCAACATCTGATCTGAAGGACAGAACAGAGGAGGGTGACCATCACGTCCCTGCCTGGATCTCCAGCCTGGTTTTCCCATCGCTGCTAGCAACGGGGAGTGCATTAGTGCAGAGACGCCCTGCTGTCTCCCTGCTATGCCATTTAACTCAGACCAGCACAGCTCTGAATCAGGTCAGCATTTGATAGCATGGAGGCCAAAGATAGCAGGAGGACAGATTTTTGCCTGGCACATGGTAAGATCAGCAACTGGGAACCATGCCACCACAAGAGAAGGAGCTGTAAGAAATTGCAGCTTCCAGCTCACGCTGAATTCCCATCTCACCAGGAGTGAGGCTTGTCATGTAAGAAAGCTAGATACCATCCATTAATTGCTGGCAGCATTTTGTCTTTCTGTGACATAGGAGCTTCCGATTCCTCTTGTGTTTCGCCCAGCAAGCTGAGTCTCACATTTCGGAAAGAAAGTCCAAGCTGGCATGCTCCCCTTGCTCTGGTTTGCGTGGCAGGGAAACCAGGATTCCAGCATCTTCCCATTAGCCTAGTGCTCCATGTGCCATGTCATGCAGTGTAAAACAGAGATTTTTTTTTTTTTTTTTTTTTTTTTAAACAAGATTACTACTGTGCACAAGGTCAAAGACTATGGGAGTTACTGTTCACTGTGCTAAAAAGTTGCTGCTGTCTTTGATAAACACAGATATGCTCTGTGGTCCTTACAGCTTTTGACCCAGAGGCATGAATGCTAACACCAGAGCCCTCCTGGTGTGCCTGGCTATAATCACAGGAAGCTCATTCATTACTCAGGACCTGAAGATATGGAAGTCTTGGCAATCAGTTTGGATGGGAGGGGTAAATTAATCATTTCCTTTTACACTTGTTGATAAAGCAATTCATTCTGTCATGAGAAAATTTGGAAGTGGGGGAGAGTTTCAGTAAACTGTGAGTAAAACCTGAGATTTCAATCAGACGTTGTGGTCCAGCTTTGTTGCTGCTTTTCTCCTTAATCTTACTTCCACTATCTCCTCACAACAGGGCTTTTTTTTTCAGGGCTAAGCCATACTTCCCAGAGGCCTCCTTTTGAGATAACTAGAAAGGTAGAAAACTTTTCATCCAGGGAATGGACTGGGAACCTAGGGAAGTGCATCTCCCATCCTCATTCAGGGTACTGGATGAGATCCTGGAGAAAAATGCCCAAGGCAGTACAGCTACTGTTATCTCCAGCCACCAGCAGCAAAAACAGATTAGAGATGTCCCATGGAAAGTAGGAAAGGAGTGTCCTGGGCAGCTGGGACACCTCCCTTCTGCCCCTGCTTGTTGGGTGCTGCTGAACTCTCCCTACTTGCTGTTACAAAAGGATCTGAAATAACATTCCTTTGGCTGCTGCCCTGAAGCAGTGCCCGTGTCCTGCTCCTGGCTATGCCTGAATCTTGCAGGGATATTTTAGCCTCTCCAGAGGCAGCTGCTGAAATACTGTTGATCATAGAAGTAGAAAACAAGGAGAGCTGAAGCTGGCGCTGGGGTTTTTGTTTTGGGTTGTTTTTTGTTTTTTTTTTTTTTTGTTTGTTTGTTTGTTTTTTTTTGCTACATCGGGCTTTAAACTGCTAGTTCTAGTAATAACATTTGGAATCATAGTCCAACAATACCACCATGTGTTTTAGGGACATTGTTATCATGATGGTTTTAGATGCTTGTCTAGGTCCTACCAAGTTTGGTGGGGTATGTACATAAGGGACCTTCATGCCACTTCATAACGCTGAGGTCTGAAACCAGAGATCATTAGCAAAATGTTATGTGTCAAATCCATTTAAATATCCTACATCATTTAGATCCAGTAGCTGTCACAGGAAATTAATAGTACTTTTGCGCGGCTGTTGTATTAGAAGAAATTGCTGCTTATTTTGTCTAATTGCTTACCTGTCTGCTGCAATCTCATTGTGCTAAGTACAGACTTTTTAAAAGCTCCTTACAGTGGCTACTTGATAGGGTGGGACTGGATGTTATTTAAATTAGAACAGGGGAAAAAAAGAGCAATTAATGTTTCCTGAGATCACTGAATCACCTTTCAGTTGCACCAGTGGGAGATAAAGCTTGTTAGTTAATTAGAAGGGCTGAAACCCCAAGGCACCAGATGCTATTGCATTTAGAGGCTGGAAAAGAAGACAGAACTGTGCGCTACAGGAGTTTTTAGTTTGCCAGGATTGCATGAGTGTGGTTGCACTTTCCATTTACAAAACAAAGCTATTATTGTTTTTATTGTTAGTACAGGTGTGAAATGGTCTTTTTTAGGCCTTTTCTCCTCAAAGCACTGGTGCTGCTTTATCTGTACTGAGGCAGTGAAAATGTTATATGCTACCAACCCAGCTGAGCACCATGTCAGTTTATGGAGCTGACAAAGGGGTTTTAAGTTAATCCAGCTGCTTTAGGAGTGCTCTGATACAGAGCTGACCTCTAGCTTCATGTTGATGACAGGCAGCAGAGAGTGATCCCATCAAAGGATCTTGGTACTTGGGTGTCTTTAAGCTAATGCAAGTGCTCCTTCTCACTCAGGTTGTACTGGTATGATGCTTTGGACATTTAATAGTTAAAGCTGTCAGTGGGCAAAACACCACCCTGGGGTTGCAGAGACCTTGCCAAATCAGGTAGTACCAGCTGGACCAAGCTTGAAGTGAAGTCATGAAATGTTGGCTATGCAAACGCCTGTTGGTTGGGCATTGGTAACCCCACTGCTTGCCAGGACCTATTGCTGTGAGGCAGTAGCTGCAGCTGCTCCTTTCCCAGTTGATGGCCAAAACCTCTATTGATTGTGCCAGACCATTTGCTTTCTGCTCTTGCTCTGGTTCCTCATGTGGCTTCTGCTCTTCAGCTCCCGCTATCTGCCTTGTATTCCTGAGCGCTAGTGGCTCTCAGTGCAATCGGCAGTTCCTGTAGAGAGGCTGTGATACGGGGGCATTGGAGTGGGGAGGTATCGTGGTCTGAGCTCAGCGGGCAACTGAGCACCACACAGATGCTCGCGGCCCCACAGTGGTGAGAAGGAGAAAATAAGCCAAGGTTTGGGATTCAAGATAAGGACAGGGAAGGATGTATCCCCCGTTATGGTCACGGGCAAAAGACAGATTCATTAGGGGAAGAAAAAAGAACATAAACTTAATACAGACACTAACAACAGCAACACTTCACAGACAGAGTAGGACAGTAAGAAGCATTACCATATCTTTGAAACACCTTCCCCCACCCCTCCCTCCTTCCCGGGCTCAGCTCTGCTCCCAATATCTCTACCTCCTCCCCCAGCAGCGCAGGGGCAGGGAACGGGGGGTGCAGGCAGTGCTGCTGCTTCTTCCATTTGAGGGAGGGGGGAAACTTCTGGAACTTCTTCCGCCTGCTCCAGCATGGTCCCCCTCTCACAGGAGATAGTTCTCCACAACTCTTCTCCAACTTGAGTCCCTCTCATGGGCCACAGAACTCCCTGAGCTGCTCTGGCATGGGACACCACTGCGTGTTGCAATCTTCCCAGTGCTGAACTACAACAGTGGTGGGTTGCTTCTTCCCACAGGATCCCAGCGTCTTTCAGATGCAATCACCTTAAATAGAAGGAAGTCCCCCACAGACCCTATGTCAGCATCTGCTCCACCACAGACCTCTATGGGTGGCGGAGGGGGCTGCGTCGCTGTCTCACCACAGGATACAGGGGGGTCTCTGCTCTTGCACACCTCCCCCCTCTTTCCTCCTCCATTTTTCCGCTGAACTTGGTGTTCACATAGATGTTGCAACGCCTCCTCACAAGTCCAACTCTTCCGCTCAGGTCCCTTCTTAAATGTGTAATCGCAGAGGTGCAGCTAATTGGCTCGGCCTTGGTGCAGAGGTGGTCCAACTTGGAGCTGGGGAAGCTTCGAAAAGCTTCCCGCAGGGTCCACCGCTGTAGCCCCCTCCCCTACTACCAAAAAACCCCACCACTCACTCAAACTCAGGACAGGAGGAGTTCCCTGCTCTGTTTGGGTGGGTCATGGGGCCTTCCAGTGTGCTGGGGAGCACCATGTCCAAAAGCGGTGTTGAGAGTTGCCTTCCTGGAAAGCTCATGTCATAACGATAGATCTTACTCTGGCAATACAATGCTTTTGCCTATGGGATTCTGGCCCTGCAATTAAGTGTTTTTTGCTGTGATTCTACCAAGGCAACATTATTACTGACAAAATGACGTAGTTCAACCTTCCCTACCTCCTCATAGCACCAAATTGCTGTGTTGGTAAAACAAATGGCAAAGTTACAGAAGACAGCTTGAGCTGATCTAATGGCAGATTGCTGCTAGAAGGTGGGAGTATATCCCACCTTTCCCTGTCCACACCCTTTCTGCCCTTATCTGTGACTATTCTGCTTCCCCCTTTGTGCCAGTCTTCAGGCTATTTGGGATCCTTCAGTTGAATGCACCGAACCAGAGGCTTAAAAAATGAAACCTGAAGTGAAAAAGTAAAAAACCTAAATCTACACACACAGAAGAAGGAGATTTTCTGACCACACTGATCAGCAGAAGGTGGAGTCCAGCACATGAGAAGGGAAGGAACAGAATGCAGAGTGAAAACGAGAGCTGCAGTGAGGATGGGAATGGGATAAAGGAAGAAAAGAGAAAGGAAGGAGGAAGAGGAGATCTGTTATTTAAGCTCATGCATTTGGTGGAGCTTCACTTTCTTCCTGTAGCCCAAGCCTCAAGGTGAGAGACCTGTCCTCTGCCTTGCATCTTTGGTGGACACCTTTGCTGTTCATTTGCAAATGGATCTGGCAGCAGCAATGACAGCCACAGCACTCACCTGCAACATGGGATGCACGTGACAGTTTCGGACCCCCTGCTCTGGACATCTGGATTAAGCTGTTGGCCTCATCTTACCAAGCACTGCTGCTGGACGCATTTGTGCATAAAGACCTGGGGAGAAGCAGGGAGTTAAATGTGAGGCAGGGAGGAAATGAGCTGAAATGAATGTAAGAAGCACTGTTTTCAGGCTGCAAGACATGTAATAACTAACCTGAACAAAAGCTCTCTATCCCAGCAAGGTGTTAATTATATGCCTTGTCTTTCTGGATATGTGTGAACAGGGTCTCTTTGCCCACTGGGAACAATAGGTGTAATTATTATTTAGTTGGAAAGAGAGGAAGCCCAGCTGCCTTTAATGCACAGGATCAAATGAAGGCCAATAAAATGTATGCACACGTGGCCTGCACTCTGTGGCTTAGTGTAACCTACAGAGTTTGCCAGTGTAATTCTAGGGTGTGGAAAGAAATCAACTCCCCCACTGCTGGCAAGGCACTGGTGTAGACAGAGCTATGCTGACAGATGAGTGTTTCTGACAGTTTAGCGTGTCTGGGTACGTAGGTGGCGTTGCCGTAGGCTGAAATTCCCTTTGGTGGCACAGGCTGTGTCTCTGCTAGGAGGTTCAACCCATGCAGCTCCACAGCAGTAGCTTTCACAGGACAGACAAGGACAATTACACTTTTGTTATTTCTGTTACTGCAAGGTATCTCCTAGCCTGGGACAATGTTTCTCATGCATTAGTTTGCTGATGTTCCAGACATATTATGAGGTACAGCGCATGTTTGTAACAGTCGAGCTCTGTGCTTCACTCTCTGGCTAAGGAGTGCCGTAGAGGGGACAAAATCTCTGAGGCTGAAGCAGGGAGGTATTTATACCGGAAAGTCATGCAGAACTGCTCAGGTCTGCTGGAGGGAAGCAGGGGGCTGTATTATGAGGACCTTGTAGAGGCAGAGGACAACAACCCACTCAAGTGTGTGTATGAGACACTCTCTCTCCTACCATTCCAGAGCTAAATTAGAAGATAAATCTCAAAAGGCATCATAAGACTGTCCAGGTAGGGCCTGGTACTGCTCTGCCCGCAGCAGTATCTGTTCAGTTCTCCCAGTGGAGGATAGCCCCTATGCAGAACAATCCTGTGGCACAAGGCTGCCCGGCTCTGCTCTCTGTGACAAACCCTAGATACTGCTCACCACTTCTTCAGCACACTCTTGTTAGAGTGTACTCCTCCAGCCTGCTCGTTTGCTCCTTCACTTTGAGAACCAGAGGATTTTCCCCCTCCTAGCTGAGCACACCAAGTGTGGACCATTATGTCAACATCCATGCTGGCTCTGATTTCAAGAGTTGACTGTCATCAAGCATCAGTGTCACCAAGGAGCTTTCTGCTAGGTATTGTCCAGACAACTGCTTGGACCGATCTTGTTAGTGACTTATGTGCAGCTGTAGGAGAACATGGAAACCTTCTCTGCCAGAATGCTAAAGGAATTCCTAGGTTTAACCCTCCATGGATTATCCTAGGCTTTGAATATGAATAAAAAGACGTCTTCTGGTAAATGAGATTAATTTTATTAGGAGGGAAAATATAAGAAAGTTAGTATTAGATTTGTTCACAAGTACAGTAAGTGTTGGTTGGAAAAAAACAGAGACCACCTTACGGATAGCTTAAACAACCATGGCTAACCGAAATCTGAGAGTGCAAACACAGAGCACAGATCTTGCTGCTACCTCCTCAAAGTGTAAGGACTGGGCAAAGAGGTGCTTTGACGAAAGTTTCTTTCCCTCTGCTTAATGCACGCTTTTCCTGAAGAGGTGCCATGTATAAAGAAGAAATCATGCTAAAGGCGTAATTTTGTTTTCCAAGTCAATGTTTCATTTGCCTCCTCTTAGAATATACATTTCTTTGCTTATGATCTTGGCATGGCTGTACATATTTTCTATTCTCTTCAGGGGTGGTTTGCTTTGTTGTCATAGCAATTCCTTCTAACTCCTGCACTCACCAGTTTCTTTTCAGGTTCCTGCAGGCTGCAACCAGTCCCTCATTGTGATGATCACATCTCCTAGCAGCTTTAATGCCTCTTTTTTTATCTCCTAACTATAGGCACATTCAGTAGCACGATTCCAAAGAATTCTGGCCCAAACAGGTTTTCAGCTTGAAGTTAAAAAAAAAAAAAAAAGGAAAAAAGAAAAAAGGCAATAACATTGTTTGTATCTGTGGGGTTTTCATTGTTCTACTGATGATCTAATATTTCAACATTTTTATTCATTCATCTTCTTAGCTTTTCTTGGACATGAGCTATAATTGCCTTGGTGATCTGGCTATCGGAGATGAGGTGCACCAGGCTCATCAATGCTGCCTGAGGACTGTTTTTCCCTAGGTTGTGATCACAATGGTAATGTGAAGCTGGGACCAGGCCAGCTCAAAGAAAATTGTCCCCTTTTCCTGCGTAGTCTCACTCAACAACTTTCCTTCTGCAAAGCTCCACTTTTAGAGTCTCATTGCTTCCCTGTGTGTCCAAGTCCACCTTGAACAGAGCTCCTCAGCTGTTCACTGCTAAGCCAGGCAATAAAGGGTTAAAGCTACAGGAGTGAGGGAGGCTAGATGAATTTCTTAAAATCCCTCCCCTCATCTAGGGCATTCTTTTAGTATGATGTAGATCATCCCAGCCATGAGCTATTGCTGGATATAGTCAAAGTGGGATGGGGTAAGAACAACTTTGCCCCCAACCTTTGGGCCCAGCTTTGCTGTGGGCTTCCCTATCCTTGAACAAGTCAGTCTCTCCATCCTACACGTCAGCACACCCAGGGCAAAAGGACAAAAACACCCCTTTCTGCCTCATGAGGGAGGGCACCATCCTTCCAAGCCCACCTAGGCTACGGTAGCCCCACCGAAGGGAAGATGACATATACTACACAGGGAGAACACAGACTTTATTTGTAATTTCTGTTATCCTCAGCGGGCCACAGCAGGCAGGACAGTGGATTTGAAGGTACTGTTCAGTGGCTGCCCTGAACTAAGGCAGGGATGCTACTCTGAGCAACGTACCTAGATTTTGGTTGAAGTCTGACCTCCTTGTATTACACCTCGGGTGTATTCTGCAGCTACTGTTTTTAAATGTATATGGGAAATGCTTTCACATGATGGGGTGATTCTACCATCTTCTACTGCACAGCTCTCCCTCATTTTGTTGATACAAGCTGTGTATCTGAGAGGACACATGAAGCTTCCAAAGTAGTGAGCCAGAGGAGCCATTGCCTATATGCTCACCCCCGAATATTTTCTTGAGACAGATTATTACAGGCTTGCATTCCACCCTTACCACACAAAATACAAATCACAGAACAGAGATGGCTCCTGCTCCAAAGAGCTTTGTTCATCGCACAGTGGCTATATGAGGTTGCTGGCTAATATTTTGTTGCTGTTGGAATTAGTTTCAATATGAATCAATACCATTTTTTTTAACGCAGTAGGCGCATACGCTATACAGTTGAGAGCAATTTTAAAGGAACTTGTGTTTTAATGAAACTCCTTATGGGTTTCAGTTTCAAAGTGACTACCAGGCAGGATCATTAGTTATTTGCTGTCTTTGTAAACATTACATTGCTGTCATTGTTGTTGTTTTTTAAATCAAAGACGCTTGATTTTTTTTTTCTTTTTCCCCAAACTAGGAATATTTATCTTTGAATCCTCCAACAGCTTTGGAATGCAGCCTCCACACAGATTCTAATAGCAAAACCCACTTCTTCTGACTCAGGGACCATTTGATGAAATGTCTAGAGAAGCAAAAAGCAGCAACAAAAAAAGCTTTACACAGATGGTTCCCTGTGACTAACAGAACGTCCACCCAAAGCGGAGAGAGTATAAGTACGTTTGTCATATGTGGGTGTATTTTTCCCATACATTCATTTTTAAAGCTATGCAGTAGAGCACTATAAAATTATAGTTTTACAAATAAGCATTATTTGACCTTCACTGGGCTGAGCTGATGACTCACTCTGTGACCTCCATGCAAGTCATTTGATTTTCTTGTTCCTCAGTAAGACTAGCTGGGAAACAGGCTGAAAAAAAAAATAAAAGACAAACTCAGAAGACATTCCTGACAATATGTTCCCTACCTAAGCTTTGTGTGTTGACTGGAAAGTCAACATTGGAAATAAGAGCTTTACAGCTGTTGGCTTGATGTCTGTGCCTAGCCCTGTAGGAATTGTGGGTGGCCAGTGTCTCTGAAAAGCATGCTGTAAATATGGGTTGTGGTGTCTGACCTATTCTAAAACATTAGCAGTGAAAGATTTGCAGTCAGCTGCCAATATCATTATAGTGTCCCGCCAATATCCTTAGAGTGTGCCATTGTCATTGCGGTGCGAGCTGGGTCTTTCAGCAATACAAATGTACTATCTCCACACTCACTTGGAAACATTAGCCTCACAGAGCTTACAGGCTTCAGCATGTCTCTAGACATCTCTGTCCTTGTTGTTTACTTTCTGACACCAGGTTTCTCTTTGACCTGAAAGCTACATATTTGCACATAAACACCTTTTTTATTAAAAGTCTCATTATATCCAGAAAGCAGCATAGTTGTATAGTGTTTCCAGGGCCCAAATTATTAATTCCTCCAACCCATGCAGTATTACCAGCATTTTGAACACTTCCTCACTGTTTAAAAGTTGTGGGGCAAATCTCAAAGAATTACCGTCACTCTGGTTTTAAAGACCCAGTGTTTGCTAGCCAAATCTGGGTGCCTTTTCTGGCTTTTCTTTAAAGCACATCTATGTTATGTTTTTGAAGTCTTCTTTGCAGAGCAGAGCAAGAAGGAGAAAATAACTCTCTAATGACGCTGGGGACTGCATGCAATCTCCTGGCTCCAGGAGCTGGGGCTTTAAAGGGTGAGGCTTGGAAAAGCCTGTCTGTTTTGCCTCTGTCTTTGTTTTACATATGTTTCTAGTTTATTTTCCTGTTGCTATTCATTGCTTTTTTGTTTTGCTTTCACTATGCTTTTCCCTCAGTTTCCACCTCAGGGGCCTGGATCTATTTTGAGGAGGACACAGCAGCTATCTTAAAAAGAAATCTCATTAACTTTATTCAGACTCTTTATTTAGACTCCTTCTTTCCGGCTGTCTTCTTCCAACCTGCCTTCCTTCCAACCTTTCTCCTTCCAACCTGCCGTCCAGTGTAATTGCTACCTAGGAACAACAACGTTAAGCTTTCCATACACATAGAGTGATTTATTAGGTGTCAGCTCTGAAGCATCTATACCATACCTTGAAGGCACAAGCTTGCTTCAGAGCTGACTCATGACTGACAAACCAAATCTACTGGATTTAAGTGCCACAGCCAAAGAAATAATTGTCCTTCTTAGTTTGCATTGCCTGTCCATCAGGTGCTGGCATTTCTGCAGCAGGGTTGGAGAGTGAGTCTTGTTTCTCTCCATCTGTAGGCCCAGTTCATTCTCTGTCAGTTAGATGATGCATCTGATGAGGATACAACAATGATACCAGGTGAGGAAAGCCAGTGTTTCCCTATGTAGCTGTCCTGCTAGCAGGATTATCTTGCTGGCCTCTGATGCTGTAGCTGTCCTTGTCCTTGTCCATTGCGGTAAGCTGCCTGGGACAAGACAGGGATCTGGGAAGTGGGATGGGTGAGACCTGCAAAAGGATCTGTGTGAAGGACGAGCAATGGAGCTTATGAAGCAACAGTGAAATCAGCCCCAGGAGGGTGACTCCTCTTTCTCCTGAGCATATAAGCCACTGAAGCTGAGTCACAGTTCCAACTGTTTGGAAAGATGAGGGGCTGGAATGAAATATAGCAACAATTAACAAAAGAGAAATGTACTGAATAAGAGCCTTCTCCATTTCATTTTCCTTATGGATGTTATTGATTCATCACTCTAGCAGTCCTGGCTCCCACCCAGGACACAAAGGGCATAATATAGGTTGTCTGGAGGCAGTGGCTATGGAAGATAAGGAACATTCCTGTTCAGTATTTTGTACAGGAAGTCTTCTTGTGCACATCGTACCCAAACTGCTTATGTAGGACAGCAAAATGTATCGTGGGGAAAGAATCATGCCAGTTTGGATTACCGTGCTATTTGGAGGTGGCTATTACCAAGTGGGTAATATCCGTCACTGTGAGTAGTTGTTCTGGGAGCAGTTGATACAGTGAAAGCTGCTTCCTATGTGTCTGTATCCCATGCCTCTGTATTCACAACCCTATAACTACAGCTTCACCCAATAACTTGCACAGCCTCGCACTACCTCCGGTTCTCCCCATCACGTAAGTCCCACCTGCTTTCCTATACTGCAGCAGCAGCTAGCCAAGCAGCAGACACGGGCAGTGGGAAAGCTCCAGTAAACCAACGTATAGGTTGGCTGGTGTGTGCACGCTGCTGGGTCACCCCATGAGCCAAATGAGGGACCGTGGAACTACATGGTCTTTCCTAAAACAAGGGCATTCATTTGGGTATCTCTTCTCAGCCCAGTGCTGATTTTCATTAAGCTCAGTGAGGCTGCAAAGATATTATTTTCCTACCTCTCTGCCAAATTTAGCTGGAATTGGCCAACAGGTTTAAAAGCATTTGAACAGGGGAGAAGGGTGGGAAAGGAGAGGAAAACAGACAGCAGGATCACATAAGCCTCATTTCATTAAGAAGCCAGACTTAAAAAAGAGCATTTAACTTCTAGCTATTAAAATTTTTAGATTTGTCTTGAATGCTTAGCTATATAAAGAAAGCTGTTTTTTTATCCAGACCAGTTAATAAACAGGTGTCATCACTAGATATGTTTGAGAAACTGCTTTTCTATTACCTGTGTGAGTGAAAGGAAGAAGGAAAAGTCTTCATGCTTATGTATTTGGAAGGGGAAAGTGGAGGAGTCAAAGAGATTATGAGCAAACAGAGGGGCCAATGCTGATCATATACAGTTAAAATAATTTTTACCATGGTAACAAAAATTAAGCTCCCCTAGGATGCACTTGAATCTACAGAATCAATAAAAGCAAAGATAGCAGTGAAGTATGTCTTGTTTAGAACATAATTCAGGGCAGCTCCCATGAAGTTCTTAATGAAGCATGGTATTTTTCCTCTTAAAAACACCTTTTGAAAATGGAAGATGCTAAACTCTTTTAATCTTCACATCCAAAGTTTGCCAGCAAAATCTGATCCAGGGAGTCAATTAGAAGGGATTCTCCTGTGCACCAGGTTTAATTATCTTCTCATTGTGCACTGAATCACTATGTAACTCTTCTCCCTAACTTCTTGCGCAGAGTTTAGGACTGTTAAATCTTCTTTTCCAGAGGCACCAAGCAAACATTGGATCATACAAATCTAGTACCATTGCGTCTATCTTGTAATAATGAGCATGGTCTTGAAAACAAAGGGGGATGCTTGGATTTAAACACAGTCTTAGGGAAAACTTTCCCCTCAGCAGTTATGGTTTGCTGGTGATACAATTATGTGTAAGGAGAAACTCTGCTTGGTTCTTGTGTGGAAGAAGCTATGTATGAAAAAAAAAGAGTGAATCTAAACCCTAGAGCCTATGTCTTACTATACTAAGCCAGCTGTCTGAAAGGAAATGGTAAAAATCTTGTCAATCGTTAAGAAAGAACTTGTTTACCAGATGTTCATAATAATCCCGTGAATATGTATAAAAAAAAGGGAAATCTGACTCCTTACTGAGGACCAGGACTTGCCACTCCTGTTTCATTGACATCAGCAGGACTCCTCATGTCACAGAGGGCAAATATTTTCTGAGAGCAGATTCCTGTTCTGAACCCTCCTACGTCATTTACATACACGCCATCGTTACAGAATTGCTCAGAGGCTGTGGTGGGTGACCTTGCTCTTCCCGTCTCCCCCACACTTATGATCCCATGTGTGTGAGCCTCTCAGACTCAGAACCAGAGCACTAATGCACGTGGCCTGGGCTGGATCGAGGTATTATGTATGAGAGGGATAGGAGGCCTCTTCCAGGATCACCAAAACATCTTTAGTGATAGGTTAGTGGTACATTCGAAAAGGGTCATTCAGCTTGGGAAACCACTGGAGACTGACAGCCCAGAAGGACGCTCATTCTCTTCTCCATCTGGTTGGACCTACAGAAAGATAATACCGCTGTCACTTTGATGAAGTTGTCCATCTACCGCTATGGACTTCAAGGAAAACCTGCTGGCTGAGCTCAGCCCACAAATTCAGACCGTTTGAGCCAGCCTGTCCGATTGTGCTTGAAGTGGATTAGGCAGCACTTAGATAAAGGTGATCCCACCTACAGACTTGGGAAGGTGGTAACCCTTTAGCAGGCAGGAGCTGACAAGTAAGCGGGAGATGGATGCATCTTCAGCAGAGCAGCTGTTTGCGTCCCGGCCAGGTCTTTGCGTCCTGACTTGTAACTGCCTTCCAGGAGTCAATCAAACAGGAGTGGAGGCTGCTGAGCCTTGGAGGAGACCCATTTTAGGATCAAGCTGTTGCATTTAGTCACTTTTGGAGGGATGCTTAGTCCAGATGGGGGGGGCGGTGTTTAGTAAAGATGGTAGCTTTACCTTAACACCAAGTCACTGTGAGATGCTCCTAGCAACATGAAATAGCAGGCATTCTCCTAGACTTCTGGATTTGGGTTTTTTTCACTGCTCAGAAGGCACAGTGAAAATAAGTTAGGCTTAAGTGGTGTCAAAGGAGCAAAGCAGAATGAACTGGCCATGGAAAAGAAAAGTTTTGTGAAGCAGAGGAGTGAGGCCCCCTAACAGCCCCTCAGAGCTGGAGCCTCCCATGCCCTGGGTGCAAAGAGGGCAGCTGGTTTGACGCCAGTGCTCCGCGGCTTTGCAGGAGGACGCACCACCGCAGAGGGGAGGCAGTCTGCACCCCAGGAGGCCCTTCTGGCCCCCCAAACAAGCGCCTAAACTCTCCCTTTTTCAGCGAGCGGGACTGAGGTCTTGGCCCCGCGCGAGGGCCGGCAGGGAAGAGGCCGCAATTCCGCAGGGCAGCGGGAGGAGCGGTGGGGGGCCGAGAGCCGTCTCCCCCCCGCTCGGCCTCGGAAGGGCGCGGGGAGACGGCCCTCGAGCGGCTCCGCGACATGGCGGCCGCTCGCCCGGCGGCGCATTTTCCCGCGGCAGCCAGGCGCCCGCCACCGCCAGCTGGGAGGCCGGGGGGGGGAGAGGCCGGCAGGTCCCGGGCGGCTCCGGTGAGCCACCACCCCGCCGCTTCTCTCCCTCCCCGTCGCCTTCCCCGCCGGAGCGGCGGCGGCGCTGAGGCGGAGCGGAGGGCAAGGCGGGGGGGTGTCCCCAGCCGCCCCGCCAGCCCCGGCCCCGGCCCTGCCTGAGGGGACGGCGACATCTTGTGGCGAGGCGCGCGCCGGGCGGGCCCTGAGGGGCCGGGGCCGCCGCCCGGGGCCCCGCCGCTCTCCCTCAGCGCGCCCTCCCCGGCCTCTGCCCGAAGGGTTTTCAGCGGCGGCGCCCCGCTCTGCTCGGGTGGAAGAGGTAATGCTGAGCCGCTGGTGGAAATGTTTTCCTCAGCCGGGTCATCTTTACCTGGGACGGTGGCTGCGCTTTGGCCCTCCGCCCCGGCCTCGCAGGAGGGGCCTCGGCAGCGGGCAGGAGGCGCTGTGGCTTGTGCTGGGCCCGCCGCGTGGTTTAATGTGTCTGGAGATGGAGGTATCTGTAAAGGGAATAGGAGTAGAGAATCCGGCAGGGGTTGGCAGAGCAGCATGGGTGTGCAGAACTAAAACCTCAGCAGTGGGGGAGCTCTGACATACTCTCATTCCATTTGGGATTCAGGGGGAGACAAGAGGTGGCAAATTAGTGAGTGACCGCAGTGAGGCTCCCATGGGGGAGCAAGAAGCTGCGCTCTGAAGTTACTTGATTGGGGGCAAGCTGTTCAAAGCCTTTCTGCAGCGTTTCCTACGCGAGGTCGTTTCACTCGAGGCTGGTAGGGAACTGCGCTAGCTTTTCTTCATGCAGAAGTGGGTCCCTGATGCATCTTTGTGTCTTTAGTTGCATAAGGAAGAATGATTTGTGACAGTGTCCTCCAGTGTTGTTACATCCCACCAGGTTTCCACATGGATGCTGACGAAACCACAGTGTGAGGGCCCACAAATAAACAGATTAGTTACCAACTGCTGTTCCAGTCTACTTGTGACAGAGGTAAGGCTAAGGGAAGATGGCAGTGGTCTGAGGATTAAGAAACTTTGTTTATATTTCTTTTTCCACTACTGAGTAGTAAAATGACCTTGGATAAATCATAACACCTTGCAAGGCCTTGGCTATCCCATCTGTAAAGTTAATAGCAGTCCATTACAAAGCACTTCAAAACCTTACGAAGACAATAATAGGATTTCTCATTACTGAATTATTCCACAGCCTAAGAAGCCTTATTTTTTAACAACTGTTTCTGATTGGTTCTCTAAGAATTTCAATAAAATAATTAATTAGCAAAGTTGATTGATTTTGTTCTGGTGTTGAGACAGCAATATGTATTTTCTTTCAGGGGAGGGAGTGGTTTGTGCAGTTTTGCTGTTTTATACATTTTCACTTTACTAAGGTGGATAAATAAGCAGATGGCTCATTCTGATTTAAGACTGCAGTCAGAATTTTGTAGGCCATGAAGTAATCCTTCACACAAATATTTTAAACATTTCTGCCTTTTTTTTTTTTTGTGTATGTAGAAATAGCTGCTTTACAAACAGTCTTTGGTATCAGAGTTCATCTCCGTTCCAAATAGCACTACTTCCTGTGAAATATTTTTCAATTGTTTTTCTCATCTATATATTGTTATATAATAAAATGCATGCCTAAGGAGAGAGATCTCTTCTCTTACAGCACAGGTGCTGTAAGCGCCAGTATGTCCCACTAAAAACAATAATATCAAGGCTGATGGACCTGGGCAGCCTGCTCTACGTGACCCTACTTGAGCAGGGAGGTTGGACAGGATGACCTCCATAGGTCCCTTCCAATCTCAACCATTACGTGATTCTGTGACATCTCTGAAAGTCAGGCCATGGATTTGCCTGCCTTTTCCACAACAGGGCTGAGAATATTAGTCTGGGAAACCAGGACTATCTTTTTGCTCTACTCAGGCATGTTATGCTCAGGGGAATTTGAGAATACCTGTGGACTGACAGGATGTAAGTCACAAGCTATGCTCCCGTCTTCGCCCCCAGAAGAGACATATAGGCACAAAAGTACTTGACACCAAGTGCTGAGTTCATGCCATGCATTCAGCTTATCGAGTCCCCATGTACCAGAAGGAAGTCACTGCTGTAGAACACATTAATGCGCCTTACCAGGATCAAGGAGATGGGATGTGATAAAGTTCCCCAGATAAGGATTATTATAGGAACGGTGGCAGGAATTTTATTGTTCCATTGCATGTGGAATATAACTTGCTGGCATATCATCTGCAGTTGTTATGGGACTCAGATCTTTGAGCCCCTACACATTATGCCCTCCCTTCATCTATCTTGGTCTCACACTTTCATGACAGTCCCCCATTCACTCCTTCTTTTGTGAGAGAGAATGCTGATTAGCCTGATCTGTGAGTCCAGCTGGGTCTCTGATCTTTAAGGAAACCTGTTCCTTGCTGACCATTTAATAGTTTTAATAAAGTGTTTTGCAGGGGGACTATTTGTGTATTGTGATTGTCATCCTGTGACACAGGTCCAACCGGAACATGCCCTTGTCCTTTGAGGGGCCATAGAAGAAAGAAAGAAGCAGAGGTGGCCACAGAGGCCATACTCACTGTAACAGGAAAACTTCAAATCTGCTCATTCCTAGAAGGAATCACAGCTGGCCCGTGGGAATGCATCTTCACATAATGTGGAATTAGTCTGTGAAACTCACTGCCACTAGATAACATTGGGACCAAAACTCAGCAAGAGTCAGAAAGAAGAAATCCTCTTTGCCTAATTAAGATAATCAGTTTCATAATAGTTTATGCCAAATATGTTTTTTGAAAAGGATGCAAAACCTGATGGAGTCAAGGTGAAGTCCAAATACAGTGATGGGGAACAGATTATTGTTGATCTCCTGTGTCTTGTATCTGTTTCTGAGATGACTACTGCTGTCTGCTTCCCGATCTGGAATTGGGTAAGATCAGTAAGAAAGTTCCTAGGTGGGACTGGGGGTTGTTAAGTTGTCTGCATAAAATTCAGACAGTTCAGGCATGCATCTCTCAATAGTCATTGCTAATCATTAGCTCTGTTAATAGAATAATCAAAGAACTAATGGGCTTGGGGATGGACTCTTACCTTTTGCCTTTTGGATAGCTTTCTTTAGCAGCATAATGCAGCTTCTTCTCAGGTAAGTAAGTGTTGAGTGGAGAGACTGGCCACCAGCATTGCAGCGTTTTGCTTTGCTATTTGAAATTTTACACAGCTAGGCAGTAATAGACAACTACTGTGTATGACCCCCCCAGACAAGCAGCCAGCAGCTGTCTGGTTTGGACTGGGGTGAAACCTGCTCTAGAAACACTGTTGCCATCACTAGCACATTTGATAGGGAGGTAATGCTGGCGAAGGCTTCCCACGCTCCTTGTGAAGGGTTTTGCTGTTATCCTCCAAGAGATTACGAATGGTCCAGTCTGTTGGTCTTTTAGTCCCTCTGTATCCTATGTTACTGGGGATTTCCGGGGACCCCACAACTTCTGAAAGATGCTCTGTGCTCCCCTTTATAGAGAATGAAAGGATTTTTCTTAATTGTTCCCAGTTGGTCCATCTCATTCTTCTTGGGGGTTCTGGATCTATTTCCTTGACAGCTTCTTGCCAGACTGCTGTTTCTGAGAATGCTCCGCCTTCCTTGGGCTGTAATCTTTTATTCCAACCACTGCTAATCAGTACATACATAGCTGCAGAACATGAAGTAGCTCCTCAACCCATTAACTCCTTGGTGGCTGGGTAAGTATGGGGCTTGAACTCATCATTCTGCTCCTCAAAGAACATGAAACTATGGAACTTCCTATTTTCTTCTGGGTGGTCTCTCTGGAAAGGGAGCACTTTGCTGAAGACTGAAAGAAAGCCTGATCTTAAGAAATTGCTTGAGGAATATAAGTTCCTACTGGACGGAATAGAACAAAATTTCAATATAGTCTCAGCTAGTGAGTTATTTGGGGGAAAAATTAATTGCATGATAATCATATATAGCTTAATAGAGCAAAAATAGCCATACTGCACATGGCCATCCTTCATTCTGCTTCATGTTTTTTTTTCTTTGTGCTTAACAGGAAAAGTTGAGCAAATCTCACAGGAGTGGCAGAGGTTAGCTTCAACAGCTAGTGTCTTTTGATGGAAAAGGTTTTAAGCAATGTGATTCTCTTACTTGCCAGGTGGGGTTATATGTAGCTGCATGCTCTCCTTCATATTCCACTGAAACTATCCCATCCCAAACCCTAGAGCATCACCACAGTAGAGGAGGAACTTCAGCTATTTCACACTAGCATAGTTACATCAAGATTGATTCATGGCTGTTGAGGATAAGGGCCATGGTGCTTGATAATCTGCATCTGACTTGGTTTATGCACTTAATTATTATGAAGGCTTTTGGAAGCCATCTTTAGGCCCCTTAGGTATTTCAACGTGATCATGATTTTCTCCCCAGTGCAACTGTATATCCTCATGTTGTTTCTTTTCCTCTTGCCTTTTGGTTTTCTTAGTGAACTGGAAGTTCCACTGCCAAGAAGAAAAAGAAAGATGGGCCCTATTTTCCCCATTCTTTGATCTCTAATAAATTGGAGCCAGTAAATGATATCTGCTAGCAATTCTTCTGTGTATCATATCTCTCAGGAAACCACACTGAGACTTCTATAACAGTTTAAGGAGAAAAGTATGCTGAAATTAGCCTTTCATTGTCTGTATTTGATCAGGGAATATATGGCTTAAAATTTATTTATATTTTAGTAAAAACAAATCAGTGGCCTTTTAGATCCCAAAGCAAAAGAAAGCAATAATATAGAGAATAATACGAAGAAAACATGAGCTGTTTTTATTACTCTGTGTGTGTGTGTATGTTTATAGACAGAACCAACGAGATGATACTGATCCAGATTGATGTGTGTCTCTCTTAAGGCAGGAACACAAGGCTGTCTTTCAACAAGAAGAAAAACAAAGACAAATTCCACAAAACCTGATACTGTGGGGAGAAGACATTTGCAGAATACAGAGACTTTGGGGTGGTAATGTCTGGTGCTTAGGCAGGGTGAAAAACTTGCAAGAGATACTGCAGAAAGTCATCTCTATAGCTTTGGCCAGTTGTCTACAACTGTGTTTGTAGCAATGTGTATACAGGGAAAAAAACAGCCTGGACCCTGGAGAGGATGCTCTGTTTGTGTGTATATATGTATTTATACACACACATGTGTGTGCAAACACATATATGCACAATTATCTACATATAAATGGACTGAGCACATACATGTTTATGAAAGTAAGTTTGCCTTCTCAAATTGCCAGAAAAGAAGTGTGCCACCTTAATTGTAAGTTTGAAAAACACTCAGACAGCTTTGATGGAATATCTTGGGCCAGGATTAGTAAAAGGTGCCTAAAGAGCAAAGAGAGTTGGATTTCAGAAGTACCTGGCTGGGGAATCCCTAAATTTTATTTGCCTGCATATCTTGGTCATTTAAAAAAGAGTGCTGGGTGACTACATCCTTTGGGCTGTAGAAAATAACCGCATTTTCCCCTGTCACAGAAAATCTGCTGTTGAATCCAGGTGCAGTGAGCAATAGAGGAGGCCTTGCACTGTTCAGTACCTATGCTGGGATGTTTTGTTCTTTGTGCTTAACAGGAAGAGCTGAGCAAATCTCACAGGAATGGCAGAGACCAACTGGCCGTGACTGACTGTCATGCTTGGTCTTGCCAGCTCTCTGTGAATTCAGGAAAGGAAACCGCCAGGTTGGACCTAAAGCTGAAGGGTGTCACAAAAATGATACTGCAAGAGCTACAACCTCTATGAGCTTTCAGTTCCTTACCACCCTACTCAAGGAACTTGCTGTTTCTGTTTAAGTGAGACTTGTAACTTTAGGAGAAATAATCTTGTATATTTTGGCAACAGTTTAGACTTCCCCTGAGGTCTCAGTTATACAAAACCCTGTTGCTTCACGCACAGCGTTGTCTGTGCTTGTGTAGAAGTGTTAGGACTTGAGTATTCTCTAGGTTACGGTCACTAGATGGCAACATGATCACACACAGTGGCAGGTTTCCTATTCCCTTCCTTGGAAGCCACGCTCTGTGGAAGGACTGAGAGGACCGGAAGATTGCATTCAACTTCCTCGATGCCTCGAAGCTTTCTAAGATGGCAGTCAGTGAGTCCAGCCACACAGGAGATGTGCTGTGTCAGACATCGCATCTGCAAGTCACTTCGTATTGCCAAACTCTTACTGTGTTCAAAGAGTCCCATCATCTGCCTTTAGGGATTTGTAGTGAAAAGAAACTCAGGTCACATAATTTTTTTTTCATGGTGGTTCTTAGCACAATATTGTTAAAACATAATTTTCAACTTTCTATATAAGTGTATGCATGTCTGTGTGCACATGAGTGCATTTTGTAACAATTTGCATCTTGGCCCAAGCTACTTAGAAGATCAGTCCTTCTGGGCATCAAGACAAATAGGATTCACGTCTTCCTGTAGGCTATCGATGCTGCATTGCCAAGTTCTAGCTTAGCTCAGTGGGAAGGTGGACAGCAACCCTGGCACATCTCATTTTCACTTGCAGGTCAGCATTTCTCCCACGGTTGGGGCATCCCATTGTCTGGAAGAGCTGCACGGTCTCAGATCCTGCTAAGGGAACATTATGGGTTAGCAATGGCCGTTGCTGATGGCGGAAATATTCAATCCACAGACTGACACAAACCCACCATCACAGTTATTCAAATGTTTCCATAACAACTAACAATTTTAATCTGCATTAATCCTGTTCCCATCCTTCTCCAAACAATGGGGTCAGAATATTTAACAACTGCTATGTTCAGTGATAATGAAATTAATACATTGAGGCTCCTGAGATAACTCATGTCTTTATAAAGATTAGCATTATTTATTTGGCTGAAGGCATTGGTGCCTGTGTTTTAAGATGTGTCAGAATATTTACCAATTTTTTGGAGTACTGCTTACCTCCTTAACACTCTTAGATGTGTCTTCACTTTCCAAAAGAATCATCAAGGGAATGGACATTCATTAGCTATGTGTTTACAGTAAGTGGATCACAAAATATTGGCAGGGTCTGGACATTTGTGTGCCAGCTGACTTGGGAACCTTTGGTGGCTGAGTCTTTCAGAGTGATTGAGATTGATGGGAAATGATTTCAGGGGCAGGACTCCTGTCTGAGTCTGGTAGCAGCTGTAGGAGCAGTATCTTCCAAAGGTGAATTAGTCACCAAGTACAGATAACTTCTCTGTGCTGATATCCTGCCATCAACCTGCAGTGCTTTGTAAAGAAAAATGTCATTCATATTATTCAATGGAACACCCTGTTCTCTCTGCTAAGTTGTTTGCCTGAGACTTTTCTGCAGCCTCAGTGCAGACAAAAGACACTCGTTTTACTGGCCTTCAGTGGTTAGTGTAGGTACAAAACAGTTACTGCTCTCAAACTTAAGCAGGTGTATTATTCTAGGTATGTGAGAAATCTTACACTTAACAAGCCACCCTTTCTCTTTCACAGCTGCACATTACCTTCTCATTCAGCAAAGCACTTATTTCTATGTCTAATTAAAAGCATCTGCATACATTCTCTTGAAATCATGTCCTTGAGCATTTGGTCCTTAAAGACCTGTGAAATTGAATCAGTTTGGTTGGAAGTCATTTTATAATGCAGATCATTGGTTTCATAGTTTACTGTGACGAGGTCACAAGATCCTGCTTAGAAGCTGAAGGGATCTGATGGAGACAATACATCTGTTTTAATGTGCTCCACCAGTCGCCACAACTGAGAAGGGTCAGGAGAAAACAGCCACCTAGATGAAGACTCTGCTGCCTGAGCTAGTGGCAGTTGAGTGAATTCCTGTTTTTACTCTTGGTCACACCATTTTGAACTACTGACGAGCACAAACATTTCCTGGTGCACTGGCCTCAACCGAAGACATCATCTTCATGTGTTGCCTGACAGAAAGACCCTTTGCAGGGGATGGATCCCTCCAGCCATATCACTCGCCTTCCAGCAATACAGTCATCCTCAACTGACACTTATTTCTTCCATAGTGGCTGAGAAATGTAAGGGAGCATAAAGAAACATAAGGGCATGTGAAAATATGACGTCTGTCTTCCTCCTTGTGGGAGGATATCTTACTTTAGGGTTGCTGCAATGGAGAAGTCATTCAAATGCTCTATCTTCTCCTACTCTCCTGAGCAGCGGCCTGTGTTTCACCCTGAAAGTTGTTTCCTATGCCAGCCATTCTCTGGGAGGAAGAACTACCACCTGTAATCCAGCTGCTTTAGCTAGTCAGTGTGCTGTTATTGCCTGTTCAAGTTATTTGATCTTTTTTCTGACATCTTCACTCTGAACCACCTTATTCTTGACTCCAGCTAACGATAATAGGAATTAGTAATGGAAAAATGAGCTCTTTAGCTCCCATACTTTTCTGTGCCTCCCAGGCACAATGCTAACTTGGTAAATCAGTTGGAACCTTGTGCAGGAGGGCAGAGTTAAAACCTGAGCCAGAAGTCCCTATTTTTATTTTACTTTATTTATTTAACAATTCATTATAGCCGCTTAGGGGCATGTGCCTGATAGAAAGTGTAAATGCACAGAGCCAAATTCTCCTTGAAGGGCTCTATTCTGCACAAGGTATTAAACAGCTGCATAACCACAATATCTGCCTGGAGTAATCCCACTGCAATAAATGGAATTACCTGGATGGTGTAAATAAGAGCAGATTCTATCCCTGAGGCTACTTGCAGTTATTTTGATTTTTATTGCTGGCCAACAGATGAATCCTCTTTTTTTTTTTTTTTTTTTTTTTTTTTTTCCCCCAATAGCCTGCCAATAAAATAGCACTGTTGTTACGATTCTGGTATTTTTCTGTCTTAATTAATTGCAATTGTTACTAAAATTCAGTGATCATCCAGACAATGCCAGGGAATTTGGGAAGCCTTTTTACCCCATTTTAATTGTTGTCAGCGCTGTCCAAGGTATGCGTTATATGTGGGAAAAAGTGTGGTCTCTTTCATTTAAATCTCAAACTGAAAAAGCTTGCCCGATGCTCCAAATATTAATAATAATGCTAAAAAAATCATGGCTATTTATTTATATCATGTAAAGGTCTCAGAATTCATCATGTGTGCTGGCCAGACCTCCTTTAAAAGGAAATAGTAATGCGTCGTCTGCATTTTCTAATGCATCTCTTTTTAGCTGGATTCAAAGCCTGGAAATGATTCTCAGCTGTAAGGATGCGTCTCTGTGAGATGAACTCAATCTTTCTGGGTGTTGCATTTATTAGAGGAGTTGCTCAGCAGACTGCAAGAATGACTGCAGGAGCTTGTCCGAAGTAACTTAGGGGAAAATCTTCAGTATTTTCTGTATTTATTTAGAAGAACACGAGTGAACACAGAAAAACATCGCATTTTGTCATTCTCTTGTGCCGTCAGGTACATACAGTGTACAGTGTGAAGGAAGAATACATGTATTTTAAAGCTGAGTGTTCCAGAAGTATTTAACCAGCAGTAGTTTAGATTTTGCTCATGATTTTGGTGATATGAAAGCAGAGGAACATCCTGGCCCCAAATGGGCTTATTTCAGAAATGTGAACAGTAAGAAAACTGGGCTCTAGGTTTCAGTGAGATGTTCTTAACCTGTAGTTCCATGTTTGTATGCTTATGTGTCTTTCCATTAAACTAGCAGGGATGCTTCAAGGTAAGCTATATTCAGAATGCTGAGGGGTTTTGTATTTTTTTTGGGTAAGTGTGCATTTCGTGGATAATAAGCTTTCCTCAGGCTTTCATTTTTTGACTGTGAAGGTGCTTCATCCAAAAGGGAGCCCTGCTAGTACTGTGTGGAAATCAGCTTCAGAGCTCATCGGTGCTGGGCATTTCAGACAGGCTTTTTGTGTGAGAAGAGCTGATCTGCTTATGGGCTACACAGCTACTCCTGACTTACTGTGCTAATGCAAGAAAGGCACAGGTTCGGTGCTGACAGTCAGCAGGGATGATGCTGAAGCTGCTTGTCTCAGTTTCCCTGTTGGGGACATGACAATTTCTCTGTCCTGCAGAGGCTATGTGAAGTCGTTCAGTATTTGTAAAGCAGCGTGGGGAGGCACCTTCCCACCCTCACCAGGCAGAGGAGTGTTAAAAGGCACTCAGTCAGCCTAGGAGTCCTGTGCAGTGTGAGGAGGCTGGGCTATAAAAAGATACTCAGTTGGAGTGGTGTGGGAGAGCTGTGCCCTTGTGGGATGGAGGGTTCTGGAGATGGGGCCCTGTGTTTGAGGTGCAGCAGGATCCTGAGGTTACCAAGCAGCAGAAGCTGCTCTCTGAAGGGTGAGTGAGCTGTTGTTAACTCCACTGGCTGCGTTGGGATCTGACGATGATGGGCTTGAGGAGGAAGCAGTGGATGTTATCCCCACAGGTGCTCCAGGCGAAGCTGTGGTGCTCCTTGGGCAGTTGGAGCTACGTGCAGGATGCTGTCAGGGTTCTGTGAGTGCCTGGCTGGGTTGTGAGTTATACCTGGGCTCTGGATGTGGGGTGACCTGAGCTTGCGCTATGCAGAGGCACGGTGTGTTGTCTCAGATGCAGGAGTAAGTAAGAGTCGTTACGTCTTTCAGGAGTAGCTTGACGCCAGAAATGGTGGCATTGCTGTTAAAAGCAGCCTTTGAGCAGTTAGCTGATAGATCTGGGGCCACTAGAAGTGGGAGCACAGGCAGAGACAGCTTGCCCCTCTGTCAGTGGGGCTGAGAAGTCAGATTCGGCGTTGACTGTGCTGGACCTAATCTACGTCTCTGTACCGTCACTTTACTCAAGCTATTGTAGCCACAGCTGTGCAGTGCACTGTCATTCCAGTAGCAGTCTGGGGACTGGTGGTGTTGCAGGGGTCAGGAGGCCTGATGGATCCGAGCTGAACCTGTGTGGTCAGTATGTCTGCTGTGTGCTCCCTGGTGTACCCCTTATTGCTCAAGTTATCTGGAGTGCGCTGTTGCTGGGTGTTTGTTAGAGGAGATATTCTCGTCCTTTGTTACTCTAGCTATGTAAATTATACTGTATATTGCAATACGTAACTATAAAGATACACAATTATACAATCTTTCTCCCTACTTTAAAATAGTAACCTTCTATCATTAAACTGCTTAGAGAAAACATAACTTTTCATGGCAGATCTTTTCCTAAAGAAACCTCAGTTATTTCTAAGACGTGTGTTCTTTTAAAGTTGTCAAGAGCTAGAGCAATATTAAATAAATACAAACAAATGTATACTCTATTTAATACTTGGATATCTGGTTGTATACTTAAGTAACCTTATGAAAAATACATGTGGAAAGGCAAATTGACTTTGACATGTTAAACATGTTGGATAAAAGCTTATCGGGGGCTGTAAAGAGTTCTGGTAATAGCAGTGGGTAGTATTATGAATAATCAGTCTTGTTTCTAGATAGCAGCTTCATTGTTAGGCAGAATAAATGATTTTGCTCTGAAATTTAATACAGTTGCTGCACTTTCTTCATATATCTCTCTCTATATATCTATATATATCTCACATTGACTGAAAGCTCTGATGAATTTTACTTGATTCCCCCACATGGTAAAAATTTACAATGGTATGAAAGTTATGAGAGAACACTTTTACTTAAAAGAAAGGTCTGAATGATAAATGAATTAATTGACAGGCAGATGAAAATAAGTCTTCTGGTCATCTGAAAAATGATATGCTATAAACGCAACTGTAGTGGCTTTTAGCAAATGCCAAACTAATGTGAAAAAATGTCTTTGGGTTAACTTTTTTCAGCTCTACAAATACAGAATGCAGGCTCCACCATTTTACTTCCTCTTAGCTTAAGGACAGAGCATAATCCATCCAGACAGAGGGGATCACAGTTTGCAGTCCTTCTCTTGGTTTCTGATGCAAGTTTAGGCTCCTGTCCTGCAATCCCATAGGAGCTTCCATGCTCTTGTGAACACATGCAAAATCATATGTGCCTGTAGGAGAGTCTAAAACCCAGGAGTGCTTTTGCGTCATCCGCTTTTCCCACTGCCTGTTGGTGACAATCACATTCTGGTCCCAGGCTCTGATTGCTTGAGCAAGGAAGGAATTTCCCAGATGTCATGGCAAGCTAGGAAAAGTAGTTTATCTTGCCTCTGTCACAATCCCAGCCTGTAAGAGGAGTTGGGATGACTGAAGTCCATAGTCTGTAGATGACAAAGCTGAAGCAGCCTCAGGGAAGGTTTGCAGACAGAGGTGAGGTGAGGAGGGGATTTATACTGGTGCTATTCTTGCTGCTAGGATTTTTTTTAGAAAACATGGCAGTTTTACAGAAACCTTCTTCTTCTGCCTGTCTTTGTGGAGACAGTGTTTCGTTCTTATTGCTCTGTATGGTACTGTGGTACTGTTCTCTGCTATTGCTCTGTGCATATTTTGGATCATCCCTGGGGTTCTTAACTCTTTGGATAGAAGGTGCTGAGAATACTGTCATTGTTCAAGCTGAGTGGAAGAAGATAGAAATTTCTTTCTTCCTTTCCCGTTATAACTCTTCCCGTCTTTCTTTCCACCAAGTTTCCAACATTTCTAGGTACTCTGTTCTTCTAGCTCCTCTCATGGCTGTTTTCTACCATCTGCAAACTCTGGCTTGTTTTTAATTCTGTTTTCCTTATCATTTGAAGACAAGACTGGACACAACCAAAATTCCCCATGGCATCCCCTGACACACATTCTCCCTGTGCTCTGCTCATAATCCTTTGTTTATGGTATTTCAGCCAATTCTCGATTAAGGATCATGTGACAGTGTTTATATTCAAACTGAATGCAATTATTAAGTGTCAAGACGTCATGAAATGCTGTGTGAGTTGTGTGCTAAAAGACAAATGTTCTATATCTAGGCCTTTCCCTTCAGGCACTAATTAGATAATATATGTTTGAAAGGGTAGAGTCTGTCAGTCAAGCCATAGATCTGTAAATCCATGTTGAAATTCATATGGCAACACTCATCAAAACACTTAAACATGTGCTTAAGTCCTTTCTGTGTTCAATCAAGTACATAAGCATGTGCTTAAAATTTGGGTCTCCAGGCAGACCCATTGAAATTAATGAGAGAAATGTTTTTCATCTCTATGCACCAGATCTCCATCTTGCTACCAGGAAAACTGAAGCCTTCATTTACCAAGAGCAGAGTCATTCTGAATCTGACACTTCAATAGATATTTAGTGCACTTACTTAAAGCACTGGAGTTATTTAAAATAATACTTAGGAACGTAGTTTCTAAGCTCCTTTAGTGCAAGTAATAGGACTCTTCTACACTTCTCAGTGGCTGTGTTTCACATCCATGAATATTTTTGGGAGTCTTTTCCACTGGCCCCAGGTAGCTCATGGCGAGGTCAGTGTGGTCTCTACTAAAAGTACGTGGCCTTTTGGATCCTGTGAGCTGGAAAACGGGAAGCCCGGAGCAATAGCATGTCTTTTGTCACTCATACTTCTGACACTGCAGATTTACAGAGGACTCCTTAATTCCCAGAAGTATTTGGGCACTTACTGAGAGGAAAGTATCAAAGGACCTTTGGATATTGCCTGTATTTCAAGCAAAGGGAAGCCTTGAGGCACTCAAGACCAGACCTGTCTCCCCAGACTACTGTGCTTGCTTAGGGCTGCCTCTGACACAGCTGTGTAGGTGGTGGGCAGTTTGGTGCCAGTGTCCAGAACATCCTGCACTTTCGTGGAGACTGCCCTTTCATTGTTCACAGAAGAACAATGACTTCCTGGCTGTAACAGCTACAAGCTGACTTACGTGCTTTTTTTGGCTTGAAACTAGTTGTTCTTTTCCAGCAAAAAAAGTGCATTCTAGAAACAGCCAACATTTTTCTGGGAGAAAATAGTAATAAGTGCAATAGGTTAAAATGGGTAGAAATAAATTTATCTGTTCTAGAGGGAAGAAATGGAAAAGGGAGCTTGACTGGGACAAAAGCTCAAGTTTCCAGTGAGGTCAACTAATCACAACTCTTGAAGGCAGGCAGAGCTACAAGTCCCGAGCAGTACTGGGAATTGGTATTAAGAATACCAGTTTGAACATGGTGTCACACATCTGGAACTCCTGTAATTCTTTAAGCTAAACTACTATTGTAGGACAACCACTCTGAAATCTCCTGTTCTGCCAAGACTCATTTGCATGCTTCTCCAAACAGCAGAATTAATCCATTTAAAGGCAATGGACACTATCTGATCAGCCAGCACAGCCTTGGCTACTGTTAGAATGAAGCTATAGGAATTTGCTTCTGCTTTCCAGTAGTTCAGTATTTCTGCCAAAGGGTAGAGGGCACCATGTGTAACAGGTAGAAATGAAAGCAAGTTCTAGACCTTCTTGCTAGTCCTTTCCAGGGGCTGTCCATATTGCCCCCTGGGTGCTGGCAGTATAGTGCTGAAAGAACACATGTTTTGAAGCCTGGGGGAATGCAGATTTGCATCCTGTAAAAGCCCTTTACTAAAACTGGGAGAGGGAAATGTATTAATGCGGTACAGTGCTACACTGTGACCAGAAGAGAGTGAAAGTGTTCCAGGAGTTCAAGAACCAATCAACTGAGACCAACATGTGATTGTGAAACAAGAAGACAAAATCCATAGCCAACATTTCAGAATGAGATGACAGGGCTCCGTTAGATTGGGGTCATCTCTAACGTAAGTTAAGGGTAAACCAACTGTGATCAGTGGTGTAAAAGCTAGTGGATGAGTATACATCTTGGTTCCTCGCCCCACTGCTGGCTGTTGTAGCCTGATATGAGGGAGTAGAGTTTGACCCATGACCTATGTTAGCCAAGGTAAGCCTTTCTAAGAGCTCTGAGCAAACCCTCAGGGGCAGATCTTTTCAGTGTCTGCTAGTGCCCCAGCATGCTCAGAAAAGGTGGTGTTATGTTCAGTTGAGTGCTGTTAGCAGCAAGGCTGGAGGGCAAACTACCAAAACCCTCATGGCTGGGAAATAGGCAGCCAATTGGCAAAGGCTTATGAATACGTGCAATTTTCAGCATTGGTTGAATCTGCACTGTTTGGAGGCAGGCCCATCTCATGTGATGGTGAGTAACCCCAATCTGATTTTCCTGGCAAGTGGTGACTCCATGCCAGCATTATGAATTATCCAGGGCAAAGCAAGGTCAAGTGTTCAGGTAACACAGGTGTTCTTAAGTAATCCATGGACCATGAGTAGCTTTTGTGATTTCTTACCCTCTTCCCCTGCCCCTTATTTTTCTGTTGTTTTCATAGTTCACACAAGATCTCCCAGCTTCCAGGCCTAGCTCCTAGAAACTGGAAACAGCCTTCTCGGTCATGCACAAGTGGACTTGTCAATGGACTGTCAAAATGAATCAGCAAATTGTGTTCTCACCCTCCTTGATCATAAGGACCGACTGTATTTCATATCTTTTCATTCTTGAATGTTTGTAGCCATCCTAACAGAAGATACTATAGTTAGCAAGAAACACATAGGTGGCTTCCTTTTTTTTTGGTGCAGCAGCAAACAATAAATGCAACCTAGAGTCTAGATCACTACAACCTCCACCAAGAACAGGACACATTCAAGGAAATCCATCCAAGTGGCAGCATTCCAGAAGCAACCATGTTGCAACAAGTTGCATCTTACTTAATCTATCCCATTGGGCCAAGTCTTTTGTTCTGAGGAGATGGCATGTTCTTGCATTAAGTTGTTGACCTGGCTGACTATTATCAAACAGTTTCTCTTCAGACTCTGTAATGAACACTATTCAAATCACTTGAAATCAATTTACTGTCAAGATAAATAAAAAATAACTATGCTAGCAAACTGATGGTGTATGTGAGGTGACTATCTTAAGGCCTGGCTAAAATTCTGTCCACACTTAGTTGCTGAGCTGAAATTTTGTGGATGTCATCACTCCTGAAAGGAGGGAAGGCATGTTGACATAATGCCTGACAGGAGGCATGTTGGAGGCCACCATTCTGTCCAAAAGACACTGTGAAAGACCATAGGTTCAGGGCCTAACACTTGATCTGAGATGGACTGAATGTTGAGGCAAGGGATGCAAAGAAGAAATCCTTCTTCCATATCCCCATGCTGAATTTCAAGATCAGTTGTGAAGTTAATCGTATGGACCTTATGTTTTCCTACTGCAAAACCTCTGCTCCATGGTGGTCTACCTTGGTCTCCTGAGTCCTCCCATGTTTTCGCATTCTTCTCTCACAACATGTGTTTGGGCTAATTCCATCATTAAGCAAAAATCAGGATTTGGGCAGAGTGGATGACTATAAAATCATCTGTGGGAATATGGCATGAAATGACAGCCAGAGAGGTTCTTCCACTGCCTTCATGTTTGTTTTGAATAATGTGTTGTTCAGCCTTTATAGAATTCATCAGACCTCAAAGCAGTTACTGAGTTCTGAGAGAGAAATGTTGGTTTTGGTGGAATCATAATGGGAAATGGAGCTGCTATACAGCGTAGGGAGAGGAGCTGGGGCAGGTAGAGAAGGAGGGGTAATATCTTGATTTGAAGAGATTCTTGGAATCCAAAATTTGCAGAACCTATCTATTCCATAGGGAGGAGTGGAAAGTGTGAAACTTGCCTCTGTTCATTAGATGAGTTAAGGACTTAGTGTGCTTACTCTTCCTGTTTCTCTTCATCTTCTTCCCCTTCCTCCCTCCCTTTCCTTCAGTGCTATCTCATGACTCAGAGTGGGTGTATCACATGTAATTAGTCTAGATTGCTGTTCGTGTTGAAACAGCTACCTTGCAGAGCTATCTTTCATCAAGAAAAATCTGCCAACTGGATGACCTGCAGCAGATAGCTAGGTGACCTATTCCACTTGAGAGACGACTGTGCAGTTTGATGCTTGTTGGATTAGGAAGTGTGACCACAGTAATTAGCAGGAAATTTCTGAATCTGGATACAGCACGTTAAATGCAGGCTGGCCCTTAGGAAAGTCTGACCTTGGTAAATGAGAGTGGGCAGGCTGGGCTGGGGTGCAGAGATGAGACAGGCAGGAGAGGATCTGCAAGAGATGGATTTGATGTCGCAGAGCTTGTCACAGGCTCAGGCTGGCCATGCTTTTTTTCAGAGACTGCAAAAAGAATTGCTTGCAGCTCTGTGAGAGAGAAGGGTATGAGTTAAAACAGATTGACTTTCCTCCTCCAGCACACACGTGCTTCTTAAATACCAGGGGAGTACAAAGGGAGCAAGTCTTTAAAAAAAGATTTGTTCTATAGACTGCAAAGATGTGCGATTACTAGCAGTCGTACAATTTATGGGAGGCAAATGTGCATGTGGGGCTTTTATGAAGTGCAAGTAAAGCAAAAAGATAGAGGGAAGGAAAAGGCATGCTCTCCAAATGCCCATCTTTTCTATCAACAAATGTTGCCTTAGAGGCAAAAGCTTGGGTGTTTCTTTTTCCCTTGGTGTTCTGTGTGCTTGTATTAGTCACACCCATTTATTTTTGGCATAATTCATGCACTATTTGAAACTTGGCAAGGGTAGGGATGTTATGGCCAACAGTCAGTCTTGCTTCAGGAGTTTCTATGAATATGAATGCCTGAAGTTCACATAAGCTTACTCTGTTGCCATAGCAACAGATTTGTTGTGAAATCCTTGTATTTTAAAGGCTAGATTCTGTAAATTAACTTCATCTTCAGTAGGATGTGTGATGCTAGTGATTTCTGCATGTATTGTTTTCAGTGAAGTTGCGAATGCTAGGGGAACAGATAAATTCGAGGATTTGATGAAATTAGATTTAATCACAAACAATTCCAGCACTTAAGATCAAAGTAAACTAGTTTTGTGTCCCATCCGGAGAGGGGCTGAGTGGCCTCAACTCTAGCAGGGTTCAGAAAGAGTTGAAGGTGCTGAGCAACACAGCTCAAGATGCTGCAGAATTGTGCCTTGCACATAAATAGTGCAGAGCCTGCAGAGCATCCAGCACCTACGGGGATGTGTTCAGTTGTAAAACAACAGGATAGGAAGTGTCTCATAGAAACAGAATATTCCAAATTTGCTAGACATTGTTTTTTTAAGGGGTATATTAAAATATGTTTTTGTTTTTCTGCTTGCTCAGGGATGTTTGAGTCTCAGTTGACAAAGAGCCCTGTCCAGGCAAACCCCTGCACTGAAGTCCATATGTTCTGTGTGGAAATAGGGGTCATTGCAGGTTCAGGGTCTTACTGCCTCTTCATGAAGGGCCATCAAATACACATAATAAACTAACTTGGGAGTGGAGAGGAAGTAGGAGCTATTTTTTTTTTCTTCCTGCTGCTTTCTTTCAGTTGGACTAATCATGGTGTAATGTTAACTGTAGTAGGTTAACAACCCCAACCTCCCCAGATGCAAATGAGCTTTCCAGATAGATGGGATCCTTTTTAAAGAGATAGCAGAGCTTGATTTCCAGTTTGTCTGTAAGTCCCTGGGCCTCCCTGTGTTTGCAATTGTTGAAGTAAATGGAACCCCATGCAGTATGTAAAGCTAAACCTGTATTTGAGCCTTTGCAGGATCTAGGTCCAGAAATGCTCACACCAAGCATCTAAAAAAGGGGAAATGAACACCAAATTAATGGCTTTTCTTACTCTTTGACTTGGGTGCCTCTGGTATTTCAAGGGCTTAGAGGTTTATGGGATGCTAGGTCATTCCCATTCTGCTAAGGGAGTGTACCAGAGAAGGGGGCAAGTCCCTACAGGCTGAATGACCTTTTAGCAGTAGCTTAAGGGGATAGTTCTCTTTATGGAAGTGGGCTGACTTGCAAAACTGTATTTTTATACAAAGCTGTTTTCGGTTAGACCAGTACATAAAAGTATCTGAAGCACAAAACTTTGATTTTGTGGTTGCAGTCTTTAAATATTTAAAAATGACCAAAATCCTTTTAAGATTTGTTTCGCCTTTACTTAAAAACTGCTCCCCCAATTCCTGCCAGGTTTCACTTTTTATGCTGATTTTGCAGTCAGGCATGAAGTAAAGCTGTGGGATTTTGGGGTGGGAAAACAGAGGGTGCTGGGGACAAGAGGACAGGCTTAAGAATCTCTGAAAACTTTTTTTAAAAAAATATATCTTTGCTGGAGGTTTTGCAATAACCATGTACAATAAGCAATGTGCAGTCTTGCCAAAGCAATTATCTGATCTTCCTCTTAGAGTACAAAACAAACCTATTCACATATTCAACAATAGTCCAAATTACCAATGACATGTTTTCATTGCTATAGTCTAAAACAGGATGGTGGGTTGGAATAGTCTATCTTTTGTAAGGACTGCTGCTTTTCTTATAGTAAAAGGTGGATATGAGCTATATTTTAAGGGCACTCATAAGCTTTCTAAATCCAAGATGGGTGCCTGAACATTAAAGAAATGTATGAATGAAGCAAAGTATGTGCCTTTCGTAATTCATACAAAGAAAGACTCTTGAACAGTTTCACAGGGCGCATTTGGAGCTAGAAAGGGAAATTACAGATGAATCAGAATCACTGCTGATGGTTTTGCTTGCCATCTCTGAGATCAATGAATATGTATGCCTGTACTGCAGAGTGTGTAAAGCAGAGCTCAGAGCTGCCCTTAGGTACACACAGCTTGCTGGAGCCACCTTGGGACCGGCCTCCTTTTCTTCTGTCCATCTGCCCCCATCTTGTTAAGCTACGACCCGTCAGCTAACACAGGCATGCTTCCTGGGCTTAGAAAGTATCAGCTTTGCTCCTCGCCTGGCCACTGCCTGTGGGGGACAGTTCTACTGTAGTAGGTCCATACTGCTTTGTTTGTAACAAACAGACATGGAGAGATGTCTCCCTCCTTTTCCATTCATGTGCAGTGAATCTGTTCAGGAGACTGATCGGGCTGAAACTTAATCACTTCTTTTTTCTCTATTTGCTTTGGGTTATTTTCAGCTGTGCTGGCTCCTTAAACTGGTCCACATGTATGACCGCCAATAACAGTGCAAGGAAGGAGGCTGGATTATGTGACTTGCGTTACAGAGATGAAGACGGGATCAAAACCAGCTTGAGCATGAGCTACTGTGGAACCTTACCTTCAGGCTTGGATGCTTGAAGAGGGAGAGAATTTAGAAAAGGAAGGACAGGGTTGCAAACAGAGTTGAGTTCTGCATGTAAAGGCATGGGGAATTTAAGTCATAGGGTGGAGAGACAGCCCACACATTGCTGGGGTCTTTGCTCAAGGTATGCAGGTTATGTCTTAGAAGCGGAAGGGGGGGTGTGAGGGTTTGGGAGGGCACCCTTGTTTCAGGCCAGCTCTGGCTGAGATACTGAGCTGGCTTCTCCTTAAGGTTAGATTAGCTTGCACAGAGACCTGAGCTATCATAGCAAGTATGCTTTGACACCCAACCTGTCTAAGTCACAGTTCCCAGACAGAAACGTCCCTCGGAGTGCCAAAGAGGTGGATAAAATGAGAGGATTTCAGGACTGTTCTTTTTTAGGTGGTGCCCAGTTGCTGTGCTCATGGTACACAAACAAAACTGGAGGCCAAGATGAGTCTAACATAAAGGTCTTACACAAGCTTGTCCTTAGTCTGCCTGGTGTGTGGCTACCTGCCTCTGGGTGCAGGTACAAGGCATGTGCTGAAGCTTAGAGAGAGACATCCCAAAGCATCCTTTGCAGTGCTGACTGCTTGTGTGAGTTGACTGAGAGCTATAGCTCACCGTGCTTCTGGAGCAGGAGCGTTTGCTGCTTTTAGCCAGTACCAGAGAGGATTAGTAGATCATCCCTCAGACTGTTCCACACTATGTTGTGTCCATTAGGTTTCCGCACAGACAGAGAAACTGTTGGCTTTCCAAGGCGTGGATCTTGGCTTCCCCTTGAAACGTCTTGATAGGCAGCCTGACCCCATTCAAAGATGGGGGGTGGCGTATGAGACTTCTGGCTCCCTTAAAGGAAACAAACGCAACGAGGCTTCAGTATAATGACAAATTACTATCAGGATCAGGAGGCAGGCAATGCTCTGCATATTATAATGTGGTGAAAGTAGCTCTACTGGCTCCTGTCTCTGGCTTATTTTGACATTTTCTGGCAAAGTAACACTGTGATCCCCCCCTCCTTCTTTCCCCTCCCCATTATTTGCTTTGTATGTTTAATTGGCAAATTGGAGAAAGTGTGGAAGCTTGGAAGGTTGCTTTGCCCAAAGCTTGACTTTCTAACAAACAGCTGGCCCCAGCTCCAGGTCCCCATAGTTTGCTCTGGACACTTAAAGGAAATGCATACTTTGCAAGTGGTCCATTGAATGTCACTGTGATACTCTGGAGAAATTCAGCTCTAATGAGGTTTGTCTGGTTGCAAACAAGATGAATTGAAAGCAGTTTGGAATTTTCAATTTTTTTTTTTTTTTCCAGTTTGGGATGCTGAGCTCATCTCTTATTCTAATGTAATTTCTTAAGCACAGAGGTATCTTGTCCTCACTTACTCCTTTGGATGACCTGGGAAATAGTATCAGTTTAAGGGGCTTGCTAGGTTTAGCTTATTGGTTTCTTTATTTTTCCTTTGGGACAGAGAAAGGTCTATGGAAAAATACTGCTGGCTTACCTGTTTTAGGATATACTATGTCTGTAAAGTGTAGTATTACACAGGGCTTGCCATCACTGGACTGTCTGTACCGTATTAGGTATATTGGTGTATATGTATATTGGCTATATATAGGTATATAATATAATATACTATATTAAGTATACTGCCCTCACTATACCTAATTATCATCTGGGAGAAAGGTGAAAAGGCCTCACTAAGGTTGTGCAAAAAAAGAAGTAGATGAGCAGTAAGAGGTACTGGATCCCCTTGGGCTGGTCTCCTACTCACTGAGCAAGATGAAGCAGCAGTACAAGGAGTAACTGAAAAGAAGTGGTGATCAAGGGCAAATGGACTGCGAACACAATGCCCGTAATTAGCGAGACAAGTATTTTTTTTCACATGACTGTTATTGCTAATGAGAACAGTTATTTTTCTCCACTTCTTGAATTGTAAGTTTTAGGGGGGAGTAGAAACAGCTAAAAAGTACTGATCAGTGAGCAAAGGGAGAGAGATGTTGTCTCTCTTAGGTAGTACAGTCTTGTTCTGTTTCTGGGTTCAGACTTTCTGAATCCGATTCTGGGCTGATGCTGCCAGGGCAGAAGAGGCATGCAAGCAAAACCAGAGCCAGCAGCTGAAGTAGCACAGGGCAGGAGCCAGTTACCCATCCTCGGCCTCTAAACACTGCAGGGAGGCGGCTGCAGGAGTTGTGGGGCAAGGAGTGTGACCTGTGGGGGTTCCAGGCAGAACCACTGCTACTCTGAGTTAGAAAAAGTGCTATCCCACATGTCCCTTTCCAAGGTAGGTAGCTACACTGGATGAAGGAGTCTTCCCTCTTAGCTTCCCATCAGTTTAATACCTGTGGGCCCAATGATAGGGGTTTAATTAATTTCCTTCCCTTCCCATCTATTGTCTGAACTGTATGTGAGGTCACTGCCTGGACTGGTGTAAGTCCAAACAAGCCCACTTAAGTTAACTTCACTGTTCAGTTAAGCAATTGTTAACAAGCCTTGCCCTTGTAACTTGGGTCATTTTTACTAGGACTTGCTGCTGGTTTATTTAGCCTGACTTATTTAGACCAGAACTTAACTGTTGCATGACCTGCCCACTTTTACTGCCTTCTAGCAGAGGTGGAAGGGTGAGCAGTGACTGAGGGAGGTCCTCTGTGATCAGAAGAGAATATAGGAGATCAGTGGAAGTCATACCATTGCTCTTCTATAAAAGTGTCAGCATTAAGGGTGTGTATGAATTTACTTTTGTTAGTTTATGAAACAAATACCACATCTAAAATCAGGACAGAGAGTGTTGACCAGTTTTGGGAATAATACATTTAATCATGTTGTCTGACCTGTGGTATATATGCATGCACAAGCACTTAGTCCCCAAGGTGGTACCATACTTTGAACATCGCTAATTTCTGCTGTTGAAAGTTAAGCTAATTCAGATGAGTCAAAATCCTCCCTTAGACTGTGTCTGTGCGTGGGCAGTTACCACAGCTCAGCTGATGCTCAATGCCTTGAAAGTGTGCCTGATCCCCGAGACTCTCATCATACAAAAATTGGGAAAAATCTGTGTCAGGCAAGCTGTCTTATTGCTGTGCTTAATATCAGGTCTCAGTCGTAATGGATACTTGTTGGTACCACTGGAGTATAGAGATAGCACACTGCATCCCTTTGAAGTTCCACTTACTGTCCTCCTGGAAGTATGGGGAGCTGTGGTCATGAATAACATAGAGTCCACAGTGCATTTTGCAGAGCAAGGATATATTCCTTCTTGTCCTTGTCGAACACTTCGCTTTGCAAGCAGTCAAGAGTCCTGGTGACTACATCTACCAACCCATCCAATAATGCAGAAACCCATTTCTAACCTGGAAGGACTGCTGGAAGATTTTCTGTCATGGGATTTCAATTTTCCCATTTGCCCGAGATCAATATCCCTCCAAATTCTTCACTGGTGAAAACTGAGCCACAATATGATCAGGGAACTGTATCACTTGGAAAGCTGATGCTGGGGAAATCCATCTTGACCAACAGAGCTGGGAGTGTCCTGTGTGGTTGTATTCTGCACACAACTTTACAAAATAGCACTTAAAATTCTTTACAACCTCAAGAGCACTTTGCAAGCATTGACTAATCCTGGTAGTGCCACCCCCTGTGGGGAGATACTAAAACAGGTGGTATTATTCTCAATTTTAAATTAAGAAGATTACATTAGTGTAGTTAAGTGGGCTAATCCCAGACTGCCCAATGCAGATACAAACCTTGGTTCCTGCCTCTGTATTTGATGACACCCTTAAAACTACTACTTCAGCCTGCATCTTGGAGCAGGTAGGTTCTGCAGGTGAGAGACCATGACTACAGGGAAAGTCAAAGCTCTGCAGGGGCCATTTTGCAATACAAAAAGAGTCACAGCCCCATTAAATACCATCGTGTCCTGGTTAGGTCACAGAAAGCAAATGTCTCCAGCCAAGCCTTTGTGCATGACTAACTGCTTTGAAGAAGTAAAAGCTCACTGTATCCTGCTATACAATAAGCCTCTAGCTGGACTCTAATTAGGCAAATGCTATTCCACATCAGCCCGGAAACTTGGGCTCAGTGTGGATTCAATTCTTTTCCCGTAGGAACCAGATGAAGTGAAATCTCTGGCTTCAGGTTGCCTCAAGGTCCATGTCTTTTGGGGCTGAATTGCAGCTTCAGTCATTAGAAAAACTCCTTTTGACTGAAGTATTTCTGTGACACCATCTCTTTCTGGAATCAATGTAAAAATATAAGAGAAAACAAAACAACTGCAGCTCCTGAGTCTGGTTGCATTTCTTTTTCCCCAGAGAACGGAGGAATTTGGGCACATGAGCTGTCTGGCCTGGAAGCAACTGGCGGTGTTTCAAATACATGGACATCTTTCCAGTTTTCGAAGAAGCTGTGTGTGGGTTGGAAAGAGAGCTGACTGCTTCCGACTGATAGATGGGCTTGGGAAATTCTGCCCTTGTTTTTAGATATTTTCAAATATTTGGAGAACAATATTAAAACAAATGACTGACAAAATGATGATTACACTTTTCAGTATTTCCATGATTGTACAATAAGGACAGCACATGAAGAAGGAGCTGAAAGTTACATTATCGTTGTAGGAGCAGCAAAAGTGTCAACATTGATTTAAGAACAAAGTCACACAGACAATTTTATTTGTTCCTGATCCTCCTCTGCAATACTTCAGTCTGTTTACACAACGCTACCCAGACTGACATTTCCTATGTGTGTCCAAATTAGTTTAATTTAAAATTGCAATGCATATTGAAGACAGAGAATTACAGCTGATATGCAGTAATCTTCCAGAAATTCACCATTGCTACTGATTAGCTTTTATTAGCGCCACTAACAACTGAATTCAAACAGAATGTTATTTCAGATCACATTAAACTGATGAGGAGTGCAACATTTCTATTGTTTGGAGCTGACACAGATCCACTGGAAAAATGATTCCCTGCGAGGTACAGATGGATTTTTCAGCAAATCAGAACACAAAATGTGTTTGTTTTAGGCTCAATATTCTAGACCAAGAAAATACCCTGAACTGTGTCACATTGTCTTTTGAAAAGGTATGTTTCCAAAATCAGGGGGGAAAAGTATTCTGGATAATAAATAAATCCTTTCAGCTTCAAAGAGTCCACTGTGGTAAGGATGAATGAAAACACAGAGTTTAGGAATATGAGGAAAGTGGTTTAAGTAACAAGACTGAATAGCAAAGCCCATCAAAGCCATTAAGGCATAAACCAACAGATTTTAAAAAGTGAGAGTTGAAGATTATTTAGCATGGTGTGGAGGCTTTGCAGAACCCATTTCAAATGAGGATGGAACAAAAGAATGAGCAATTGCAGCTTTAGGGGAGATTTATTTCAGTGCAAGGGAAAACACTTGCTCTCTGATACCAATTAACCAACAAGAGGACGGCGTCACAAGCCCCCGATATTAAAAATGTAAATCCCAAGCCCAAGGGTGCCTGAAATGCAGGTCATACAATTTGAGGAGAGAATGCATAAAGAGATAACGAGACTTGTATTCAGACCACATCGGCTGCCTGATTATCTCCTTGCCTTCTGCCTATTCTGCTAGCTTACAATAGGAGAGTGTCAGGAGAGAGGAGCAGGAGGCTCCACGGGTGCACAGGATCACCTTTGGGAAGTGGGCTGAAGTTGATCAACTGTATGCCACAAAGGTTAGGAAAACAGAAGATTAAGACCTGATATGGTACTAAGAGGCAAACAGGTGAGGGAGAGCAACATAAAGGAATTGTGGCACAGTTTTTGTACCCTACGACCCTGCGGCTTTGTGTGGGGCTTTAAATCGGTGGTTCCCATCAGAGGGCATGCCAGGAGGCTTTCTGAGCCTTTTGGAGAGTTAGGATGCATTTGCTTACTCTCACAAGGGGTCATGACCTCAGCTGAGACCATGACATCCAGAAGGAGGGTTTCAGGTTGTCATGAGCAGCATGGGAATCCCTCTGCAAATGTGCTGTTTGCAACTCAAAAGACAGCATGAGCCAGATGGAACACAAGGATTCTGGCTGGGAAACTTTGGACCAGCTGCTTGCCATGTTCAAGGGGGCTGTGGACTTGAGTGGGAAAGCTAAAGTGAAGCATCTTTATTAGTACTGAGGCAATTAGGGCCCACATTGTCCCCCCGAGGATCTGCCTGAACTGGAAAGCTGGATCTGGAATCTCTCAGGCCTTGGGCTTGGGTCCAAGTGAGGCAACGTGGACTATTTTGATCATACCAGCTCATTTCCATGCTGTCAGGGCAAGAGGTGAATGGTGATGGGTAGGTGAACTGAGGTTCTAGCACTAGGAGAATCATATCCTCATTCTCCTAGATTTAGTATTAAAGGTAAAAGCCTTTTAATGTAGTTTCCACGTAATTGTTGTGGTTGATAGTAACAATCTGATGCTAGAGAAGAAGAGGCAATATTGCAAACGCTAGAATATGGCCTCAAACACAAGACTGTACTGCTATAAAAGAACCTTGTATCACAGAAATGCTATTTTTAATGTCTGTAGGTGTTTCTTCATTATATTAAGTAGACATGTTGCCGCAAGACAGGGCTGCCTTTGATTTATGGAAAAGAGATTGTGGTTGGAATTAAACGAAAATTCATAGGAAAATGAATCTAAATAAGAATAATTGAAGAGATTCATGGTTCATTTGCGCTTATATTCATCATGCCTATTGTCTGAAGAAATACACTTATTTAAAGCCAAATGACAGATTATAATTTACTAACTTTGCATTCATGACATCACTGTATTGTCTATTCCATAATCAGAAATGTTAAGCCTGAGCAGTAATTTTTGCAAAATACTATTATAGAGTTATAAATGTCATTAAACAATAGACTGAGGTAGTGTCTTGTAACTTCAATCTCTGGATTAAAAAAATTACACGGATTTAAAGTATTCTCTTTAGAACCAAAGCCTTCGCACTGTCTTTTCCATTGCTATTATGCAGTAAGTTGCGTTTAATTTGCATCTATTTTCCACTTGTTTTAGAGTCTCATCTGTAACTTTTATTTCTTCTTTACATTTTAAAAGTCTTCTTCTTCAGTTCTAGTAGAATATTATTTGAAGGTCCACAGCTTTTCCTTGGGCAATGTTAGAAGTGGATTTACAGTACTGCTGGGCAATCTGAAGTTTGTAAGAGCAGAAGCGGTAGTGGAGAAGGAAGCAGATACTCTGGTTCAGAAAGCCTGGTTAGTAAGACTGTGTTAGGTTATAATAATTGCATTTACCTTCCAAAAAAAAACCTGGGTATTTTTGCAGAGTCTATAGCAATTTAATTTCTAGGAGCATCATTTTTGCTGCTCTTGGACTTTGAGCAGATTCTATTCCATATTATAACGTACAATGCAAAAGCTGTCCAGAACTGGGATCTTCACTGTTTGAATCATACCTCTCCCCCATCTAAAGTCATTCTGTATGTTGGCAGTATGCCTCAAGGACGCTTTGACCGTGTCAAAAACTGAAGCAGGGAGTTCAGTTAGCAGCTTGAGGAGGCTTGTTAGAGGAAAAATCAGATACTTCAGTCCTGTTTCCTACAATCTCCCCAGTGTGATGGTGAGGTGACAAAGCTTTGAGTGGCAGATCAAGTCTTTAATGATCTCTGTTTAAAGCTTGTAGTTTGTCTTTCTTTTCTAGAAGTGCTTCTCCTTCAGAAACATTTGAAACGTTGTACATGCTGTTGAAGGCTTAGGTTATTCTTCATACTGGCCACTAGAGAGAGCAAGTGGCCAAGGTAATGCTTTGCTTAAGTACTGTAAAATGTTTTGAGTTGAAAAGAATACAGCCACCCCCCGGACCAAGCAATCAAATGCCGTTAGATGCTCTGTCCATTTTTACATATTTTCTCTTTCTTAATACAAAGGTGTGGCTTGGAGACTTCATCCCAAATAATTAAATCTTTCCGTTTCCCTGACCAAAGCTGAGCAATTGATACCAACGCATATTTCTCCCTCTGATGGAGCAGTAAATTTCAGTTGTTGCAATGCTCTTAATACAGCTCATTGTTCCTGTGGGCAGAGCTCACATTAGATCTTAGCAGTCTTGCTGGAGAGATCTGAGGATTTTACTAGTGGTCTGCAGTATTTCCCAAAACGTTATAGTGGGAACATTTCTACATTTCTTCCAGTGCTGAGGTGGCACACATAGGTTTTTAAAGATTTCGGTAGTAGTTGCACTCGCTCATGTTATTACATATGTGATGAGCTTCTGTTGTTCACATTCAGTGCTGGGCAAGAGATAAAGGGGACTCCTTTCAGTAGGGCTAATATGCTTCAGAGAAGGATTTTCTTGTTCTTACTGAAAGGCCCCTAATCAAGAAGCTGAAGAAATGGGGTGAGAAGTTTAAGGGTTTTCCTTAAACTCATTGCAATCTTAACCCACAGTTTAATATCCAGCTGGGATTTCTTCTTATCACAGAAGCAACATTTTACAAATTATTTACCCTAGCAAATAACCAGGCAGGCATGTTAAGAATGGCTGTAGTGCCACACAAGCGTGGGCTGTGAAACAAAGGAACTTGCCAGTGCCTGAGATCCTGTCTCAAAATTGTAATTGCTTAGGGAAAGTGATTCTCTACTTCATAAAATGTTATGTACTGTGAAGTGAGTGACTCATCAATATGGGGATATTACCACTAACTCTTAATGCAACTCTCCCCTCTAAGGGCAGAAAAGCTGGGGCCTGATTCTGTTCCCATTAGAAATTATGGGAGTTTTGGAGACGATTTCAATGGAGACTGGATCAGACCCTGGTTATTTTTATGGGATGAATGTCCTATGCATTCAGGGCTTATGCCATTACAAAGACTTATGTTTGTAATAAGAGACATATTGCTTTGGATACAAATACAGCCATGAGTATCGAATAAAAAAAAATATTTAAGCACATTGAGCCGAATTTGTCCCTGTTGCAACTCCAAAAACTTAATAGAATTACACCAGGGATAGCATAGGAGGAATTGATACTTCTCCCTCTGACGGAGCAGTAAATTTCAGTTGTTGCAATGCTCTTAGTACAGCCCATTGTTCCTGTGGGCAGAGCTCACGTTACATCTTAGCAGTCTTGCTGGAGAGAAGGTTATGCAGCAGATCATCATATGGAGCGGTGCCATCACATGGCATGTACAGGACAACCAGGTGATAGGCCCCAGAAGCGTGGCTTTATGAAGGGCAGGTCCTGCTTGACCAACCTGATCTCCTTCTGTGACAAGGCGACCCATTTAGTGGATGAGGGAAAGGCTGTGGATGTTGTCTACCTAGACTAGTAAAACTTTTGACACCGTTTCCCACAACATTCTCATAGAGAAACTGGCTGCTCACAGCTTGGACAGGTGTACTCTTTGCTGGGGAAAAAAAACTGGCTGGATGTCTGGGCCCAGAGGGTGGTGGTGAGTGGAGTTGAATTCAGTTGGTGGCTGATCACAATTGGTGTTCCCCAGGGCTCAGTATTGGGGCCAGTTCCATTTAATATCTTTATCAATGATCTGGACAAGGGGGATTGAGTGCACCCTCAGTAAGTTGGCAGACACCACCAAGTCGGGCAGGAGTGTTGATCTGCTTGAGGGTGGGAAGGTCTCAGCAGAAGTCTGTAGAGGGATCTGACCAGGCTGGATTGATGGGCTGAGGCCAATTGTGTGAGGTCCAACAAGGCTCAGTGCTGGGTCCTGCACCGGGGTCACAGCAACCCAATGCAATGCTACTGGTTTGGGGCAGAGTGGCTGAAAAGCTGCCTGGTAGAAAAGGACCTGGGGATGTTGGTTGACAGCCAGATGAATGTGAGCTGTCAGTGTGCCCAGGTGGCCAAGAAGGCCAACAGCATCCTGGCTTGTACCAGAAACAGTGTGACCAGCAGGAATAGGGAAGTGATTGTCCCCCCGTACTTGGCAGCGGTAAGGCTGCACCTTGAATACTGTATTCAGTTTTGGGCCCTTCACTACAAGAAAGACATTTAAGTGCTGGAGTGTGTCCAGAGAAGGGCAACGGAGCTGGTGAAGGGTCTGGAGCACAAGTCTGATGAGGTGCGGCTGAGGGAACTGGGGTTGTTTAGCCTGGAGAATGGGAGGCTGACGGGAGACCTTACCATTCTCTACAACTACCTGAAGGGAGGTTGTAGAGAGGTGGGTGTTGGTCTCTTTTCCCAACTAACAAATGATAGGACAAGAGGAAATGGCCTCAGGTTGTGCCAGGGCAGGTTTAGATTGGATATTAGGAAAAATTTCTTCACCAGAAGGGTTGTCAAGCATTGGGACAGGCTGCCCAGGGAAGTGGTTGAGTCACCATCCCTGGAGGTTTTCAAAAGATGTGTAGATGTGGCACGTAGGGACATGGTTTAGGGGTCGACTTGGCAGTGCTAGGTTAACAGTTGGATTAGATGAACTTAAAGGTCTTTTCCAACCTAAACGATTCTATGATTCTGTAGGAGTAGCATAGTAATATAAGTAATTGGTAATGCAATAGGCTTTTAATTGTCCTAATCTAACCTCTAATCCCTCACTCCCAAATTTACTGATAGCAAACATGAGTATTCAGAAAACCAGTCACTCCAGTTGCTGCAAAGGGAATACTATGTATACTAGTCATAGTATGACTATGACTAATACAACGTGATATGACAGAAGATTCTTTCTGGGTCCTCATGCATGGGGAGCCCAAAAATCAGTTGTTATTAAATATGTGCATGTTTTAGAAGATTCTCCTGTCACGTGATTTGCAGTGTCCCACTTTATGACTTCCATTCCTACAGTCTCTGAGAATCCCTGTTTGCCTTTACAAATACGCTTTGAAGTCCTGTGGTTCTTATTGTGTGCATGAGGAATTTAAGCACAAAGAAACAGGAGGATGAGATTCACAGAGCACCTCACCCTACAAATGCAAGTCAAGGGAGGAGAAGTCTGAAAGCTTACATGAGGTGCAGAATGGAAAGTCTCTCAGAGCCCATGTGCAGGAAAAGCAAGGTGAGGAGATGTAGTAGAATCCAGGTCAGCTGAGAGCTGAGGGAAAGGGGGACTAATCCTGCCTGATACTTTGCAGGCTCTGGCTCACAGGTGTCCTCAGTCCAACAGTGAAATGGTCTCAAATCTTTTGTCCTTAAACCTGAGCAGCCCATGGATTTGAGAGTACAGGTGAGTCACTGTTCATTTACTTTAATTGTGAACAGACCTCAGCATTGTCTGTAAGGAAGAATTGTTTTTAAAGCCAATTGCCTATGTTTTTTGCTGATCTATAAAGACAGCGTGTGCCAGGAGTATAAAGCTATATATACTGAAATGGTAAATGCTCACATGGGTCATGAATGTTAAGGTGCAGAGGGCAGTCCTGAAGTTTAAAAAAAGCCAGTCTGTCTTATTTTGAGGTCTCAGTGGAGTTTGGGTATGACATTAATTTTGTTAAGCTGCTGTCTGCTCTCCCTGGAGGAGAATGTTATGTCTCCATCCAGATACTGGCATATCCCTATTTTTATGCCAGCTCTGCCAGAGTTACAAAGTTTTAGTCAAGCATGATGAGACATGACAGGGCACACTTTATTGAATAATAATGCCTGCCTAAGTGCATTTTCCATCTGCATTCAAATGCAATGCATTTGAAGTAAAGCAGCAATTCCAAAACATGTTTTTGTGTGTCTACAGTAATGGGTACCTCATTACTGTTTACATGTTATGCAAATTAAGGAACAAGAAGCAACAGTATTAATATTAGAAAAATACCTAACTGCTGCAGAAAGCAATTCTCAGCAGAAACTGATAACTTTATATTTGGAGGAATTTTTTTTTCTTAGCATTTTCCTCCTTCCCTTCTGTATTTTTAAAGCATTTATATTATTTAAAATGGATCTTTATACACTAGAGGTCTTTAGGAACCTGCAGGAAACGAAAGCCTGTAGCAGCCCTTCCGATGCTGACAGTTTAAACCTAAGAAGCTCTGACATTACTGGGAATCCTTTTGAAGTGGCTGCAGCTTGAGGAAAATCCAGCTGTTCCAGAAAAGGAGACTTTTCAATTAAACAACATCTTCCTTTCGATCAAAGATTGATTTTTAAAGACTTTTAAATTGGCTTTACACTGTTGGTATTAAGCAAGGACTGGATTTCACCTCTTGCCTTTCAGGGCTGGAGAGCCAAGCCCCACTTGGGCTTTATGCCAGATGGTTAGCAGACTAGAACCAGAGGGATGGGTTATTTCTTTTAATGGAGGAAAAAGAATTGGCAGCAGGAGTGAGCTTATTAAATTGTCTCGGTCTGCTTTTATTAATGTGTTTGCAGAGTCGGCAGGTAGACTCACAACTGAGAGAATTTCACCAGCAAAACAGCCTGTTTCTAGCATGGGCTCTCTTGTGGTGTTTCCAAGCTCCTGGCTGAGCTTAATGCTCCCTTCTTCCTGCCAGGTATAGAGGCCCTTTTATTTGCTGACCCCAAATTTGGTTTCTGTCTTCCAACTTACTTGCAGCTCCATGTGTGTTTTACTGTGTTGCAAACCTGTTAACGTTTCTACTGTAGGCAGCTGAGCCAACTCCTCACTAACACATCCACTGCCTATTAAGGAACCATTTCAAAAGAGGTAGCACACCTCTGAGCCACCTTTTTGTTGATATTTCTATATCTGCCTTGAAGGTATCTATGTAAATGTTACCACAGAGGAGCATTTAAATTGAGCTGCTTCTTCCTTGTAACTGAAGGACAGAAAGGTTTTTCCTTGCATTTTCTCCCTGCATCTTACCCCCTATTTTGCTTATGTCCATTTGTGTCCTTCCTTCTCTGTTGTGATACTCTTTGCTATATTTCTCACCAAGCCTCTGAAGGAGACAATACCAGGAGACCCTTTCTACAGCCTCTATTGCGAAAGACAGCTCACATGTGACGTACAGCCAGAAAGAGAGGGCATAGGAGAAAGATGGGTTCCCCCTTCAGCTTGGGGCGCTGGAATTAATAAAGACCTTTTTTTCTTTGATGTTGCCCCTCTCTGTGGTAGCTTGAGGGTATTTGAGTTCAGATGTGCTATGCAATGTTTTAGTGTTAGTTGTTGAATTGGATGTAGTGAGACTTAATAGTGACTGAGTGAGTAGTAGTAGTAGTGACTAAACGATTCGGTGAGCCTGAGTACTGACATAGGCTACCCAAAAGGTCAGCTCTTTGAAGCCTCTTGTAACAGCAACTGATAACAGGATTTTCTGGGAAGATCAGATTCTGTTTCTCATGTGCTTGGTGCTTGGCTTCTCTGTATCTCCTCAGGAAGAGCTCATCCCACAGATGCTCTACGGTTAAAGGATTGCCCCTGGACTGAATATGGAAGGCTGTTTCCTGCCGTGTAACAGAGGAACAGGGTCCTGCCTCCTTTCTGCCCTGCACACCCCTACACCCAACAAAGGAAAAGCTATCACTTTACAAGCAGATACACTGTCTGCCTTTTCAGACAGTGGTGCAATCCATTGGGTCCATTTTATAGCTGAATGTGGGCTACCGGCCCTTTTAACTTGCAATGAAGTTCACCAAACAGTTCGCTTAGGTACTGAGTTGAATCTCTTAAACTGAGACTTTAACCTTGTTAGTCTTTCGCTTAGGTCTTGGTGAGAAAGTTTGTCAGAAGACTGAGCAACTCAGAGAAGTTTGTCATGTGCTATGCATTTTAGATTTTTTGGTAGCTCCAATTTATTACTGAGTCTGGAGTGGGGAGAGCCAATCTGAATTTGCCTGGATCCACAGGAGTGCTCAGGGAGATGCTTCTCTGCTGTGGTCCAGGATGGTACAAGCAGTTCCTTCAGCACTATGGATAGTTTTGTAGTCTTATGGATAGTTTTGTGATCCTTGTATGAGCCATCAATAAATCATCTTAGCTGCAGGGTTCTTGAGGGCCTTTCATTAGCATGTATGCACCATAGTTTCCCAACTGTCCTTTGTGTTTTTCCTTCCTTCCTATTGAATGACCATTTTCCTAGCCCTTGGCTTTGAGGACCTCACCTTCTTAAGCTTTGGCTCCCACACAGGAGCAGACATAGAAGAAAAAGATCTTGGGGAAATTCTAGAAAATTACCTGTCCAGAACTGAGTCAGGTTCTTTTTGATTTGAGAAAGACTTCTTTCCTTCTGTTAGAAGGAGATCAGGATCTCAGTTTTACACCAGCTCTCAGTTTGCACTGATGGAAGGATCTGGTAGCACTGCTGTATGCCCAGGGTACAACAGCAGTGGAGCAGTCCACAGTGCTCTAGCAGAAATTAAGAATATGCTGAATTAAGAACATGCTTTAATCCCTGTTTTGCCTTAGCTGCAGAACTTGGCAGGATAGTTTGTCAATGCACAGTTGCCTATGATATTTCTTGCATCTGACTGCGCTTCAATGAGCAGAGAACTTCCTGCTGCCCCCCTACCCCCACACACTTCTCCCCATCCTCTGCCTTGATGATCCCATGGGTTTGAAGCTTAGCTGTGGAAGTAATTTTTTTTCTAGTGGGATGCTTGTCAGATCCTGTCAGCTACAAATTGCTCTACGGAAGGTGCAGAAATAGAAATCCTTACCTGTTGTGGTAGTGGGCTTTTTTCCTCTCTGAATCACAAGACAATCATTTGCAGTAATTCTCCCAACAACTCTCAGTGCAATTTAACATACTGGATGTTTTCTGGTCTTTTATCTGCACTATCAGCTGGCACCAGCTGATTTGGAAGGAGTGTAACTGCCCAGTGCATTGGTAGCGATGGAGTGTGCTGTTTAGGGTGGAAGATGTCAGTGTGAAGTGAGGAGAAAACCACAGAAACTTCATAACCGTGGCATAAGGGTTTATATTTTAAACAGGTTTCCACTCAGTTTTTCTGCTTATTCTGTGTCCCAAGTGTATCTGGTCTTGGGAAAAAAGAACAGAAAGAACTGTGATATCTACTAATTTATTTTTTTCCTTGGGGTGACTTTCAGCAGAGATATAACTTGGTACAGCATATGGATGAAAGCCAGTTTGGTCAGCTTGCATGGAGAAGTGAGTGGCACAAGGCCTCTGTAGGCATGGAGGAATCCGGGAGAAATGTGTTTGCTTATGGCCAAGATACACAAATTCAGAGACTTCACTGATGGTTTGCAGCAAATGCATGTGCTAGAAATCCCCAGACTTTTGTTCTTGCACATAATCCTGGCAGCAGAGCTGGCAGTGCAGTTGGTATTTGTCTTACATGTGTAGAAGTGTGAGGAGATGGAGAGAGAAGACTCCACTGAGGGTAAAAAAAAAGGCTTCGGAGAAAAGTTATGATTATCCTTGTGTTGAATATTTAAAAAGACAGGCAAAAAATGTCTTCAGTTAGAATTACTCACAAGAGCATATTTCTTCTTGTAGGCTCATATAGCAAGTAGCAAATATATATTTAAAAAAAAAAAAAAGATGTAAAAAACATCCTAAAGCCATGTATTGCTTTCAGGTACTTCTGGAGCTCTTCCTCTAATCAGGTCTATTTTGGATTTGTCTTTGCTTCTTTTCAGTTCTCAGGTAACAGAGGCACATCTGATTCAGCTGTTAAGGCCTGGAAACCCATTCATAGGTAAAAATGCAGGCTTATTGCAAAGGGACCAACTCCAGCCCTTGTAGTGAGAGTGTTGCTCACTTAATACTGCTGCTGTTGTGTCACTCAATACTGCTGCTGTTGTGTCCAAGGCTCTGCAAGCAGCTGTGAGAGCTGAAAACAATCCAGATGTTTTTTCCCCACTGTCATTACTCTGCCTGCAAAAGGGATTGTATGCATTGTCCCTAATCTGTTAAAGGTAAAGCCAGATGGGTTGGTTTAAACCAGGATTATTAACCAATGATCGGTTTATTGATTACTGGGTTAGCAAATGATAGTTGAAAATGATTCAAACTTCTATGAAAGTGTGTGAGGGGGCCATTTTCAGGCAAGGTGATGTCATCCCTTGAGGATACACAGAAAATACCTTGAGGAAGGAGTTTGCAGTTAATGTCTTTCCTCCTTTCCTGACCAGGAGAGTGTCATGGCTGTTTGTACCCAGGAACTCCTTGGATGGCAAAGGGAAAGTGAGGTGAATGTTTGAAGCTTGCCTTGCTGAGGTGTTGCCAGACACCTCAGGCTTGGAGAGCTTCTGAATTGAAATAGCTGGTGAGTAGGGTTGGCTGAATGTGTGTGTGTTTATGTGTTGATGCTGGGGTTGGGTTTTGGTGGCAAGGTGGATTTGGCAGCAGATATGAGAAATCACATATTAGGGAAAGAGGGAAGGAGAGCAGAGATGGATGTAGTTGTCTCAAGCTCACAATGGAACAGGAAGGCAATGCTCAAACACAGCCATTGGTAGTTACTGGAACACAAAATGAACAACATTAGCTTAAACAGATGATTTGAGCTGAGCAATTTGTCGTTGCTAGATGTAGATTTGGGGAGAGCTTTCATGATGAGCCTTTTTGCCAGTGGGTGTATACAGGTGGGACTCACTTCAGACAAGTGACTAACAGTCACCAGGTAATGAGAATGTCCCCAGATGGCACAGCCAGCTCTGGAAGAGGGTGTTTGCAGCAAACTGGTAGAGCTTGTGCTGGGTTGTGCTGTCATGAAAAACCTACTGATCCCTGTGCTCCCCACTCCCAGCAATCTCAAGTGAGGCATGTTGGAAGAATATAGTGATGCAGACCTGACTGTAACAAACATAGACCCAGGTTACAGTGAGATCAAGTGACTGGCCAAAGGTTTGAGGAAATAAACGCTTATCTCCAGAACTTCAGTTCCAGCCTCTAACTAGCCCTCATCCCTCCTGGACAGCTGTCTTCTACTGAGAATTCCTGTCCGTGGCAGGGTGAATTTAATCAATCAGTGTTTGTCCTTTGATAAATAGAATGCTCAAAGAATGAAAGGCTCCTGGAGGAACAGATGGCAAAGTTTCAGTTTACCTTTTGGAGCAGTAGGTTTGCTGCTTTGGGGTAGAGCTTTTGGAGGTACCACTAGGAGTTACAAAGCCCAAGCTAGCAGCAGAGCCTGTTGTTCTTGTGCAACAGTTACTGTGGGGTGCTTAGGTATAGAGAAGTCTTCTGGTCTACTAAGAGGACAATGTTGTTTCTGTTTCACGTTCAGAAGTAAGAAATCAGCCTGATAAACAAAAGATGAAAAATTAGGCTTTTGAAGGGCACATTTTCTAAAGTAAGAAGTGCAAACTGGTGCATCCATTTTTCAGAGGGATGGAACACCTCTCCTATGAGGACAGGCTGAGAGAGTTGGGATTGTTCAACCTGGAGAAGACAAGGCTCTGGGGAGACTTTATTGTGGCCTTTCAGTACTTAAAGGGGGCTTATAAGAAAGATGGGGACAAATATTTTAATAGGGCCTGTTGCAGTAGGACAAGAGGAAATGGTTTTAAACTAAAAGAGGGTAGATTTAGACTAGATATAAGAAAGACATTTTTTACAGTGAGAGTGGTGAAACACTGGAACAGGTTGCCCAGAGAGGTGGTAGATGCCCCATCCCTGGAAACATTCAAACAAATACCAGAATGTTTACAGCAGAGTCAATAAAACTCTGCAGAATTAGGCCCTTTAAAATTCATTGCACTCCAACAGACATTTCAGATCACCTGCAAACCCCACAAATCTGAAAATCCTGCCTCATGAGTATGAAGGGGAATGTCTAGGCCCTCGAATCCTGTCCGTAGTTGGTACAGGTAACCACATCAGCTGCTGCGGTGTGTTTCTGCTGTCCCTGCGGTCAGTGTTGCAGCTCCCAGTTCTTGAAGCAGGGGGCCGGCTCTGGATCCTCTTGGAAAGCGGTGTCTGAAGGTCTCTTTATAACAGATCTGTCTGGTCTCCCTTCAGCCAAGCCAGCTGAGGTAAAAGGTGCCAGAGCCCCAGCACCCCTGCCCTTCGCTCTTCACATCCATACCAGAAGAGAAAAACTTTGGAGCATTCTCACAAACTTGTTAAATGCGGTAGAGGGGGGTTACTGGTAGAGCCAGGGGGAACTTTTGTGCACACAGCCCTGCCTCTGTTTCACAGTGGGAAGTGTGTTCACAAAGAATGACCCTAGTGTAGGGAACCTGAACTCTTGAGACGGGGGTAGATCCTCATACCAGGCACCTGACTTCAGAAAATAAGTTTTCACCAGTTCATCGGAGGAATCAGTCTTCCTTTATTGCCTGTAGAAGCTGGCCGGAGAACTTGGTCTTCCTGAGCTTGAAACTGGTCTTTCCAGAGGCTCCAGCACCCCCTTCTTTTCTGGAAACTGAGTAATAGCCAGCTAGATGGTCTGCAAGCTAAGCAGAGATTTATAGGGCAAAATCAGCTCCGTTATACCTCCTCCTCATGGAAACTTACTGGCAGTCGGTGCAAATTGTAGAAGAGGAATCATTTTGGGGGGTACTTGCTTATAACAATGGCACGTTGCATTCTGCTCCCATTTCCAAGGGAGTTTAAGTATAGCCTGGGATTGGTGCATGCTCCGTACACATAAACCAAGTTTATAGTGATGTGACAGAGGCAGGAATAATGGCAGCGAGGCTCATAAGCTGGTGCAACAGTTACAGTTTTTCAGCCATATATAATGAGGGAAAAAAGGGAATCCTTGTTACCAGTCGTGGAATAGCTGAAGAGTCATCAGAGCCCCAAGCTGCAGAGTATGAAGTACAGGAAAGATGAGGATACAGCCCTCACTGTATTTCTTTGCTTTGCTTCAGCTAACCATATGGGCTGTGTGCTGGAAGAGTTATTTCTTTTGGATGAAATTCACCCTGAATAAGCAGGAGGGAGGAGTGTTTTTTTGAGAAGAGCTGAGGATGGGGGAGGAGAGATTTGCTCTGTGTACCCCAGTCAGCCTGAGGGGCTGACCTAGGGCTCTGCCCTAGAGGTAGGTATTATCTGTACAAGTGGAAGTGCCCCCAGAGGGTTGGACCACAGATTTCTGGGAAGATGGTCCCTTCCCCTTGATTTCTTATTACACTCTTGTGTTTGTAGAAGTACAGAATTATAGTGGAGGGCCTCTGAGAAGCTGAAAACATTTCCCTACCCATGGACTTGATGTACAAACTATCTGCATGCCCTTACCAATGGATATCAGGTGGGTCAGGTGTCCAAGGCCCATCTGTGGTTCGAATTCCTTTAAACTTTATTTGTACTAATCAGGTAAATATGGAAACGGTAAGAAGGATGACACACAATACTCTTAAATGCACTAGTAATGGAGGGAAATAATGTGTGTGTATGAAATATTTTTAGAAGGCACAATATCATGGCTTTTATCCTTTCCCTTGTTTGTATAATGGTGTTTGTGGTTACTTATTCAGCCATCACTGCAGTTTTTGCTTTGGGAATATAATCACCTACTAATGCAATTTATTGCCTCGTATATTCCTCTGCCAAGAACATTATCCCTTAAATAGAGGCTTTGTAATAATAACCTCTAATTTTCACAACTTCATTGCTAATTTCCACAATTTCTACCTCACAAGTATTAAAACTCTAAGCTCTCCATGAGTCCCTAGATTGCTTCAGCTTAATGACAGTAAATCCAGTATTTTCTTCATGGAGGTTTTAGTCCTTTCAGGGGTGTGAGTCCTTGTGTCTTTGCTCAGTGCTATTTGAAGTGTGCTGCTGGGAACACTGGAGTCCGCTGTGCACTCTTGTAGATGACTGCGCTGCATACATGTTAGCATCCTGGGACCAAACCCTTTCCACAATACCCAGTCACTGGGATCTTTGTGAGGTCAAGGCTTCCTTAGGTGTCCCACGGCAGAACAGGAGCAAGACAGCTCAGCAAGTGTTTATGTAAAGAGCAGAGGGCTGAAGCAACCTGAGCAGTACTGGTATCTGTACATGCTGGGGGGCTGACCCTCTGCAATGGCAGATCCTCTGCCTTTTTTTAGTTTGTTTCTTCAATTTATTTCTTTACCAGGCTTTGAGGAGAAAGGTAAATAGGGTGCCTTTGCAGAGCTATTTATGTCCCAAAGGAAATACAACACTTCTTTATGTGGCTTTTTCACATCTTGTCTCTATGATTGTTTTACCCTAGAATCCAACTATTTATTAACACTTTTCATGCTAGAGCCAGAAAGGATGCCAGCCCAACACTGTCATCAGCTGTACAGCCAGCCTTGTTTGCCTGAATCACTCATCGGAGGCTGTTCTGTCCATCTCTAAATATTTCCAAGAAAGTGTCTGTCTTGTTTGTTCTGAGAAACCCCGGGAGGTTTCCTTACAGGGTGAGGTAGGTGAAATGCCTGCAGGATCCCCAAAACTTCCAGTTGTTTTCTGCAGTATTTTGACATTTTGGTTATTGCAACATAAATGTTTTGCTCTTTGTCACAGCAGAAGGCTTGCATAACCAGGCTGGGATGCAGTCACACCCTCCATAGTAGAAAATCCATGTGGCAGGGAGATAAAGGAAGGTATGCCTCTCTCTTTGAGTCAGTGTCTCACGCTGACCTGCTGAAGGCCTATTATTGTGAAGATTAGAAAATGGAGATTCATCTTTTCTACCTCATTGCAGGTCTTGCTATGTCGAGAGAGGGGAGAACGGGTGTTTGGTCTCCTGGAGAAATTCCAGCATGGATTATTGCATTCTGCCTGCCTACTGAAACCACAAAACTTTATGACCAGGGGGAGAAAATTTGCCAGTCCAGTGCCAAAAGACCCTGGACACAGGTGATATCTCTCATTACTAACATTATTAACCCCTTCTGGTTTCTGGGACAGGTTCCAGGTCCCTGTTCCAGCCTTCTTTTCTCTGCTTCATACACATGACCCTTGTGAGCAAGACACTGCTTGCTGAAAGGGAGATTGGTCTACTGGATATTGTCACACCGCCCGATACTATGTGGGCAAATGGGCAGAAACAGCTGGCACTGGCAGAATATGGGACTAGCATGCTTTCTGTTCTTCTGCTTAATTATCTTATTTGGTTTTACAGGTGCCATTTAGTGGCCTCATTCTGTCCTGGGTTGGCCTTATTTCAGTGGGCGGGCTTCTGACTTGTCTATAGTGTGTGCAGCTTGTAAATCATTTGGAGATCCTTCTCAGGGAAAGGCACTTTATGACACGAGCCAGGGTTTTCCAAGCTGTGGTGTGCATATCACAAGCCACTTCAAAGTCATTTCTGCAGGGCAGCGGCTGCCATTACCGAATTTGTTACTTGCCACCACTGATGGTCATGGTATGCAGCAACCCCTGTACTGCTCCCCAGAAGAGATATCCCTAAAGAGAACAAAATTCCACATCTGAATCTTTTTGTAAGCCATTGATGTTTTCCCTAGGTTACAGTTCAGTTAAATATAGTATGAAATGAAAAACACGGTGTAATCATTTGTTTCTTCAGTGCACTTCTCCAGGATCTATGTTCTTTGCAATTGCTCAAAAAATTTTGTTTTGTCCCAGTTTTATATATTGGTTATAAAGGTCAAAGTTCTGTCTTGCTTTTAAAGTAGCAAAATCTACTGATTCAGGGCAACTGCATGTTGGAGATGAGGTTAGTTTAGCTCATTTTTCCCCATTGAGATTATAATTTGTTTCTCTAAATCACAAGTTATTAATCATCCTAAAAATTATTCCTTCTACTGTGCAAAAGGAAAAATAAAATGGAGCCGAAATATGCTAGATCATAGCAAAATTCATTGGAAATAATTCTCTTTTAAATAAGTTGCATATGTGTTTCCCTGTTTAGTATTCACAATGTACGGCAGAGACGCTTTCAGAAATGAACTCATTTTAAAAAGAGATAGATTTACACACACTACAATGAAAGCAGTCACTGGCAGTATTGTATAGCATATCAAATCAGTGACTGTTGTTACATATTTGAAGTTAATTTGACACTGAAGTAAACAAATCAAAGTGTGTTTATAGAATAATTAGACCATATTCTCAGTATTGTGGCTACGAAATTTTGCCACTGCTATTGAAGTACTCTGTGGTTTTATGTGGTTTGTTTACAGAATTCCCTAGCAACACAGAGAAAACTGTCAGAATTACATAAGTATAACTGTAATGGTAAAACCCATCTTTGCATAATAGTCACAGACCAGCTATATAAATCATAACCAGTGGTGCTGCTTGGTTTCGTATTTACGATTCTGGAAGCATAAGCAGATATAGTTGTGAGTTAAAAAGAGTTTGAAAAAAAATCGCAAAGATTTATTTTATCCAGCTGAAAATAAAAAAAAACAGCAATAGGCTCAACCTTTTTGTCAATAGTCTATGTATTTTTCTACAACATAGAAACACAATACTTTTATATAAATAACCATTAATAAGTGGAAATATTACCACATACATTTTTCTCATCTGGTGTTTTCCAGTCAAACTATTGTGTGGTTTTGCATCCTTCAAGAACAAGTGACTATAAAGACAGACTAAACTGATAACAGTGTAAACTTCTTTTTACATCCCACCTCTTCCTGAAAACGTGCATATAACTGTGCTTGAAGAAATGATAAAGAGTCTAGACTGTCCCAAAGCTGAGAATATGCCTTTTTTAGGTTTGTAAGTCAGGTGAAAAGACCATCCATTATTTTCATTCTTCTCTTTTATGGTTCATGATATCATTTGTCACTTTTGCTGCATCTCTTGAATGCAAGGCAGCTGCTTTTGGTTAATTTGGGCCTAACCCTGCAAAATGTATGGGTTAGTTTGGTTCAGCTTGGGAGTGCTTGGCTCTCCTCAGAAGCAGTTCTCAGGATTATAAGGCTCTCTTCTTATTATTATTCATGCACAATAAAATAACAGGGTGTGCAAATCTGGATCTGAAAGTAGGTGTTCCTCACCTGTATGGAAGGAGCAGCTGTTAAGAGAAGCAGAAGTAAATAAAAAGAGGCAGAGGAGTAGAGAATTAGAGGTGAAGTCCTTAGCCTTTTCAAAACCAGTAAGGAGTTTGCCACTAGCTTCAGTAGATTCACCCCCACACCACAGTTTGCTCTGTGAATGACTGCCTCCCTTTACCGTATCCTTTGATACTTCAGGATACATTTCCCCCCTTTATTTTAGTGAAAGGATGCTCATGATAAATATTTACTGATGGGAGTTATTCCCCTAAAACAACATAATTCTCCAATAAATTACTTCAGAACCACATTCTTGAGTGCCTCAAATGAAAAAAATTTTCAGATGTTGTTATGTGTGCATGAAGGCATGTGCATGGATGCTTTATTTGGAACAGAGATTTACTACATGTGAGTTTTCCCACTGTCTGTGCCTGCCTGTTGCAGATCTGGGATCCCTATGTCCCGAGAGTATCTTTTTTCAACACTGGACTTTCTACTCCAGAAAATGATGTGCCCATCTGTTTGCTCGGGTTGCAGGGCTTCATCTGCTGACAGTGCATGGTGCAACCCGGTGTCAGCCTGGGACTGGACTGTCAGTAGGCTGGCTACTTGCAGAAAAGCAGCCAGAATCTTTCCCATTCCTTCATACAGTATCCTTCTCACGACGGGTCTGAACTCCAGGAGGTCTCCCAGCACACAGCAGTGGACACAATGCCACTGTTTAAACACTTCAGGTCTGATTCTCGTTCACCCCAAATCCCTTTCCTAATTGTCATCAGATGAGGATCCAGGTATCTGTGTGGCCAGCTTTGTTTTAGAGTTTCTCCCATCAGGATTCCCAGTAATGTAGCATCTGGAGCCTAGATTTGCTTCAGTTCCTCCCTTGCTAGGAGTTTTGGAAAGCAGACATCATGTAGTCTTCTAGAAGTGGCAAGTCCCTAGGGTTACAGAGTGATACATGAAGACAATAATTAGCAAGTGACTTAACTGTCTCTTAACCCTTTCCTTTTCTGGAGAAGAGATGCTGTAAAAACAGAACTGGAATCTCCTGTGTTGTTTACTTTGTTTATCAAGATTATATTAAAAAATCAATATCTAATTTTTCTATTACATTTTAGCACTGCATCTTCCTAGCCCTTCAGAATCATATCCTATTGATTCTACCTTTAATGACTTTGAAATTTTCAGTGATTTGTTTGTGGAGAATACTGTGCCTGATATAGATTTCCCTGTGTTAGTTTAAATGCTGATAGTATACTTGGTGAATTAATGAAATAAAAATAGCTTTGTCAATAACGAAAAGTGAAGCCACTTCCAACGTTTGTTCTGTAACCACTGATTTCTGCAACTGCTGCCTACACAAAATTAGTTGGTGGGATTAAAGAATATATTCCTCTTTTATCCCATGTTTGAGTACTTGATCACAGAGGCATAGTTTAATCCAAACATCAATAACACCTCATCAATTCAGTCAGATGCAGCTGTCAAAGTGGACTTCTGGTTTGTTTAGAGCTTTGCAATTTATCCTTTTTTAAGGTCATAGAATATTTTCTTTGATTTTTGATGCTGAAATCTTTCTTAATCTTCTAAACTTGAGAAACATCTGTTAAGATTTAATGGGGTGACTTTTGTCTTAAAATTGGAGTCCGTCTTGCAAATCTTTGGTTTTGAAAAATAGGAGAAAAGTACAAACATATATTCCTTAATAGTTATAAGCCCTGCTTGGTCAGCAAGTGATTAAACTAGTTAAAATGGAGCAGCAGGCAATGCAGTTGTATTTAAGCAGTATTTCTGTAGACTGTGATTTCAAATTTGTTTTGTTTCACATTGGCATTAGCCATTTCCCTTTACCAGGGCACAGGACCTGAGCAGCAGATTTATGAGAGCTTTCAAATAATGAGACTGAGTGATGTAACTGAGTGATGCAGAAGCAGAAAGAAATTCAACCTGCATTCTTAAGCTTTGGAGGTTTGGAGCACTTTGGAAGAATGTAGTAGCTAATATGTTTGAAGGTAAATGGCATCTAAAAATACATGCCCCTAAAAACATACAGACAGCTGTCACGTCTATTGCCTGAATATATTAGTCATTATCCTCATTAACAGATGCAAAATCATCCCTGTTTTCATTATGTAAGCATTTCATATCAGGTAATTTGTAGTAATTTTTAATGGGGCTGGATTCTTCAGCTCCCGTGTGAGTTGGTGTTTTGAAGCAGCATTCAACTGAGAACTGCAGGATCAGGCCCAGACATCTTCCTTGTGCCCTCTTTCCCTTTCTTACCTGCCGAGATCATCTCACCTGATAAGATCATCTTTGCTGGGAATCTAGCACATGGATTTTTTTTTTTTCAAAGAATAACATTTTCTCATCTGTTTTTTCTGTAGCTGTGTGTCTGTTTGATGTGAGGTCTTGTCTTCTGTCTTCTTCACTTTCATTTCAGTGGAAGTATTACCTGGATGAAAAACACAGGATGTGGCTTTCTGGATATAAACGCTCTTTTATTTTTTTTTTTTCAGCTTATAGAGAAGAACATGTTGTTCTATAATTGCAGAGACAGCACTGGCACAACTTGTAAACCTCTGCAAAGTACTGCAGAGCTGCCATTCATAAGTACCAAGAGCTAAGTACAGCATGAAAAGCATGAGGGCCTGCCAAGTTTCTTGCTACTTCCTCCTACTTCTGACAAGGTTTTCAATTAGCAGCTTGTAGAGGCCCAGCCTGTGGTCCTATTTTCATGCAGTCTGCATAACTTAATTCCCCAGAAGAGGCTGGAACTGCAGAGGAAAAGAAAATACCCATAAGTTTGTAATGTTACATATTGGAAGAAAACCGTTTACCAACAGTGTGATTCTGGGAAGAGGAAAGAAAGAGGGGCACTGGGAAAAGGAAGAAATGGCTAGAATAGGTCTTGAAAATGACAAAACCTCACTGAATTTTATTTTGTTAAAAAGCATAGGAGCCCAGCACTTTTTCTCTCTGCAGTCCTTGTATACTCTGTGTGTAAGGTTAACCTGAAACAGCAATACCTTGAGGAAGATAGATGTGTCTTCCAAATTAAGACCCGTGTCTGCCCAAGTGCCCCACACAGCAGATATGCTAAATTAACATTGCTTTATTACATTTGGCACTGTTTCCCAGTGTCTCCATTTAATGCAGTTGCTGCAAACAGAAGAATCCTAACCTACTGGGCCAAGTAATTCATTGTCCTTGCTGTACAGTCATCTCCAGGCAGTAACCAGTCGTAGCAGAGGAGGTCAGGTGAAAGAAATTGCATAATACGAGTACCAAATACACCCCTTGAAAAGAGTACAGTCCTGTCTCCAGGTAGTAACCAGCCATAGCAGAGGAGGTCAGGTGAAAGAAATTGCATAATATGAGTACCAAATACACCCTTTGAAAAGTGGTGCAAAAAAGTGGGGCTGCTCTACTCCTCTTTGGCTTTTGGTTTTAGTAATCCATGATGTGCCTGTACATGGAGTACGCTGTGGCAACACATCAGCAGTCTGATAAAAGCGCAGGTAATGACAGGGAGGTCCCAAATGGACAGCAGAAGTCTTATGGCCAGGCAGGGAGGAAAAAAAAGTCCTCCTGAGTCCCTGCAGTCATAAGAATGTCTTAAAATGGATGTCCATCTGCGAGCTCTCGTAAAAACTGAGCGAGGGAGCGTGGCCATGGCATGCTGTCCTTTGGGAGCTGCTACTCAGCATGACTAGAGTGGGTTGTCTCCTCAAAGCCCAGGGTGGAACCAGAAGTGGGTTCTTCTGTGTTACACCAGGATGATCCTGGTTCTTTACCGGCCAGTGTACCTAGAAGTACAAAGGCTTGTGGAAGATGCATTTGCCTTTCCCTCCCTGTCTCTTTTCCTCTGCTAAGAGCTCCAGTGGGAACAGATAAGCTGATTTATAGCGAATGTATACACAGCTGCAGTGGAAGCCTTGAAGCAAAACTGGAATAACAGAGCTACAGCACTGAAAGTTTCCAAGAAAGATATGAGCTGTGTGGACAAGAAGTTACATCTGTGACATGTAGGTGTGGCTGCTGCCGTGGAAATGGGCCTAATCCTCAGTGATGGAGCAACCGAAGCTAAGCCTTCACCCATTGCACTGGCATGAGACCCAGGGGACGGCTTCGCTCATGCTGAACCTGCTGTATCACTGCGTATATTCTGCTAAAAAGATGCAGCCCTGAGGGGAACGAGTAGGAGTCCCACTGACCGACTTTAAGGAGTCAACCACAGATGGTTTCCTTGCACCCTGTATAAATGTTGGAGAGGGAGAAAGATCCTCCACGGGGCAATTCAGAACGTCTCCCCTCGTCTCCTACCTGCAGCTGGGCTCTGGAGGAGAATGCTTCACACGGGTAGCTCAGTGAGGTGCTGAGCATGCTTTCTGGGAGGTGGAAACCAGGCTGAGCATGCTGGGCTCTCTCGGTGTGCTGGGGAAACACGCCTGCTCTGCTTACGGAGGGAGAGTTTTGGAGAGGTACTGCTACAGGGAACCGTATGGCTTGGTGAGAAGTTTGTCAGTGCTTTCCCTGTAGTCCTCTGGTAAAAAGAACGAGATGTGAATTTCATACATAAAAGGAAAAGTATCACATTTTCCCCAAATTCTTCAGGAAATTACTCTCATATACAACCCCAGAATTTGGCTGCCTCACAGAGACAGAGTGTCATTTGCATGCCATTACCAGGCTGTAAAAGTCTCATGGTGACTGCCTACTATACATTTGCAATCTTTAGGGATCCTATGAGGGTCACCTCTGAGGTCAGGTTTGTTTAGTCTGTTCCATAACGGTGTAAAGTGGACTTGAATGTGTACTCTGCTCAAATAATACACAATCTGATTGATACTTAAACATCAGTAAGTGTTGTATATATGTTGCAATTTCTAATGTTCCGGGCAGAGGAGAACCATGTATTTGCTAACAAATTGTTTCTACAAACAAACTGATGTGGCTTTGAAAAGTGAGTCAAAATAGGGAGTGAAATGTACCCTCAAAATTACGATAAGAAAATTTTCATTTTTTCTTTCCTTGAGAAATTTTTTTTTTTTTTTTTTGGAAATCCCCTCTGAGCCCACCCTGTATTTGGAATTCTTCCTCCTGTTTACTTTTTATTCACTCACCATCTGTTCACTGATTGCCTTGCAGTTCAAAAGCCAGGTTCCTTACGTTGCATTGTTCAAAGATGACTTAATTAAAAATAGATCACATCTTCTGTGTTGTGCTTAATAAGCATTGTGATGATTGGCTTCATAGAGGCCTGGATGATATTTCAGCCCCTTACGGATCTTTCAAAAAAGAATAATAAAAAGAAAGGGAGGGGAAAAAAACAATGTGAAATCTTCTTCATCCTTAATATGTTGTGATTTAGAAGGCAAGAGTTATTACTCAACACAGGCTTAGGAGAATAAATCGAGAGTAAAGGAAAGCTGACACATGAGTGACTTTGCTCTATCTCTTAATTTTTAAAATACTGTAAAAGTATAATCTGTTGGGAAGACTAGCCTCACCAGATTTTTCTAGTGCTTCTCTTTCCACAAAACTTCCATGCTGAAAATATAAATAAAAAGTGACATAAAATTATACAGCTCAGCACAAAACTGGTTGAGGCAAAATGTTCTTATTGCCATTTTTATGACTACACCATAAAGTTATAACCAATTAGTTATTAAGTTTTCTCCTTTTTTAGTTCTATGTCATGTACAAGGGCTCAGAGAGGTATTCCCTCTCTTTCATCCTTTGCTCATTTCTGGATCAATAATATGTCTGTGATGCAATTTTTCTTTGATTTTTTTCTTGCATTAAGTTTAATTGTTTTGCTTTACACAGTGAAGAAATTACCAGAGAACGAATGCAAGAGCATGACTTTTCAGAAGTAAATTGTAGTTCTGGGTTAAACCGGGCTGCTGCTCAGGTGGAAATACAATGGGAAAGACAAGAAAGGGCAGATTATTTTTTGTTCCATTCCAGTAGCTCGCAAGGACTCCAAACTTCTCTGCTTGCTCACTGTGATACAGAAGCTCTCAGTTACTAGCTCACCGATACCTGAGGGTAGGGTTTGTCAGCTCAGGGACAGGGTCAGCATCCACCAACATGTCTGGCTTTTTTTTTTTTTTTTCTTTTTTCCTTTTTTTTTGAGCAGCAGTAGTACAAAATTAGCTGTGTCTTAGTCTAGTGGAGGTGCCCGCTGTGGTTTTGAAAGAGCTATTTGCAGGTGCAGTGGGAGAAGGGATGCTTCCCCTGCTGTGAGCAGTACGACTGACTACCTGGCAGGAGCCAGCTGAGCACCTTCCTTTATGGGTGCAAAAAGGAGCCCAAGGCTCTGCGGGCCAGCGCCCAGGCTGCAGGGGATAAACACCCTCAGGAGGAGCAGCAGCCCTATTTTTGAAAGAAGGTTTAAGGCACTGCCTTGTTGGGGAGGTCTGTGCTTCTGACCTAGGCTGGCTTTGGTGTTGATGGACTAGTGAGCGCTTCCTGAGATCGCTGCTCTGTGGGGTGGCCGATCTCAGTAACGAAGCTGCTTTCTGTAAAGGCAGCTCAGGTGTCTCTGGGCTGTGTGGTGTTGGCCTGCAGTGCAGACATGTTCCCTGGGAGAGGCTCCCATGGGGCAGAAGGTGAGCAGAATTAGGGTCTAGGCCTGCTTTGAGAAAATCTAATATAGCGTGGTGGTTTTCTTGTCCCCCTGTGCCCTCTTGTCCTTTCCACCACCTGAAAATTTTGTCATTCACAGAGGCAGAGCCCCCTTTCATCAACCCAAACTAGGTTTAGCTCTGGTTAGCACAGCCTCTGCTCGGGACTCTTGGTGTGTTTTTTGTCTTTCTGTCTGTTTCTGGACACAGCCCTTTATAGCTTCTATTCCTCCTAGGATCTTGTTCAGGAGGAAGAGAGTGCATTTGACTCCGAGCTGGCAAATTTTGACTTTTCAGTAACTTCCAAAGCCTTTCTGCAGAGAGAGATGACATAGGGGGTCCCCTTGCCAAAATGTAATCATGCAGAAAATGCAAAATTGAGATCACCATTTTAAATTATTTTGCAGTGTGGTCACATGAGAGCAGATGGCACAGAAGCCAGAAACTCAACAGTCAGTGCAACAAACTCTAGATTGTTGCAATTTGATTCACGTAAGAGAATTGTGCTAGCTTTTTGGCTGTGGTCTTGATGTTCTGTTTGGAAATGTATGATGTCATTGTACCAAGCAAATCACAGCAAAAGGCTGCTTGTATTTATGTTGGCTAAAGGTTCAACCAAGTGTACATGGCAGGCTTAATTTATTGCTACTTTAACTTTGTTTAGTCACTGAAGGGCTTTATTTATGCTGGTAAATTCAATTAGTGGCTAACAGTGACCACACAGCTAAAGAAATGGCAAGAGTCATTATCACTAAATCACTTTGTTGCTGAGTTCCCTTAATTAAGCAGGGGAAAAAAAAATTTAATCCCTGGACATTCAATAGAGAATAGGGTGGTAAAAGAGAGTGATTAATTGAGATATCAGTTGCTTTCCTTAGAAAACTAGATTTCTGTAACCTACTATGGCAAAGCAAGGATGAAAATAAAACTCAAGTGTCGTCTAAACGGCTGAATTAATTGAAGGCATATTAAAAAGTTTTATAGATTCTCTATAAAGTAAAATAAATAGCAAGAAAGTTATATTCTTTATGCAAACATTTTTCATTACAGTACGTGTCGGTCCCTTAGTGAGAGCTCATTAACTTTTTAAAAATTACCTTTAATGGGCTACTCATTATCATCACCATCAAATGCTTCGCTTGTCCGACATTCTAGCATTTAGAGCAGATTAAAGCCAAAATTACCCTCTAGATACAGGGCATATTCAACTACACAGAAAAAAAATAAATTTTGTAAAGTCATGGCTTATAAACAGTGAAAATTAGGAATGTTGAAAGCAGCCTTTTTTTAAAGCTCAGAAATGTGTCTCAGTGTGGTAGCTGTGGTTTTGAGGAATAAAAAAAAAAAATGAAAAGGTTCCTCATTTTAAACTACCTCATTGAAAAGATATTTGGTTAAACATAATTGTGAAACAGGGACCCTGAAACCTGGTCTCCAGGGCTTGGGCATATCCTTGTTTGGCCGTTGTTTAGTTAAGAGACTTGGACAAGTCACTTCTTCCTTTGCCTGGACTGCAAACCTTTGGATGAAAGCTGCTTTAGGAGATAACTGTTTCATTGTTACTCACCCTGCAAGAACTCTGCGGAATCTAAAAACCACTCTAAGCAGGAGCAGAAGCAGCACCAGATGCAAATTTTTTAGCTTGTTTAAATTGGCTGAAGCTTCTCAATTTCAATGGAAGTATACTCGTTTGCACCAGCAGGGAAATTGGCATCCACTCTGTTGCTGTTTTTTTTTTGTTTGTTTGTTTGTTTTTTTTAAGGGTGGTGTTTGGGGGAGAGGGGAAACTCAAAGATATTGATTAAGAATTACAGCCATCCTGTCATGTTTTGATTTATTGGGGGCTGCAGTGCTCAAATGTGCTGCTGTGGTGAATAGCAAGGTTCATCAAGGTTGCTTTAGCAAGGCAACCCCAAAAGTGTTTCTCTTATAGCAACTTTACTTTGAGGAGGAAAACAATATATAAACAGGGCTCAGGCTTCAGCTGGATGAACTCTATTGACTCTGAGGGAGCTGGCTGATTCGTGTCAGCCATGGTTTTGGACCTCGATTCACCTTTCCTTTCCCTGGCTTATCTGAACAAAACAGCAGTTTGCCTGCATCGCCCAGAGTCAAAGGTGCTTTTGGACTGTGGTAGCAAGGAGGCTGAGAAAATGACACCACCCTTATGGAGACGACACGAGGTTCTTTGCTTTAAGCATGCGATGGCACCTTGCTATCGTCTTCCTGGTTGTGGGGAGGTGTCCCAAGGGTGCTTCCTCTGTCAGTAAAAAGATCCTGGAACTGTTAAAATCCTCCACCTCTTGAGTTTAACTGGATTAGATTCTCCCTGGTGGTGGGGTTTGGTTAGAGTTCTATAGCAACAGTTCTCTGCTTAAAATAAAGGTGGTGTGAAATTGTCTTGTCTACTCACAATGCTCTTTCTATCCCTTTGTCAAGAAGATTCTCCAGATTGCTCTTCTGGCACTGCATGTCTGATGCGGGAAGTATCTGAAGATGGGTGAGAAGCTGCAGACATCCTGGTGCAAAATAAAGGAAACTTCAGAACATCTTAAATGATGGAGCTGGAGTGTTCCCCAGATATCCCTGAGATGGTGCTGGTAAGGTTCATTAGCTGAGACTGTTTAAAGCTTGCCCCAAAGAATGACATTTATGCCCCTGGTATTTGTCATATATTTAGTCCTGTAAGTTTTGGCACGGCATATGCACTGGGAGGTCCTCATGGTATCCAAATTCAGATGCTCTCTAAAAAAAATAAACTCTTCAATCGGGTGTACTGACGTGGTGCCTTCATCTCTAGAGAGAGTTGGCTTGCAGGAAAGATGAAGGATGACCTAGACCTACTCTATGTGTACCTCTGTGGTGACTACCAAAGCTGAGGCAAATACATTTATTTGAATTTAAAAAAAAAAAAAAATGTAAAAGACATCCCTGTTTACTTGGTATGCAAGTCTACCAAATTAATATCCTGCCATGCATGTCAGAATGCTTCTTTGTGGTCCTGGTGGAGACCCTAGGGCTCCAAACTTGAGTGAAAAAGAATTAGGTACTGAAAGTTAGGCAGGGCAGAGATCTTCATTTTTATAATGGCCTGCAACAGTGTTATCACTGGGAACTTTGACTTCCACTGGGTCAGCCCGAGTTGTACACAGCATGAATCATCCTGGCCTCCTACAGAGGAAAGGACATTTTTTTTTTAACAGCAGAAAAACAGTAGAGAATTTGGTGCATGGGGTGACTGATTTGTCTCAAGCTGCACAAACTTTCCGGGATGATCTGGTTTTCAGGCTGATTCCCTTACAAGAAGCATCTCCTTTTTCCCTCCCCAGTCAAGATGGTATAGACCTTCCTGGAACTAATAGCTTTTCATAGCTTCCGATACATACTATTGTAATGCTGAGATTAGTCTCAATAAATAATTCCTATAGTTCCCTAGACTTTTTGAACAGAAGGCAGTATGATTCGGGTCCTAGGTGTGACCTCAGGACTGCAGCCTTTAAGGGTTTCCCACTGAACTGCCAGCTGTACAAGCCAGCGTGTCTTGGTGGGGATGCTCCTGAAGGAATACAGCCAGGATTCGTGGGGGAGGTGCTTGATCTCCCCTACAAGGAAAGTGCAGGAAACTAAGGGAACAGCTGAGAAGCATTCCATCAGCTCAGACTGTAGGGCTTCTAGGCTTCTTGCTGGGAAACCGGTACACGGACTCCATCTAAATCAAGAAGCACCTACTGAAAAGCGTATCTCCTTTTGGAAAGACTATGGAATCCATTTCCCTAACGATTTTCAGGGTTTATGTTGTTTTCTTGTATGCTTCTGACCTTATTTAGGTCCCCTGCATCCTGACTTGGGAAAAAAATAATGTTGTAGATTGCACGCGTAGGTTCTCGGGTAGGTGGATCTACCCGAGACATTCATCTACCATTTCCTGCAATCCACTTCCTGAACGAGTTGACTCAAGTCACTTTGCTTAGGAAATTTCTCTACATTGCATTCTGTTAAGCTTCAGTGATGGCATAGGAAACCAAGGCTCCCATTTTTAAGCCTGAGTTTTAGGCTTGAAGTTATGTATTGTGATTTCTCTTGCCTGACTTTGTCAAGAATAGTACTGCCATATCTCTCAGGAATGCTGAGATCTTAAATACACTGATGATTTTGAGATGTTTATACTGAGATTCATCCTGCTTAGTGTGGACATTTTCAGTGTCTACAGCTGCACTTGTCACCTGTGGCCCTGCATATTCACTGAGAGGAAATAGATGCCATTGGAGAATGATTTAAATGACCTGTTTTGAATATCTACTTGAACTGAATCCAGGCCATTATTCCAGTGACTCTACTGAGCAGGTTTCCTAACAAGGCCTAGCTCAGGTAGAAACAGAATTTCAGTGAGAAGGAATACGCTGACAGGAATACAGTGAAAGGAGTATACTGCTTGCAATTGCAGCCAGTGGCTTAAAACTCCTTCTCTACCAGACCATTACTATCGATATTCTTCTATTCTTCCCCCCTTCCTAGTAATACACCACTCCTCAGCTCTCCCTGTCTGTAATATCCAAATCCATCCCTGGTACAGACAAACGTGAGAGCTGTGGTGTGGACTTAGTTTGTGAAATGAGGAGCATGAGATCGAACTGTCCACTGCCTGAGTGCTTTCTCAACCCTGCTTATGCACCCAGGGATAACTTTTGAGTCCCTCAAGGAGAGGAGAAAGACAAGATCAGACCAATGATTAGCAAAAACAATCATCAGCTACTAACCCTAGCTGAAAATTCTCATAACTGAAATACGCAGGAATAACTCAGGAAAAAAAAAGTTTGCATTGGGTTGCTTTAGAGTGTTTTAGGATATGGTGCCCTTTAATTAAGGACTTGCTCCTTCAATGTGCTGGGCAGAGGTGGATAGGAAATGCAAAACTATTTCCTGTTTCAGATTTAGGCAAATCCCTCATGAAAGCTGAGGAATGGGGAAGAGGAGGGGGGAGGCACATAGGTTAACAAACAGATTCAGGCTTTCCAAGACCAAATAGCCTTGTATTTCAGCACTTCTCTTGCATAAGGAAAACTTAGAGTCCCTGCTCTGAACACCTCCCTCCACCTTGAACTAAATATTCACCTCGGAGAGTAGAAATGTTCCTGGCCAAGACTTCATTGAAAGTGGCACACTTTGAAAAATATGGATGTCAGTAAGCAAAAGTAAGCTTCCTCATAAAAAGCAAAACAAGCCTGCAAATCATCTGTTGCAGACAATTCAGGACCTGCTGCACACTACGAAGTCCCTGTGGGACCAACAGCCGTGGATGCCTGCTGACATCAAGCTCTAAAGCTGAACTGTGAGCTGTAACTGTGCTCAGCCCTTGGTAACACCATCAAATCAAATGCTGGTGGCTCAGGCGTTACAGTTCTGGGCTTCAGGGTCCTTTACATCTTGAGAGGAAACTCTCAGGACCAAACAAGATACGCAGCAATTAAAACATAAAATAAGCAAAATCACTTGATTATTATCTGATAGCGTGGAATTTTATAGGGAATACAAATAGTCCCAGGAGACTCAGGCCTTTCTGTGCCTTCCTCTGTGTTCATATTTACGCTGAATAGTCACAAAACAGAAAATGAATTACACGACGTTGTTGCAAGTGCTGGGCATTTGTCCACTGATAACATTGTTCTCTTATGAGATCTTTGGGAGGGAAAATGAAATTTCCACATAGTGGTTTTTTTTTTTTTTTTTTTTGAAGATCAAAAAATGAAATTTTTCCTTCAAATGGTAACATTTTTTTATATCTTTGAACCAAATCAAAATTCTGTTTCTAGTCAGTCTGATTTTATGCCATGTCTTGCCTGAGCAGCTGTAGAGCCTGGATGCCCCTAAAGCTGAGCTCTTTTATGAGTGAGGCCTCATGGTGAGCTGGTATCTCCTGATGATTTGTCACACTGCCTCATGAGAACAATAAAACTGTGATTTATGGTAAGCAGCAGGGAAAGGAAGTCCTTCATACCTGATTACTGAAGTCTTGAACAGGAATGGGACTTACTGGTTCATCTTGCAGTTTGAGTACAAACAGCAGTCACAGGGATGAAATGCCCACTTGGTGGTACTGTCATGGTATCAGTGATCCTGCAACATCTCAGTGCAAGAACAGCCCTTCTCCTGGAGCATCTCTGCTCGTGTGGACACACCACAGTAGTGTCAAACTGGCTCACTTGAATGCTGGCAGAGGAGAGCCACAACACCTTGGCCAGCCTTCCTCAGCAGGGTTTTTGCACACCATATCATTCCTCCTGGCCAGTTTGGACTCCTGGATTGAACTATTTTTAAAGTTGATTCATATAGAACTGTAGTTTAGAAACACACCAGAAACAGCTGAAGTTTCTGGTAACCTTACTGTTGCGAGAGGTTTGGCTGACAAAGGTGTGGTGGTACCTCCTAGGTTCTCTCACCTCTTTTGTACCCACTGTACCTCTCATGTGGCAATGGTGGCAGCAGGTGTCACACCTGGGGTACCCTGACATTGGTATGTGAGGGGAGCAGTGGGGCAGAGAGAGCTGCCACTTCATTGCTACCCTCTATTACTCTAGCTGCAAGCGCCAACAACATCAACAAGAGCAGCACACAGAGCTCTGAAGCATTCTCCAGCCATTGTTTCCATTCAGCCCACTACTTATTTGGTAATGTACAGGCCATCTGGATAATTTTTGAAAAGCAAACATGTAATTTTTATCATGCTGGTACATTCTCTTGCTGCTGCATCTTTGCTGCACTTGGAAATGAAGACAGTGTAATTACCTAACAATTATCTTGTCAGCTTGTAGCAGAATGCAAAATTTGGATTGAGGTAGGGAATGAGAGTGCATTTAAACGCTGGGCTCTTGTGATACAGCGTTTATTTATTTTCCATGCTAATTTTGGGGCTGAGTAATGAGGTAGATGTGTGTGGTTAAGCTAAATGGCCCAGAGTGGCTGTCCAGATCACAGGAGACTAGTTGGCCGTATAAGACCTCTTGTGCACCTCGGCTCCAGGAGTGGGGAGAGACTTCCTGCACTGCATTACTGTATTTCCCTGGTGCCCAGGAACGTAGTTGGCAGTGCAAGCATATTCAGGTAGTTTGACAGCCATGGAAGGCAAGGTGGGAGCATGTTTTTGCCTAGTAGGGGAAGAGGCAGTCTCTTTTCCATGGAGCCACTGATGCAGCATGCCTCTAAGTATATGCTCAGACTATCCAGCCATCTTCTCTGTCGATCCTGGTTACGTTTTAACACAAACAGTAGACAGTAGTACATGAAGGATGGTTTCCATTCTCTAGACCTTCAGTTTTGGATCTTTTACTTGCCTGTGTAAATGCCTGCTGGTGGCTCCCTTAAACAGGGGGATTCCAGCTGAGATCAATTATGGTTACCTGCCATTATAGACAATCATGTTAAACTGATATATGTACATATTTGGAGAGGAAACAGTGCTCACAGGGTTTAAATCTCAGCAACATGAGGCATCATTCCTCTCTCAGAATACACTTTTGGGCAAACCTTTGGCTGGTGCTGTTGTGTGCGGTAGATGTTCTCCTCCTGCCTGTCAGGAAATACTCAGCCCTTTCCTGACAGGGAGGGCTCTGGGAGTGTGACAGTTCTAAGCTCACATTGAAACAGTACTTTTACAACCAGTATTGCCACAAATTCCAGCTGCTCTGCACTCGTAAGACATAGCCACAGGGTAGGCTTATTTTTCACTCTGATCAGTTTACAGCTTTTTCCCTCTTGACTCGCATAGCTTGAGAGACATCTTAGCAAGTATACCCGTCAACACAGAGAGGAACATGAGAAGTGACTTTCAGCCGACAGACTCTGATGGGCCCTGATCTGGTATCAATATACTTGAAGAGTTTTCAAAACAAATGCTGTTTCTGTCAATGCAACTCTGTTAACACTTTGGTATTTCAAGGCCTAAGCCTCCTGCCTTTAGTAGGTAGTGTGGGATTTTAGAGATTAGAAAGCATCATATTATGGGTTGCTAAGTGGTTTGCATTTCAGTCAGCTGCAAGTTAAGATGTATCTTGGCAGAAACATGCAGTAAATGGGCCAGCTTCCCAAATACAGTCCAGGCTGCCTGTTGCAAAGGAGTTACCGTTCTGGTGTAGGCGGTCACATTGCACTGCTGAAAGCTTTGCATGGCTAGAATGGGGTAAGAGTAGCCCAGGAGATACTGAGATGTGCTTGATAATCTAAGTCCTTTGATTTTTTTTGTGCAGCGTAGTGAATATTGCACTGAACCAATTTTATTTTTTTGCACTGTTCCTTAGGGATAAAACACTGTTCTTCAGCATTGCACATGTTCTTGAGGCCTTATGACTTGACTTTTTATATTGCTGTGAATACTGTGAACATTTGCAAGGCTGAGAAAAGAGACAGTGAAGGATGTTCAGTTTTCACTGACTGAACAAAATCATAGAATGGTTTGGGTTGGAAGGGACCTTATACATTATCCAGTTCCAACCCTCTTCCATGGGCAGGGATGCCTTCCACTAGCCCAGGTTGCTCAGAGCCCTGTCCAACCTGGCCTTGAACCCTTCCAGGGAGGGGGCAACCACAGGGCAACCTGTGCCAGTGCCTCACCACCCCCACAGTAAGGAATTTCTTCCTTACATTGAATCTAAATCTGCCCTCTTTCAGTTTAAAACCGTTACCCCTCATCCTATCCCCACACCCCCTGATCCAGAGTCCCTCCCCACCTTTCCTGTCCCCCCTTTAAGCCCTGGGAGGTCGCTCGAAGGTCTCCCCGGAGCCTTCTCTTCTCCAGGCTGAACCCCCCCAACTCTCTCAGCCTGGTGCTCCAGCCCCCTCATCATCTTAATGGCCTCCCCTGGAACCACTCCAACAGGTCCATGCTCTTCTGATGCTGGGTGCCCCAGGACTGGACCCAGCACTGCAGGTGGGGTCTCATGAGAGTGGCGTAGAGGGGGAGAATCCCCTCCCTAGCCTGCTGGTCATGCTTCTTTTGATGCAGCCCAGGATACAGTTGGCTTCCTGGGTTGTGAGCGCCCATTTCTGGGTCATGTGTGATGAAGACAGTAGTTGGTGGAAAACGCAGTCCTGGCATGATTTGGGGTTGGAATAATTTGAGTGATGCTGAGGCTCAGCAAGGAGCCTTGGTTCTGGTATTGGGAATTTGGGGTGTAAGTAGTTGTTAAGTAGTTGTTATGTCTTGGAGGGGGAGTGGGTGTCAAGAACATATAAGCAAGTGGGAAACAGAGTTAGAAGCTACCTGAGCAAGGTCTTGAGGGTTGGGAAGATGAATAGGAAGAGGTGTGGGTCAGCCTCATCCCAGTTTGAATGTATGTGCTCTTCACAAACTTCAACACTCATCCCAGTGGACTAGACCATATGGGTGAATATTATAACAATCTGAATGCATGCTTATTACAAACTTCTAGTCCTTGCTCTTGCAACAAATGTAACTAAGTCACAACAGTTGGAATATATATGCATTACAAATGCCACCCCTCACCCCTGTGGGCTGCATTTGTTGGGGTTAACATAATCTCAGCAATTACTACTAATTTCATACCCTGTTCCTGCAAAATACAAAACCAAGAACACCACAGAATTTTTCACTTATTTACTGTACTCAGCATACGAAACAGCTGATGAAGATAGTACAAGCAAAGATTAACACCACTGTTGGAGGTCATGATAGGTTCATGAGTCATATAGCTGTAGGGCTTTGTCCAGATCTAAAATGGGTGATGAAAAGTCTTCTCGTGATGCAACACGGGCATTTCCCAACCTGGGAAATAAAATGGTGCACCAAATGGCTCAACTGTTCTGGACCTTGCTGCACATCCTGAACAGCATTAACTGAACCTTCTGTTTTTCCTTGCATCTGCAATTCCTTAACATGCAGCTCTCATCTCTGGAGGGCTTTCTGCCCCACTTTATTGTATTCTGTCCCTGTTCTTTCAGGAACAGTCCTAATATATAGGGTAGCAAAAAGGAGAATGTCGTGGTTTGAGCCTGGTCGGCAGCCTAACACCACGCAGCCACTCTCTCTCCCTTCTCTTCCGGCAATAAGAAGGGACAGAGAGCCAGGCTTGGGGTTCGAGATAGGACTGGGATGGGGAAAAATCTCCCTTTATGGTCACGAGAAAAAGGCAGACTCATCAGGGGAAGAAAAAAGAACATATATTTATTACAGACACTAACAACACTTAACAAAGCAGGACAGTGAGAAGCATTGCCACATCTTGAGAACACCTTCCCCCCACCCCTCCCTTCTTCCCGGGCTCAGCTCTGCTCCGATATCTCTACCTCCTCCCCCAGTGGCGCAGGGGCAGGGAATGGGGGGTGCAGGCAGTGCTGCCGTTGCTTCTATCTTTGGTGGGGGGAGATTCTGGAACTTGCTCCCCCTGCTTTAATATGGTCCCCCTCTCACAGCAGACAGTCCTCCACAAACTTTTCTCCGACATGAGTCCCTCCCATGGGCCGCAGCGTTCCCCACACTGCTCCGTCATGGGTCACTAACTTCCTCCGACTGGATTCTCTCCCACGGCTGCAGCCCTTCCCGAGCTGCTCTGGCGTGGGACACCCCCGCATGCTGCAATCCTCCCAGCGCTGAATTACAGCAGCGGGGCTGCCTTTTCCCATGAGACCCCGGCCTTCTTCGGGCACAGCACCTTAATCATCCAGGTGAAAAACACAGGCCATAAATCAATGTCTGCTCCACCGTAGATCTCCATGGGTGGCAGGGGGGGGCTGCCCTGCCGTCTCCCCACAGGATACAGGGGGGTCTCTGCTCCGGCACACCTCCCCCCTCCTTTCTTCCTCCGTTCCTTCCCAGACCTTGGTGTTCACGCAGCTGCAGCAACTCCTCCTCACCAGTCCCACTGCCCGTCACCACGTCCCTTCTTAAATACGTTATCGCAGAGGCGCAGCTGATGGGCTCAGTTTTCCAAACAGAAGTGGAGCTGACTTGGAGCTGGGGGAGCTTTGAGAAGCTTCTCACAGGGGGGCACCTCTGTAGCCCCCCACCCTGATACCAAAAAACCCCACCACTCACTCAAACCCAGGATAGAGAATTTTCAGACCTTTTTGACATTATTTCCCAGGTCAATCATACTACTGGCCTTCCAGCATTATCCTTGCTGCTAATCTGACACCCGTCTTCTGACATGCTCCCCAGCACGATGATACATATAGGTCACTGCTAGATCAATGGGACTTCTCACTAGCTCACAGCAGAAGGGAATTAGTAACTATGAATAGCTGTGGGAGCTTTCAGGCAGGGAGTTGCCTGCAAGCCCCAGTCCCTCAAGGGTGTCCCTGCCCTGGTGGGGGTCAACCATGGGCCACAGTCCCTCAGACATGGAGTACGTCCTTCCATGAGCAGGTCTTCTCCCCTGTACGTCATCACTGCCATCTCTCCCTCCTGGTGTCTCCTCTACCACCTCTCCACGTGTCTCTTCCCCTTGCGCCTGCTGTTCTTTCTTGAAAAAGCTCCGTGAAGGGGTACTGTGGGCTCCTTTTGCGGGCTGCGGGCAGTTACATCAACGTCAGAGCCAGCCGCCACGTGCACAGGGCAGTTCATGGCCACCTACCACACTGGCCCTGCTGCAGCCCCTGGACGCTGAAGGCGGCTATGTGTGTCCCGTGTGGCACATGTGAGATCATCAGTGCTCATCCATGTACTATCTGTGTGTTCGTGCACGAGTAAACTGGGTGCTGGTCTCAAGTGAACTGTGCATTCATGCATGAAATGTTCAGGTTCTCATGCATTAATTCAGTGATCATGTGTGACCTGGTTGTGCAGTCATGCGTGAGCTCATGGGGCATCTTGAACCAATTGGATGTCCATGTGTGAGCTAATTGGGTGCTCAAGCATGAATTAATTGTTCCTCCATGCAGGTATTAATTGGATAATCAAGTGTAAGTTCGCAGGACACTCATGCACGAACTAACTGGGCACTCATGCACAAACTACTTGGGCGGTCTGGCGTAAATTAATTTGGCACTTGGATGTGAATTAATTGTGTGCCCACTTTTGAATTCATGGGGCACTCCAGGATGAATTGATTGGACCCTCATGCATGAACAGATAGGCCTCTCAGCTGTGAATTATTTGTATGCCCATGCATAAACTAATTGGGCATTCATGCACATATTTATTGGGTGCTCATGCACGAATTTACTGAACATTCAGGCATACCTAGCTGGGCATCCCTGTGTCACTTCATTGGATACTCATGCATGAATGCAGTTAAGCCCTGCAATTTATTCCCTGGGGGCCACAATAATACGTATGCATTCAGATGGTTAGAATATTAACCCCTACAGTCTGATCCATGGCCATGAGGGCTGAAGTTTGTGAAGAATATGTGTAGTCAGACTGTGATAAGGTTGACCCCACAATCTAGTCCTCAAGGTCAAATCGTTATTAACCCTATACAGTCTGGTCTACTAGGATAAAGGGTAGGGTTTGTGATGGCTAAGATGTTACGACTGTGTAGATGGTGCTTAGGGACATGGTTTAGTGCTGGACTTGGTAGTGTTAGGTTAACGGTTGGACTCGATGATGTTTTTTAACCTAAAAGATTCTATGATTCTATGATATTAACCATTGTAACATGGTTTGTGGGGCAAGGAACGAAATTTTAGAGAGCATGTATGCATATTGCTACGATGGTAATCACTACTGTCTGTTCTGCAGGGAGGAAGCATGAAGTTTATAACTGCTGTACATTAGGATTGTGAGGATGTTGAAAGTAGAGTTTGTAATGTATTTATGTTGAAACAGCTCTTAAATATGTGTTTTGCGGAGGTAAGGGGTGGAATGTATTGAGATTAAATTGCAGGGTTTGCTACATTTGTGCATGGGCACCTGATTAGCTCATGCATGAATGCCAATTTAGTCCATGCACAGGATGGATGCTCAATTAGCTCATGCATGATCACCCTATTAGTTCATGCCTGATCACCCAATTACTTCATGCATGGGTGCCCCATTAGTGCACGCTTTATTGCTCAAATAGTTCATGCATGAGCACCCAGTTAGTTCATGCATGGGTGCCCAATTAGGTCATGATTGAGAGCCCAGTCAATGCGTGCTTGAGAGTCCAGTTAGTTCCAGATGAGCACTCAGTTTACTCATGCATGAGTGGTCAGTTAGTACATGCATGAGCACCCGATGACTTCACCTCCCAAGGGTGCCGTGAGTTCATGCCAGTGCCACACCAGACACATGTGGCATCCAGCAGCGCAGCGTTATCAGCGCGGGAGGCAGCCGGGTCTGAAGTTGATACGGGGTCCCAAAATGTCAGGCCCTCAGAGGACCCCGCAGTCCCCCAGCACAGACAGTGTGGGGAGGTGCTGGAGGAGACATGCAGACAGAAAGATGGCAGAGAAGACGTTCATGGAAGAGGATGCTCCATGCCCAAGGGATGCGTGCCTGAAGCAGTGCAGCCTGTGGACAACACGCACCAGGGCAGGGACACTTTGAATGACTGTGGCCATGGGTGACCTGTGCCAGCACAGTGACACTGGGAGGCCAGGGTGAGTGGAAGAGACCAAGTGAGACACATGAAGCAGCGGCAGACAGAAGGAAGTGTTGTGTACAGAACCCCGACCTCCTGCATTGCCCGTTGATTCACTGAGACCGTTGGGACGAACCGAGTGCAGCCTGTGGTGTGAACAAGAGAAGCTGAGGTTAGGAAGGTATATTGACTTAAGTGGAGCTTAGGAGAGGGGGAGAAAAGGTGCTTTCTTAAGTGCTTGATTGCTTATGTTTTATTCTTTCTTGATACCTGAACCAGTGATTAAAAGTTTGTGTTAATAGGCAATAACTTAAGTAAGTTCCCCCAGTGGAGGTTGTTTTGTGCACTACAGTAATTATTGGAGAATGCAGGCAGCATCCAGGTCTGGCATGGCCTGTGACTGCAACAGTTTGAGCGACTTCGGGGCTCAGGAAGCAGTATTTATTCTGATATTGGGAATTTAGGGTGTTGTGGCGTGTCTATCATATCTGGAGGGGGTAGTTGCAAACAGTTTGTAAGTAGGTGGGAAATGGAGAATTCGAGGCTACCAGAGCAAGTTCCTGAGGGATGGGAAGGTGTCTGGAAAGAGATGGCATGGGTTCTGCTTCAAACCCCTGCCCCAGCAGCCTGCAGCCAGGGACGTCTGCACACGAGAGATCCAAGAGCACCTTCCAAGGAGGGTTGGTGTGGCTGGGAGAGTCCAGGAGAGCTGCGTGCTGCTGTGCTGTGGAGTGCAAGAGGGGCTAATTGTGTCCTCCAGGAGGGTCTCCAGAGAGCTCAGGAGCACTTGGCAGAGCTGGGGAGTCGGGCTGAGGGTCTCTGTTTTAGCCTAAGGTCCTGCTAAAAGAAGTGTTAACAAGTGCTCAGTGCAAAAGGGAGGCTCTTGGTTAGAACAAGCAGCTTGTAGTACTGTGCTGGTCAAAGTGTGCACGATACAGTGCTTATCCCTGCTGCCTGGTCCGGGGGGGTAAGAGTGGAGTTTATAATTGGTGCCTATTAAGATTGCGATGATGTTGAAAGTGGAGTTAATAATGGATTGGTATTGAAACAGTTCCTATGTGTTTTTCACAGAGGTGAAGGGTAGAATGTATTTGGCATGAATTGCAGTGTTTACTGCATTCATACCAGAGCGCCCAACTTGTTCACGCATGAGCGCCTGATGACTTAATGCTTGAGTGCCCAATCACCTCACACCTGAGCTCACAATTAGCTCATGCTTGCATGCCCGGTTAAGTCATGCATGGGTGCCCAATCGATTAATGCATGAGAACCCAATTGCTTCACTCTTGCATGCCCAATTAATTTATGCATGAGTGCCCAATTGAGTTACGCATGAGTGCTCAGGTAATTTGATAAGAGTTCAGAAAAGTGCCACTGCTAGGAACCCAGAAACTGAAGCCAGATGCAAATTAAAGCCACACCCCCTAAAGGCCCTCTGGACAAATTAATCTAGACTGAAAACCAGTTCTTTGGTTCAGATTGAAAAGAAATGAAAACCAGCTCTCATTCTACACCTGGGTATGATTAGTACAACTTTAACTTGGATCCTTTTTTAGGACCCAGAAAGCAGCTGTGTGGGACGTTGAGTTTCTCCACTCAGAGTTCTAGCTAATCCAACTTTTCCGTTGTGATATGGGGTTTTTGTTTTGTTTTGTGTACTAATCGTTAAATAATTTGTCATCATATAGCTTCCTCAGCCAGCATAAAATGTCTATACCTAATGCCCATGGAAACAAAGATATTTTAAATGAAAGAGCAAAGTTAAACCAGCAGAAAATTTCAATCATACAGGTCAGTTCCCAGCCTGTGTCAGTGGGAAGGAGCAGTGCTATATTCTTACCTCCAATAGATGCTGTAAAAGATTGTGCATTAGCAATGCCCAGGCATGGTCTTCAGAAAACAAAATTATTTTTATTAATGAAGAACTGGAGGAAAAGAATACTGTGTTTCCCTTTTGCTTCTCATGACTTCTATCATGACGGCAGTTCCATCATCTAATTTCCATTTCTTGGAGGAGGTCTCCAGTCTTCCAGCATTCGCTCCTGTCTGCTAGTCAGTATAGTTCCTCAGCTAATGTCAGAGCAGTGAAATTGCCTTTGGAGGTCAAAGTAGCAGCTGATAACAGTGCTGTCCCCTCGGCCAGCAGATTTTTATTTCAGGAGTCAGGAGGCACTCAAGGGGGGTTTTTTCTGTTTTTAGACTCAACCTGTTGATGCTTCTAAACTGACCTTTCTTATCTCTGTAGTGTCCTTCTGGAAGTTTTAACTAATGTCTGCAGGTTGCTTGTATCAGGAACATGAAATAATGAGTGTTTCACCAGCTTGCACCACCTTTAGAATCTGTCTTTCCTAGAAATGGACAAAACTTTGTTGTGTCATATGTGACCACACTGTAGCTTGTCACTCCAAAAGCTGCCAGTCTGGGAGGAAAACCAAGCAGCTCTCTTTATAACTTGACTGGAAAGTGAACAGACCAGAAGCTTGTCCATCTGCCACTTTTTAACTTGCTCTCAACTATATAATACCTGATGCATGCAGAGAGTTATGTATTTGGGCTGCATAATTCAGTGGCTCTGTTACTGATTTTGAGCCATTCTTATCTGAAGTGGAAAGCACTCTCTGTTTCATATGTGCTACCTGCTTTAGTAAAACAAAATCCTTGACGTGGATCACTTGTCACTGGTTTCAACATCTGGATTGTATCATTTTTTTTTTTTTTCCAACCACAGAGAAACTGTGATTTCTTTATGGTAGTCTAAGGGAAAAAAAAAAAAAGTGCAAAAATATTGGACACGCTTGGGCATCTCCTGATAGGATTTAATATTCTTGTTTCTCCACCTCAAAATGAAAGAATGACAAGTTAGAGCTGTTTGGGCTTGAAGATGCGGAGAGTAAATCTCCCTTGGGGCCGAAGTTCTGCTGTTCCTCTTTAGCTTGAACTGTACTTTCCCCTCTGGGTGGTGTCCCTGATTTAGAGCATACTTAGCAGGTGCAACCTGACTGGAATGAGGCAATGTAACAACAGGCTGTGTAGGAGTAGAGAGGAGTCAGTGTTCTAAAAAGGAGGCACAAAATGGGTTACTGCACACAGAACAGAGTAGGGACATTTGCAGACTCTGCAACTCTTTTGGAAAGTGTTTCTGATATCACTTCTGTTTCATTTTAAGCTGGAAGCAAAGGGATATATTTGTGCACTCACATTCCTTCCCAAGTGGAAGGTCCTCACTTAAGTTGTCTTAGGTCTCTTTTGAAACATTTACTCACAACATGACCTAATTGTACCTCTGGTGATGCAAGCTTAGGGACAGTGTTGGATTTCATGCTCTGCAGCATTGCGCATGCTAGCAGCTCAGAGAACAGGCAGGAAAAGCTCTTACTCTTCCTCAGGGACATGAGGACTCTCTGCACTGTTCATGCTGTGTCTGGCAGCTAACCAAGGAGCTGCATTAGCACCATCTTCCCATCAGACTGCTGGAGTTGCACAGCCCTCTTGGGCATTGAGTTAGTGCCAATGTAACTACATGGAAGGAAAAGATATTAACTAAAGATGAAGGACTCAAAAAGCCTTCTTTTCATCTTGGGCTGGTAAGACTTTGCTGCCTAGTATTAATGTTGCAATGTAGCAACTGGATGGCAAAAGGCTGTGCTGTCCACACATTGAACTGTGAGGTCTTAGGAGAGAGTGTGGGAAGAAAAACCAAAGAGGGAAAAGTCTATTATAATTTCAGCTAGTAAAAATTTTATTGCACCTTTTACACATTCCAGGGGAGGCAAGGCATTTTAAATTGGACTGTGTAAACTGCTGCAGCCTGAAGACAAAGAGCGCAGCTTTGGTGTGATGTTTGGATATGCCTTTTCCGAGAAGAATGAAAGAAAAAAGTGATGTTCAATTTGGGTCCATAGTTTGTTCTCTCCCCTCTTTCCCCAAGTTAAACAAGCATGGAGGTTGTGTAGGTCTTAGAAGTCCTCCCTCTCTGCCTTTTGCTCTACCTCCTCTCCCTGCAGGGACTTAGGATGTAGATGAGCTGGCTTCTGAACACTAAAGAAAATAAAAAAATATTTGCAACTTGTGGTCACAGAGAAGAGACTGAATTTCAGAGGGCTGAGAACTGACTTTCCTCAGCTGACAGGTGGCCTTTGAACTTTATTGTAACAGGCACTGGTTTTGCCTTCAGCAATTCTTCTTTTCTTCTACCTCAGTCTTGCTAGAGTTTACAATGAGTAGCAACGGAACGGACAGCCTGGTCTATCAAACCCTCTTTTCTACCTCATGCTCTTTCCTGTGAGTAGCAGTGAGAGACAACTGATGCAGGGCCTGAGGAATCAGCGCTGTCAGGCCTGGGGCACAGCCCCCTTCTAGGAGTTTAGCTCTCCGGGTTAGAGAGCTCGGCTGGCAGAGTCCAAGGTCAGAAGCAAGGACCTGCCCCTCCTTTCCTTTTTGAACTGCTTTTAAGCTGGGGCTTTACTGCTGTTCCCCCAGCTGTGCTCCATCGCAGCCTTGCAGCAGCTGTACCTGCGCCAGCCCCGTACTGCCACAACACTGCCCCTGGCCTGGACCTGCTGACTGGGCTTCCTGGCTCGGCATCAACCTGCTCCATCACCGCAGACTCGCCGGGTGATCACTGGACCATGTCCGACTCTGATCACTGTCTCTCACCCTGATCCTGACCTGGATCTGCTGATTTCCATCCTAGCGCTGGGTCAGTGAGGTCAGTGGAGATCAGTGCTTGTGTCTGCTTTATTATCCCGCTCCGTTCCTGGCTTTCCTCTCCCTGGCAGAGCAGCCAGCCCTCACTGCTTCCTGACAGCAGAGGTGGGGACCGCTGGTAAAGCCTCATCTTAAAAGCAGTTCCCAAGAGAAGTGCGGGTCAGGTCCTTGCTTCTGGCTTTCTTCACAACAGCTCTTATCAGTGAAGGAGCTGATCTTGGACTCAGCCAGCTAAACTCTAGCTTAGCCAATGAAATCCTCTTGGCCCTGGCTGGGCACCAGTGCTCCCCCCTGTCTTCTCCCAGCACTTTCTGGCTGGATGGCTCTGATCTGCTTGCAAGTCTTCACGCTCAATTCTCCTCCTCCTGCTCCCTCTGCTTTTCAGAGCTGCATGTCCCTTGCTCGACATCCAGCATTGTATACAGCTCTTCCTGTTACTCGGATATTTGTGGTCCCAGATCCCCGCTTGCTCTTGTTTCAGTCCTTATTGAAAAGTTTAACAACCAATATAACACACTTTTAACTTTAATAACCCAGAGTCATGTGCTGCCAGAGAGATCCCACGGAATTCCAACCCCTCAAGCATGTAACATGCCCCCCAGCCTGTGCCCCACTTGTGTGTGAGGGCTGGGGAAATTTGGTGAGCCCATCCCTGCTGAAAGGGAAGGTGCTGTGACCTGAATCTCCCTAAGGCATGAAGCATCATCATCTCTTGCAGGAGGTTTGTGGCTGAAATGTTTATGTTCTGCTTCATTGCTGAAGCTGTACTGAAGGCAGGGTTTACTTTGGTCACTGGTTTTGGGCTGTGGAGGGGAGAGACAGATAGATACCAGCTTTTTGATATAACCTGCGACTGGATCAGTAGCAGCAGTGTCTGGGGATGGGGCGTTCTTCTGACAAGTAAGGAGAGCATCTCAGCCTGTTTTTTATTTGATGTTGCAAATCTGACAGTATTCTCTCGAGTCCTCCCATCAGCCCAGCAAAATAGTAACTGTCCTTATTTTTTAGTGGATACCCCATCAAATGTGGGTTATGCACGTTGATAGAATTGGTTTCAGTATCAATGGTACCTCATTTCTGCTTTCTTGCTTTGTTGATGTATTTACCTGACAGACAGCTCAAACTTTTGATCTTTTGTGGAGAAGACTGTAAGTCCAAATGGAGGGGGGGCAGGGAGCAAACTCAAACAGTGAATGTGAGGAAAGTAAATTTATTCTCACTTTTGTTGATGGGACATCTACAGCACAGAGATAATGCTTTCATCTCTCCCTCCCTTTCCACCACATCTCCCTAATGCTGCTCCTACTCTAGGTTATGTTGCAAAATGCTTCATTTTTCTTCATTGTAACAGATGGTTTATGATATTCTAATGTACCTACTGATGCTCTGCAAGACAAGGAAATTACATTTTTCTTCGGAAACTTTTCTATTTGCATTTTTAGGCATTCAGGACTGGGGGGAAATGAAATTTGTGAGTCCTGTAGTTAAGGCACTGTTTGAGATAAATCTCTAAATGCAAAAGGATTGTTGAATTAGTACCAACATTTTGGGGGGGAGGAAAAGGGACTAATTTCGAAGTGGATCAGCCCACTGAAAAGATTGGTGATGAAATATGGAGTATTTGGAAGTGAAGGGGCAAGAACAGGGGCATGGTGGTAAGGATGAATGTGGGGAGTGAGTCTGTCAGGTAGACGTAGTTAAACTAGCTTTAAAGGAATTAGTGACAGCAGAGGTAAATTAGTCTGCACTGAGCTCCATACCACCTCATCTACAGCAGCACCCGAGCTGGTGAGTTTTATAGCGAATTCAGGTACCTCTGCACTACAGACATACCCTGCGGTAAAGAGAATATAAATAGGGTGAGAAGGCAAGGGACGGAGAGAGCAGCCAATCTGCGGAAGGCAGAGGAGCTAGGATCAAAACTGCTGCTGGTTCTTTGAAAGTCATGAAAAAGCCAGAGCCTTAGTTTTCTCACACAGGCACAAATCCTCTGGGCTTCGGGCGGAAAGTGTCTGAGAGGCTCTCAAAGTACGTGTGCAGAGCCAGCCTTGTTGTGCTAAAAAACAAGTTCTGATTAACCGCACGTGGCAGGAATTTTGCATTGCCGCTAAAGCAATAAAAAGTCCTGAAAGGTTTCCATGACATTAATTTTAGTTCATTTGAGATAATCCATGTAGGGCTTAAATAATACATGAGATTTATGCCATCAAAGGTATGCAGTGTATCTCAGCCTCAGTGAAAAGAAACCTGCCTTGTTGACACCAACCAGCCAAACCAGGAGACAGGACAGAACTAGTTTTTCACGGGAGTGTTGCTGCCTGTTTCTTCTCCTGGCTTTCATCTCTTTCCCCCTCTCTTTCCCGCCTCCCCTTTTTTTTGTTGATTGGTGTCACCTCACATGCTTAGGATGTCTGCCTGTCTGCTCAGAGTGTGAACACATTCCTCAGAATGCTGATTTGCTCGTTTCACACCAGTGTCAAAATGACTTATTAAATTCAGCACCTCCTGATACTTGGTGCCTGATGTGTTGCTATCCAAACATTAAATGACAATAAGCATATGCAGCCGCTGGGCCTAGCAAACTCATTTACTTTGATAAAAATGTCATGGCAATATGCTTTAAATCACTGTCCTTTTCATCATTGTTAATTGCTAGCTGTAGACCTTTTTCCTGTGCTTAGTGCAAGTGTTAGGATGATGCTCCTTCTAGCCTGATTAAGCATTTTTTCTAACTGTAGAAATCTTTTTCAGAGGCAGTGTTATTTCATCAAGAGATGGATTTTGCTCTTAATTAGCCAACATGCCACCAGGGATACTTCAGAGTCTTGGGTGTGAAAAAGCCTCTAGCAGAAGATCATTCTCTGGGATTAAGAAAAATAATCTATCAAAGTCTTGGGAATAATCGGCAGCTTTGGTGATGGTAAGTTGGCTCTCCCAGTGACAGTATGTTAATATCAGTACAATGTACAGTGTATGGCGCTGGGGGTGGGGAACCATTCCCCACCCTTTCTGCCATTGCTGGTGAGCTGCATAGCTTTCACAAGGCATTGTAAACCCAAGTTTTGCTTTCTTTTCAGCAGGAATACACCTTCTTAGACCATATTTACTCATTCATAGAAAGTTTACCAAAAGAAAGAAATCCTCACGCATTTAAAATCAATGGCAAAAATCTCTGGCAGGTGGGATCCTGCTCCCACCTTGAGGAGTTGGGAAGAATCCAGGTGTTGTGTATGCCGTTCTCCCCCGAGGCAGGATCAGCTCTGCTGGTGCTGCTCTGGAGAAAGCAGCATCCTTGAAGGCCACCACTGGTGGAGCCTCTGCTGTTCCAGGCTGCAGCAGTCCATTCCCAAGCTTTTGTTTCCTAACACTTGGAAGGCTTCAGGTTCTCTACTCGTACTGTCTTCCACTGAGTCTTCTCTGCGGCAAGATAAGCGTGTAACTTCTTGACCTGTTTGCCATGGAGAGGGAGAACAGATGAGCCCTTTCCTGTTGGCAACAGCCTTGTTTGCATTGGCAGACTGTTATCCCATCCCCTTCAGTCTGCTCTTCAGACTTGCCTGTCCACAGATTTTTCTGCCTTTTATTAAAGCTTCTTTTTTGTAGACACTGAGCTTGAACCTGAATGTATCTGCTCATTTTTTGTTACTAGTCATATACTTAATTTGGGCTTCTGCTTTTCTTTTGTCTTTAAGAGATAGATGCTTCTGTGGTCAGAAGGGTTTGCGCTGTTGAATCCCTGTCGGTATTTTGCATGCCTAAAGTGCCTAAAGCTGGCCTAAATTTCAGTGCATGAAAGGGATTTCTGCCCAAAATAAGAGAAGGGGTCTTTAAAAAAAATAAAAAAGGTGGGTTCATTGACTCCTCCTGTTCCTAGGGAATATAAGGTTATTTGTTGGCACACATACACTGTGAGAGAATAGAAAGAAATCTCTGTAAAGATACCCTCCTGGGATGACTTTAAAATAAACTCTTTCAGAGCTCAACCAGAAGTAGTATCTGAAAGAATGATTCAGCCTAGTGCAATTAAAAAAATGTCTTGTGTAGAAGTAAGAAATTTATTAATAAAATATTTTTGTGTGATGTAATCAAGTTTTAAAAAGGGGGCAGTTATATGTGTGTGGGGGAAACCCATTCTGTTTAAGGAGTGAAAGTATGAGAGAGTGTAGATCATATTGTGCTTCTACCTGAGACTATTGTAGCATTTATGGACTCAACCTGAATCCCTTGAAGAAATCAAACCCAGTTTCATTTGGTAAATGTGTGCTTGATCTAACAATTGCTGAAATCAATGGAGAGTCTTGGGATGTGATTCTAATCGTCAAGAAGAACTTGCAATTACTTAGCACATCTTCCAGAGAGAGATACGATTTCAGCACTTAAAGATGTTCTTTTCCAAATGGAATGAACTCTAACACATCCTTCACACTGTAAGCCTGTCAAGTTGTAGTAGAAAGATATCTGATCAGACATTCAGAGGTGCCTGTCTTGGAACAGCAGAGCAGAGACTGATGTCCTGGTGTCAAATGAAACGAGGAGATGGTTGGGCTTTGTAGGGGCTATCTTCTCCAGATAAAAGGGCGTGACCTTTTTGCATCAAGACTGGAGAGAAGGATCCGGTTAATCGTGGAATGCAAAAGTGTTGGCAAGAGGGCTGGTTCATTAAGACTGAACTCCTTTCTCTCACCTTTGGGAAGTAATTTAAGATGTGTCTATCACATTGCTGTATCCTCACAGGGATGGTGGATTACTCTTTAAAAAGCAGAAACACAAGGAAAAGCATTCTGAAGTGTTGAAGTAATACCTTTCATTTAGGGAAAGTTAAGAGTATTTTCCTTTGAGCTTTTGAATCTTTTGAAAAAGTGTTTTAATGTCACAATTAGCTTCTCATAAGAAGGAGTTAATCACAAAATTAAATGGAATAGTTTTGGTGGACTTTAAAATCTTGTTCTGAGTAGAAATACTGGAAGCTATATTTTGATCTTTGTTTTCCGTTGGCTAGTTGACATCCAAAGAATTAAAGAAAGTATTGTCATTTCCTTCCCCATCCTCAATTCAGTCAGAAGAGAAAAGATTTTCTTTACATAATTGCTAGTAGGAACCCAGTTTTTTATAAACTTTTTTTTGTGTGGTACCTCACTAGGTAGTGGTGGTTACAGGTGATTCTTGTAGACTCTTCCTGATGTATTATTAAAGCTGAATTACTTGCTTACAAAGAGAGTGCTTTTTGCCAACCGTTTCAAACATCTTTTCTTTAACTTTCCACAGGTAGTTTGTCCATGCCAACAAGTATTTATCAATAAGTCTTTCCACTTGTATACATGAAATTGTAGTATTTGTAGTATGAGTAAATCATTGGGTGTTATAATGCAAAATAACTTCATTCATTTTTTTACCAGACAGTGTCAGCCTTGATTACCTCACTAGACTTGCATGGTGTGTGGGCAGATTAGAATTTGCAAAGAGGTTGCATTTGTGTACCTGATATAGTAGTATTACTTTCACCTGAAGTGGCAGAAAAGACCCATTCAGCATCAGTTTCACTCAGGCTCTAGAAACTGGGGATTACTATCAAGATGAGTTTGGGAAGGTAATAGTACCTTAACACCTCCAGCAAAGAGTAGGAAAGAAAGGGAAAGGAGAAGGGAAGAGGCATCATGCAACTGTTGACATCTATCTTGTGATGTGAACAGTGTGTGTTTTCCAGGCTCATGAAAAATCTTGTAAAAGGGAAGAACAAGCGTAACAAAGGTCAGAAAGACAATAATAAAATAGGACTTTGCAGAAGATACCTGAGTGTGCCTGCTGACAAGGGAGAAGATTTTTGGTGCTATTTTTGTGTGTGTCATTCAAGTAGCACATTAATGCAAGCAATGCCTTATTTTCAGTATTTTAGAGTCTAGCCAGGGAAGTAACTGAATATACTGACTTGGGGAAATAATAGAAGGCTCAGAGAAGACATCAAAGTCTGGTAGGATACTGGGATGTTGGTGCTTTTGGAAGGACTACAGCAATAAGAGCACTCGAGTTAAACCAGTGCTGACTCTTGAAGGCCCTGCCTTGTTTATAGGAAAACTTAAGACCACCTTGTGTTTGTTTCTTTCCTGGTGTGTACTGGCAAGACAAAGTGTTGAAAGTCTTTTGTGATGATATAGAAATACAAATACAGAAATACAAGAGGCTGATCACTTTTAAATTCCCATACTACTTCCATAGTTTTTGATTTAATTCTTCTCATTCATCAAACTGTTTGGATGTGATATTTGAGTTGATGGAGGAGAGTAATAAAGTGGAGTGAAAATAGTCATATCAGAGAAGACACTGAGAAGATGTGGAAATTGGGCTGAGTCAGGTTTCCATAGTTAGAATAAGAGTCCCTCAAATAAACAAGCAGAAAATTGTTCTCATCTCCGGTGCCTGTGAGTCTGTTAAAGTAAAGTAGAACTGACAGAGCTACTCAGAGTCTCTATGTTTGAGTTAACAGTGGTGCCATTCAGACAACAGACAGAAGCTCTTCTGCATACATACACATATTTTTGGAAAGAATTCCTCACTTTGGCAGCACCATTATTTGACAAATTCCCCTAAATAACAGTTCGTTAATGATGTTGAAAATAACATGACTATACCCATTTGCAATGAATATTGCTTTAGCTCAAAATGCTTCCGAATGGAAAGGCAACTGGGGAAAGCTCTCCCATCCAAAGACAGTGGGGTGAGAGTTGGTGGGCACCAATAAGAACAATCTCCTTGTTTGTTTGTGACAAGTGGTAAAGAGTTCAGTGAAACCTGAAAACTGTTAGTTTGTGGCACTGCTGCTGTGCACTCTATTCTGGTTAAAGTATGTTGTCACAGCTTTATCATCCGTGTAATCAGGTGTGATATTGGCTCTGTGTAGCCCCTCCTGCCTGCTTTCTCCCAGTTTACGCTAGGAGGGGGCAGAGTAGTAGGAGAAAGCAGGGGAACAGAAGCATTTACTTGGTCTGAAGTGCTGTTAAAAGGACATCTATGGGCCTCTTACTTCATACGGTTTCATTCTGTAAATGCCACTTGAACTAAAATATTCTCTTTCATCTTTCTGACAGAAATATGACACAGTAATTCTTTGTGAAAATGTAGATGATACGCTGCAGTAGTTACAGTGAGTTAGGAATAAGTGGCAAATGCCTACTCTTAAAGACTTAATTAAAGACACAATAGCTCTGGGAGGTCATTATTGTAATTACGGTGCTGCCTATATTGTTGTAGCCAAGTACATGGTTGTAGTATCATGTTATCTCTACATAGTGTCCCGGTGTGATGAGGCAGCTATTGCATACATTCCATATACTATCGTTCACAGAAGCCTTTTGCTAGTCCATTTAAGCTTGAAAATCTGTTTCAGGGCTCAGTTTACCTTTACCTGTTTTATATGGGTACAATACCAATAACTTAAGTGTGACCACTTTAGAATTTTTACCCCCATGTGCTGGAGGGAAATTAGGTCTTCTGGCTTTGGTTAAAATCTGTAGAAATTAATGAAAAGGTAGAAACATGACATTTCTCTCAGTGCTCTATGTGTACGTAAAGAGATTAAAATGAAATGATAGTTCTCATCCTGACTTAATCAACAGATAATTTGACGAGTAGATCCACAACTGAGGAAGCCAGAGGATCTGCGTAAAATTCCTTCTTGAAATTAAAGAATACTGTGGCATTGTAACAACTATTTTCTGCAGTATATTTGAGGGATGTTTAGCATACGTGTCTTTCCTAGAGGCAAGATTTTTCCCTACGGTAGCTTTTCAATGTTTTGTCCAGTCTTATATTAAAATCTTCAAGCAGGATGGCTGTTGCTGCTTACTGAGAAAGGGAACTCCACAGCTGACTCATCTAATGCTTGGGAATATTTTAATCTGAGTATTTGGGAAGGGAGTTACAGTACTAGTAAACAAAGCAAAGTTAAAGATAGTGTACGTATCAGTCCGAGTATAGGTAGGGCAAGAAAGATCTCAGGGAGCTCTGTGTGCCAACAGTAGGTCTGTGTGGACCGCTGAAATGATAGCTTTTGTTACCCCTGTTTGCAGGATGAAATCCTAGTGAGCCTGAGACATGGTGGAAAGGAGTTGGAATTCTTTCACTGAGATGTCCTCTCTGAGAGAACTGAAAAAAAGAGGAAACCAGGTATCCAGCCTTTTTGTAGTCTTCTATAAATGCTGGTGTTTAAAGTATTTTTTTTTCTTTTTTCATCTTTGAGTATTAAAGAAGGGCCTGAAAAATGGAACATTGTCAACAGAAGAGGTGGAGGTACCCTAGAAGGCTCTGATGGCTTTGTTTTGGGAGGTGGGAGGTTGAACTTCAGATCACCTTATGTAAAGGAAGCTATTTGAACATTTCCAGCATGTGGCAGCATCCTATCTTTGTGATTATTATTTAAGATTTGGTCACAATTCTTTCTTTCTTTGGATTATATTGCAAGTGTTCAACAACAAAAACAAAAGCTCTTTCTGCATTTTAAGCTTGGGGTAGAATTTGCCTCATGTCAGCTATCTTAAAAATGTGGTTGTTGATAATAAATCAGACATGGGTTTATTTTTATCTATTTTATCCATTTGTAGCCTGTACATGTCTTGTTATTTTAACTCCAGTGTGGATGTGGCTTTCATTATTGTTAATTCTCCCTCAGGGCACCCTAAATGTTATACTGCAGCACACTGAGGCTGGCTTCCGTCTGCTCCATCAACACAGCCCTCTTTGGCCAGTTCAAAGGACAGCAGGGAAAGCTCCAGCCTGCCTGATGCTTGTTAACACTGTTCCTCTCAGCTGGCCGTGGGTGCGTACCTCCTCTTGCTCAGTGACTGTAATAACAAGTTCTCTCTCTGGGATTTCTAGTCTCCGGTGTTAAGTGGTTTGTTAGGAGTATCCCAGTTGTTGCCTATCCAAGATGAAGGCATGCCATTTTCTGTCTTTCTTGAAGGCAGTCTCCTTAGTTCCCTGACCACTTCTCTGTTCCTCCTTTTAATTAATAACTGTCCTCATAATATCATACCCGCAAATGAATGTAATGATCCTGGAGCTGAGCTATGTAGTGCATGGATTATCAGCTTTGTTCTCTCTGCTGTGATATTATCTGCTACAAAATATTGGCTTGGGTTATGTGCATGCGATAATATTGCCTTTCAAATTCTGTGCTACCTATTGCTTTTGCTCAGCTAGTCTTCTTAATATTAGTCTTTCTTGGGTTTCTTTTCTCCACAGTGCAGGTCATTTTTAGATTATGTTCCCTCCAAAGCCTTACCTTGTCAAGGGGTAACGAGGTTTCTGAAAAAGATTCACAGTGAGAAAGACATAAACATTTGCATTTTTGAGAGATTTTGAACGCACTGGACTGTGTTCCTCTACCAGAAGTAACTTCTTCTAAACATATTTTTATTTCTGTGTTTATTTCAGGAGTAAATCTGTTCCTCAGTAAAAGTGGGGAGGTGCTAAATTCTTGTCAAAGACAGGTTTGTTAGGGCTTGAAATAATAGCGTCCATCAAATGAGGGGCATTTAGAGAATTATACATTAATCTAATCAGCCCAGCTGAAGCTGGTGCTGAGCTCCGTATTCCTGAATTCATGAGTAATTTCTATCTGTGGTGTCCATTCAGGATATATCCATTTCAATGAGACTGCCCTGTAATGAATTAAAGTTACGTGCCAGTGCTGGTAGGAAAGCTGTCCCTGCATGCTGTGGTAAAGGTTGGCAGAGAAAATTTGGATGTTGCTTTCCCAGTTCTTTTTTTTTTTTTTTTCCTCACTTCTTATTTTTTCTCCTGTCTTCTGTGTGACGAGAAGGTGAAAAGACAGGAACTCTGGCTGAGCTTAAATGAAAACTGTAGAGGTCTTTCTCATACCTTTAGTTTATTATTACCCCTGACAATTAGACTGTTAATGTTATTGGGCTATACTGAAATTAAGGTATGTGCTTAGAAGTACAATTTATTCACTCAGAGAACAGCCAAATTAAAGGGAGCAGCAGTTGCATCCCTCTACTAAGTTTCTACTTTTATGTGAAGCGAATGTTTTTAAAGAAATGCTCAAGCTTCATGGGCTTTCAGATCACAAAATCTCTTGCCAGCGCTGTCAGGCTCTCTAAGGCTGATCTGGCTGCAAGCTGGCAAGGACATCACTGTGAGAGGAGGTGACCACTGGCAATGGTGTTTAATTTGAGCCTGGGAAATGTTGCTTACTCTGGCAATGCTTGGAGCTTGGAAACTTGGGAAAAAGATCTGATCTGTTCCGCAAGTTATTTTTATTTTAAATCTCTCTTTCTCTTTCCCCCCTCCCTCTTTTTCTTTTATTTTCTCAAATGAAACTCTTCCAAGGCTTTTCAGTTTCTAAAAACTGGGGAGGATTGGACGCCTTTATTTCCCCTATTAGTTGTTGAAGGCAAAAGAGATGAAGGAGGAGGAAAAAAAAAAAACAAAACAGAGAAACACAGCCTAGAAGATGAAAATAATACCTTTTTTAATAAGGGAAATGCTGTCACAAACCCCCATTAAACATGTGTCTTTTTGTGGATAGGTATTTCTTTAAGAAAACAAAAGATTATTCATTGAAAAAAGATTAAGCTGGAAGAGCTCTGAACAGCTCTAATTGAGTGCTCCACTTGATCGCTGCCATATGCTTGGGAGAATGAAGTACACTGTCCTTGCTGGCCAGGACAGCCGTTGTGCTGCTAGCCAAAATCTAATGGGGCTACTGTTGTCTCTTGCTATGTTCATAAGCAGAGAATGGGAACACACCAAAAGGGCAGACTGGAGTTACAAATAGCTATGTTTACTAAATATATACAAACACATAAACCCTAATGACATAGATATGGCTATTATGATTGGCTTCTGGCAGTTTTCTGAGTTGTAGGGCAAGCGCTAGAAGATGATCTCAAAGCTGTGTCATTTCTGTTCTTTATTGTGACTCCAGCTGTAAGTATACGGTAGGTATTTCTGACTTCTGCCAGGAGTCATCTGTTGGACATAGTGCTTCTACACTCTTAGAAAACTTAGAGCTCCCTCTATTCTTACACTAGCATTGTATGAAAGTCGGGACAGACTTTATCACTTTCTATGCCCTGTGAGGCTTTGTAGATTGCATTGCATTATTCCACCTTGCAGAAAAGGCAAGTTCATTAGGAAGCAAGAATGAATATTTAGCTGGTGGTATGCCCATGCTAGATTTTTTTTATTATTCAAACACTGTCCTGAAATGTAGTCTTTGCAGACTGTCTAGGTCTAAATTCTGCTTGTGCCTATTCAAGCGATTTGAATTCAGAGTCTGTCATATTCTGGGTTGGTTTACAGGTTGTGTAACACTTAAACCACAGGTTGCAGTGAGGAAACATATTTGGGTCTTTGATATTTGTAAGGCTGAAAATGTGTCTGGGTGTTAGCATTTTTTTTTTTTTTTTTAAATATGCCCATTTTACAGGATCCTCTCCAAGTAAAAAGATTGAAAGTTCACAATGGCGTGAACACATCCAAGATCCAGCTTTCTTTGAGTCCATAGGGAGACTGATTAAAAGATTTTTTGGTGCTAAAAATATAGGCATTGTTGCATGAATTCAATGAACAAAGCTAATTGAGAAGTCAGCTGTTGCTTCAGCCTCATATGTGTATCAGATGCTAGAGAGGAACAAAGTTGACATTCCCACAGAAGAGAGCTCCAGGGAGATCTCAAGGAAGTATTGCCAAATACCAGGCTCCTTTGCTGAAAGCTTCCACTCTGCCTCATGAATCCAGAGTATAAAATTTGGATACAGAAACACTTGTCTCATTTTATGACAAGAATCCCAAGTTTCTTGTAGAGTATTTACTCAAGTCGATGGCCTTTGAATTCAAAGTGCCATTGTGTGTTTGTATTCATGCTGTATATCGTGGCTCTCCAGCTGCATGTAAAGTCTTCCAGGGAGAGTGAGAATCTGAATTTCTGGAGAAATTAATTTCAGGGGAAGTTAGTCTTCTCCTCCAAATCCCTCACCAGTATCTGCTCCCCCTTAATGCAACTCAGTTGCTCAAATTGCTCAAATCTAAGTACAATTTTAAAAATAAAAATAATTTATTAAAAACAATTAATATAAAGTATAATATTAATACCACAAATCACTATTGTTAATGCCGTTAGCGCACATTAGAGTGCTATCAAATTCTAGTTATGCATAATGAGGAGCTTCCTATGCAAATAAAATAAGGCAATTGGAGCTGGATGCCATGTAACCAAAGTCAGAGAAGCAAGATAGATATCATTAAGTAGATCTTCACTTGCTTCCTTTATTGGGTGATTTATTTTTGTTTTCTCATCTTCCTTAACTGAGAACTCATAGAAGCATGTTGATCTTGCCAAACCATGCCATGGTAGCCCGGACGGGGCTGTGTCAGCTGCTTCCCTCTCATTCAGACTCTCCCCCTCCTGCACTGGTATTGCCGCAGCCTCTTTTGTGACCAGGTGTTACAGGTCCTCCGTGCTCTGGCTATGCGACGAGTTGTTCTGTCTGCAGGAGCACAAGCAGGTTCAGTTTATCCCTTCCTGCCTCTGGCTCCACAGTGTTTTGGGACTTAGTAGAAATTGGTTTGCTTTTAACTTGTTTCATTGCTTCTCCTCACGTCACCTCCTTATCTAATTATTTCTCTGGTGCCTGCCATGGCATTTTCATCAAAAGGATGTTTCTTTCAGCCAGGCTACTCTTTGGACTCCTCAGTTTTAAGAGTTATGTCTAGCTCAGCACTCATGACCATACCAGGCAGCAGGTCTGGACTAAAGAAAGGGTTTTCCATCAGTTCCAATTACCTGGGATTCCTCTGCATGGTGTTTTGTTTTGTTCTTCTCTTTTTCCTCTCAGTTATTCCGATGCAAACACACACTTATATTTGCTTCGCATTCAATGTGGTGGCATTTTAAACTTCTTAATTTAACCTGCTATTTCCAGGTAGCAAACTCCATACTACTGCACTCACCTAGGGACACCAGCTACTCTTGATCTTTCCTGCACTCTTTCTACAGCTCAGTGTATATCTAGGATTTCTGTGGTGAAGGATTTCTAGGATTTCTAGGATATCTAGGATTTCTTGGTGTGCTCTAGTGTTGGAGAATGTTTTGTTGGAGTGTGCAGTTACGGGTAAATATCTGCAGGACTCTATGACACAGTTTTATCTTTTTTAGTACTATCTTCCTGTAGAAACACAGAATTTTAAAATACAAAGCCTTTGGAGAAAACCTACTTTGTGCTTGACATATCTTCTCTCCCCTTTGCTATTTGCTGTCAAAATAAGTACAAAGACTATTGGGCAGTCAATTTTCACAGAGGATGCGATATAAAATAAAATTTTATTATATGGTAAAATAGAAGATAACCCCCAGATTTTGCTGATCCCACTATTCGGCCCAAATGCTCGTTATCAGACTTTTCCAACTATGCCAAAATTCACCCTGTGTATGAAGAGTCATTTCTAAAATCTCAGGATGTCACAATTTACCCATCAGTGCTAAATAAGGATGTTTAATGAATTCCAACACAAAAATTCCTAGGGTGGTTGTACTAACAGCAAGTTGCATTAAAAGGACTATTTTCCTCTACGGGGATTTCAATAAAGAGACAATGTTTATTTTTTCAGTGGAAAATTGATTGTAACTAAGAGGATACTTGGCTTGAAAGTGGGGAATTATCATATCATATGATTAAATGAAAGCTTACCTTGTTATAAGGTAACTAGACATATCCCAATAGAATTGAGACAATGTTTGATTAAGCCAGATTTTCCTACTTTATATTCAAGGAACAAATTAAAGAATAATTGAGATCCTTTTCAGATCTTTTATAAGCTGAATATATAAAGCTGCAGCTCCAGGTGGCAAAGCAATTAGCTGATGAATAAAATCAACCACACTGTCATTCGTCAGATGTTTAAATTCTATAAGCCAGATAAATTAATGTGTTCCTTAAGCCAAGTAAACGGTCATGCTCTTCATGTTACCACTGAATTCCCCTGGGAATGGGTCTGGGAACATGTTGATAGAAAACCTAGGAACTGTCTCATCAGAAGGGTCGTAATTAAGTTGCCTGGTTTTGCATGTCTAAAATAAATGTTCCCTTTCATTGAAAAGGTGGATGTAATGATGTGCTATGCTTTATCAGATGGGAGGATAAGAATTTGAATCAGAAGTGGTTACATGCTGGAGATGGGATTTTGGCCTCTGAGCTTCTTGTTAAGGGCTGGGAACTGTGTGATCCGTAGCACAGTTTAATTTGCTTGTGCCAGTGCTCGGTTTGGCTTTATAAGTAATATCAATTTACTAACCTGAAAGGACTTATTTATCTATCAGAAAATGAACTGGAACTCTGTTTTTGAACCTTAGCCTTTTTGCGGTTGAATTTAGACGGTGGGATTATACTGTAAAATATGTTTCTCCTTATACTGATGAGTCTATCTGAAATGGTGAAGTGGCTGCTCAGACCAATCAAAGTCCAGCCAACAGAGACTTGTCCTGAGCCCAGTTTAAAGTTCTTAATACTTTTAAAGAGTCGACTGATAGAAATTATCTCTTTCTATACAGAACTGCTGTCATAAGTGATTTTACAGGCATTTACCTCTTTACAGCTTTGGTAACGGGAAGGAGATGAACTTTACTATTTGTGATGAGCTCACAGACAGAGAAAATGTAAACTCTGGATTATTTTGGTGTTTGTTTGATGAGGGAGGAAGGATATGATCAAGCAGCAGCATTTTCTTAGAACTTGGTGGCCTAATATTTGGCTGGGTGTTTGGGATGGAGTTTGCCAGCTGGACCTGTGTGTATTCATCATCTTCAAAGGTATCTTTTCCTTTTTTTTTTGATTTGCTACTAATGTGTTAATCTCATTTTGGGTACTTAATGCGCTGCATTAAAAACTTTGGGGTAGGTTCTTTAGGTGATTAGTAACACAAGTACCATTAAACGTTTGATAGCTGGGGAAAAGTAGCCTTGCACTTCAGAGTTACTCACCTCTAGTGAAATACTACTCTTTATAGTGATAACTCAGTATTGGTGTATCTGTCTGTAATTTAGTGCCAGAATGCTTGATATCTGGTTTGAGATACGAACTGTTGTTTGGGAGTGTATGTGTGCTTTCCCCTGGTATTTTACAGCCTGCTAGCTGGTTTATAACTAACAGTGATTTCTGCTGTTCCTTAAAACTCTTGCTTATTTTCTTATAAAACAAGAATAAAATTAAAAACTGCAAGAAAACAATGCTCGAAAATGGGATATATATTCTGTTCTAGATGCTTGATTTTTGCTCAAGCAGTGACTATTACAACTGAATGTGTTCGTCCTTTTATGTATTATTACCTGAGTTAGTTTTTGAATGCTTCTCATTTTCAGACATTTAGAAACAAGGAGCAATGAAATAATGGAAGAGATATCCTCTTCCCAGGATTAAGAAAACCTGGAAATGCACTACTGACCAGCGTGTGCAAAACTGCACGATGAAGCAGCTGTCAAATCACTTGAAGCAGAGTGAGTGGCCATTTGAAGTCCGTTGAAGCCCAGCAGTGCTATGTACAAAGAGCAACTAACTTTGGTTTGATCTTTCAGATCTGTTTGATGGACTTCAGCTGTTGAATAGTGAGCAAAGAGCATTAATCCACATTGGGAACTATTTTTTTAACTTATATTTAAACATCTAGTACTCCAGGCAACTAAAAGTAGCTGTAGGAGGTACTTATTTTGAGAATTGTGAGATGTTGGCAATCAGTGTAGAACAGCAAGTGTTGACAGACTTTATTTATGGGTACATTTCACAGAAATTTGGTAGAAATTTTAGTGAGCTTGTCAGTTCAGCATCTGCTTTGTGCAGCTCGGTGCAGCTCAGAGTGAGACTCATATCTCAGAACTTGCAGTGGAAACCTTTATGTCCTGTGATAGGGAGAAAAGGGAGATTAAAACCACTTGAGCTGGTCTGCAAAAAGGGTGAGAAGAAGCTGTGCTTGATGATCTTCATGCAGAAAATCTCTTGATGCAGAGATTGAGTAGCCTACCTTCTCCCCTGTGGGCCTTTTATAAAGAAACATTTATTCTAAGGCCTTCCACTCACAAGGCTTTGTATGCAGTGGTTTTCTGTGCAGACTTTTGTAGGTAGCAGAAGTCTTTCTAAGGCATTACTTTCTAGAGACACAGTTCAGTTTCTGCTGTCTTGGCAAATTGCTCTTTTTTGCTGGGACTCCTTGAAGACTAAAAGGGAAGATGAAGTAGGTTATTAGAGCAGCATCTGTTGTTCCAAATTCCTGATCAGCTGAGACACCAGCAAAGGCTCTCAAATCAAGTTATTTGATGCTCACCCCAGAGAAGTGAGTGCCCTCGGGGAACAGTTTAACCAGCCTGCCCACAGCATCTGACAAAACTAAAGAGACTTCTCGTGCTATAGAAGCTGCTCAGAAGAAGGGAGTCTTGCAACTTGTGTATCATTGTGGGAGCGGTTTACTGTGTCCTATACTGAACAGGAATGAGATGGGCAGGAATGAGAATGTGTTATGCTGGTGATGAGGTTAGACGTTAGTGCCTGAAAAGTGAACTTACTGTCCAGTATTTTTTAACCAATAAGCACCCAATAGCTGATTTCAGTGACCAACTGCATTTAGCTATATCATAAGGTTCATGACGAGGAAACAGTTACGTAGATGAGAGCAGTGAGAAACTTTCTAGTAATGAAAAGTGACTGAAGGATGTCTGAGGGATCCTTTACACTAGTAAAGTAATTTTTATATATGTGTGTCATAATTTTACCTGTATCCTGAAGACAGCTATGGCCCTCATAGCCCTGTTCTGTCAGACCACTTCCCTTTGAAGTAGGGGCTACTCACATGCTTTAAGTTCTGCATTTGCTGAAGTACCTGCTGCCCCGGCACCTTTATAGCTGTGGGGATACTTCACCTGTTGTAGTTGGTATTAACAGTGATGCTAATATGAGATCTGGGCATTAGTGTGAATCAGCCCGTGTCCCAGAAGCTGAAGTAGTTAGAAGTGGAGGGAAGGGAAAAATGGGGCGATGGTTCAAGGTTATCCAAGAGGAAATTTGGAGTGGGAGGCATACAACAGCCCTTTCTGCTTGTCCTGTCCCTATTGTAATTCCTCCAACTAAAAATGCACCTGAAGTTCTGGGCCAAATCTCTCCCTTCTTCTGTTCTTATAAAATAGGTCTCTTTTGTACTGGTGCAAGTGGCAGCAGATTGTGTTCGTAGTCTCAATCTTTATCAAGCATTTCCAACAGCACACACCTAGGACTGATATTCATAATAAATTATGAATAGTGACATGAGATTCTGACTAGCCTTTGTATGCAGAGATGTGATTTTTTCTTTTATTTTTTTATTTTTGACATCTAAAGTAAACTGAAAACATTTATTCTGAATAATGGTAGCCACAAAGTAAGGCCTTTAGCAAGTACCTTTGTTTATGTTCAGTTTGGGTTGTATGTGAAAGATGTCTTATTTGAAGGTTTAAAAGGAAATTTTTTGGTAGAAAAATTAGTTATACTTGTAAGTAGATGAGAACAACACAGAACATGGTCATCATCTCAGCACTGATAATCATTAAGAACAAACCTGTGGCTTTAACGTTGGCACAAATGTGAAAATGTTTGGCCAGGTGTAAACAATCACCTCTCACAGGACTTACTGAATTAAAGATAAAAGCATAACAAGAGTTTTCCTCACATCACAGGAGAGAAGTTATAAAAGAAAGTTTACTTTGTATTTCTTGTTCATAAAAGCAATTGAGTGGAAAATCTTTGCCCAACATGGTAGAGCACAGCTGTGGATTTGTGGGTTTGAGGAAAGATGGAGAATGGATGATAGACCCCATATTAGTATTTACTCATTTTTCACATCTGCTCTCAGTCAGATGAGTGATAACAATTTAAAAAAAATATTTTCAAGGCATGCCTAGATTGAATCTTCTGGCTTCTTGCATACGTGTTAGTTGAGATAACATTCTTGCTTCACATATAAGAACCTGTTCAAGTACTTTGCTGAATCTGGACTTCATGGCCTTTACAAAAAGAACTGGAAACAGAGAATCCAGTTTCTCCACTTACACTATTTAGGAGCTGTAAAATGCTTTGGTGCCACTATAAAATTTGATTTTGTGGGTCAGATGTCTTACTTACAAGCTTGCAGTTCTCACTTCTGAAGTTTTGCATATCTCTAAGAGAAGAGCAAATATAAAATTTTGTCTGGTTTGTGCTAAAATTATTGTCTTCCTGTATTTTTCTCTTCATTTCCTTCACATCTCCCTCCCAGTCTCTGTAACATTCAGATATCTGTAAGGGAAGTTACAAATGTTCGGCTTGCGTGCAATCTGAAGTGTGCACATAGCCAAAATCTGCTTTCTTCCCCGCAAATGAATAACCTAAACATCACTGAAGAGTTTTCACACACTTTGCAAAAATGCATCTTTTAAGAAATATTTTGATGACATTTTGGAGGCCAGTTTAAGCATCAAATGAAGATACTTTTTTTATTTCTTCTGACCCCCTGGAAGTGTCCTGCTATTGAAAAACAGTTTAACAGAAGCTGTAGTGCAGCTGTTACCAATTCAGTATTAAAAAAGTGCAAGAAAATGAGGCCCTGTGTTATCATATTAATAATATATTAGCATATATGTGTATATCCTACAGGACAGAGAATAATGTACAGCATGAGAGGAGGCAACAGAAATAGCATTGTCATGGGATGAGCAATTATATGACTTACGAGTAACAGAGCAAAGCAGGAACCACCAAGTAGTCTTCTGTAACTAGAGATGATGCAGTAAATGGTTTATATTCATCCTTGTGTGCTATTTTTATATATATTCTCTTCGCTTATTCCATGATTACAAGTGTATCTGTGTGCCACAGGAATGATGCAAAAGACCGCAGTCATGATAGATTGAGTGATGTGGTGGTTTCGAGTGCTTTTGGGCAAATTGTTACAGCGCTAAAGGATCCTTTCTTTTACTGCCTCAAATATTTTGCATATTGTATTTAATGGCAGAGTTGTTCCACAGCTGGTGGATTGTGAGGTTAGGCACAGTTCCCGCTTACCTCCACTGAGGAGATGACCTACTTCAGAGTTTGTGCCATTGTTTTCAGGAAGAATATCATGGCAAGTTCAGTTAAAAATCTCCAGCCCAGTGTAGCCTAAGGTTGTTTAGTTTCAGTTTAGCTTTTCAGCTGATTATTTATTGTGGGTGAAATTGAGATACCTAAAGAATAGTTTTAAATTATTTTTAGGCATTCCAAGCAATTCCTACCTTGGCTATCCTTGCTCACCTTTTTTTAGAGAAGGCAAAGAATTCCACTGTTGTGATTAAACAAATTTGAATTGACTAGGTATGTCAATTTTAGCATAAGGTAGAAAGGACTGACTTCAGAAATGCTGATTTCTGTTGATCTGTGTCACAGCTGTTACACGCCAGCAGTTTTTCATCAGAGAAAGGCTGATGAAGGTTTGATTTCTTCCCTGTGGGTTTTGCTCTTTGAGTTGGGACAAGCTGCTTCCTTAAGGTGCTGCCCACAAAAGAAGGTGCGAGCGGGTCTCTTGAGGAAAAATGTACACAAAGCTGTTTGGAGTAGGCAGCTAGCTGAGCGATTTGTGTGTTCATCCAGGAGGTCTGACAGGCACACGGAAATGTCTTGCAGTTACATGCTAGCTCTTGTGGATTCAGCTACTCAGCAGTGCTGTAATAAGGGTTGCAGAGTATGCCAGGGGAGTTGTCTTCCCTTAGCTGGTACAGCTGGCAGCTTTCTCGCTCCTTAAACCTGGATTTTGCAAGTGTAGAAGGACACAAAAACACTTCTCTGCATTCAGGTGGAAAGTTTGGTGACAGAGACTCCCTGTACCAGAGGGAATGAAGGGGTGCAGCTGTTCCTGTGTGCTTCGTGAGCATATTGCACTTAGAAGGCAAATGACTCTTCTCCAGCTCCGTGCCAGTTAGCTCACAGCTGAACCAGGGGAGGGGAGCAGCCGTGTTGTCCCAACGGGAGGTGTTGTCGACTGGTGACTTCATACCTCTCCCTGCTGCTCTCACTCCCTGCTCTGCCCCTCGCCAGGTCTTAGCACTGGTGTAAGCCCCGGGGTGTTGAGAACAAAATTTGGCACGAAGAAGAGAGGTAGTCTCCATGTGATGCGTGTGTGCGGTTCCCATATAACATCCTCCTTATCCTACTCACTAAACTGTATAACAAATAATCTGTGGTGACAATGGGATTAACACATTTGACCCTTAATGGCTCTGAAGGAATAATTGTGATGTCTCGGGTCAATAATTGTGTGAACTAAGGAGGATTTGCTTGATGCACCATAACGTCTCCTTCAGAGCCATTCATCCCTTTTGAGGGACTATGAACCATTTGAGCTTTAAAGTCTGTGTTCATTATGCTCTGTCCTGTGTGTGTGTGTGGTTAAGACCTGGTACGCATTAAAAGTAAACTCTTCAGTACACTGACAGATCCTCTGATTCAGTTCTGCGATACCACGTTTCTGTCTGATTCACAAGTATCTTTTTTTTTTTTAATTGAAAGGAGTCCTGCAAGCAATCTGAGATGATACAGTAACAGGCTCTGGGATAGCTATTGCTTCCACAATCCAGTAGGAATTTCTGTTCCCTCTCGCCTTCGCCCTGCTGAACTCATCTGCTTTATTTCTATGAGCTGTCAGTCTGCTGGTGTTCCATAGAAAGGGCAAGGGGGCAGTTGGGTAGAGTTAGCTTTTGGGGTTTTGTTTGAGGTTTCTTCTGTAAAGCTTGTTTCTATATGGAATTATTTCTCTTTTAAGGTTTCTTTCACTCCCCCTGTCCCACCCGTCCAGTCTGTATGTCCCCCTGATAAGGGCAAATAGCTTTTGAGTTTGATTTCGAGGAAGGCAGGCCTTTCTGATGGGAAATAACAGCTATTTTCACCATCTGTTTGCAGATGAGTGTGAGAGAACAATTTTGATCATTGGGAAGAGAACCCAGTGAATTAATGTAAAATTAGCTGTACAAAACTCAGAGGAATTAAATGTCATATATTTACAGGAAATGCTATTGGTCTTAAAACATATTCGAAGAACAAGTCTGTCCAGCATACAATTATTTTTCCAGTCATTTTTCTGCTGTAGATGGCATGAATGGTTCTGATTCCATAATACCTGTATCTGTTACCTCAGTTGGTGGAAATGTGTATTATGGATTAAATACTTTGCAGATCAAGGACCTGATCACGGAAGTGCCTTCTGCTGAGGTGGTATTTGGTCATCAACAGCCTTTGACTTCTGACTTCTCAGACTTCTCTCTCAGGAGGGAAATATTTGCACTCTTACTAAAAATGTTTGCGGCATTTGGGATTGAATCCTTGCAGGAATCGTGCCCACTGTCTGTGATGTGCGAGAACAGCAGCCAAATGGCAAACGCTGCCTGTTGCAGACGACACCTCTGGGTGCCGGTGTGCAGCTTTCCTCGTGGAACCCGGTGCTGCCTTGCTGCAGCAGGTATAATGTGGATCTCCATCCAGTGTGCGAAGCAGACCAGCCCTCTGATTTTAGTGTCTGGGGAGATCTCAGTGAGTGCAGGATTCTTTCTTTACTTCTGGTGTGAAATGGTTAGCCACGTGCTGATTGCCAAGCGCTGAGCAGTTGAATGGCTCACGAGTCAAGGGAACTTTGTACTGGCACTGCTATTACAGTGGATTAAAAAAAAAGTCTCTGCTTGAAATTTGCCACTGTCATTTTTATTTTGTCAAGTGTCAAGAGAATGCATAGTGCCATCTAAGAAGCATACAAAGTTCCTGATTTATACAAGCATGGGACCAAGAGTTTCTCTACAGAACAGTGTTGTTTCAGCCCATTCTCTGTTTTCCACAGAAGCCACACGGGAGCAGTGTGGTCTAGCCTTTGAGAAAGGCACTGCTCGTCTTTCCTCTGATGACTGAACCTATCTGTCAGAGGATGTCTCAGTCTGAGATACAAGAACACAAAACTGATGACAAGTAAAATATTTCACAGAATATCCATCTTTCACCTTGCAAATACTCCTTTGTGAGAAATCAGATTGTCAGTAAGGGCTACTCAGAATACTTGCTATATTGAATGAAATAAAGAATAAAGACTGTATTTTGTGCTGCTACATTCCATGATTGGATAATATGAAGTAAGAAAGAAGAAGAAAAAAAATCTTACGATTATGATGAGTCCATTAGCTATAATCAACTCACAAATGGAAGACACCAATATTTCATTTCATATCTCTGACAAGATGTAGTTACCAAGGAAAAAAAATACCTTGGGAAAATGCTTCAGGAGCCTTCTGGGTGAAGATATGGGTATGAACGTTTAAATGTTACAGACTTTGTGTAGACTTATAATTTTGAAATTATTTCAGATTGAGAATCTTTGTGCAGGCTTTGCATTATAATTAGTAACTTTGCTTGTCAAAAGTATGCACTGGTTCCTTTCTGAAAGATCAGGTATAAGCACAGCGTGGAGGAAAAGGTCTTTGTAGTATCTGGTACTCCTAGGAAAGGAGAAGCAAAAGTTTGCTGTGGCATTTGGCCCCATCATAAGGGGCCGTAAAATGGGAGCACCATATTGTGCTGTAGGGGTAGGCTCCATTGCTAGATCCAGAAGAACAGATTGTTTGCCTGGGGCTTGTTACAGAGAATGAAAGATCTCTCCTGTCCAGCCAGCCCTGGGGCTAATCCCTTTCTTTTCTCTCTCTAGGCGTTGGCCTAGAGGGACCCAGTGCTCAAACTCCCGGCAACTCCTACACAGGCCTACCAGAAGAAACCAGCCTACAAGCCAGACATAAAGTGTAGAAAATAGACTCGCGGGTGGTTGCTGCTGTTTTCTCCCTGGCTGGGGGAAGGTAGACTAGAGCACTGGTCAAGAAATCTTTCACTGGGAAAGCAGAGGACCAAAGCGGGTCCGAGGAGGTGCAGGCATTTGCCGGTTTAGAGCCTTAAGGAACATTATGGAGACAGTAGTGTAGTCATATTAAATTATACTTCCACCTGGACTGAAATTTCAAAGTCATAGAGTATGTATTTGGTTTTAAGCTCAACACCTTTTGTCTTGTTACTGGATGTTCCTCAAAGTGTGGAACAACGTCATGGAGTGAAATTCACATTTAGCTGTTCTAATCTGTGCCTCATCTGAACCACCTGATCCTGAGAGCTTGGCAAATGCCAGAATCAACATAGCTGGACACTTTGTTCTTGCTGTGTTTCCCTCCTCCCTAAAAGCAGTGAACAAGGTCAATGATTATTTACTGAGATGAGGAATTTTATTTCAATAGTCCCGAGTCCCTCTTTGTTTATGTGTAGAAAGGACGACCTCCTGTTGTTTTGATATGACTGCTAAGGTCACTTTTTAGGCTGGTTGTATTAGGCTGATGATAAAAAGGGCTGCAAAATCTGCTGTTTGATATTTTCCATGAAGCTCCTGGAGTCAAATATGATGTTGTTGTTTTGCTGTAGATGCCCCCTTTATTCAAAAAAAAGAGGGAGAATTTTAGTTTGCATTGATTTAGGGGTAAAGTGCAGGAAACTTGCAGGGAAGTGACTGTTTACTACTAAGCATAAAAAAAAATGGAAAGCAATAAGGAACTCCAAACAAATACAGTGATGATCTTAAGTTAGTCTTGCAGTTCTCAGTTCAGATTTAAGACTGGAGTGAGTAGCACTGGATGAAAGCTCTCCTTCTTTACCCTGAAAAACAAATAAGTACCTTTATTTCTGTGGCCAGATGGTATAAAAGATGCAGCCAGCCAGGTGTCTAAGATCTTCACCTATGAAAACAATGGCATATAGATGTTTGCTGTAACATTGACTTTAACAGAAACCTTTGGGTTTTCAGGCTGCTGTCAAACATGGGTGGGGTAGAACCACAAATCTGGGGCCTTTCTGTCCATGCAGCCATAATTAAGGCATAGCTCCCTCCAGGAGGATGAGCAGGAAGGAAGAAGGAACTAGTGGGTCAGACCTGTACAGAGGAGACCAGTGAAAACTCGAAAAGGAGGAAAGAGTAGAGAAAGTTTGGAAAAGGCTCTAGATGACATGTGGTACTTTTCTGAGCTGAGGAAGGCTGATTGCATAGGAAATGAAATGAATGATACTACCAAACCTGCTTCACTCAACACATGCAAAATGGTAATGTCCACTGGATACTGTGGGGTTGCTCGAACAAATGAAGTGCATTCTATCAGTCTTCTTAGAACTTGACCCCCTCTCAGGGTAACGTTGCAAACATCATCATCTCTGACCACAGCATTAAATAACATTGTCAAAGCACTAGATTCAGCAGTTTCACTGGGGCTGATTAAATTCTGACATGCAAAGTACATTAGGGAATATGCAGCATCTGTTCCTGTTTCCAAAACTTTGAAGAAATAGCAATATACTTCTGAAACAAGCAAATACAATTATTGCATTTTCAAAAGGAGCAGGGGTGGTATACAAAAGAGTTATAATGTCAACAATTCTAATTCAGGAGATTCTGAATTCAGACTCAGGATTCTCAATCACAAGTTTCAGAATTCAGGATTCTCCTGATTCGGGAGAACCTTCCTACTAAAGAGGAAGGCGGCAGGAGATCCCAGCGCTGCCCCTGTTCAGAAGGGGGCTTGGGCAGAAGCCTGGCCTGATTGAGATGCTGTGATCAGTATTTGGAATACCTGCTTGCAATAAATATACTTGCATTACTCAGGAGTGCTACCCAGGGTGGTTCAGCTTGATTGCAATTCTGGCCAATTTTTGTCAGGTTCTCACAAAGCTTACTCTTTCAGTAATATCTCCCCGACACCTTTTTTTTTTTTTTTCGGAAATCATTCACTTTATTAATTTTTTCCTTACTGTTCTCAAAGTGAATCTACAGCAGAACACCAGTCCCATCAGTCTGACACAAAGAAAGCAGTGCAAGGTGCATTGTGTTGACTAAATTTTGCTGCTGGACAGCTATTTTGTGGTTCAGGAAGTCCCTGATAGTTTGACTCTACTTACAAATGGAGCAGACTCTCAAAGCATATAACAAGAAGATCACTGGCAGGCAGCAAGAGTTTCTTCAAGGAAAGGAGCCTCTGTCATTTCAAAAGCACAATATTCTCTTAAAAATGATAAGAAAAGATAAGATCAATGAGAATACACAGGAGATATGATGTTTCATTAAACGTAGATTACAGTGATCTTTGCCACCTTGCGTTTAAAAAGCAAGGCAGGGAATCAGCACATAGTAATTTAATAAAGATAGTGTGAAATCCTTAGCGTGTGACCTCATCTACCCATTTTTCGGGTAAAGCTCAGATTGGTGGAGCAGATACTTAAATGGGACTATACTGTTTTTCCACTCTAATTTCCAAGTATTGTGCCAGTGTCAAATGCAAAGAAACTTGTCTAGGATTAATAAGATCTCCATTAATTTCCTTCCATACAAAAATATCTTGTTGCTCACATTTTAATGAAATGAAAATCATGTTAAATAATTTATTAGAAATATGGAAGTTGTGCAAAACATATGACTTGATATTTTAAGGGTTGAATCTTCATTTTGTTGAAATTGGCATAAATCCACTAAAATCAATGGAGGTATCTAGATTTACACCAGCTGAAAGGATCTGTTCTCAATTTTCTTCACAGTTTTCATGGCATTTTTCCAGCTTGAAAACAAATAGTGAAAAATAATATACTACAGTGTTATTAGAGTGTGTATATCTCGGTCGGCATCAAGAAAATAGCTGCATAAACACGCATAATATAGGTGCGATAATCAAAGGTGAGAAGGGAGAAGGTGTCCCTGTGTACCTTATTAATTCTGACCGTGATTCTGAAGTCTCAGAGTGTGGCTCAATATCACACTTCGAGCAAGATGCACAGGCCTAACAGCATATGGCTAATGCAGCTCCCTGAGCAGGGGTTCTGGCTTTCACTCAAGTGGGATCCCTTGTGGACAGTGGGAGAGTGGAAGGCAAGGGAAATCAGTCCAGCTGAGCCTGCTGGCGGGGAAGGTGTTTGGAGCCGTGATACTTCCCCAGAAGCAAAGCAAAGACATTGTGCTAATGATGCTTTTGAAGCTTCAAAGGTTGTGGGAGAAGTGGACGGGATCTCAGAGGCACTTGCGGAGACGAAGAGATTGCGGGCAGGAAGGAGGAATGGAGGGGTGTGCTTTGGGAACAGGTTTGGTGTAACTAAGACTGGCTAAGCAAGAAGGAAACCGTCAGGAGAGAGGGAGACAGAGAGGGGACAGCGTGGGTAAGGAGGAAGGTTCTTGAACTACTAAGGTGATTTTGATCTGTGCCTGAAAAGTGGTAGAGGCACAGGAATATATACGAGTGTGAACTGTTTTGCCTGAGTCTCTAAATAGAAAGAAGAGGCACGTGGCTTTTGCGGCCATTACAAATGAGTGTGTCTAACTTGTTTCGACTGCACATCCCCTGGGAGGACAGCTGCTCGGCCAGAGCATCCGTGAGGTTGGGAAAGAGCATTTCTCCACTAATGGGACATCAGGGGTGTCAGCACTGGTGTGGGGAGCAGAAGGTAGCTGGACTTTAGGGCCCTGTTTCATTGACAGGATAACAGATGCCTGTCCACAGAGTGCTTCAGAGACCACGGAAAGAGCATTTGTTACAGCCAGCTCAGGCGAAGGGAAGTGAGAAGCACACAGGGCTGTGTGGGATGGGGCCAAAGTGCAGCAACCTCAAAGGAACTTAGCAGTGAAAGTCTTCCAAGGCTGTGTGGGAAACGCGCAGCTACGGTTCAGGGAATGGACTAAGATGTGAGAAATCTGGGTTCAGTTCCTGGTTTAGTTCCTCTTCAACAAGTCACTTCATTCTGGCTGTGGTGTACTTGTCCATCTGCAGCGTGTAGGTAAATCCTTTCCTCCTGCTCTGTTACTTAGACTGCAAGCTCTTTTTTTCCTTTACAACGGGTGTCAGGCCCCATGGCTCCCCATCTGATGCCTCAGTCTTACTGTCATACAAATCATTAGTGTCAATTATTGAGGGTCAGTTATAATGTGAACTTCAGGAACTAAACCTTTGGAGCAGGTACCTCTGTGTTGGACCTGCCTGGCAACTTTTCTAACCCTGAACTGGTTTGTGGCCCCCTTGGTGCTGGTCCAATGAAGTGGGAAAGGCAAAGGGGCCATCGTGTTTGTGGGTCACCTGCTTTTCTTGCATACAGGTAGATTCTTGACAGGAAAGGATATGACACACGAATGGGCAGAGTAATGAAGACCTTTGAAATGCTTTACTTCTTGTGTTTGTTTCACCTCAACAGTAGGTGTCTTCCTAAATATAAATTCCATCTGAAACTTGGTCTCCTCCCTCTTCAAATCTGTCCTTTCAGATGACACTGTTTCACATAACAGCAGATGAGGTTTTGCTGTGTTAGATACTGGAGAAATGTATTCAAAGCACAATGTCAAGACAGACTGGAATATGTCTTGTCATAGGGAAAATTCTTCACATCATTTCATTTCAGAGGTAAAATAGGACTCATGAGAGGATCATGATGATCTGTAGGAGGTAACACCACCGACTTCTCACAGTTAATTAAAGCTGATTTCCAAAACTAGGTAGGAAGCCTAGTTGGAAATGACCATTTGCACACAGTTGTGTTGCTGGCTTTACTGTAGTCTGCTGAGATGAGAGACAAATAGCATTTCTTAGTAGAGTGTCATTTACTTATTCATCTTTTTTCTTCCTCTTACTCCCCTATGGCTGGAGTTAATTTTATGCTTGTATCTCATGCTAGTGTCTCGGTCTCAGTATCACTGGGAGATAATTACACAACAGATCCTTGCCTATCCACTCCTGACCTGACCCTGTGGAGCACCGGTGCTTTTAGAGCACCCACCCACCCAGGTCCTTGGACAGTGGGCTTGCTACTGATGTGCTCCTGCACGGTCTTAGCGGGAGGGGGAGTGAACTTGAATTATCAAGTCTTAGGTTTGTGCTGGCCTGTGGCTTGTTGGAGGGCTGACAGTGACTTGGAAGTTTTGCACTGTGACCCTGAGGATCTCTGACCCCTCTTTCATGTTTTTTTTTTTTTTTTTTAAAAAAGTGGACAGAAGCACAGACTATAGGTTTAACTTATTTTTCTTTAAGGAGCTCTGAATGGGAAGGAAGATAGCTGGTGGTGTTTTTATTGCTTTCTCTACTTGAAAACACATCTTTAGTTTGGTTTGGGTTGTTTGTTTTTTTTTTTTTTTTTTTCCTTCTATAGCATACCACAGTCTATTTTGGCAAGTATTCTCTTCTGTTAGATACCTGTATTAATCTGCTTCAAAAGTAATCTTCTTGGTGTAGAAATTATAATTCCATGGTATGAGTAAGTGAAATCTGGTAGGACAAGATTTCGGTGATTTTAAATGGATCTCTTTACATAGGTTTGTCTGTGTGCAAGCAAGTGCATACATGTAAAATCACACTTTTACATGGCTGAAATCTTCAAGGTGCTTAAATGGGAAAAAATATTTCATGCTGTATTTTCATCAGTGGCTTCATCCGAAACAGATCATCATTATCTTTATGATTTTGATTGTATTGAGACTCCTGTTATAACCAATTGTTTTATTGTATTAGTCCATTAACCTGTGGGTCATGGAGCAGGAGTGGAAAGCCTATTCTTCCTTCTATCCCAAGTAATTTAAATATGGTTTTCACTGTAGATTTAGGGGTTTTCAAATCATTGCAGTGTAAGGTGAATCTTTTGTCTCTTAAACTTCAGGGCCTATGAAAACATGACTCCCAAACTTCCTGTTAGCCTGAAATCTTTTTGGTTTGAAACACTCAGGTTGGCAAAAGAGCTTCGGAAACTACATTTGGTGCTGAATGTCTGTAGCCACATGGCTTTGATCTGGTAGAACAGTTGTGAGGGGCCGTGTTTTTTGCTTAGGATTTCCAGCACGTCACTGTTAATCAAATGTTCTGACAGGGCTCTATGAGGAGGCTGATACATGCTCTGCTTTCTAAAATGTACATCTGGTACACTCCTGTCATGGACCAAGATGCAGAGATGTTCACCGGTGGCTTTTCTGGTGGCATTTTATGGGAGGCCCATGGACATCACCAGTAACAACAGCAATATAACCTGAAAGATAACTGTCAGGCCAGCTGAACAGAGGTGTTTGTCAGCTTCTTAGAAATATTGGAACATTTGCAAAAGGGACTAGGGATTCCCGATTCTTATTTTTCACTCTGGGTAAACTGGAGTTTAGAGGTTCCAACTTCCTATTGGGATTGTAGGGAGTTAGGATCCTAAAATGGACAGGAACAGACTTTCACACTTGACTTTCTTCTACATGTTGAGAGTGTCTTAATTTTCTTAGGCTCTAAGAAGCAAATCGTAAGAGTCTATACCACCCTGAGCAGATGCAAGCAGGCAGGTCAGGGTGGAAGAGGACAAGCAGTCCTGCTCTGTCCTTACTGATGATCAGGAGTAGGGCCTGTTGTGCATGCTGATTCTGAGTGAGATGGCTCCTGTGTCAGTGGTGGGGAAGGACCTCCGTGTCAAATGCCACGCAGCAAACCAGTGGAAAAGGGGTGAGAGAGCGTGTGAGTCAACAAAACAAATACAGCTGAGCAGAGAAGTGAAAGTCTCACCTCCCTTTTTGCTTTTAATCAACTGCAGATGGTAGCAACTTGTAGTTATAACCAGTGTAGTAGGGTACAGCACAGCATGGGCAACTTGGCAGGACTCTAGCATTTCAAATGATTTGATTATTCTCCCCGTTTCTCCGTCATGCACCTCTTAAATGTTGAGTTAATAAATAGAAATGCCTGCCCTGCTGCGAATACCTGGAGGCTACAAGGGCTGCCCATCGGTCCGCAGTGGTTCTGTGGTGGGTGTTTGAAGGGGGAAATACAGCCTGGGGCGTTGTCACATCTGGCCATACGAGAGTGTCTCCTCTCTGTGATATGGCTGTGAGAAGGTTGAGTGGGCTTTGCCACTATGGTGAGCAAGGGATGATGCAGCTCCTGCAAGCTGTGCTGCGTAGCTGGAGGGAAAGAGCACTCCCCAGCTGGGAAGCTGTTGGAATCTTATAAGCATGGGGTGGTTTGCTGCAAGTAACTGGCAGTGCTGTGGAGGAGGCTTGGGGTTAGGCATGCAGTGTTAAAGGTCTGAGGAAGGAAGGTGGCAAATGTAGCTGTGATCTGTCTTTGCGCTGTTTCATTCCTGACAGCTGCCTGGGGGATCGTGTCAGCCCCCTACAACAAGGTGAAGCAGCTTGAACAATTCCAGCTTGTTCTTTGCCTTCACAATTGCCCTTTTCCATGAAGGAGTGCTTTTGACCCTTTCACATCCCAGAGCTGTACGAAGGGGCTGTCCCCAGTACTCGGGTTTGACCTGCTGGTTCAATCCTTCCAAAATGTTTCATTTTCTTTGTTTTGTGCTAGAATATTTGACAGCAATAATGTCTTTTAAAAAAGTTTTTAGAGGTTTCATCTTGACTAGGAGGGCCATCTGAATCTTGTGCCCTGACCCAAACCTAGCTCCTTTCTTGGTGTCACTATAAATCTATTTTTACTTTGTTTTCTTGGATATCCAGCAAAGCTATAACTGAATAAGCTTAAAGCAAACGAAGGCTGATCCTAAGTAAAGGTACTACAGTGAGGTTATATTTATACTGAGGTTTGTTTGGACCTGCTGAATTAACCCCATCAAACTTGACTGCCATTATAATCAGGATGAAGCCAGAAATGGCTATCATCACATAGTGTCTGACCATCCTCCTTCAATTTTGCTAAAGCCCTGCTTGAAAGTTACAGGAAAGGGAATATTGAGAGGCTGCCTAAGAGGATTTATAAACCCTTCCGAGCCTATTCTTTCTTTTTGGTCTTTTATTTCAAAGCCACAGCATTTGCCTTTCTTTTTTCCAGGTCAGAATAAGTATTTCTTTCCCTTTAGCATACACCTTAGCACAGCTTCAGCATTTAGAGGCCAGTCCTGTATCTGCTGAAGTCACTGATTTCTAGGTGCATAGAAGGGACCCCTTCATGCCTGCCTTTGCCTTCTCTGCTCTTAACTCTTTAAACACAGTGCTCAAACTTCACTCTGAGTTATCCAGCCACTATTTGCTCAAGGCACTTACCTCATCATCAAGAGATTTTACACCTCTCAGTCTAGGAATTTTTATGCCTCCAGCACTTTGTTTGAAGGGAGGAAGCACTGTTATCTCCATATTATAGAGGGATAGCCAGTGTACGGAGAGTAAGTGACTTGCCCAAGGTTCCTCACATGCTTGGTAACTGAGAAGAGTGGAGCCTCTGGCATCTCACTGTGCCTGTCCCCATCCTTGCCTGCTGCTCCACTCTGTGCCCTGTACCTGTGGGAGTAAATACTGTGAGGGGGGTGCTTTGTAGAAGTGAGCTGTTATTTCAAGCAACATGAGGGGCAGGTCTTCCAATGTGCCCTTACAAAGTACCATCATTCTAGCATATTGAATAATTTGCATTGAATACTGCTGTTGGGAAAAGCAAGTTAATCTGTTGTCACTGAGGATATTACAGTATTGCACACATGATGAGGGAAAAAAGACTAGTGCTAAATAATGAAGCCACCTGGTTGGAAAAGAATGAAACAGAATATTCATTTTTCTTTGATGGGAATAACAGATGACAAAAGTGAGGCTTTCTTTAGATTGTTTGTTTACAGAAAATTCATATCCACTGAGACTGTATGTTAAATTTGCTCTCTGATGTTAGTGTTTGCAGGATGCATGTGGCCACTAGAGTATGTTCTTATGATCTTACCATTTATTTACCTTGATACAGAACTCCAATTACTGTCAGAGATGCTTCTTGTTAAATATGGTAAGATCTCTAGCTTCTAAGAGAGTGAATATGTATTCTTTACTCTGGGGCTACACTGAGCAGGATGCTAAGGTATGAAAATACTGGGGACTTCGGTGCAAATGAATTAAATATCTAAAGTTAACAATGTAATGAAAATAGTTTGAAGAAGTTTGGGCTTTAGAGACAGATGAAATTTGGAAGAGAAAATAATACAATTCAGTGTTTGTCTTTCTGTTTAGGGAACTTTTCCAAAGCTTTGACTTTTCTTTTACATAGTTCTAAATTCTAGTGCTTCCAAAAAGCTGAGGACCCATCACTTCTGTTAGAGTGAATTCTTAGTTGCTATGGTCCCTGTAGACATGCGGAAGCTTTATGTTCTAAAAATCCCCAGCTTTCAGTTGTCATTGTGATGTGAGGGCAGACTGTGACAGACAAGGCAAAAATAAGGGAAACTGAAACATGAGAGGTGAAGAAACACCATCAGAAAGGTTTTGGTGCAAAAGTCATATAAGCCGAATTGTGGGCTGGACCCGAACACTTTGCATCATTGACCTGATATGAGCTACAAAATCACATCCACGAGTGTGGGTGAAGATGAACAATTTATAATTAAACATTGAGATGATCAGGAATTGGAGACATACAAATCTCTACATAGTTGCTTCTTTTCTTGACAAGAGATAGTTCTGAGTATCCAAAATTCCAAACTCAGTAATGATCAAAGAAATTATACTTAGATAAGAAGGAAGATCAGGAAAAGAGAAACATAACTTTACCAAAAGTGCTTCGTGTAAGTATTTTTGCATCAATTCCTCTTTATAAGTTAACTACTTTTTCAAACAAAAGAAATTAGTTAGAGATGCTATATTGCATCTTCAGAGGTCTCTATGGTGTTACATAGGCAATTCTTAACGTAAATTTTTGAGGAGGGAGCTACTAGAACCATAATGTGGGTTGGAACTTGTAAAAGAGAAAGCAGTTATAATAAAAGAGTTACTACCATGCTGAAAGCATGTTACTAGAGGATGGTCATATGAGTGAGTTTTTGGTACTGGATTTGGTTGAAGATTTTTCTTTAGTGGTGCTGTCATGAAAATTGTATAATGACTATATTGATAGGGAAATATGAGGTACACTGGCAACACAGAGGAGTCCTTAAATCTCCTATGGGAAAATTAAGATAACTGTGAGAAAGTTAGTGAAAGAAAATTAATTAAATGTACATAAAAAAAGTACAGTTACACTCATAAATATCATATTTCCATTGTAAACTCATAATTTAGAAGTAGGTAAGTAGGAGCGAGACTGGAATGTAGTATTTGCTGTGGCATGTTTGAAAACTGTGAAGTATCTCTGTAATGGTGTTCTTGGATGAGAGAAATGAGATCTGTCCTCTGTAGATACCTCCATGTGCTAATTCTAGCCATCAAGAAGATGAATTTGCAGAGGGGTTCCTAAATACTGAGGGTTTATCTCCTGTGGGAGTATAGTTTGTTTAGCTTAGTGAAAGCAAGGCTGAAAGGGAATAAAATTGTCCTAAAATCATAAGTAAAAGGTAGGAAAATGCTATGTATGGACTGAGAACTAAAAACCAACCACCATGTAAAAAAGAACTTCAAAATATGGGTTTAAATGCCCAAAGGAAGGTGAACAGACATTTAGTCTGGAAGCTGGAAGGTGCATACTAGTCATGAAGAAGGTTAGTCCCTGAACCAGCTTTAATAAGAGCAGAATGTGCTTTCTGGGACCTATGCCTGCTTAAAGGACTCCAATACTGTCTTTAAGGATGAAATTCCTATGTCCATTTAGCCCACTCTTTGAAAATAGTGTAGTGCTTTTATCTTTTTTTAGCTGAAAAGCTAATAAACAGCTAACTCCAACTTCATCTGGTTATTGCAGGTGTCTTGTATCCTGCTTCTGGAATGATGTAATCAAAAATGATGGCATTTATGGTCATGAGTGGTCTAGTCTTTTCCTGAATATTGACTAACACTTTATGGTCCTGTGTCTGGGTCAACTGCTGTTACTACTGCTGCTAGTTTTGAAGCTGCCTTTTTACTGTAGAGTTGTTAAAAGGTTTTGAGATGGTGCTTTTCATTCCCTTCAGAAAAAAACAACTCTGAAACAGTTGTAATGGGTAATTTTGTTTGTCTTTCCAACAGTGCTGGGATTTTTTTGGTCAGTTTTTTTTTTCATCTCATGATGTCATCTTGCTCAGCATCTTTCCTGAACAGCTGGTGGAGTTTGTGTGACAACTGGGACTCTAGCAACATGCTGTTGCACATCGTCTTTATACCAGAGGCAACTGACTCTGTCTCCAGCTTTCTGCCTTGCCTGGAAAAGATCAGTACCTGGAGGAAGGCCAGTTGGCTGTAACTGAACCCCTTCCACAAGAGATAAAAATGCCCGGGAATTTGTCCATCCACAGAGCAAAAAAAGCAAGATTTGCTGGCTTTCCCACAATCAGCCAAACTGCCGTTACTGGGTGAACAGACAGAAACTCTGATGCTTAGTGCAAGAGCAATAGTTTCATGGATAACATGGTGATAAACACAGCATTGATGCCTAGAGCTGGAATTTTCATAAAGCATGTCATTGTGGCTTCCACCTATCCAGGCAATGGGAGAAGCTGTGTAGATTTCAGTGAAAGCACAGATTTAGTAACTTCTGACTTATTTTGAAGAATTCCAGCCCAGGTTGAAAGAAAACCTGAGATTTTTTTTCAAACAATTTTTCTTAGATATTCAAAGAGTAGGAAAATCTTTGCTCTCCATGGTGAGTAAAATATTTCTGTAAGGTGACAGGTAAGAAAAATGCCAAAGTGCTTCTAATAATAATTAAAGCAGTTGTTAAGCTTTAGTGATTTATTTTGTTAGCCTGAGCAGTATTTGTGTTTGTTTTATTTATCACAGAATATTGTAATAACAATATCAAAAGAATTTACGGTGGGTTATGCTACTTTACTTTCATCAAAAAAAGTTACAGCAGATGCTTTGAATTTACTGCAGATGGTGGCAAGTATTTGCCTTATTATAAGGTTACACTACTAGAGTGTCATGACCGTTATTTAGTAAATCAGTTCATGATTCAGGTGGTAATATCTATTAGCTGTGGCTGGCAAAGATCTAGTGAAATAGCAAATAAGCCAAATAGCCAGTTCTTGCTCTTGAAACAAATGAGTTGTTTTTTCTTTGGAGAAACATGTTTTTTTTTGTTAACTCTCTCATGTCCCCATTCCCTATTTGATTGTGAAAACTACTTCAGCCCTGCAGGACTCTTGCCTGCCCAGGGGTAATGCCTCAGCACGAGCTGGACCAGTGATGTGTGCTCATCGGGATCCCTCATTAGAGGGAACTAAGGCATGACATTTTTAATGAGGCTCACCGAATCAAATGCTGCCTTCTGCACTGGACTGGCGACCTGTATGGGTTTGTCCAGTGCAGGAGCACTCGGCATGCTTATGAGGCTGGGCAACACGAGACCTTTTTTTTTTTTCAGGAGGTCAACAGAGCTGAGATTTCTTCTTGAGCAGTTGTGTGAGGTAAGGAATGTAGAAACCTACACATGAGAGCTCTAGATAAATAAATGTGAGACAGACGGGGAGGGAAGTGACTTTGCCCCCTGAGACTGAGTAAATGATTGTTTTGTGGGAAACTCGCCACTTTAGTCTCAGAATAAATTGCATTTTGGTTGTCAGGGCCCTGGTGGGCCTTAATGGCCCAGATCAGCTTCACCGTGGACTTCCATGACCCACCCCCCCCCATTCCAGGTGTGTTATTTAAGCTCAGTTGCTGTCTGGGCTTTGTTGGAGGAGTCTTGGTCTCCAGCTCAGCTGCAGCCATGTCCATCTCTGCCTGTGGACACCCTTAACCTAGACCTTGGGCTTATGGGCTGACTTCCTAGTTGGGACACGGGCCTGTCTTGTCACCGTGGTCTTCCCTGGTGATCACTGGGCTGTGCCTGGCCTGGCGTTGGGGTTTGAGCCCAGAGGACACCCGAGCACCACACGGCCATTCACTCTCCCCTTCCCCTCTCAGGAAAGAGAAGGAGAAAATGAAACAAAATGGCTCAGGAATCCAGATATGGCTCACCCGTAATGGTCAAAGGCAAAAGACAGGCTTGTTACAGGAAGAAAAGAAAACATCACTTCAAAAGGTAACAAAGACAACACTTAACAGACAAGGTGAAACAGTGAAAAGTGCCACCACACCCTGGCCAGAGGTGGGTCTGACTTGGAGCTGAGGGAGCTTCTAGAAGCTTCTTGCAGGGGCTGCCGCTGTAGCCCCCCACCCTGCTACCAAAAACCACACCACAGAAAGCCAGCACACCTGGTTATGCTCAGCATGACTGATCCTGACTCTGATTTGCTCCGAGCCTGACCTTGGACCTGCCTCATCCCCACAAGCTGTTGGATGACCCTGGCTGCCATCCTGGGGCTACCCTGCTCACTTCTCTTAGCTGTGGTGGGGCTGGACCTTTGCTAGTCAGGCCTCAGCAGTGGGATCCCCCTCAGATCCTGGCTCCCTGTCCCTTAGGGGGAAGATGGCCTGTGTGGTGCTCTGACGTTGGCCTAACTAGTCCTGCTCATTAAAAATGTCATGTATATCTGAGCCCTTCTGCATCTGTGGAGTGAATTTAAAATAGGCAAATATGAATGGGGTAGGTTCACATGTTTTCCTGTCTTCCCCCCCCCGCCCTCCAAGAAATGTGGGAGGAAGCCAAATGTGAAGAAAGTTGCCTTTATTCCCTGTTATCAGCAGTGCTGTTGCACCTGGTATGGAGCTTAACATATGAAAGGACATTGCTGCATCCTGTCTGAAATTACGTGACAGTCTGTTCATGAGGTAATTCTGGGCAGATTGGGAGCAGGAAACACAGGCCCTCTCGTCAGATATCTAACTCCCTGGGCAGGCTAGAGAGGTTTGAACAGCTCAGATAAGTAGCTAAACTTTTTCATGCTTTTATCCCAGCTGATTAGAATATATAAATCTCTTGGGAGTGCAGAAGGCATAAAATATCTACTTGAGGTCATCAAGCTTGTCCCTTGAAAGGTGTGTTGGTTTCCCCAGGTGGGAGGTGCATCCACACAACCCAAGGATGACAAAACTATTTCCTTGTCATGGAGCTTGATGTCATAACTGTTGAAAATCACAAAATCTTTTAATTCAGGCACTGCAGTAAGGTAAGAATTGTCCTATTTTGCCAGTTTGATCTTACGTGTGAGGTAACTGATGATTCTTGGTGTGCCAGAATAGGTGCTAGAAAATGGAAGGAATAAGAGGGGACTAGAATACATTGGGGATAAGATCAGAGAAAATACTCCTACTTTAAATTAATAACTGCATAATTTGAGATATTGGAGCACTTGCAGCCATTTACTGAGCTCCTTTTGGGGATAAGGGAATGTGTAAAAGTTAATCCAGTTCCACAAAAAGTAATCTTGTTATGAGTTAATGCTAGCAATTTCTAGGTTAGTGGATATCCATGAGGAATTGTCCAATGTTTATGCTATCTAATGCATGTCTATGTTACGAGGGGAGTGGGATTTTTGATTCGTTCCTCTTGCATATATTTTAATAGAACAATTGCCATTAAAAAAATGTATACTTTAGAGAGTTTTAATTATGTTAATTATCACATATTTTGTTAATAACATTTTCTTTTGAAGATGCCCATTAGAGGTTTTAAAGTGTTAATTTACTAGAAAATCAAATGGGAATGCTGTTTGAAATTTCCTTTTAAATTAACTTTACTTACTTTTATGTCCTAATTAAATGGAGATAATAGTATTGGTAGAAATATTACAGAACTAGAAATTAGTGCTTAGATATTTTACTTAATGCCAAGACTTTAATCTTAATGTAATGTATCTTTTGTTCTAATCAACATATAGCCTTTGTGTTTAATTTACTGATGTGTTTTGATCAAAACATTTAAATAGGAACATTGATGCAGAGTAAAACTATCTCTGCAGATAGCCCTCTGATACTGTTGAGCTCCTTCTGGGTAATAGGTTCCCCCCCAGCATCTGTAATCTCTATTGGAAAGTGTTGAGGGGTTTTTAGTATTTTAGCATTACCTCATCATGTATTAGGTAATACACAGTGATCCCACTTAAAACAAACTTTCTGTAGTGTTTGCAAATCAGTCTAGGATGTGTAACTCCCTTCAAGTTTGACTGTTCTAATGCTTGGTGCCATAAAAGCCACATAATTTGCCTATTGCATAGGATCTTTCCATTGATGCAGATACATTGTAGTGATACGGCTATTTCTCTGCAGTAAAAGGGATGACACTTCTGTGTCATGATTTTTGTATCAATAGAACTGAATTAATAGTAGGGGACATACTGGAAAAAGACGTCAAAAACTTACTAGCTAAGCAGCTACATTCCTGCAGGGTCAGTGTGTGGATCAGACCTCAAGGAAATCCAGCTGAATGAAGCAGGAGTTCTGCCCTGGTACAATGGAGCCAGGCTCTGCTGCGTGTCCTATCCTGCTCTGACTGGGGACTTTGCAGAGTTTTTCAGGTGATTCAGTGCAAAATGAAGAGGCAGCAGTGGCAGACTCCTGCTTAGCACATTTGTGGGGTGCCCAGCAGGAGAACTTGATAGGCTTATGTGAAGTTCATGCTTCCCCTAGCATGAACGCCGATGGCATCTGTTCATTGACTTCTACCTCCATGTGCACTTACAGGAGGAAAGAGGCATTCTGCAATACGTGTTTTTTGTGTAACGTTATTGCTCTAAATTCTGTGCCCAACAGCCCTATACAGGAGTAGAATTAATCTTGAATCTCTGAGAAACATGTTCCGTATTTCCTATTCTGCATGTATCACTGCATTTTTGCCATTGCAGGAAAAGTTGTGTACTGATAGTTGGACTCGTGGCTTGCAAGGCTGGTGCACCATGTGCTGTCTATGACAGGCTGAAGAAAACCCAAGCAGAGTCATATGATGGGTTGGTGACCAAAGCGAAGCACTTGTCGTAAAAGCAGTGCAAGCTATGTAAACCAAATACCCAATTTGCTCAGAAGGGGTAATTTGAGTTACTTTTAAATAGTTAGCTTTTATGGTCAATTGGGTACTGCCACATTACTAGTAATAAGCCATAAATCTATTTGGTATAATATGAGATCATTTTTTAAGACTCTCAGACTAAATTTTCAGGTAAAGAGGAGAAATTGAAATTTATAAGCCACACCACTTTTTGTGTAATTGTTATTAATAAATTAGCAAGAAAGAGGCAGCAGATGGAATGAATTGTTGTAGTTCATTAATTTTATGATGTCTTTCTTTGCATGAGCCAATTACATCTGTCATTGTATCTCTAAGCTGCAGTGGTGCCCAAAGGAAAGGGCACACAGACAGGGACAAATCATCTTGGGGATTTCCTTCTTCCTGAGGTGGCCAGAGAAAATTCAGTCTCAGTTCTCACTAATAGCTTTGGTAAAGGTATCAGGCCCCAAAAGTTGTCGCAAATGCAGTTGTTAATCCTAGCTCCTAAGACTGGGGTGGAGAGATGATTAGTCTTGTTGAGTGTGCACAAAACTGGGATCTTCTGTCTGAAATAATCACCAACTCTTGATGATGATGACAATTTCTGAGTTTGACTTTGGTGTGCCTTCAGGTTCTTGGTGTGTGTTCAGGAACGCTTTCCAAAGACGCCAAGCTGGGGGCTGCAGAAAAAAAGTGCCTATGTGGTTAAGGACAATAGGAAAGAAAATTATACTTGTGGTGCCTGTGGCTCAGGCAAGCTCCCTTTATATATGGCACTGTGACTTCTTTAATTAGAAGAGACTCTGCCATCTCCTGAGCCCCTCTGTGGCAATATGCTGATAAAGTTTCATGTAGAATATGGGTTGATTTGCTTTACCTTCAGACCTTGTATTCTCAACTTGGAGATAGTGGTTGTTTTTCTGTCAGATGTATGCTTCACTTAATGACTGTAGTTTATTACCCAGTAGGTCATATCCTGTATATTTTAAGAACAAACACCTCTGAGATTGTGACTTGGTGGAAGGAGGTGACATGTGTCATTGCTGTTGTTTTCACTACAGCCTTGTGGAAAAACTAATTACCTTTTCATCTTGGTAAATTCAGAGGTCAGTTTACCACTACTATATCACAACATGACAGGGAACATGGGTAATTAGGTAGGCTGTGTAACCTGGATATTCCATGGATCTCATTACATCTTATTTAGAAAGGCTATAATTTGATTGGTGGAAAATTAAGGCATCTCCTCATGGGTCATTTTATCTTTCTGCAATAATAATTCTTGGCTTGATTAAAAATTGATCCAGTGTCTTAAAGTGAATTTATTATTGCTGCAATCTATCACCCACAGACAGATAATCTGGTTCCCATCTTTATCTGATTTGAAAAATCTGTCACTTATTATGTGTTGTTTTTTTCCCAATCATTTAAATTGATGGTTTGCTGAGGCAAGGCGTGCTACTATAGGCTTCTTGGAGAAAGCATGTACGAGACGTTAAGCCAGTACTTTTTACTGCAAGGAATCTGATACTATGTCAAGTATTGATTGGAACTGTGTTGTGGCATCATTTTCTCTGAGGGGAAAAAAAAAAAAAAAAAAAAAAAAAGTCAAGCAGAAATTTTGGATGCAGAGCAATAAGAAGGACAGAGAAGTCATATTGTTGGAGAAAATGGTCCATGTGTGTCTAGTGCTTGGATGAACCCCTGCCCTGTGTTGCAGCTTCTGCTGAGTGCAGATCTTAATTTGGCCAACCTGTATAGAGGGCTGTCCCAGCCCACTGACTTTAGGGAGTACTGAAACCACCTTAGCCATGGAGCTGTGCACCAAAAGCCTGACCTGTTCTGGTCAAATAAGCAGAAAGGAGCAAAGGTTAAATGGATCAACAGCTTCACCAGAATCACAACTTCAGGAAGTATTTTTCCCCTCTATTGTCTGCTTTGGTGAATCTTCTTCAGGCTTCAGTTTTCATCTGACTTGCCCATGTAAAAGCAGAGTGTACAATTCTGATTGGGGAAAAGGGGTCTGCAAAATAATTGAAAAAACATCTTTGTTAAAGAAATGTTGTAGTAAACATTGCATTAAGAATATTGAAAGGATTTGATGCATGCCCATCTTTAACAACAACATTTCTAAACAAGATGTCGCTACTCGAAAAACACTGGATTTGTGGTATAAACATTAGAGAATCACAAGCATTTCTTGGAATTTAACACACTTGCTTTCCTGTTGTCAAAAATACTTTAAAAAACCAAGGTCATATTCATTCCTGTCTCGGAACCTAGCAGATCCAGTTGTATCTATACCTAGTTGAACCCTGGCAACTATTACATATGGTCTGATTCCTGCAGCTACCCTGGAGAAAAAGAGGATGAAAGAAGATTGTGCAGCCAGCCTGTCAAGGGGTGGGTGTGTGAGAGAAGGAATGAAGGAATGGTTACTAACAGTCCTGTTACATGACTTTAGACAGAGGCAAAAAGGGGAGGGGAAAAAAAAAAAAAAAAAAAAAAAAAAAAAAGAGGCAAACAATTTTTGGTTGACTTTCTTGAAGCAGAGTAAAGCCCGAGGCAGCAGTTTCTCTCAGCAAATTTCCTATTGCTTAAATATGGTGGCTCTTACCAGATAAACAGGTGTTGTTCAGCTCTGGAAGTTTGAATAGTTTTGTATAGAAGGTCATCTATATATTTAGACTGAAAAAAACCAGTAGAAAATAATTGATGCAATAAACTTCTGGTTATGGAATAGAAGCTGGCTGACATTCTAGCCTTGGTGTGTTTGATAGGAATTTGCTGCTGACTTTTGTAAGGCTGAAATTTCACTGTGTCTGTGCAATGTTGTAAAATGTGTCGTTTCCAACCTAGCATAGGCTGCCTCCTGCCAGCCCCATCCAAATCAGTGCCCTACTAATTCAGGCTAGAAAATCCAAACTGTCTACTGCTTTGTGGTTTGGGGGTTGTTTTGTTTTGTTTTGTTTGTTTTCTGTTTTGTTTTGGGTTTGGTTATTTGTTTTTGTTGTTTTTTTTGTTTGGTTGCTTTTTTTTTTTTCTTTTTTTTTTTTTTTTTGTCAAAACAAAGGGATAAATGATTCCCAAATTAACACACACAAAAAAATTATCACTCCGTTCCTTCAACCCGGCTTCAGGGCAATCTTGCCTTTCTTGGAGGGAACAGGCTGCTGGTTTTTTTTGTTTGTTTGTTTTAATTAAGGATTTTAAATGTGGGTTGCAAAATTGAATTGGTTCTGTTTATGTTGAGAAAGCACAGTTGGCTCCCTTTCCGGGCCTGTGAAGGATTCACATAACCTGTAATGCCGGCGAGTGGGCCTCTCAGAAGTGGGGGAAATAGCCTCGGTAAATGAAATTTTCCTGCTCATCCTCTCTGGGTCACTCACTGCACTTGTTCAGACTTCAGATCTAAATGTCCCTTTTCAGTGTGGGAAAGGGACTGCTCAGAAATGGATTCTTTAGAACTTGTACAGATGTGTTGTAGCGAGGTCCCATAGTCCAGAGACATGCAGCCTTTGCAAGGGTGTTGTGACAGGTTGTGATTTGCTCTGGTATGAGATGAAGCCTGCAGCTGGGACCTCAGGGCAGCCAGGAGATGCTGCCTCACCAAGAGGCATGTTGCTGCAAGTGGTACCCTGGGCCTCAATCCAGTATCTTGCCTTTGGTGAAAGCAGCAGTTCCCTGGAGTTCAGAAGCGGGAGCCTCGGGGTGGCAGGAGCTGCCTCTCCGCAGTGCCCATTTCACGCTAATTCTGCTCCCAGCTCTGGGCCTTTTCATGAGGTGTCTGAAGTCTGCCTCAAACAAGTGACAGGCTGCTGACCTTTGGCTTGGGTAATGACTGATGGCAAGGGAGAAGGTTGCCCGAAGAAGAGGCTTCCAGATGCATGATCCCGTATTGATTTGCTCTCCTCATGCCGCCGAAGTTACTGTTGATACGATCTTGCTGCTGTTAATACTTCCCCCAGAGACCCCGTGTTCATTGCTTATTGCTTGCCCATATTCCACATAATTAGACCTGGCTACAGGACTGGAACACGGCTAAAAGCACAAGGTGTTACTTGCTCTGCAACACGTTCCTAGCAATATGTGCAAAACCATCCAGACAGGTAAAGCTGCATGGCGTCTTAAAAGAGATCAAGCTAATAGGCACGGAGTAGGTTTCTCCTGTTGTGTTTCACTGAGGGCAACAATGACTGCTGCTGTTTGTTTGGTCTCCTTAAAAAACAGATTTCAGTCTAAGCTAGGCTTAAATTTCATAATTAAACTAGGTGTTTCTGAAAGTAGCTTATGTTTATATATACTAATAGATTTGTATTTGGAATAAATATCCTTAGTGCCTAAAAGGCCCTGAACTTATATAGTAAGTGGAATAGTTACCATGCTGTTGTAATATGGATTCGGTGTCTCTACTCAGGAAGAAACACCAACAGAAAATAGGGCCAACAGCATGTTAGGTAAGGATAAATAGATAAAACAAAGCCGTATTAAAAAAAAAAGGTTTATTATAGAAGGACTTTTTCTACTTTGTACAATTTGGGCTGAACTTGGATGTTTCTGACACTTAACATACAAGCAAGCACATGTCTAGAGCTAAGAAGTCTTGTGCCAACACCTGAGATTCCCAAGGCAGAGCTGATGTGCTTAAATGCTTTTCTTAGCAGCCTGGGCTTAGGGTGCTGCAGTGGAGTTCTGCTTGTGGTGTTTGAAAACATGTCTACATTAGAAATCATAAAATCACATTTTGTTAAATGAAGTTTTTATATGAGATTGTGGGTTTCTTTTCTCAGCAAAGGTAACGCTGGCTTTTAATCTTGCACTGTAAACATGCTTGTGCTCATTCCTAGCAAATCTACACCATTTTGTGTAGTCAGTAAGTTTTCCAGAGTGTGCAGGCTTGCCTTGTGGGTGCGAGCACTTGGAAGAAGTCAAAGGGCTTCAGTGGGAGATTGCTGTGCCCACACTCCCCTGAACGCAGCATCAGCTACTTAGCTTCCTAAACTCTCCTTCAGGCTGTTAGGCGATTGCTTTAGAAGGTGTTGGTCTGCCTTTTCACTTTTCTCCTCCATATCTGGGATTTCCTCACTAAAGAAATGCCCAAGAACATCAATCTCCTGTCTTGTCTAATTAGATGAGCCTTCTCAATCATTATCGAGTCATTTGTCCTGTCCATTTCTTCTCCCAAGCAACAAATGAGGCAAGGTTCTTGCTATATTCACCACCAGCAGTGATACCAGTGACGAAGGGAGAGGGGAAAATGGATCGCAGGGTATTGATGGAGATGCTAGCACTGAACGCTGTGCCATATCTGAAATCAAATGGTTCTTTTTCTCTACCCTTCCCTTTATTTATAAATTTTCCTTCTCCTTCCCTTTATTTATAACTCTGTTTTCAAAGCGTGAAACTAATTACCACATTGTGTAGTTTCATTTACTCATCCCTCACACATAAAGTATTTTCTGTGCTCAGAATGTACCCAACTGCAGTAAAATCCAGTAATATATGTGCAGACAAAAAAAGTGATCCAAGCACAGATATCCAGTGTATCAGAGGTTGTGTATGCTGTGAACACTCCTGCCTGAGCTGAGGTAATTGCATCGGTACATCAGTAAAGTTAAGTGTTTTTCCATGCAATATTGAATATGGGGAGAAGTACCAACTGATTCAAGGTAAAATGAAGTTTTTTAACTACAGTGTTAGATACTGTTGTTGATCTCCAGTTATTTAATATACCAGATGTATTTTGGGGGGGTGCAGAGGAGAGGAAAGAAAGGGAAGACTCTGTTAGAAAATGAAGCATGATAATTTGTAACCTATAATTTCACATGAGCGTACAGTACTTCTTTTGAGGAACAGCTCTTGTAACACCCATATAACCAATCTGAAATATCAAAATAAGTGTTCTGCTGGATCAACAGATGTTCTGAGGGGTCTGATACACACAAGGAAATACTCTGCATCTCTAGCCCACTTGGAAGCATCTCTTTGGCACAGCACACCACCTGATGTGTCTTGCTATGATACTTCGAAGCCTTTATAGGTGTTCTCTGGGATCCTTCCAGGATGCATATAAACTAGTAAACAGTGATTCCTCGTAAATACATTTTTCTAAGTGTTGTATGGGACAGAGAAGATATTCTTGTTGGGGAGACATCCTACTTGTACATATTTGTTGTGGGGTTTTTTCCTTTTCCAGATGGCCCTTCAAAAATAGTTTTGTTATGAAAATATACAGTCAAGGACTAGTGCTGTGTGTTATGAAATTGCAGGTATCTGGCCTGTACAGGAGGCATGAACGGTGGTTCAGAGCTGGATACTGCCATCTGCACAAGGTCGTTCTCGTTGTCAGTTTAAACCCTGCCTTCTCTATGATATCTAGTTCTAATAACTTCATGCCATTTTGTGTGCTGCAACTCCATAGCAGAAGTGGAATACTGTATGACAGAGGTGTAGGAAGGGAATTCTGCCAATCATCTCGTACAACCTCCTCTTGTAAGCCTTGGATTGGCTTTTCCAGGGCCCTGGCAAACTGAGTATTGACTTTTTCCAGCGAGGGAGATTCCGCCACCTTTCTGGGCAACCTGTCTCAATGCGTAATTATTCTTATGGTGAAGAATATATATAATGTTTTTATTTGTACAGAATTTTCTGTGAAGCAATTTAGTTCTCTGCATAATATTTTTGGTGTGCTTTTTACCACTGAAAATGGCCCATTGAAGGGCCATGTTATACTATTTGAAGAAAAGTATGTATATTATAAATGAACACAAATTGCAAATGCTTATTTTAAATGAATGTTCAGGAAATCTTTGAGAATGCAAATAGACTTGACCATTATTTGAAATTATATCCAGGCCAGCAAAAATGCCCATTCCTAAAGCATCCAAGTTCAGTTTCATTTCCTAACCATGGCAATGATGGAATGATATAGCTTTATATGTTACAAAGCTTTAATTCACCTGTTGATACCAATAGAAATATTAACACTTTTTTGTGGGTCTTCCTTCCTTAGCACAATGCAGGTTCATTTTGTGTACACGCTTTCCTATCAAAGGCATCCTGACAGTTGTTAAATCTCAAATCTGTTCTTCTTTATTGCTTTGAGTTAAGAGACATAGGCAAAGATGAAAAGAATAGGAGGGAAAGTTGAGCATTCAGGGAGAGAAATGAAAGCCATTCTGGGGAATGGAGGCTGCAGAATGGAAGACTCACAGCAGCGGGGAAGAGATTTGTCTGAGGGGACAGGCAATAAAACCACATCAGAAAAGTGTGGGGAGTGAGGCAGAAGAAGAAATGGACAAAGGTGACCGTAAATTGATTCCTTGGCTTCCTGGAGATGTGCAATCCCAGTGATTAACTGCAAAATCTGTGATTTGATAGATCTGGTGGAATAGAAGAAAGATCACATCCTGCTAATGAAGCAATGCATGGTTTGATTAATCCTTTTTTTCCCTTGTAAGTTTTGATTTTTGTCTAAATACATCACTGCCAACCTCACTGTTCTCAGAGCTAGGTCATTTTAGATGTGAAATCCTTGTCATTGTATGGTGCTAGAAGGCGGAGTGTCTTCCTAGTAATAATGCTCCCTTTTGTCAGTACGTTTCTGAACGGCTAACGTGGTTGCATCATCTGTGCAGGAACTGTAGAACTTGATTTTTAAATATTCCAGCAAGGAGCATTTGTTTAGGATTAGATGACATTTGATCGAGATACTGCAGGAATGGCAAGGGTGAACTGTTTATGTTCTAGGCTTCTATAAAGAGCATATGCTCCATCATATTGTAGCAACGGAGCAGACTAGGGTATTTTTGAACCTTGCACCAGCAGCTGGGGCTCCTGCCTTCCCCGGGAAGCGGAGAAGAATAGGTGTTTCTGTTTTCCCTGGGGAGAAACAGGTGGCTATTCAGTTGGAGAAGTGGTTACCTTCCTCCTGTTTTTCCCAAGGAAACTGTATATTTAATAATTGTCTTCATACAAGCACTGACTCTGGTAGATAGGAAAAAAAAGGTTACTTCACATGAGCCCTGCCTCAACATGCTGCTTAAGCCCATGACTGAATTTCTGGGTTGGGTTTCACATGAGTTCCCATTTGATGCTCATCACCAGCACAACTGAGCACCTCCCAGCAGTGTATTAAGCAACATGTTCGGCATTTCTCCCTCAGGGAGAGAACAGATGATAAGAAAAATAATCAGAGACACAGGAGTGTTGTTTGCTTCTGGTTTGGGGGTTGTTTTGTTTTTTGTTTGTGGAAAGCAGTGAAAATTGCTTTCACTTTTTGAGGGTGCTTATTCCCTGGGGAGCACCAGGGAATGAGAGCCTTGTATTCATGCTAGAAAGTCCTGCTTGCACCAGAGTAGTTCTTAACTAAAGAAGTCATCTTTGATATTTTGTCCTGTCCCATGCCTTTGGTGCCCTGTATTCGTGGCAGTGAGTGCCTTGGTGATAAGCATCACGACCTGTAAAACCCAGCGGTCCATGAGAGTAGTAAGAGGCAAGGCTGCTTGGATGGACTCACAAATCAGCATTTCTGACTCGGTGTTGCAGTTTGTTGCACTGACTGCCCTTTCCAGAGTGTTTAAGGCATCTTGTTCTTTGTGTCGTTACAAAATCAGTGTCTCAACTATTTATAAATTTGCCCTAATTCCTCCTATGTTTGTCCCGCCCAGAGGACATAAGGAAGCTTTACTTTTTCTGTTTTTCAAAAGAGAATTTCACGGGGATAAACTTATTGGAATTGCTGGAGTCACACAGCAGCTGTTATTCATAATGGAAGTGCAAAACAATTTTTGGCAGTCTGATGCTTAACTTCCCGACCTTTGGCTTTGAATTCACTTGTACTCAGCTTGTGATACAGTTGTGGTTTTCAGCTCAAACTACAATTTGAGAGACTCCCCTCCTCCACCCTTTAATGAAGATGTTTACCTGAGTCGCATCTGTGTGGCGTGACTTGCAGCCTTGCCTTAGTCGAGGAAGGCCCAAGGCTGGCCTGCCAGAGGTGAGATAAACCGGGACTGAAATCCCCTGGGAGAGCCTGAGGTGTGAAAGCTGTTTTGCTGTGACTAGCTCTCATCAGTAATGATAACCCCTCAATTTTGTGCCACCTAAATTCACCCAAAATTATATGCTAAATATAAATATTCATTTTATAAATATGCATGTTAATTAAATATACATTTATTTTAAATGCATGTGTTAATTATACATGTTACATCAGATCACAATTAAGTCAATAGAAATTGGAGATTTGCATATAATCATGCTTGTATACTAATCAGTTGTCAGTCTAGAAAGCCATTTTCTGCATCTAGACAGAATATAGACCTTGGTCCAGTGATCACTTCAAAGACTGAGTAGCAGCATCAGTTCTTTTGTTTTTATGGATTTTCTTCCTAGAAAAGAATGGGAAGAAATGTGATCCCTCCTTTTCAGTGCATAAAAGATGCCCAGTAGTTCCTTCATGTCTTTTTCTACTTCTTCCAGGAGCCCTGTAGTGTCCAGATTTTGGCCAAATGAGGTTACTCCTCTGATATCTCAAAACTGCGGTAAATCTGCCTCAGCTATTTCATTTGATGTGGGATGCAAGTTCTCTTTGAGCAACGCACGTTGCTCTCCTGTGGTGCTGCTTCAATGTAACTTTGCCTGACCCCAGACCTTCTGGGAAAAATATGAGCAATTCCACATGATGTACTGGATAGTTATGGTTGTAGTGCCATCTCTGCCTGTTGACTTCTGCAGGTTCTGAGAGTTTGGAGTGCTTATTGTAGTTTTGTTCTGAGTTGAATTTAAATACAAGGTTGGAGCCTGTATTTACTGCATTAAAAGCCTTTTGAAATGACCATGCCTTTGGTTCTAGATCAGTGTAGGTAAAACTGTGTTTTTCTCTGGTTCTGTATCAGTGTCGGTAAAACTGTGTCTTCCTCCAGTTCCGATGTGAATGTGTAAGTGTCCCTGAGAAAATACTTGAGGGCTAAACTGTTCAGAAAGCAGTGTTACTTTGAGAGTTCCGTTTATCTGAAGTGTTTCTCTAATGAAAGCTTGTGACCTTTAGGGCTGGGTTCTGCACAGAAGTATTTATTCACTGGTGCTAAGACTTACCATGGCAGTTAGTGCATAACCGAGGCCGTCCTTGTTCAGCAGTGCACTTACGCATACTATCAAGTGCCATCCAGGCCAAAGAAATCAAGTGCACGTGCCAGTGCCCCGGTGAAGGAGATTCCTTACTGGACTGGGATCCAGGGATCAAACTGGAGATGAACTCCTTGGCTCCTGTTGGCTTTGGCAGTGGGATGCTATGTTATTTGGGAACAAGGACCCCATCCAGAGAAGCAGTTAAAGACTTGTTATAAGCACTGCTAAGGATTTTGGTTCATGGAAAGGAGTGTATCCTTAAGTCAGGGCTGCTTTTGTGTCAGAACAGTTTTGTAACTCCTTTTGGGGGGGGGAATATGAGAAAATGTTGGGATGCTTGTTCCTCCAGCATTCTCCCCACATGCTCAAAACCTTTATTTGGTGTCACAAACAGGACTGTAGTCAGTATAGTGTCTCTCGGCATGCTTTCCCTATTTCCTGTTGACTTTTCCTCCGCGGCTTTAAATTCACTTTTCCTCAGAAGCATTATCATTACAGACTGCTATTCACCCTGAAGAGTTTGCAGGTTAAAACCCATCAAGGTATTAAAACAAACCCTGTGAAAAGTACCTATTTCATCAGTCATTTTAATCTTTAAAATATTTGCTTCAGGTATCCAGGACACAGTTGATTGCTTGCTGTATTATGTAAATCTACAGAAGAAAATAGGTCACTCTTCAAATTGTCTTCTTGTAAGGATGTAATTAAACTGCATTAAGACAATTACTGTATTTTAAGTATCTACTGATTTTTAAAAAACAATGTAGTTTTAAGTTTTGACGGTGATATAATTCCCTATTTATTATGTTTTAATTAAAAACACCAGTAAATAGGATTAAAGCCAGTTGTATGGTAATTTGACATAACTATTGCAATTATGAAGTAATATAGTTAGTCTACAGTACATTAGTAATAGAGGGGGGATGGGGAAAGAAAAACCCCGTTGATTATTCAAATCAAGTGTTCTGGTAAATAGGAATCTTGAACCAGATGTCTCTGGATTCTGCTCATGTTTGGGTCTGTATCTCTTATCAATGGAAACAGTGGTGTGTTTGGTCTTAACTTTAAGCATCCCAGAAGTTTTGTAGGTGCTGGGAAGGTTGACTGTAGTTTTGATGCCAGTGTTGTGATTTTGGCTCAGTGTGTCCTAGAAGTCTGTATTTTGTCTCTTTGCAAATGTAAGAAGTCAGATGAACTGAAAAGCCCAAGGTCTAGAAGATGAATAGATTTCAAGAAGACTTCAGAATGTTCAAAAAGCATCTGAATTTATACCCACCTTTCAGAAATGGAGAGAGCTTGTAGAAAGTGGCTACCTTGCTGTGTCCGAAAAGTTAGCAAGAATAAGAGGAGAATCAAGAAAGCATGCACGTGTGGGGGGAAACATTGCTCAACATAGAGATCAACACTGTGGCAATAGAAAATTTAGGAACAAACAGAAAATTTGCAAGAAATCAAGTAAATTTTGGCCTTTCAAGAGTCTGTCAAAGACATGGCCTTCAGCTCTATGATGACATGAAAATGAGGTTTCCTGCCAGTCCATTTCATTCTCAAGTTCCCAATACCATTATAAGTTTTTGTTTTTTGTTTTTTTGTTTTTTTTTTTTCATGTGTAATTTCAGACTTCTGTTTCTCTGTCCTAAGATCAGCAGCTGTGGAGAATGGGTGAGTCCATCAGACTCAGCTCTTCAGTTGTAGGCATTGCTTGTGAGACCTCAGATTATCTTCCCTTTGGACAATTAGATCATAGCGCTGACTATTGGTCGTGTTTGCACAAGACTAATGTCATATCTCAGGTTGGTAACTGTTATTTTAAAGAAAGAAATGCAGTAAGCATATTTCCAAGTTCCATCAAAGTCAATGGTGTCATGGCTGCAAGGGAATTTACTCAAGTGAAGTGAAGGGGGGATTAGAACAACTGTAACCTGGCCAAAGGGAAGGCTGAAAATGCCACGTTGAAAGGGAGCTGTTTGGCTGGAGGGAGCCTGTGAAGTCCTCAGGGATGAAATTTTGGAGTTTGTCTGGTTTGATGTTTTCTTCAGAAATGATGGGGCACAAACTGTTGAAACTCACTCTTTAAATTTGCAAATGTTGCAAAGATAGACAACGTACATCTTATCATAAAGAACTGGACAATCTTGTCATTGAGAAGGGAGAGAAATGGGATATTGTTGTGCTAAATTTTAAGTCATGGGTGTAAGAAGCAAAAGAAATTTCTACCACAAGCAGGAAGTGCTGCATTTGGACATAATGCTGGGATCAGACCTATATGTGTTAAATCTTCTCCTAATCAAAAATTTATGACCGTTATTAATGACTGGGGTTAACACAAGCCTGGGATGTATCATGTGAAATTTTTGCAGTGGGAAAAACATGGATGAAAATGTGCCTGAATGCTGTTTACTGTTTTGGTCATCCATATTCAAGACGGAAGAATTCAGACATGAACACATGCAGAGACGTGAAGAAGTCGAAGCTTCCTTTTACAAGGAAAGGCTACAACAGACTATGTATTTAGTCCAGGTAAAATCGAGTACATCTGGCCTTTTCATAACAAAGAAGGAGAAGATTCAGGATAGGGAAAGAACTATTTATGATAAAGGATAATAAGTATGAAGAATAAAGGAGTGTGGTTTTTGCTTCCATAATCCTCCATGAAGTCTTCAGGACACATTTGTTTTCCATGGGGCTCTGATAGGTGAAGTGCCTTCCGAAATTTCTGAGCTCCTCAGGGCTGCCATGAGGAGTCAGCACTGTCCTCTGCATCCACTTCTAAGGATGAGACTTGTGGATGGGAGGGTCCACTTGGAGTCCATTACCCTCTGTAGAAACACCTGCAAGGGGATTAATTCACACATATAACTGAAAGCAGCACCTGGAATTGAATCTAGCATTACAACAGGGAAGTCCTCCCACACCTGATCTGCCACCTAGCATGAGGACAGGCACATTCTAACCTGGTCACTGCGGTGGCCACTAGAACAGCACCCTGGAGTCCTCTTCTGAGAGAGCCACCACCTAAAGCATTTGCAGAATGAGCAGTCAAGATGGAATTTAAGGGAAGCAAAAGGAGTGTTTCAAATTACAGGTTTGTAGCTGACTACTGCTAGTCAGTCAATTTTACCCAATTTGCACTCATGAATACAGATTTTTTTTTTTTTTTACTTTTCTTCTTGATGCACAGGTGCACCCCTGCTGCACCAGGCATATTATTTCAGGCTGCTGTGAAGATGTGGCTGCCAGGATAAGTTGTTACAGTTAAATTGTATATCTATATTATACAAGACATATAATACCTACTCATATCTGCAAATATTCACTTATAATAATTGTATGCAGAATTACACACATATATATATATACATAAAAAAAATAATCATGCTAACCAACTGCCCACTACATGTTTTGCCATTTCTATTCTCTCCTTTCCTGCATGCCAAACATCCTCAGGAGCCCAAGATAACATTTTTAAATACACACTTGGGCATTTAAGTAAAACTCTTCTCTATGCAAGGAGTTATATTGTGAGTCTTACAGCCTTAACAGTAATCACTCATTGGTCCTTCCTGGAATATAAAATAAATTTGTTTATTAATCTGAAACAAACAGCAGTAACATCTCTGGCACCATTGAAAAAATTAACACTGCATACTTTATTTTAAATATAGCTAGTGGAAATTTTGCTGTTGGTGCTTTCCTAAACCCAAATCAGGTGAATAATTAAGGCATGAAGATGTGTTAATTGGTGGGTTTTTTTCCCATCTTGATTTTACTTAATGGATGTGGCTCATAAATTTGTATCCAGATACGAAGTGAGATATATTTTGTTTCAACTTGTATTCCAGGCATGTCCTTGGAGGTACCGAGTACCCCGAAATCATCTGCCATCTGTGGGAGCTGCAAGAGTTCAGTGCTGAGCAGAAAATCAGGCCCTTTGTGTTTTGAGAATGCTAATCCATTGTTATGGTTTCCTTTTAAACCGAAAATAAACACAATGTGTGTGCCGTTAACTTAGACAGGTGCTAGAGCCGACAGCTCGAGGTTTAAGGGCAGGGGTCAAGCAATCAAAAGTGGTCCTCTCTTGCATAGATCATCAAACAGGGAGTGCATCAATGGGCTCCGTGGCGAAGGCTGGAAATTAATCAGCTCAGCCCTCGGTGTTTAGCCATGCTGATTATATACTGGCAAAGTGAGCATGAGATGACAGGCCAGAGGAGCTAACGTAATAGGAGTTCGTTCCCAACAAAGGCAGGGAAGAAAGATCAATTTGCAATATTCTTTTCTGTACCCATGCAACAAAGCAGAAACATGAAAGCAGAACATTAAGGGATGCTCCCTATGAACTGGACAAATCAATAAACATCAGTGGTGAGGGGAAAAAAAAAGTTTCTCGTTCTGTTGTGTACCCTGAGGCCTTTTCTCTCTTTGTGAAGTGCTGAGTAGCAGTGGCCTCTGTCATGTTTCCTTTCACCTACATGGTGTCATCTGCTTCAGTCTCAAGGTGAATGCTGGTTTGCACCACCTGGGTGAGTGTTTAAGGAAATTGTTCCATCTCTTTGAGAAGAGGAGGTAGGAAACGACAGGCTCTATAGAAGCTGCAGTGGCAGCTCAATGCACAGCTCCATTTCTGCATCAGAGCTGGGGCTAGAAACGGGAATTTGGCTCTTGCACCAGGTGAAAGGTTTCGATGATTTCAAAGATTTCAATTCAGAACTCTTGAATAAGTGCCAGTTGCTTTCACAGGGAGTCCCAGATACAAGACCTGATTTGATGTATAGGAGTTTAACTTTTCTTGGAAAAAAAATTCCCACAAGCAGTAGTTGGAACAGTGTTAGAAATCCAGTGAAGAAATAGAGAGAGATGGATACAGTTTGGGGAGACTAATATTGAGTTCTAGTAGCATTTGGGAAAGGGAACTACAACTGAAAAGAGACATGTTGAGTGTGGCCACTGCCAAATCTACTCTCTGTCAGGACTATAATTTTATCATCTTAAATATTTGGCTGTGAGAGCCAGGCCTGTAAATGAAATTATTGTTACAGCTTTGCACTGACCATTTTTAGCATGTGAAATGTCTTTTAGATGCATATTCAGTGTGTGCTGTTGGTGAAAGAATAGTTTTCTTTGGCTTCCTCATGGCTGTAGTGGAGAAGTGCTTGCTGTCTTGGCACTTTTTTTTTTTTTTTTTCTAATCAAATTGTGTAGAATGCTAAAGCACACATCCAAGCGTGTGATTACTCCCTTTGCGACAAAGCGTGTGCACTACAACTCACTGCTGGCAGGGAACGGGTGGGGCAGGTGGGGACCTTGTCAACCTGGGCACAGGCTCCCTGCACCCAAACAGAGTGGCAGAGTTGGGCTAAGGATAGCACCCATGGTGGGGTGCAGTGCGGGCCCTGGTGCCAGTGATGGCAGGGGTAGCTGCAAACTCATTTTCTGATGAATGAAAGTAAACTGTGAAGCACTTTGGACTCAAAAAGATATCTGTGTTTGTCAGCAATTTTATTAAGTTATTCTGTTCTTTAGGAACCGTTTTCCCCAGTTCCCAAATGGGGTAAGTCAGTCTGGCGGGTCCAGGCAGGAGGAATGCAGAGCGTGCTAAAAAACCCCAGAACTCTGCAGATGCTCAAACTGAGCTTTGACACCTCCTGCGACAGGCTTGTTACTCTCAGAGGCAAAATAGGTCATCACCGAGTTATACGTGATGTGATATGTCATGGCTAAGGCATGGGTGGGAAGGAGTTGGGTTTTGGCTGACTACTTTCTGGCAGATTCACGGGGTGAATAAATTCAGAAAAGGTTATGAGAAACCAGTAGTTTCTTTCGCTTACTCATGATCAAGAAGTCCAGCAAAGGGGATGCGGGAGGAGGGAGGAGTGAGAACAGTTGCAGGAGCCAAACTTGTGCCTTGGAATAGAGTCTGGTGAAGTACTAGAGCGTGAGGGAGAGATGTCTGGTACTTGCAGCCTGGTACTCGGGAAGAGTAAACTGATGCACGTTTTGTAGAACGGATCGTCTTTGTGTAAGCAATGCAGCCATGCACCAAACTCAAATCTCTGGTATCCTGATAAACAAGACAAAAAAAGTTGCCTGGTTACTGTGTTATCAGAGAGATAAACCGCTCCCTCGAGGGAGCCCAAGGCTGCGTGAGCTTCCCGGCTGTTATTGGGGGAGTCTGAGAAGAAACCACAACCTAGGAAATGTAGTGAGTTTTGAAAATGATAAGTAAATTAATAAGTGATGGGGAAAGGGTTACAGAGAGAGGCGCAGGGGTTGGTGTTGTCCCTTTGTCATGCTGCTTATCTGTTTATCATCAACAACACTTAATCACAGTGCTCTAGGGCTTTCGAGTTGTTTAAAAGATTTGAGCTACATTTGCACTATTCACAGACTACACTGAGGTTCACCTGGACTCCATACACAGGAAAACCCTCGTTTTGTAACCTGTTGTGTTTCTCTGTGATGAGATTGCATGAACCTGAGCGTTAGGAAGTAATCAGAGGACTACTGAGGACTTAAAATAGTTAATTTTTTCTAACTGCAAAATTTGTTTTGTAAGTGTTATATTAAGGTGTAAGAAATCACACAAAACATGCATTTCCCAGGAAACAAATCTGCTTCGGGAATTAATTCTGGCTAGAAAATTGAAGAGTGGAGTTTGTTATTTATTTCACTTTAGCATTCCTTTTTGTGCCACCTCACTTAGCGTGTGTGCTGATTATTTTTCTCTTGATAGCATGCAGCTATAGCTTTTTGGTAATTGTTGAGGGAGAATGTGAAGTGTTCAAGGGTTAGCTGGGTCAGCAGATGTCCCACCTATGTGAGCAGAAAGCATGAATGAGGCTTATGGTACTAGGATATTTCTGCTAAAATAATCAGCAATGGAATAGTTAAAATGGAAATTCTAAAATATATTGTCATCTTCAAGGTTTTAAGTTTCTGGAATGGAAAGCCAGGGCCATATGTGTTGTTCTCTAGGGACCTCTTCACAATGAGAATGGTAGATATTTTCTGTATTTAAATAAACTAAGCTTTCCCTTTACAGGGGATTCAAGAGTTCTGCCAAGCTATCCAACCCTGATGAAAGCTGGACAGTGGAAAAAATATTACATAAAATTCTCAGTTTTAGTTTGCATAGGCTACAAAGTTCTAAGTCACTTTTTAATACAGCTGTTGAAAACCTAATGTCACCTGGTGGACTTGAAAATGTTACCTTGTCTTTTCAAATAATATTGGTAAGAAAATCTTGTCAATTGACAAGAGTCGTTTGGACATGCATGTAGTTAAAAATGGAACAGGAGTAATAGCTGGTCTCTTTAATCTAACAAAAGTGTTCAGAATTTTTAAACAGATGAATGTTAGCAACTTGTTTCCATTGTGCAAAAAGATGGCTTATTGAAAAAAGTATTTTTGACCATCAGGTGTACCATTATTTAATCTCATTTAAATATTGCTGGTTTACCCCGTGGTTACCACTTTTTGTATACATCTACAGGTTTGTAGATATTTTGGCTATTGTAACGGTGATGGAACTGAGATTAAATTGGAGGAAAGGGTGTTAGTGACTGCAGAGGAGGGAAAGGGTCTGGAAAGAAGTGAGGGGAAAGGGATCAAAAAGTCTCTTCTACCTGAGGTCATCATGCCCAATCCTTCCTTCCTTTCCCAGATTAGCATCCTTCCTGTTTAATTTCTCCTAAATTAAGATACGGAAAATAATTAGTTGCAGGAGGAGATGCCTCAAAGGGTATGGATGTCCATAAGCCTCCTCCAAAGGTCACAGCTTGTGCTACAGATTCTGCCTCTGGATGGTTGCTTCTTTCTTACTTGGGGTGGTCACACACTGACAAGCCACAGAGGATCTGGTTTGAAATTGCTGCTGGGTTTTTTCTGCTTTTTGTTCTCTAGTGTAGACTTAAAATGTGCCGTGTGTTTTGGAAACCCTATGGAAAATGAGAAACTTCCTGCTGAACACACCTGATTTTCTTAAATTGTGTGGGAGGTTTGTTGTTGTTGTAGGTGTGGAGGTGTTTGTTGAGTTTTTTTGCCTCTCAGAGTTAAAGTTGGATGTATTTTGGTCTTGGGGTTCTGAAGAACACTGCAAGGCTGGCATTCGGTCATCCAGAAATGCTCTGTGTGTGTTTTTGTTAAGTCTTTATTCCAGGTCTTCTGAATTAAACCAGTGTTAAACGATGAAACTCCAAAAACAGTTGGAAAGCGAATCTGATCATGCTGATGTTAAACGACAGGCTCTTTGTTTCGCAGATTGTCTTAATTGCTTGTAGTTGATCTTCTAGCTATCCTGTCTTTTCTGACTATTAGTTCTGAGGACTGTTGCAACTGCCTTTCAGCCTTACATCCCACTGTTAGGACTATCTATTTTTGACATTGTTCCAGCCGACGCTCTGTCTCTGAAATGCTCAGAACAGACTTTATCATCTCTTGAGCATTCTCCAGAAGTTATTCTAGTTTTCACATTCCCTTATTTCCTAATGTTTCAGGATGTACTTTGTGATATAGCTGAGATCTGCCTGTATTCTGTTCCTCTCTCCTGTTATATCTGGTTAGCTTTTTTTAAGGAAAGTTTTGGCTGTTTTTTGGTATGATAGGCACAGTTTACATATGATTATACTGGCTCCTCTCACTTCAGGCATATGAGGACTCTGGACAGTTTGTGTCTGCTGATTTTTCTGTTTGGTTTGTGGTAAGCGAAACTGCGACTTAGATCTCATTGAAAAAAAGTAAAATTCTTACAAATTATAATTTTTGTTCTGCATGTGAGTGAAAACACAGTTGAAAAGAGATTTATTGGAAAAACTTGAATTATTTTGTTTTAAATTACTTCTTAAAATGAAAAGTCAAATCAAAACATTTTTAGATGAGTAAAATCCAGCATTCTGACATCACAGAAGAATTCTAGAAGAATTACAGATTTTGTTTTTCCCCACTTAAAACATAATCGAAGTCATCAGCTTTGCACAGTAGTGTTTAAAAGTTAACAACATTGCATTTTTGTCAGTGAGTGCTGGACTTTGGGATTTGGTATTCTTGGGGCTGCTCTGTGGTGGGGCTCTTTCTGCCCCAGTTATTCTGATCTCTGCCCTTGGAAACTGCTCAGAGGTAGTAGTTACTTGTCCTGTCACTATTGCCAGACCTTATCAGTCCTGTTAGCTAGCTGCTTATCACTGAAATAAGCAGAAGTTTGCTTTGTCGTCTACTAGCTGCCAAGTATCATTCACAAGCATTTTTCTCTATTGCAAGATGGACATGAAACACCTGCTAATGTTAGACTGGTTAGTAAATCCCTTTGGACCCTTTACAGGAGGCTACACACAGGTTGTTCCTTCAGTCCCCAGGAAAAACGTGTGTTTCCAAAAGTTGATGTTGATTTCTCTGTGACCTGCATCCACACTTAGTTGCCCAACTTATGGGACTGCAACGAGAACCTCATTTTCAGGGATCTCCGTGGATCCCTCTCTGAAACTCATCTCTGTTATCATGACATGTCCTACACTGTGTTTAATTATGTATTGAGCAATAAAGATCCTAGGTTGGCATGCTTTTAAAAAAGAAAAGCAAACTGGTGTTTAAGTAGCATGGCAATTACCATGCCAGTTGTTGCTGATGGCTCAAAATCTCTCCCTCCAAGTTTGAGCGAGCCTTGTCTGTTGTTAACGCTCCTGATGAGGCTACAGTGCCTATCTGCGCTGATTCACGAGTACAACCAGTGTCTGTGAACTCTCTGAGGACTTTCTTGGCAGCTGCAGGACGTAATTACCACATTTGAGAATATCTTTTAGGCATTTGGATCTATGGTTGGCTTTTTAGATTGCTCCCCTGCTAACTAATACGTTACTGGTTTGACACAATTGACAGCTGGCTGTGCTGGTGGCTAAAGAACTGCCTCTGGGGCTGTCTCAGAATGAGGTTAATGATGGGCTAGATGAGTTCCCCGTGTTTCCTATACATCATTTACCTGGAATTGTGCTCTCTGCTAGGCTCTTCCATGATGACAAGGGATCTGACCAAATGGCCATATGTACTAAATGGTGCAGCTTTTCCGCTGGGCCAAATTTGGGCTTATTTACTGTTTTTTTTGAAGTAGTGACAAAAGGAGCAAGGAATGTCTGCTCTGAAAATGCACTGTTTTAATAAAAGGAAGGGCTGGTGAACATTCATTTTGGGCTGGACTCATACTTGCTAACTGTCTGAGTGTCCCTTATCTCTCTCACGTTGTTATGATCCACAAAGGAGTGTTTGCACTTTGCTGTGCTGTTGGTTTTCTTGCTTCTTCCCTGCAGGACTTCTGGAGACCACGACTAATGATGAATTTGTGAAGCTTGTACGTAGATCCCGTGTCTGTAAGTGCCTCGCACATGGAACTTTAATAGCTATTTTTCTTGTGAAACTTCATTTGTGGTCAGCTGTGCAAGGTGAAGAGCAATCATAATGTTGATATGCAGTGCTGATATTTCAAACAGAGCCCTAGGAAAATAACTATTATATTTGGGGATGGCAACACTAAAGGGATTTTCCCCCCCTTCCCCCTTAAAGCTTTTTCTTCTTTCTGAGATGGATGAAATAGTTAAGTCATTTCAAAAACAAATTCCCATCCTCCCTGATTTAAGATCCATTCCTGCAGTATGTATGGCGCGGGGGAGATACTATAGCATTTTTATGAGGAGATAAAATATTGGCTTAATGATAATTTGGCAAAGTTTCAAGATATCTGAGAAGACTTCCTGGAAATTAAAAACAACTCAAATTCAAGAGAAAATTAAGCTAGTGACCCCAAGTACAAAAGGGGAAGAGCTCAGACATCCATTCTTCCCTGCTCCTTGCTTTATCGTCTCTCTTTTTTTTTTTTTTTTGTTTTGTTGTTGTTGTTGTTGTTGTTTTTTTTTTTTTTTTTTTTTTAAATCCCCTCTTGCTAATCATCTCTCCCTAGCCCTGGCTGCTCTCATTATAAGGTGGAAGAATAGTCTGGTGTAAATTTGCTATTCCTATAGCCGCACGTGTGTAATTTTCCAGGGATTTTCTTTTTTGAGGATGGCGAAACTTAATGTGAAACTTTCCAAATCGAGTACCTGTATCTGATTGGGCTCACTGAGGCCAAAGCCCCTTCCTGCTTTTAGTCTGAGGGCTGAGGAGAGACACTTTGTTCTTTGGGGAAATTAAATTCTTCCCTGTAATTGAGCCATTTGCACCATTTTTCTACAGGAAAATGTGTAAATATCTAGAGACATGTGCAGGATGTCCTAGAGACTATTTTGGCCTTCCTATTGCTGCTGCCTTTATGACTGCATCTGATCAGAATTCCCCGTTCTAATCCCTCTTAGAGACCTGGGCTGATCCTCCTGGTCATCCTCAGATGAAGACCTTGTTTCTGTGATCTGTATGAGTTTTTGCTCAGATGGAAAATACAGAATCAGGCCCACTAGACCTCTTGTAGCATGAGGAGTAATTCCGTCTTATCTATTGAGGTGGGAAGAGCAGAAGGTGTGTTAATTAGAGACAAGTTTCCTGGTTTGGTTTTTCAGGAGGGTGGAAAGCGGTTTTGACATTTGAACATGTGGAGCCAGACACACCATCGACATGTCTCATTTAATCACTTCATATCAGTCAGACAGTGATAACATTTGATTCCTGCGCAGCAGGCATACCCTGAGAACTGGTTGTGCAGAGGCTGCACATCTTATTTTAATCCCTTGTATGATTTAGAATTTCAGAAAATTGCCACTTTTTAAACTTCTGTTTACACCTCTTTTCTGTTCTCTTCCCCATATTTCTGGGAAAGGATGGATTGGGATGAAATGAAACAGGAGTTTGTGAAAGCTGAGAAAGCAAGGGAAGGGATATGAAGAAGTGGGAATCAGAGTAGCATTTGGTAGTGATGTTGAAATGTGTGTATGGGAAAAGCTTCCAGCCTTTATAGCTGCAGGACACTGTGGATGTCACCTAATTGTAATGGATGCCCGAGTCTGCAGGCAACCTGAAACAGGAGCTGTTAGGGGTCTCTGACCCACTGCATTTGTTTTAACCCTGAAATCTACTGTTGCTCATTCAAGTGATTTGCTGAGGTGTGGAGCATGGAGAGGGCTCGTGGACCATGCTTGCAGCCTAGTGTAGTTTTAATTCTGTCTTGGATGGGCAACTGGTCCTAAGAAAAGCTCTGGAAATGCTAGTACCTGCAGATCAGAGCTGTGTTGCTGTACTACATCAGCCTGGGGTCTACTGCCAAAATCGGTAAATCCCGCAGATGTCAGCGGTTCAAGTGCTGATGGAGTCCAGCCTTTTAGAGCTGTCATTCACAGCCTTGACCCTGGTCCCTGATAAAGTCAGCATTGGCTTTCAGGTTTCTTTAATTTATTTTTTAATTTTATTTACATGCTAATCCCTTAAAAGCAGAGGTCCAAGCCTTGCACTCTGACCTGTTGTTACTTGCCGTTCCCATTCCTAGCCTCTTAGCTCATGCTCTGCCCCTCATCTAGCCTCCTCCAGAACCTCTTTTGGAAACTGCTGTAATTAGCTCACAGAGCCTGTGGAGTTGGTTTCTTGTCAAAGCTCAAATAGTGAATCTCTTTTATTTACTTTTTTTTTAGACACAAGTTAGAGAAACTTATGTTTGAAACACCTCTTAGTCCTCCCCACTTCTTCATTCGTCTTTCTTTGCCTGGGACACTTCCTCTTATGGCATGCCTTTTAAAACAATTACATGTTCAGCTGCCTGCTCAGGGTATGTCTGCAACTTGAAGAACCAGAGTCACTGAGACGAAACTTAGAGAAGATGTTGCCTGCTGCTCTGACCCTATGGCAAAATGCCCCCGTGTAGGATCCTCTGGGTAGGCCAGCTGTGTACGCTCCAAGAGTGCTGAGTTGTTTCTGGAGGGCGGTGGTAGGGTAATGGTAGTGGTAATCTTTAGGAATAAATAGGCTTTGGTCCAAGCCAGCCGAAATGTAAAGGAAGGTCTAGAAAATCTAGACAAGAGTGGGGCAAGAAAGATAAGATTTCATGGTACATCTTCATTGATATCTGGGCATTAACTTCATGCTCGCTAGCCACTAGGAGAGAGGTCAAGAATCAGAGGTGTTTGGACTCTCTCAGTCAGTTGTTGGCATCAGCAAGATCCATGCAGAGGCTTTTGGAGAATTTCCCCCAGTAACTGTCCCTTACTGTACTTTTTTTAGGGAGAAACTGAGCTGATGGTTCAGGTGCCGAGATAAATTACCTAACTTGGATTTTGTGCCTGATTTCTTACCACAAGTCCATCTCTTGGACCTTAAGATCTCTGTAACGCTTTGGGACCTTTTGCTCCCTTTAAATAAGGATACCAGCATGCCCAGCCTCAAAAAGAGACTTTAGTCTACATTCTGTCTTTGCATTCGCATGTTTTACAATTAATTAAAAAAATGAGGTGAACTGAGGAAGAGGAGGAAACTATAAAGACATTAGTGCAATTTCAAAGTCTGGTTGGCTGCTGGCCTTTTCTTTTTTTTTTTTTTTTTCTTGAGGAAGTTGCTCAGGGAACCAACTCTATCTCTGTGAACTGGCAAGGTCTGTGAAATTTTGGATAATCTCTAAAAGTGTATGTCAACTACTTTAAAAAGATCTTTCTTGTGGGATTCCAGTAATTAGGATATAAGTAATTAGTAATTAAGGAATTAAATAATATTGTGAGATTTCAAAAACTCTTTTGGGAAGCTGAATGAACATTTCTCTGTGTTACTTGTTTGCTACTCTTCTGTTTTACAGCATGTAGGTCAAATATTACTCGTGCCTGTTTAGGCATGACCTTGGGGTGTGGGGCAGAGGGCCTGTCCTAGGCACGCTGAACACGTTCCCCATCAGCACTGGCTGGTGGATCTGTGTGTTCTTGTTGCACGTGATGTGCTTCCCCTTGCAACACCCAATCCTTTTAAGACTTACCTCCTTTAGTGGCAAGGGTAAAGCGTGCATACGTCCCTTTCCTGCCCTTCACCTCGTATGATGAAAGGACAATTTATTTCAAAATCAAAAAGACTCAATTTCCTCGACTGTTTGTGTTGTTCCCTATGAGCTGTGGGTCTTCAGGGAGCTGCTGGGCTAGTCCTGCTATGGATGTGAGCCGGCTGCCCCCGAAAGGTGAACAGAACTTCTTCTCCACTTGAAAAGGAGCAGGGAGGTGTGGGCACACGCAGCCTGACAGACCTGAGCATCACCTCCTACTACTATTTAATTAAAAGGGAAAGGCATATGGCTGGGTTGTTTTTTTATAATTGCAGCACTGTAGAAATTCAAGATAACTGTCAGGGATATCATCAGAAGGCCAACGACTGGAAAAAAAAAAAAGCTAGAAGAAGGAGCTAGTGTTTTTCTCACTAGACTCCCTATGATTTATATTCTTGAGAGGAATGTGTATTACAGATACATGCAGTATAGTTTTGCATCTAGAAAATGACACTAGAGACTTAAGATTTCAAAGACTTCAGACGTTTATCTGTTGTAAATGTAATTGTATCTAGAAGTAAATAAGACTCTGCAATTTATAGGCACTTTAATCTTGCACTATTTATGGACATAGAATTGCTTAGAATAATGCTGCCTTATTTTATACTGATGGCATTGTATTTTTACCACTGTTGTAAGGGTTATTTCAGCTGTGAACCTTTATCAGAGTCTGCTTGTTTCTAGAGAGTTATAAACTGGCTTGTGTTGTCTCTGAAGCAACATGAACTCTCGAGCTTAGAGGAACGTAGTTAAAAATTTAAGATCCATCAGTGTACCGAGTGTTTATGCTTATGGATAAAAATAGAGGACTCTTCCCAAACGTGGATGGGTGTGCTTGTATGAATGTTCTGAAGAGAGAGTTAAAATTAACAACAGTTTATCTGATTATGCTATTTGTTATGTAAAGAGAGAGCGCATGCACACAGAACTAAACAGAAGTACTTCTACATCCAGAGAAAGTTACCGTAAATAGACAAAACCCCCTTCCTTCTTCTGGGAACTGGTCCATACACAGCGCTACTCTCTCTCACCAGGGCAAGGTGGATGCGTTATTGCCCAGCTGAACAAATTTCTGGCATGCTATGGGACTGCAGGAGAGCACCTGCAGCTGTAATATTTTAGTAAAAAGGAAAGTTTAAATTTCTAGCACAGAAATGGGCTGGTAGAAGCTATGTTAACACAAGACAGAGTGTACCTCCTTTCTAATTCTAATACGCTTGCTTTTAATCAGTAGTGGTTTGACGTCTCCCACTGAATAACACTGAAAGAAGAGAGTTGCAGAATCAGGGCCCAAGTTTCTTAGCTATTGTATCCTGAGACAAAAGAGACACGTCAGGTCACTTTAGAGTAAACAGGGGGGTTGGAAAGTGAGGTGGAACAGAGAAAATGTTTTGGATCTTCATCAACCTACAGAAATATCTCAGCTGTTGAGTCAGCAGTAGAGATGTTTGTACCTAACTTTAGCCCTTTTATCCTTCCTGCTGCTCTGGCACAGCTGCATTTGGATGTACGACAGAGGCTCTTCTCAAATGCATGGCTTGTGCAAGCATCTCAGATTTTTCTACCTACTTTCTTCTATCACTGCCTCTGATTCTCTTAAATAATAACCTTCCCAAACCAACCATATATATGTGTGTGTGTGTGTATATATATATATATATATATATATATATATATATAAACCATCCCTTGATTTGCAAATACAATGTTCACACTCTGGTGTGCTGGTGTCTAGGCAGGTCAATTTATAATTGTCTGTAAGTGCTTACTCCTGCAGATGGGAACGTTGTTTATCTGCTGCTCGGTGACAGTTGGAGATTCTTTCAAAGCATCATAGAAAATCAAATAAATTACTTCAAATTTTATCCTTACTGGAAGAATGTACATTGATCAGTGTAAGTGAGGAGCCAACACATCCCTGTCAGCAAGTAATAGCCTCTGGGAAGTAATTTTTTGAACCAAATAGGTGAACAAACCCTGTAAAGGGTGATCAGTAAACAACAAAATTCCACTGTACTTGAATGTCAACGAGGATACCATCATTTCTCCTGCTGTTCATTTTTACCATCTCTATTATTCTGTGTTGTGCTGTCCTTGTCTGAGATGGTGGTAGTTCATTGTGTCAGATATTCTTGCTTTTCAGTAAAAGTAAATAGATTTTTGATTTAGGATGATTTTTGTTTAGTGATAGAAGAGAGTGTTTTATTTTCTCCTTCCCATTAGTTACAGTTTGTTAAGATATTTGCATTTGAACAAGAACTTTTTCCTCTCTCTTCACCTCCTCATGCCCATTCAGGCAATGAAGTTGCATCCTTCGTATTTGAAATAGCTTGGGAAAAAAAAAAAAAAAAAGGCTTAAAGGCTAATAATCCCCCAAATTATAATTATCAGTATTTATCAAAGTAAAACACGGTGTCATGTTGCATTTGATACAAAAGCATCCAGCTGAATATTCTATTAGACAGGTCCTGTGAAGTTAAAAAGAGGACCGGGTTGAGTTATCTCACCATGGGAGGAAAAAGGCATGCACAATCAGATATTTAACACTCCTTTGCAATTATGGGAATTTTTATTCTCTCCCTAGTAGGGAACATAGCATTTTACTGCAGTGTTTCAAGTTTGCCTCCAATGGTATCTGATAGAAGTGCTTTTATCCCCTGAAGATACAGTACAAAATACAAATCATCATTGGTTTTATCTCAGCTGGAGCTGCCTATTTTCTAAATGAGTTTACTCTGTGCTACTGCCCATCAGGCACATTTTTCATCCTTCATCCCCACTCTTTTACTATAGCTGGGTTTAAGTCCTTTCTTCTGTCCTTTGTTCCTTCAGCTCAGCGAAGTAAACAGCAGGATTGATCTTACACTGCATTTTGGTATTGTTCCAACTGCTCATCAATAGACATGGGCTGGGAATGCACTGACTGGAAAAGAAGGGCAAGATTGAAATTCACTTTTTGTTCTTTGTGCCTTTTAGTGTGCAGCGGAATGTCCCTAATCTGAAAGCTGCTACACTGACTGCCTATCAACATGCAAATTAATCATCAAGTGACGAGTCCCATATTCGCTCTAAGTAAAAGTCTTTAAAGGTATCTGTGGAAAAAAAAAAAAAAAAAAGAAAAGAAAAAATAAGGGGGCAGGGGGCAAAAAGCCTTATTTATTTATTTATTTGTTTATTTATTTTAAATGCAGTTGCTGGTAACTGGCATGGGGAACAAGTATCCCTGTGTTTGCATCTATTCCCTTGTTTAGTGATGAGCCCAATGCTTTGGAAGTGCTTAGGTAGAGAGGGGACCCTCTTGGTATCCTTTTAAGCAAGGCAACTTAAACTAAAGATTGACTGCAGTTAGCAGCAAAGTGAAAGAGGCATTGCAAACAAAAACATCATGACTGCAAATTATTTGTACCTGCTTTCCTGAGGAAAGGCATTAGAAATAAACTTACAGATGCCGAATGCGATCATTTCTCATTTTTTCTGAGCACACGGTGTTTCCACTTGTAACTTTTCCCTGGGGTCTTGAAGGATTATAATTGAATTTGGGGCTCTAGCAAGAATATACAGTACTACTCTGTTCTAATATCCATTGACTTTTATATGGCAGTTTGATAAAATGTTTGAATGCAGGAAAAATGTATGTGTTCTTTATGGAAGACTAAACAACTGGCAGAGAGTGACTGAGGGCTGGAGAAAAGCTGGCTTACATGTATGAGCTTTTCTGGCACGCTTATCTGGCTGTTGAAGAGCCGTATTTTCAGACCAGGTTCCACTTTCCATCGTTGTTGAACTGATACGCCTATAAATACATCGCACAAGAAATGACACCAACCTGTGTACCTAACTGAAGTAGTTTAATTTGTTATCATAGCATGGAATTAAGTTAGTCTCCCCGTTCTTACTAGTTCTGCAGGACTTACTCTTTATCATTGTCCGTGTGATGAGACTCCCTACCACAGAGCTGTATGTATTCTGGAATCTTAAAAACTTTATCTATTTATCTGCCTTGCCCACTATATGATCTGAATATCTATCTGCATCTTAGAAATAGAAAGGAGGAAGAAATAATAAAGGATTGCATCCTGGTCTCACACCAGAGACCTACCCATATCCAAAGTTGCTCATAATTTTTGTTAGCTTACATTTCTTTCAGCCTTCTTGTTTTGCACCCAGGGGTAAAGTATCCTTTGCTATGTAGATAGGGTTGTAATTTCCATTATTTCTTGGAGGCAAAAATGCTTCCTCCTTGTCTATCTCTGGAGGAATCTTTCAGAAAAGGGGAAAAAAAAAAGGAGGAGGGAGAGAGAAAAAAAAAAAAACAAACCCAGTGTTTTACGCTGAGCTGGGCCTGAGCTGCGAAGGACATGTATAGACCCAAACCTCCTCCAGTTTGGGGGGTGAATGCTCTGCTTGGCTCAGGGGGAGTCCCAAGGGAGGGGGGAAGGAGCAGTGTGGTGTGAGATGGAGGTATGAGCCGAGAGGCCTCACCCAGGGAGGGGAATTGAGGTCCCAGCCTGGACATGGGTGTGAATGAAGGTGTGTGTATGTCCCTACAAATAATCTGTTAATAGCCAGGGCTCTGCCTGCAGGCTCTGAACTCACCTTTGGCTTCCTGATGTTGCCTGGGCTTGCTGTAACCTTGCTGCATGGAAGCAGCTAGCAATGCAATTGTGAGAGGCGGGTGTTGGTGTAGAAATGGATTTACACCTGGGCAGCAGGAAGAGCCACACAGTCTGTGTTCTCATAACTAACCTACTCTTGGCACCTAATGAGAGTGACTTCAAAGCCAGCTGAGAAGCTGGCTGCAGGTGCTGATGCTCTGCCTCTTAGCTCACTGCAGAGGCATCCTGGGCTTGGGGAGAGGATGTTCAAGCATACAGAGGAGGGTCTTTGTGAGTCTTTTGGGTCAAAAGGACTAGTGTCTCTTAAAAATAAAAAAGAGATTTCTTCGTACTGAGGACAAGAAGAAGGGCTCCTGAAATTTTCCCATGGGAACAAATTCTAGTATTTTTAATTCGGAAAGCATTGGCATGTTATGCCTTTGTTCAATTGTAGGGCTTTTTTTTTTTATTATTTTCTTCCTTAAGTGAAGGGGAGCGGCTACCTTTCTCCGACCTACCACGGGCTAAAATCAGCAGGGTTTGCACAGTGTCTGTTTTAAGGTGGAAGTGGCTATCTTCACCCTCCCTCTCCCTGTGTTGTCCTTTGGCTGGGCTGCCGCTAAGCTGGGATCCCAGCCTCCTTCCCAGCTGTGAGCAGGTGCTACATGGTCCGCGATCCAATTACGAGAGCTCCTGTCCATACGTTGGCTGTGTGTACGACACAAGGGCACGCTGTCGCGGTGGAGTTGCAGTCCCATTCCACCATGATTCATGGCCGGTGTGCTGCTGTGGAAGGACAGCCAGCTGCTGTCCAGGGAAGCTGAAGCCACACTAAGCTTTTCTCACCTGAAAGTCACCTTGTATGCAAGACACTGGGCTCTTGACTCTCAGCATGAAAGGGCACAGCGTTTGTGTGTAAGCAGCCACCCCAGTTAATATCTGTACAGACACACACAGAGGCATGTGGTGATTTTCATCTCGGGGCGGGGTTGAAGGGAGGCTGTGATTGTAGTAGCACATCTGTAAACCGCTGCTGTGTTGGTGAGGAATGTGTGGGCAGCAGCATAACGAAGATCTGAATCTAGCCTTGGAGTCAAACACTACTCATAGCAAGACTTAAGGTTTGAAACGGACCTTAGTCAAGGGTTTGACTAGTGCTTCCCAATGAGATCAGTTGTCACAGGGAAATTGTCTCCTTCTGTAGAGAAAAAGCTTATTAAACCAGGCTGGCAGGATAAGAGAGTGCTGACATTTCCATTAAAATTAGTGAGATGTCCTTCCCTCTGCTTTTGCCGCTGGCCTGATCCTTGTGCACTGTCTTCATCACGAGCACCACAGGGATAGGCAAATCAGTGCTGCGTATCAAGAAGGATGTCACATAAAGCCAGAAAACTTATCGGATCATTGCCTCCGTGCTGTTTTGCTTTCCTTTAAGGATTTGTTGGACCAGGAGAGAGGCAGGCATTACTCAACACATCCCCAGATAAGAGTGTGCTGGGAGAAACTAGCAGTGGCTTTACACTCCTTCCTTGACGTTTAAGTGGAATGATGAAGCTAGATGGCTTATGGTACCTGGTCTCAGTGCATTGCCTCTAAGCCTGACTGGATATATAATTTCTTAAAGAACTACAGGCATTTTTGACTTACTTTTGCATGGTCCCTGTTTCTGTAAGCTCTGCGTTTTGTGCGTGCAAGTGGCACGGAGCTTCTTGGCTTGTCTCTGAGATGCATTAACCCGGGAGTGAGCGCAGTTGTTACAGCTCAGCATGTGGGTATTGATCATTGCTGCCTGTCCCTGAGCTAGTGTGGATGAAAGCTGGTTGAAGAGAGCAGTGTTGGTCTGCAAACGATTGTGGGTGAAGCCCTGGCTCTGTGGCAGTAGGTGATATCTGAGATACCGAGCTTGTCTCATGAGTAGTCATCTTCTCCTCTCCAGTATGACTTTGCCAGTGTTACCACACTGCTTTTATGCAGAAAACAGCAACTATGGGTATCCCTTCTCATGTTCCCTTTTCCCTGTGGTTGATTATGTGCTGAAATACTGTCACTTGCAGGTATGTGTATACATATGCATACGTGTACACTGACACATAGAGGGGTAGGTGTGTTTCCTGGCCTGCATAAGAGCTGAACTCATGCATGCTTGTGTACAGGTCCTGTGATTTTTTTCTTTTGTAATTCCATAGGTGGACAGGAAGCTTTTTTCCCTCTTACCTCCATGTGCTGCCCATCCCTTTTCCATGGGAGTTCAGTGGTGATGGTGGGGGTTTGGCACCTCTGGATAGGAGGTCAAAATGGGAATTTTCCCCGCTTGCTGGCTGGCTCAAGCCGATCACATGCTGAGTCAGTAAGTTTTGCTGTTCACCTTGATTGACTTCAGAGGTCAATAACCTGGGGCTGTGAAATTGGCTGGGATGTTACACACTGTTCCTCTAGTTCACAGAAAACTTAATTTGACAGTTGAAGCATTTCACTGATAACAGTACAACTTACTTTTTTTTTCAGTTAAACAGGGTGCCTTTACAAGAGAAGGGTTTTTTAAAGCAGTGTAGAGTTTTTTCTTTGATTTTTAGGAAATGCCCACTATACAGACTCAGTGTTCATGGAGTAGGTTGGCCTGTACGCGGATGCAGTGGTTCAGGACGTTGGGTGCTAATGGGGCCAGCTGGAGCTGTGTGTGGGTTGCCTGTGGCACATGGTCCAGCCATCTTTGAGAGATGTTTTGGAAGACCTTGTAGAAGTGAGAATGATAACCATGCTTAGACAGTACAGGCAGGCAAGCCCAGTGTCTGCACTTTAGGAATAACTGGGGTTTTTCCAGCAGAACAGTGTGTCAGGTCAACCAGCCTGCTGACATCAAAATGTTTCTGAAAAAATGCGGCCTTTTTTTGATGACCTTCCAAAGCTACAAGGGCTGTGATGCCTCCTCGGTTATCCTGCCTGGTTCTCAGCTTGGTTTCATGCCAGTAAGGGGCTGCGTTTGCAGAGGCCGGGGTGGGAGCTGAGCTACCCTGGGAGCTTGGACATTAGGCATACAGTCTCTGTTTTTAGCTGATATTTTCAGAATGTGAGGGTTTTCTCTTTTTTTTTTTTTTTTTTTTTTAATAAACTTTTAAACTTTTTTCAGATTATGAAAAGCATTGTAAGGAACCTGTATTTTGTCCAGAAGTGGTGGCAAAATTACTCCAAACATTGGTATATCCCTTAGGAGCAGGGAATCGTGACTTAGGCAAGAAGGTAAATGATATTGCCTTGTTCTTGAAGAGGCTTCATCTTCTCAGCTGAGAACTGCTGTCCCACCCAGTCTGCATGGCAGACAGACGGTCTAATGCTTGTTGGTGCTACTGTCACTGGTCCCTGTGAAGAAGACGCCACCATTGTTCATGGAACTGTGGATGGTTTTTCCTGAGTTAGCTGTTCATTGCTTGCCTGATGTTTGTTTCAGATGAAATTAAGAACAAAGCTCTCACTAGCATCCATGTGAGCAGAGGTAGACTGAGATTGTTCAGCATGAAGTCTACCAAGCTTCAGTGTCTACCGCTCCCTTATTAGAGGTGGGGTAGGGGAATCCTAGAGCTCAGTGCAAATTAAAGCTGAAGGAGTCTAGACGGAGCTCCTCTGACTCTTCCATATTAGCATGAAAACTTTGGTTATATTTGACTTCTGCTCATGGAAGTTATCCCTGGAGAAAATGGGAATAGGCCTGACATTTATGGAGATCAGCCATTTAAAGACCACTGTATTTTGCAGCCCTTCACCTTTTTCTGGTCCTCTAAGGCTGCCAGTTGTGTTGGAGCTTTGCACCGTGTCTGGGATGAGATGGTCACCAGCCCCAGTCCACCTTACAACTTTAAAGGTGAGGACCAAGCATTCAGCAACAGTGGTCTGAAATGGTGAATTTAAGAGGCAGAAAAAAAATCTTTTGGTAAAACTAATTTTCTTCTGAAAGTGTCCATTACACTTACCCCCTCCACCTCGTTTTTATAATGGAATGCACACAACAGTACGCATATTGACTTATGTTTTCAGTCAATATCAAGATTTATTGTCCCTTGAGTTAAATGAATCACAATATTGACCTCATTGTAAGCCAATACCGGCTTAATGTATTTTTTTAAAGTATTTTGTATTCATTTTTAGTAATAGGGCCCATACAGTAGTCTATAATATTCATTTGTATTCCCCTTCTTGCTCTTCCCCCCTTTTTTATTTCCTCGTCTGTCTTTGTTGATGGCTATCATAGCAGTAGACACTGGATTCATTTAATGAATGAGAAATAAAGATGTCCAATAGCTGGTATATCTCCATTATAGAGACTGAATGAGTCATTTCCACAATCAGCTTGCCTTCTTAAGCTTGGGCTGGGGAAAACAAGGTGCAGCGCTTCTAGCAGGCACTGCAATAGAAACAATAGCCAAGTGTTGCTCATGTGTTTTCATGCCACTTCTTTCTTTCTCTCTTTTTTTTTTTTTTTTTTTCCTTTCTTTCTTTTTCTTTCCTTTTCTTTCTGCATTCAAATTTTCCACAGGAGGGAAAACCCCCCAGTATTTCTTTAATATTGAATTCCATTTATCTCCATAAATTGGTTATGGTATACGATCTAAAGGACTCAGCTGTTTTTAAAATAGGTTTATTCCTTTTCCTTTAAGATTATTTCAGATTATTTCCACACAGTATAGGCGAGTTATAAGAAGACTCATTTTGCAGACTTCAGTGAGAGCTGCACATTTGCAGTGCACTGTTTCAGATATGGAATGTTGAACAAAGAAATTAAATTTATATGTATCACCTAAATTATTTCAGATTCATGGTTCAGCAAAGAGTTCAGATCCTAATCAAATATGTAGTTTGCATGGGCACTACACCTTTTCTCAATAATAATATGGCAGTTCTATTTACAATGCTTGACTAGATTTTGTAATAATGCTTTTACTGAAATTTACCTTTTGTTTTTTTCTGCTGCAGTCTTGGCTACCCATTAGACGCGTGCACCCGAAGAGCAAAGATAATGATTGCAAGTAACTTGCAGAGTGAAAGGGTGAGAGCTAGAGAAATCAGGGCTCCTGTAAAATGTTCCTACTCCTCAGACTTTTCCAGTGACTACCAAAATACCTGCTGATATATGGACATCTAGATCTGTACTGTGTGTTGAAGGAAACAGTTTGGATATTGAAGGAATGAGAAATTATCTGAAAAGCTGCCTCACTAGAATCACACCAACTATTGCCTCATCAACATTCACTGCCTCTACTGTAGCATGAAGGAGAAAAACACCAACAGAAGATGTAGAGGGGAAGAAAGGAAAGTAGTGAGACGAATAACATGTTATTGGAGCTGACCCCAGGGGGAGGAAATGGTGGAGGAGCAGCCTTTCTTCACCTGCTGCTCCTGGCCAAGGAGGGAGGAAGTCCTGAAGGGCTTTTTGCTCTGGCCTGTGTATCAGTCCATCAATAGCTTTTAGGATATTCTACAAAGCCTTAAAAGGCAATCCCTTATAAATTAAAAAATGTAATTAAGCAGCCTTTTCCTGCTCTGTTTCACAGTGGACCCCAGCTTCCCCACTTGCCCCTGAGCAGAATACTGAGCGGAGCCTGAATCTGTGAGAATTTAGGTGACTGTGTTGTGACCAGTGGAATATAAGCAGCCTTGCTGGAGTGGTACTGTGCTGGAGCTATGCCACAGAAGACTGCACTTCAGTCTTGCCTGAGCATTTCAGGCCAGGTTTAAGTGACATGCAGTACATTTTCTAGAATGGAGAATTTTGGACAGCAAGGGAAAAATCAGTTCCCACATTCTTGAGGTGTTGGTACTGATGGATGCAGGCTTGGCATTTTTCTGCTGTCCCAACATAAAATACATTTAGAGCTGGGCATATAAACGCTTCAGGCTGTATAAGCAAATCAGCCAAGTTTGTTCAGTAAGATCACTGATGGGTAGTGTGTATTCACAGATGTGCCACCTGATGCAAGCCCAGCTGGAGTTCCTCCATGGGCTTTGAAAGAGGCCCCGATCTTCACTTAGTCCATATTCAGTACGTGAGCCAAGGCTACCAGGATGGTGCCCGAATCATCCTTAGGACGGGGATTATGAAAGTGCATTGCTGGAGCAGCCAGAGCAAGAGCGTGCATGCGTGAGTGCATGTGCTTGTGAGCAGAGAGGAGGTCTGGGATTCTGGAGAAACTCCTAGGCAACATGAGAATTACTTTTAGTTTTGTTTTTCTGCACTGGGGATCATTGTCTTGTGCTGAATGGTTCTGTGCTGAACCCTGAGGTCCACTCCTGTAACTGATGGTTTGTTTTTTTTTTCATTTGTTTGTGTTTGTATTTTTTAAACTTTGAAAGAAGCATTGTGCCTTATCTTGGCCGTTTACTTGTAATAGGGTCTGTGTTGTCCTGTTCAGTGATTTCCATCAGGTATTGCACACTTCCAAGCCTGCTTCATGTTGCAATGACTTAAAAAAAAAAAAAGTTCTCTAATTTTGCTTGTTATTTGGAACATGGTCTCTATCTGTGCCTGTAGATCTGAAAAAAAGACAAAGTTGTTCCTCATATAAGAGCTTCCTCCTTCTACAGTCCTTGTTGAGAGGAAATGGCAAACCCAGAGGGAAAAACATGCTCCCTCAAAGCAGTTTTTATATTTCCCTCAGACTTTTATCCCTTTAACTGTTCCCTTTTTTTTTTTTTCCCGTAGATTTGCTTGTCTAAAATTTTTATTCTGACACTGTGGGTACTGTAACACCATTACTTCTGGGGATTTGATGCTGCAAATGAGAGGCTGAGGAACACGTGAAAAATTGTTCTTTGGAAAGCTAGCTTCTTCCTAGATGAAAAAGTCTTGCCATCTTGCTGTTTCAATATCTCTTCCATTTGGAGAGCTCCGATTCTCTGGGCAGCTACTTTCTTTGGCATGCGTTCTTATCAGGAACCAAGTAATCCAGAAAACAGCCTAAGGATGATGTTTTTTCCTCTGTTCCTGAAATACAGCTTCTCTGTAGCTTCTTTTCTCCTTGGTTGAGTGAATGAAAACTGTGAGAGGCAGTAGGTACAAATGAAACATGAAGTTCCACTGTTTATTTCTAGTGTTTTCTTTTTTTCAGGAAAGAAAACCCAAACTCGGTGTCCCAAGAAAGAATAAAATGGAATGGAGCAAGTTACATAGGAAGGGAAGAAAAGGAGTTGCTAAGAGATGACTGACCCCCACCTGACACACTGGGGATGAGATGTCAGCCATGTCACTGTTTTGACTGAACCTCCTCAATTCAGAGATAGGAAGGAATTCTTCCTCTCCCTCACAGTTAGCTTTAAAACTACAAGGTGAAAATATACATAAAAGTTTTTCTTTTTTTTTATTTTTTGTTTTGTTTTGTTTGTTTGTTTGTTTGTTTTTTGTTTTGTTTTGGTTTTGGTTTTGGTTTTTTTTTGTTTGTTTGGTTTGGTTTGGTTTTTTAATTTCCCTCTGAAACCTGAACTTCCTCAGATTGTACTTTCAGGCAGCAGCTGAACAGTGAAGGGTTTCTTTAAAGCAAAGGGAAAAAAAAAAAACCGAAACAAAACAACAAAACAAGTGAGAAGCTCAAGTACTTCAAAGTGCAGGGGCTCGTGGTATGAAGAAATTTCCTAAAACTTCCGATTCCATCTCCATAAGGTCTCAATAAGTAGATACACTTTTACATCACCATAGGATATCCATCCTGGTGGAGTTTCAGTATTGGCACTGAAAGGGAAGGGCATAATACTTTGCAGGTCTGTGCACAGTTTTGCCTGTCTGGGTCTTTGGCCTACATTACTCTATTTCCATTTGTCTCTCTTGTCTCGTCTCAGCCGCGTGCCCTGTGCCAGGAGATGGTGCAAGTGGTTAGTGTTGAGAGCTGTTGTGATGGGTACCAAACGGAGAGCAGGGACTCACCACTGACAGCAAGATTGATGCCTCAGCTCGATGAGCTCTTCTGTGCTGCCCGAGCCCCTTTCTGGTAACGTTCCCTCCTGATTTCTTGTGTCCTTTGAAAATTTTGCTGAAATCAGTAATAACCAAGGGGCTTGAATAACCTTTGTAGAGGAACTCCCCTCAATTCACATGTACATCTGGTGTTGGTATGGATATGTATATATTTCTACTGAGAAGTTTAGACATGCTTTAAGCCGTAGGTGTCTTGGGCCTGATGCAGCACACCAGTCCAGTGAAGCCCTTTATTAACACTCACTTTATTTGTATGCCTGCGTCCCACCTTGCTCAGGGAACTGAAATGTTTGGAAGATCTGAGATCCCACGTGGCAGAGTGAGCTGTGGCGATGCTAATAGAGAGGCTGTGAAGAAGTACACCGTGGAGGGCATAGAGAATTTGGGTCACGTATCGTACAGCAAAGAGAGATCTCTGCTATCTATACATCGATTGGTACAGGAATGCAATTAGGCACCAAAAAAGGCAAAATGCTGGGCTTCTAAATGGAGAGTTTTCTGTCCAGAGGTGCATCTTTGAAAAATCCCTGTCTTGTTCAAACTTTGATCTCATTGATCAGATGTTAGCATCAGGTAATTAAATGATGAAATAGAAAGGGAGAAAGTCCAATAAAAGCTCCTTTTTTGTTAATGATGATGAACTTAACTTTCTCAGTGGCTGTTTTCAGGGAGAAGAATTTCATTTGGTATCTGATCAATAGTGCATTTGCTTATTAATAGAATGAATGATTTAAAATTAAATAAATGACCCCTCAGATGTTTATTATTAGGCATGAAAATGCCTGTAGTTCTAATATGGTGCTTAATTTCTTTTAAAAAGTAACTTTCTCACACTTCGTAATGGTTCCAGTAATGATTTCAGTTGTTGCTTTACTGAGAGAAGGAACAGCAAAGGAAGTAAAGGGGTCACAGCCCCATTCCCCTTATGCATTGCCTGCTTGGTTTGGCACAAAATTCCCTTTTCTTCTTGTACCATACCGCTATCCCCATACTGAGGGGAAAAAAACCAAACCAAACCAAAACATTTTGAATCTTGGGAAGGGGTCTGCAGAGAGGAAGTGGATAGGAGGCAAAAATAGCCAATACGATTATTTCTCCTAGGTGCGGGGTTCAGAAGAAGGCAAAATTCACATGGCTTCTGGGAATGCTGAACTGAAGTGAGTTCAAAAAGATAAATACCAGTCACCCCCAGACTCAGATAAACTTTGGGGGGTTAATGGCGCAGCTGATGGCAAGCTGAGAGGGAAGGGGGCCCAGGGTGCTGGGCAGTGGTGCAAGGGTATACAAAGCTCTTCACAATTTTGAGAACCTTTAAACTCTTGCTCTTGTGTAGGTGCTCGGGGCAGTGCTGTATCATCGCTGTTTCACCAGTGTTGGGAGGCTTGCTAGAAACAAGTGCTCAGAAGGCACTTAGGAACGTCCTGTGCCAGCAGAGGTAAGAGTGTCAAGCAGTAGAAGTAATGCAGGGAAGTTGGGTTAAGTGAACAGCTTTTTAGGTGGAGATGCTGGGCTGAATGGACCTCTGACGCAAGGTGGTGTGATTCTCTTAAAGGAGATAGTGCCACAGGAGCTGGGTTGCACCAAATAGCATGAGTGTCTCTTTTGCCTCCCCTGGTTGTGCCCTGGTTCCCCTTGGTGTCTCTGCTTTGACCCTTGGAACCCCCAGAATTGACTTTCTGCTCCTGCGGAATGCAACCGACCCTTTCAGCGAGCGCCGTCTGTGGAAGGAGTTAAGGATGTGAGTTCAGCCTGAAGCTCAGTTTCCTGGCTTATGTTGGTTGTTGCCAAAATCTTAATGTCGTTTTAATGCATTTTTCTGTGCGTGAATCCATTTTCCAGAGCTGCCGATTGCACACACTAACCCTTTTTATGTGACTAAAAGCCAGCTGTAGTATCCTTGAAGAATCAAATGCTCTCATAGTTCTGGAAATTGCTCTGGGTGTGCATGCGTGTTTATTTGTGCGTCAGCTCTTTTAATCTTTCTACTGAAAACCTAATATACTGTAACTGGGACATTTTCAAAAAAGAGAACACTTCAAAACAATTCTAAATATAAATGAAATCCATTTCCAAATGGCTTGTTAAAAAAATGCAGATGGTTTATATTTATTATATCATTTTTTTGTTTTATCACCTTGCAAAATTTTACAGCATAGAATCTTATTTAATGTGGGGGCATTTTAAGCAGCAATATTAGACAGCTGTATGTGCGTCATACTAAGAGATTTTTACAGGATATTAAAATTGGTTCTGATGTAACCTGGTGTTTTGAGAAGCATAGATTAGGCATTTCCCATGTTTGTAATTTTTTTTTCTGTTAAAAGTAGGTGCTTTTTTTTTTTTTTTTTCTTTACCAAATAGCCTTTTAGTGTTTGATTCCAATTGTTTTCAAGGTGTAAGGAAATTCAGGCCAGACGATTGAGAAACTGCTCTCTGAGAATAAACGAATAACAAAGCATGGCTCAGATATTATCTCAGCTGAAATTAGGTATAATTAGACTCTATAGCAAATTATATACATAGTTAAAATAAATAACAAAGCACAATGTTCACATTCTGGTGATTATTTTTTTTCCCCCTAGTTCTGTTTGCCTTTACAATTTTTCCATTGCAACCAACATGAGAATATGCTGGGTAGCAGCAGCTGAGTAAGTGCCAGCCCGTTTTTTTTTTAACTCAGCCTCCAACAGGCACAGGCAGGTTTAATGTTAACCTAACACAACTACAGCTCCTTTGCTAGTTCTCACACCCTCCAGGTCAGAGCTAAATCCCCTATTAATTAAACAGAAATTATATCCGAAATAAATCACTTGGCGCAAGAAACCCACTGTGGAATTTTTTGAAAGATGTTTGCAATAATTAAACATTCTGTGACTGATGACATTTTAAATAACTCTTAAAATACCAACCTGTGTTGATATTTAAAATAGACTCTTCAGTGGAAAGGCAGTGATCCCATCGAGCAAATTATATAAACCACGTCATTGTACAAAAAGGGAAAAAAAACCGAAATCATTCAACAGCAACAAAAAACTCTGCTCCTGACTGTTTTCATAGGGTAAGAGTCCTGAAAGTGCTTTGAAGATACAGGTTGGGGTGTAATTCTGCAGATGCTTGTGAAGGAAGAGGTGATAAACTGTGCTTTTGGGAGGGTGTGAGGCGGTCTCACTGGGTCATGGGCATGGGTGTAGGAACAAAAGGGATCATGAATTTGGGTTGGTCTTTTAGGGTTTTGCTGTCTGTTCGTCGTATGCTGCCTCCTGTGCCGCACCTTTCCTCCCGACCCGGCAATTTCAAGGGCATTTTGCGCAGTCGAGCAGAAGCCTGAGTATTTTGTCAGAGTCCCCAGGCAACGAGACACTTGGACTGATGGGAGCTTGCCGCGGTATTGCTGCACGCTTGCATGGGCTTGCCTTGTCCTGTGCCCGCTGGCTTTGTAAAAAATACAAACAAAAAAAAGAACCCCACTGCCACCAAAAAAAACAAACATAAAAAACCCCCTAAAACCCCACGGTTCCCTTCTCCCAGTGTATGTGGGGGAAATAAATATTTAGTCTTGCTCTCGTGCAGGAGGAGAGGAGGTGGGGTAACGGTGCTGTAGAAGGAAAAGAAACCGTGTATCTTGATGGTCTTTTTGGCCAGGTGGGAACATCTCAGTGCAATGCCTCTTGCAGGCTGGAGAGTGAGAGAGGTTTGGGTGTCTTGTGACCGTCAAGTTGGGGATCAGCACAGGGGGATTGGCTTTTGCACCTCTCTCTTGCGACCCTGTTAACACCGATGGCCGAAGTGACCACGGCCGCAACTGGGAGGTGGCAGAGGAGAGCAGCCATGCCCTCTGTCCTGAGAAGGCATTTCTGCAAAAAGCTGGCCTAGAGCTGGGTGGACCGAGGGTCCCCTCCAGGCCTGTCCTTCCCCTGGCCTGGTCTTGTGGGGGCTTCTGCAGTGTGAGAGCGGGCAGGGGTGCCTTGAGGTTAAGGTGCAAAATCAGGACAGGGATGCAAACCGTCTTTGTGCAGTAAGTGCAGTCATCTTGCATGGGTGTACTTTTATACTTTTGTTAAAGATGTAACAAATTATGGGAGTGGGTTGTATCTATACAGTGATTGAAGGCTATTGCATAGCTTAGCTGTGCTCCAGTTTCTGCACGATGTGTTGCGTCCAGCCCCTTTGCCAAGCGAAGTGGCACCGTTGCGTGGTCTCTTCGCTCAGCTGCCCATTGCTCCCCACCTCGGTGGACCATGCTCCTCACCTGTAATCTCTGTTTAACAAGGACCCTGTGGACAGCCTAGCCCAGTATTGACCTGGCTACTCAAGGAACAGACAGGAAATCCTGCTTGTCTTGGTTTAGTCTTTTTTTTTTTTTTTTTTAAGCTGCCTTTTACATTCCACCTGGATTTTATATCAAGCAATTTCAGAGAGAGGCACAGGGAACCAGGAGACTTCGTGTGCCTTTACTTGAGGAAAAATTGTCTTTCCTACTGCTGCAGTAGTCTGCTGGGTCCATGGCTGGAGCTTCCTTGCTTTTCGCTGGAGCTTCACTCCTGGCTGCTCGCAGGGAGTGCAGCAGCGTGGTGCTCGTTTGGAACAGTCGGGTGGCAGCTCCGATGGAGTGGCTCATACCTAGGGCTGGATTTATATGCGTCTGGGAAACCACAGCTATTCTACCAAACCCAGGGCTTTGCCAGATTAATCCTGTTTTTCTGCTTGAAGACTTAGTTTCTAAGATTGGGACAAATCCTTCTGGGGGAAGAAGAGTAAGCAAATACAACCATCATTTGGAACAACTAAGAAGATAAAATGCAAAGAAGTGCTGACCTAGACGGGTCTAATTGCCAAACCGTAGATCAGGGATGTGGGCTGCGAAGCTGAAACTGGACTGCAGAAACTCATGGACAGGTAAAATACAATCCTTCCTCTCTGTGTGGGCGACTGTTGTCCTCCTCCTGGTTTAAGGCCTGAAAGCCTGGCAGTCGCTGCCAACTGGCTGAGGTTCCGATGACTGCAATTCACCGTCGTCGCTCAGAGCCACCGACTCTTGCCTCCCTGGCGCTGGCAGAATGCTCGAGGGATGGGCTGGGAGGGTTTCCAGCCTCCAGCCTTGCCACCCAGGCTGGTTCCCAGCCCTGACGCCCCTCATGCCAGGGGAAGTGGGCAGGGGGGACACTCAACTTCCTGCGCCCCTCAAGGCGATTTCTTATTGTTTGTTTAATTGTCGGTGCTGGCAGAGGTAAATGACTTCTGGAGGGACCGTGTGGTGTTTTATTCCTTTTTATTATTAATTTTTCTGGAAGGCTCGATTAAGCTCGGGCCGCCTAGGTGACCGCAGGGCCCTGTGGGGCCTCCTCCCCGCCCCCGCCAAGCCCCCCGCCGTGGGCAGCGGGGCCGGGGCTCGAACCCGCGACCCGCGGCCCTCGCTCCCGGCCGGCGGCGGCGGGCGGCCGGCAGAGGGCGCCGAGCCCTCAGGCACGGCGGGGCGGGGCGGCTGCGCCTCCCCCTCCCGGGCCGCCCCCGTCGAGGCAGCGCCGGGCCCGGCCCGGGGGTCCCCGGCCCGCGGGGCTCACGGTGGGCTGCCCCCTGCCCCAGCCCGGCCGGGGAGTCCCCAGCCCTTCGGGGTCAGCAACAAGGCCCGCCGGAGGCTCCCTGCCCCACAGCCGTGAGGCCCAGATAAGGGCCACCGTCCTTCCTCACCCTGGGCGTCCCTCCTTACTGGTACGCCGCGAAAATGCGGAGGGGAAAAAAACCCACAAACATATTTTAGCCAAACCGTGCTGTCTTTCCTCACTGGAAGCTTCGCCCCCCTCCCCAGTGAAGAGCGGTGCAGGGAGAGCTCCAGGGTGCGGCTTTGTGACTGCAAAAGCTGGCTGCATGGGCCGGAGGAGCATAAAAACCATCCTCGCTGCCCTTAAATACAAGAACATGCAGTAAGCGCTCATGATTATATATATTTGTTGGACCAGGTTTTTGGCACGTCAGGGCGCTTTAAACTTGAGCGGATTCATGTACAAATCAATTCGGAATTGGGAAACCATCACTTCCCTTATGTATACATCTCTCTTGCGTTACCAGTTTTCCAGCTGGGAAGGCTGGCAGGCAGACGGCTTCAGAAACGGCTGCCAATGCTGATTCATGACCCAACCCACAAAGGATATTAATATGGTACCATAAGAACATTTTCCCCTCAAAGACAATGAATGTGTAATTTCTGTGATGCAAGTGGAGGTCAGTCTGATGTTGCTCTTTTGCCAGTAAGTTATACAATAAGTTTATAAGCGTACTTGTTGGACAGAGCCAAAACCTCAGAATCTGTTTCAAAGCCAGGTTTTTACCCCATTTGGTTTACTGTGAGCCCATGGGTTTTGGCCAGCTATAGTCATACTATAAATTAATTTTATTCTGCAACTTTAGAAGGCACTGTAAGGTTTAAGAATATTTTTTCCAGTTGTCACGTTTCTAAATATGCTCTTTTTTCACCCTATCCGATGCCAAAAAGCACAGCTTAGGAATGTAGTAGGAACATAGGAATTGCCACAACAGTCCATCTTGTCAGTCTCCTGTCTCCATCGGCTGCTGGTGCCAGATGCAGATTCTTGAAGCAACTACGTAAAAGAAATTCTCCTAAAAAAATACTGAGGCGTGGCAGGAGGGAAGGAAAATAAGAGTGGCTGGAAAGGAGAGACTGGGCAGAAAGCCATTTTATTTATTTTATTTATTCCAGCTACTTACAGATTTGTTTTCTAGAACTTAAGGCTGATTTTAATTTTTCCTTCTCTTGCTGAGTAGCCTTCAACCGTGCCACATACAGGAAGCAGCAAAACCAGAGAAGGGAGCTTCTTGCTTTCTGTTTCACGAGAGGATGTAAAGGGCTTTAAAAGGTGAAAATGATTTGCCAAAGACCATGGGAAGATGCAGCAGGGCATTTAGCATAGGCAACAGTGAGGATGCCTTGTGGAGCGCAGTGTTGGAAAGCAATATATGCTGAATATCCTTACAGCAAGTTCATCTAGCCTGCCTAATGGCTAGTTATTGTTTGAAATGCTTGCATGAAAGCACAGCACCGTGTGAGCGCTAGAAAATTCAATGGTACAAGGGAGTTATTTAGCTTATGCCCTTGAGATTAATCACAGTCATCGGTAACTTAACTCCAGAGCGGAATCTTTCTGCTGTAATGTGACTTATGCAGATAGCAGCTGAGCAGCCAAGAACCGGGCAGTTTGCAAAAATCATGATGTCAAATATTCTGATGTCAAATTATTTTGATGTCGAGTGGAATCCACAGTTTACGATGCGCAGCTTTGCAGCCAGCGGAGCAGCAGTATCCCCTTGCTGCAGTGGTTAATCCGCTGGAAAGCTGTGTTCGTTATCGCCCTTGGGAGCCCGTCTTGGTTCAGTGACGACGAGGCACAACAGGGAGAAGGCTGGAGCAGGTACAGATCTCCGGGGCGCCACTGCGAGCTGCGAACGTTCCCACTGATGTCTGTGGAATCATTTTCCATGCTGCAAATTAGAGTGAAATATACTCCAGGTGTTCGGTGTTCAGGACTGTGATCTGATCTTTTAGTGGGTTCATTAGCTGGCCGAAGGGGACTCTCACTAACTGTATTTCCTGATGCTTTCGTGTGCAGGAAGCTTACCGGACAGTTAAAAGGAGTATATTCAGTGTGAAAGTGTAGAGAAAATGCAGTGGATTAGAAGAGGCTTGTGTATAGAAGTTACTAACCCTATGATGGATCATATTCATAAAGGATTTTAGGGATCAACGTAGCCTCGCTCAAGAATCTTTCCATCCTTACCAATAAGTGTATTGGATGAAGGCCATCATTAATTTAAATGAATGTCTTGCACTTATGTCTGAAGCTTATCCAACGCAGACTTCGTTCACTGGCAATGAAAATAAATGCTTTTTTCTTCTGTTCATTGCTGCTCTGTGTGGTGTGGGCCACCTACATACATGGAGAGATTTTTCCCATACACATGTCCCCCCAAAATGTCACCCTAAATGATCGAGAGGAGAAGAAAGAAAAAAAAAAAGGACATTTCACATACATAAAATATGTAATTAAAATGATGAATTATTGTAAGATAGAATATTAGCCTTTTGACATTTTAATCTGAGCAGGAGAGAGTGAGAGAGTGCATTCGGAGCCGCTCAATTAAATTTAGAATTTTTTCTCCTCCATTGTTATGAATAAATAGAAAGATTCTGTAGCAGTCTGCGGAATTATTAATTGCAAGTACTGTAGAAGGTGCATGCACCGTATCATGAAATGGAGTATCATTGTTAGTGACTATATTTCTTGGTAATTAAGGCCCAGACTAATGATGCAAGTTTTCTTCAGCATGATTTTCATCTGATTATGAGGCTGCTTCATTAAGAGCACTCAGACTAACGAGCTGTAGCTGTAATAAAGTAATTTTCTGTCTTGTGCTCTGATTGATAAAGAGTTTCTATAGCTAAAAGGAATTGAAAATATAATTATAATTAGAAATGGTTGAATAAAGTTATTACAGGATTGCTGAAGGGTAGTGCAATTGACACCATAATGTTTTTTGGAAGTGTGCATCTTAAAATTAGACTTTATAAAAGGAAGGGAAGGAGAAAGAAAAAAAAGCAACCCGCAACCCCAAACCCTCTATGCTAATAAATGGGCAGAATGTAGCTGCTTCCATAAAATGAACTGTTAGATTAAAGTAAAATGAGGTTTTCCCACATTGTTCAGAACAAGAAAAACATATGCAGGAAGAATGCTGTTGCCTTTCTTCCCCGGCATTCCTCTTAAGTGAAGTAAAGCTTATGAAAGTGCTTTTTACTCCATTTATAAAAATTTTCATGCTGCCATATGTTGCAAAAAAAGATCTTTTTGATTAAGCTGATGTGTTTTGAAGCGTACAGTATAATTTTGGAGTTTCCCTTTAAAAATGTGCAAAGAGTTATGTGCGTCTTTTCTGTATATTTGCATACGTTAACTAGTGGTCTTTAAACACATTTTTAGAACAGTGAGGTTTTCCTTTCTCTTTCTTTCTGTCTTTTTTTTTTAATCTTGCGTTGGCCAATATCAAAATATAACTGGGTCAAATACAAGGTCTCTCTTTTTTCTCAAGGGGAAGCAAATCAACTTTTTATCCCAGAAACCTTATTCTTTTTTATGATGTTCATATTATAAACAGCGCAAACTCTGTTAGAGCAATCCTTTGTGCGTATGTCATAGGATATATATGCTGTATTGATATAAAAATCTTTAATAAGGGTTTTATTTAGAATTAGCTGATGCACTTTAGTACTCAGAAGTTGTTTGACTTATTTAATTTGGAGGCTTTTCGTATTGCTGCATCTCCCTCTTTGGAAGTCATGCATATATTTTAAAGCTACAGTTATGCACATTTGGTTATGTAAATCTGCCCTATGCAGACTCAAAGGAACTTTATTGTATTGGATTGAACCAAACAGTAGATCATCTAGATGTATATTTATGCTAATTAACTTAAAGCCAGCATTTTGCATTGATTGCTCAGTCATAATGCTTTTTGGAAGATTTTTAGAATTTTTGAAAATCATTCTTAACACATTATACAGTGATAAAAGTGTGTTATTGGAATACCATTAGCAGGAATAAAAAAAAGAGCAGAATTTTATTGGTTGTTCATTGAAAATGTTAGCTGTGATTAGTTACATAATCCTACATTAACCTGTAAATTAAAATTCCTTGGTGCAATTTGATGGCTGATTTAATTTTGTCTTTCTTTGTTTGCCGCAGGCTAATTCCATTATGAATTCTTTATACAGCCTTTTCCCTCAATGATTAGCAGCTTCTACTCAAGTTCTGATTACTATTGTACACTTAGCACTACATAAAGCTGGGGATTAATATTCCCCTGAAGAATTGTTGCTATGGATCTGCTCTATTCCTTCTAAGAGATGTTTCTGCAGCTTCAATTGTCCATAAATTATGATCTCTAGTGAATTATCAGTGGGAGTGAACTAAGCTTAACAAGCTGAAGAGAGCACTCTAGTTCTGAAAGAAAAAGGGAGAGAGAGATAAAAAGATTCTCAATTATTAATTGCAAGGTTTCCATAATACAGAAGTGGTGATATTTTCTCTATCTTCATTCCTGTGAGCATGTAAGAAATCAGGGTGAGTCAGAAACACTGAAGTCCTAACACCCTCCAGCACTTAGAGATAAAACCTACCAGAGGATCCTAATTATGCGTAGACAGAGGTGGAAAAAAACAGCCCCATTGCCCTGGGTTTTAAGTTTGTATTTTGGCTCTTCTCATTTCTGCTTCACCATATCTGTCCTCCTACTATAGTTTTCAGTCTGTCGGTAGCAGAATTAGTAGCCTGGCTCAACTGCCTTTTAATATATAGTTGAGATTAATAGGGGATTTAATTGCAGATGTCTTTCATATTTGCGAATCTTTCGTATTTGGAGAGGTTTTATTAAGATACAGCTACTCCGGTTCAAGTTTGTGAGCACTTTGCTCTGCTCCCATCTGTTCCCCTTTGTTACGGCTTTAAAGTTGTATTTCTCCTACTGATTCATGGCTGTTTTCCTTCTCCTCCCTTGAAAAATCTGTTTTGAAGGCTGGGCTGCAGCGTTGTTCTTTCTTGCTGGGTATGTTAGATTTTCCTAACTGAGAGGATCATGTCCTTCTGCCTTCCAGCCCCAAGCCAAGCGAGCTCTTGCACAAACTTTAGGCTGCAGAGTGTCAGGGATAAAAGCCTGCCACGGACGTGACTTTGCATGTACCTCCTTTTCAGGGAAGTCCTCGTGTGACACGAAGCTGGCTCTTCAACAGCTGTGCCAGGCTTCTGCCACGTGGGAGGGAGGGAGGGAGGGAGGGAGGCTGCCTTGAGATATTGGCCTTGCATCACCAACCAGCAGATGCAGGGCTGCCCTGAATTTACTCGGGGTACTGGATCAGAATGTCTTTGGCTGTTTCATACCAAAGGGAATATAAATCAGTTGGTTGTGTTTTTTTTTTGTTTTGTTTGTTTGTTTGTTTGTTTTTGTTTTTGTTTGTTTGTTTGTTTGTTTGTTTGTTTTTTGTTTGTTTTTGTTTTGGGTTTGTTTTTTTTTTGTTTGTTTGTTTTGTTTTTGTTTTATTTTTAAATCAGACTTTGCCGTCTTACTTTCAGACATTGTGATGGCTGTAGTTCAGATAGACCCGAGGTGTGTTTGAGGCTGTCCTGAGACCCCTAGGTATTTTTTTGGATGCTCTTTAGGCTAAAGCACTGTCGGACTGCATCTGCTAAGCTACCTCATGCATTGTGGTGCACTCTCTGTAGTGGCAGATCATATTTAGTAGTGTACAAAATTAGAAGGACTCAGTAACTGCTGTACTTTCTTGAAGGCTGGCAAGTAACCTGCCCTAGCCCACAAGAGTTGTTTAGGCGCTGAAGCTCACAGTGTTCTAGCCCTATTCCAAGAGAAACAAATAACTTTTAAAGTGTGACTAATAGAAGGTGTTTTTTTAATCTCTCTTTCAAAGCCCAGCTTGATAATATTCAGCAAAATCTGTATATGCTTTAAATTAAAACCAGCGGTCGAGTCCAACTGGTGTTTTGTGCTTGGAGCTAGTGACAGAAAGAACAAAGGTAGGTTAGTTAAAATTTCTGAATCTGAATTCTCTGGTCTGCTCAGTCCACTTCGTGCAGCTTACTGAAACTGCTAGAGATTCCCATCAAACAATTCCCTGCGGAGCCACAGTGTTGCCTATTGTCTCAGCCCATAGCACAACCAACAGAAGATGACGTATATGGAGCAGTCAGAACTTTGATTATCCCCAAATGCTAGATGTTGTGGCTGGGAAAATTGAGGAGATGTTAGAGTAGTCCCTGCAGTAGGGCAAACAAACTGGGTATTCATTATTTATTTCCACCCCCACCCCCCACCTATGTGTTCTCTGCGGTGCTCAGAAACTCAGTGTAATGGACAACTTGACCTTATAGTTTATATTCGGACTGTCATGTTCAATAACCACTAACACATTATTCTTGAAGGATCTGATCTTTCTTCTCCCAACCCACTCTGTTGCCTTCATTGCATCCTTTTGCAGTGCCTTCCTCAATTTAGTTGAGAGCTGTTGAAATTTTACTCCTGCTAGGATTTCAATCTGCCTAGTGTCTTTGGGTGTTCTGGAGCTCTACTGAGAAAAATAGTGTCTTGCATATTTACCTCCTGTGTCCTGTTTAGTAATTTTAAAGGTCTCATTGCTAAGTCTCCATTAGATAGTTATTTTTGTCCCTGAAGATTGCTGCCCCCATACCCTGAGTGACTCCGCCTGTGACCAGAAGCTGATCTCCCTTCTTTGTTCCTTCCCAGCTCTGTTGCGTGTATAATCCTGGATGTGTTGTGAGTTTGCCATAATCACATTATCTTGAATTTATTGACATTTTATTGCCCAGTCACCTAGTGCCTCATGGGCTTTGGCTGGGGTAGTCCTAATATTTACTCTCATGTGCTGATAATGATCATTCTGTTACTCCAGCTAAATTGACAGTGAAGGCAACAGGTTGAATGCAGAAGTTCCTTCTTGTGAGTACTTGTTACTCCTGTTAATTGATGCTAAGGTTGCTACAGTAAGGATCTTAATTTATGCCCCAGGCACAATCATGTCAGTTGAATTAGTTACTGACAACAGTGGTATACTAGGCTGTGATGGCCACTACTTTTTTCTCTTTAACTTGGGTGATGTTAATCATAATTTTCCTGACTTCTTTATTTTCCAGCTGAGAACGTAGTTCTAGAACCGGCTGTAGCATTCACCTTGCACATCACTGATCATCAAGGAAGTGAAAGAGTAATTGCTCTTATTCCTTTTTCGGGGTTGGGTCTAGCTGTGACTGAAGCTGATTCTGATCCAGTTTGAATTCAGTAGGACTTTTACCAAGATTCAGACCAGTAGAATAGTGGAAATTCTGGTCTGAGCTTGTTTTCAGTTCGAGTTTTGTTCTCTGGCAGGGATAAACCCCGAAAGCCCTGGGTCTCTCATCAGTCCTCTCCAGCCACCTCCATTTGAGTGCCTGATGTCTTTCCAATGTTATAACTGTCTCTCTCCTCTCCCCGAAGTGCTGGCTTCTCTCTCTCTCTGCTCTGTCGAATTCAGTGGACTAATTGGTGAAAGAGGGCAGCAGAGATCCTTTTTAATAGCGTATCTGCCTCAGCTATGGAGAGAACAGCTCATAACCAGAGAGGTGTTTAGGAGCAGCCCAGTGCAGGGGTGTGGGGGGATGTCCATGCTAACTCCAAGGGAGAAAGTGTGGGGATGAAGAATGGTGCAGCACAAGGCAGAGGTGCTTGTGTGTGTGCCTGTGAAGCCACGTTAGCACAAAGCTAGATTAGTCCGTAATTACTGTGCCGTTTCTCAAATGCTTAAGGAAAGGCCTCAGAATTGTATTGTTGCTATAGATAATAGCAAATCGGACGCAACTGCAGGATGCATGAAACTGTCTGGTCTAAAATGTGTGTATGTATTCTATATGTGTGCCAAGCCAGGCTCTGTACTTCAGAAAACAATGTTCAGTGGCTGCTGCTGATCTCTTCCAACGCAAAAGGTTCCCTGGAAGTGAAAATGAGGGTGACCTAGAAGAGGGGGAAGTGTGAATTATGTTGGAGGGAAAGTAGTGAATCCTCTCCCCTCACTCCCAGGGGATGCCCCTCTAATTCCACTGAATACAGAATCCATTAAAAATTGGGCTGGAAGGTGTGGAGTTGCAGCAATCCAGGTAGGATGGATAATTCCTGTGGCATGTTTGCCCAACCCATTCTGAGGGGCAATCAGTGATGGAGGTTACGTAGCTCCTCATGGCAGCTCCTTCTGGTGCTTCATGGTATTTGCTATAGTCCTTACCTTTTATAAATAAGTCTCAAGCCTCCCAGAAACTTCATTCCATTGCTGCTCAGTCGCATCCTCTCTGGACAAGAAGAAATGCATCTCTTTTCTATCATGCCGTAGATATGCATCGTAAGAATGTGTGTGTGGGGATTATTTTATTTTTTTTTTTTTTCTGCCTTTTCTTCCTTACACTAAACAAATCTCATTATTTTAATCTTTCCTTGTAGGCTGTGTCTTCTACACTGATATTTTTTGTTGCTCTCTGAGTTTCTTCTCACTTGCTCCACTTTTTTTCTTGAAACGGATACAGCGCTCATTTAAAAACCTTATTGACACTGCAGAGAGCCGGGGGGTTATTCTGTGTGTTTTACAGGCTGTATACCCTGTTTATCTATTCCAGAATTGTTTTCTTTTTTCTCGACAGCAGAGACATGTTGACTCTGATCTAGTAACCCCTAAACATGTTTCTGGAGAACTGCTGTTTAGCCATATGCTTCCTGTGTTTGAGCAGTTAAGTGCTCCAACATCACTTGTCCCTGTTTAATTTTGCCCTATTCTTTTATGTCTGTTTCTCTGATTTGTCAAGAGCATTTGAGCCATCTTCCTTCAGGTCTCTGCTACTGTGAAATGTGCTAAACTCTGTACAAACCAGCATGTTATGGTTTTGCTCTTCCTTGATCTTAAATTGGGCTGTCAAATCATAATTCCTCTTCTTATGCCACGAACAGCTGACATACACTGCTCCGTAGATCCCGTTGTCCACGTAACCTTAAAGGAAAATTCCTCCTCCTTTGTTGGTGGCTTTACTTCTTCCTGCTGGAAATAAACCTGGAATTTGATGGCCAGAGGGCAATTTTTCACATTCAAGCTGTCTTGCTTAATTTGCTGTTTTATTTGTTTCTAAGTCAGGTCATGATGACAGTGTGGCATTTTTCATTAAGGATGTATCTTCTTGTCAGGCAATTCAGGTGACAGTGAAAAGCGGCTCCCTAGAAAACTTCATCCGCACCCTTGACTGATTTCCTCAGACATTTTTTAGAGATTTACTTCACCTCCACTCCCCTCCTGTACTCCTTTCTAGCAATGTCAATACTTTATGAGGTATCTAGACGTCAGGGGTACTCCTTAAAAGTTCCTAGCTGAGCACCTAAAAATATTTAAGCAATATGACACAACAGGCAGTGCATTTCTGAGCAGTCATTACACATCTCACATAGCGGTAAAGGGCATCAGCCAAAGGTCTGTAAGGAGCCACCAAGTGTCTGAGTCCCTGAGAAGGGCACAGACTTGCTGTGGAGAACAGTAACACAGACAAGAAAATGAGGAGATGGAGGCAGCCTAGACAAGAAGATTTACAGTGTGTTGTAGAAAGAAATACCCTGCCAACAGCTTATCACATGTTCCATTCACGCATTTACTGAACTCTGCAGAGATAGATGTGTTTAATCAAAGAAATGGAACTTTTTAAGATCAGTTGGCAAGTGAACCTCTGCCAGATTTGTTTTCTGGCCATAAAGTTATGGCTGTAGCAGGGTGGAAAATAATTCTCGATTCAAAGATTTACAGCAGGGATGAATTTACTGGTCAGGTGGATATCACAGCGCATTTTCACACACATAATCCAAAGATTATCTGTCTGAAAACAAACCTTCTAAACTGAAGTTTTGCGGGCCATATAAAGGATCTGTTTGGCATAGAGAGGTTTATCCCAGAGCACCTTTCTCAGAATAGTCCTGTTGCATCTCTTTCCCCACAGCTGGTTTAACCTAAAGGTGAATACGTCTTCTTGTGGAACAGTACTTTTAAAGGAGAGTGGCTGAGTTGGAGTGCATGAAAATATGGTACTTCTCATGTTAATGCCCCTCCTAGATTTGTAGATTCAGTAGCTCCCAAGCTTCTCTGCAGCAGCCCTGATGACCAAAGAACTAAATTCTGATTGCTGGAGACTCGGTGCTAACTCTGGTGATTAAAATAGGCTTGGGGCCAACAGTCCTATGTGAATATTTGCAATTCCTGTTAACCTCAGCAGTGCACAGCACACATTAGAATTACTTCTGGGGCCCTCACCGTCTTTTCAATTAAATTACTTGGCTGTAATGGCTCCATATTAAATGTTAATGTCCTCTGCTCCTTTTTATTGGGTGTTGTTCACCATCTATTATCTTTCTCTAGTTTTCAGCTGCCTCTGCATTTTCCTATTTAAGGATAAACTAAGTAACAATTCAAATCTCAACAGAAGTACAAACAGAATGAAAGCCATTGTACTTCTTCAGACCAAAGGTTCAGCAAATCCAGCATCCCATTCCCAAGGATAGCTGTAAAGGGGTACTTGGAGAAGATTGAGCCCGTATGATACTTCATTTCCAGTGCTCTCCCAGGCCTCTAGTACCTTCCAACCAAAGGATCTCCTGAACCTTCCGTGGTGTGTCTAGTGATTAGCATCTAGCAGATCTCTCTTCTGGGTATTCACGTAGTTTTTGCCTTGAACCCTTGTAAATATTTTGTAGTCCCAGCATCCTTTGCTAAGGAGTTCTCCAGGTGGTTCTTCATACAACGGAGATGTTAGACCTCCTTTGGTTTGTTTAGACTTTTGCTCCCACAAGCTTCATTTGATGACCCTTTGCTCTAGTATTGGGAGATGCGGTTAACAGTCCCTCCCTTCTGTCCTCTTGAAGCTACGTGCTGTTGTTTAGGCTCTTACTGCATCCAAAGTCATTTATCTTGCTGAATTGAAGAGTCACAGCCTGTTCTATTTTGCATAGAAATATTGTTCCATCTGCAAGCCTGCATGGATGAAATCTAGCTTTCTGTCTGTCGTGGATGGCAGATGATTGAGCCTTGTGTGAATACATGTGACCCTGCTGTCACAAAGGAGGTGGCTGAATCCAAGTTTCATTCATCCTCATGTGTGTGTCTACTCCAAGCAGTTTGTTTCTGGAATTAGTCAAGTATTTTCTGTTCTTTCCCTTAACTTCATCACGGGGGTTGTTGCTGACCAGTTCTCCAGCACAGAAGCTGAGTATTTTGTTTCTGCTGTGTTCCTGTTTTGTGCTGGTGTAAAGGAATGAATCATGGACAGTTAGCTCTTGGGTTGATATAAATCAGCATAGCCCTGTTGCTTTCAGAAAAGCAGCACAGCTGGGTTAGCCAAGTCTTTGATGTGTATGGGAACTGCTTAGTTTCCTATCATAAAAGTGGTTAAGTGTGTGCCTGAATTTAAGCATCTTCCGAAGAATTGTGCTGAATGGGAGTGAATGCAATAAACCTTCTCCATCACACAATATTCCTTCTCCAATGTTTCAGTATATGCAGTAGTCTAAATGTTTACACATGCGTTATTATTATTATAACCCCCGGTGAACTTGTCTCCCCAGCTGGAGCTCAGATATACAAGATAAAGTTAATTGGGCTCCTTTTCAACTGGAGAATTCAGATCTCCTTCTGGCTTCTCAGGTAAAGGAACGTGTTTTGGACTGTTGTTATCTCTCACTCCTCCCTTGAGCTATGCTAAGTCAAATACTGTAAACTGATAAACATTATTCTAACATTGGTAACACTTGTATAAACTCCAGTGCTGTTCCCTTCTTAACACCTCGCACTTCCTTGCATCCGTGTAAATTCTTCATCCCAGCATGGTGCACAAAGGTCCGATACGGATCGTGTAACATTCCCAATACAAAGAATGCTTTCTTTCCATCTTTACTGGACTCTGGAACTCTTTTGCTTTACTTCTGTTCAGCACTGAAATCCAGGCAAGCTTGCCAGTGATTTATTGGGTATTCAGGGTTTCCAGTGATTTACATTTTCCATCTTCCCTTGAAGGCATTCATGTTGCTTCAGAAGGATGTTTTGGTTGGCTTTAATTTAAAATATTCTTTGCAGTGATTTGACTTCTGAATTCAATAAATAGTCTCACCTTCTTCATAGCAGTTTTAAAAGCAGTATTAGCTGGATTTGGGCTTTAGAAACAACAAAAGGAAAGTTCCTGTTTGGAAGCTTATTAAAAACTTGATGGTTTTGGTTTGGTTTTTCTTTGCTCTGGAAAGAGAGAGAGAAATCTTGGTTTGACTGAACCTGATGAGTTCATTGGCAATATACAATGAAGCACACCTTTTGCTGGTTACTCATCTAATTGTAAGGTGCTCTTTTCCTTCTGCTCAAGGTCTGGGCAAAAAGGGAGAACCCACTCTTACCTTCCATACATAAGCATAAATGAAAGATCAGCCTTTTTTTAAGGATTATTTCTGGGAATATTTATGAAGAGATTGCATCCTTTGGTTAAAAAGCAAGACCTACTCATTCCCTTCTCTCCCCCTTGCCCCCACTCAATTTCCAGTTTAGTTTAATTAAAGTTACCATTTAGCCTTTGACTCAGGGAGCCCCAATATACTTGTTTTAAGGGATTCCCCAGCACCCTCTAAGTCTTGTCTTTCTAAATCTGCCCATAATAAGGTGAAGGGGGTATCTGCATGCTTCAGGCAGTCAACTGCCAGAAGTAAAATACCCACCCTAAGAAGTACTAGCTTCGTAGGAACATAAATTAGAGCTTCCTGCTGTTGCAATTAAAATAATTCCAGTTTTCTAGATAGCGGGGTGTCTGCAGGGCACACCCACCCTTTGTCTGGAAGGTCCAGCTGACCATTTATGTGCATATGCTGGGGAAGTAATGTGTGCTGCAGGATGCGTGCCTAAGGCTATGCTTCCCTCTCCCCGCTGCTGAGGTGCCTCTTGCCTACAGGCACTGCGTGCACAGCGGGAGAATGATTTATATGTTCACTGAGAGAATAAGAGAGCAAAATGGCAGCCACAGCATAAGATTTCAACCCTCCTGAGATGCTGGCAGCCTCGTAGGACTGGCTGCCCTCCCAGACTTTCTCCCTTTGTGCCTGAAATCTCCCAAACACAGATTGGTTGGGCTCTGCTCCAGATACAAATTACGAAGCAGCATCTTTCAGGGGTGACAAGGACTGCCCTAGCTAAGGCTGTGAGGTCAAGTCAGCTGCTGGTGGATTTGATCTTGCAGGTCAGAGTGGTTCAGCCTCCAGTTCCCTAGTAACCTGTTAGTAGACTTGTGAGCAGGGAGGAGAGGGGAAGAAGGTGGGAGTTAGTACTGCGGAGTAGAGCTATTCAACAGCAGTGTTTGTTTTCGCCATGAATCCAACAGCACTGAAATGAAACCATGTGAGAACATGATTCTCCCTTCCTCTGTGATGCTCCACCAGCTGTAGTTACAGTAGCTTTCTCCAGTCTCAAGCAAATGAAAAGATGTCTTAGGGTGTAATGTCATTTTGCTTTATTTTGCTCTAATATCCTCTGGCTCAAAGTGAATATCTAAAATCCATCAGACAGTATCACTTGTAATATTTCTGAATAAAGCTGTTGAACTTAAGCTCCTGTAAAACCTACATAGCAGTTTGTCTTTCTTTTAATATCATTGTTGCATGCTGTCATTTTAATTGTAATATTCTTTCTTGCAAGGCTTTTAAGGATTACTTCTTGGAAGGTGTTGGAAAGGTGAGAATGATAATTAAATCTTATCTCAAGTGTAATTTTATGGTTATATTGTACAAATCACCAGAAGTATGGTTTTGAAATTGTTGTGGGCTGTGAGCAAATCTCTGGGGCGTAACTGAGAAGAAAGTGCTAAAACATGACTCTTTAGCCCAATTATTTTTATGCACTGGAATGAATTTCCAGCTTCTGGAACTTCTTTGATCATTTTGCTAGTGTCATTAAGTAATTATATGAAAAGAAATACTCCTGTCCTTAAATATTGCTATGTTTGTCACAAATTGGTGGAGGCTAGAGAGGTGAAACTATTCTGTCTGAACTCCCAGATCCAAAACATACGTGTATGCACACATACTTACAAAGGCAACTGAAATGTCCCATGCAGTGACTTAAGTCCTGAGCATGACTTGTTCTTTCTTGGTGTTCTAGTTAGAATTATTTTATTTTTCAGACAAGATTATTCTCAACTATCCCAAAAGAGAAATGGTAATCCAGTTTTGTAGTTATTGAAATTATTTGCAAGTCTGGATGAAATTCAGATGGCGGTTTGGGCTGAGTAGAAGGACAAAATCGCAGGGAAGCTTAAAGGAAATGCTTTAATATTTATCTAAATTAAACTTTCTTTCTTTACTTTTAATAACATTTTTCATTCTTAAATAATATATTGTTTTTAAAATACTTTTGGCACTTCTATTCTACCCCAAAAAAGATTTTCTGATTTATTCATTTTTGCTGAGAAAAGAAAATTTGATTTCTGGTCATCCTGAACCTATGTATTTTAAAACTTTCTTTCATATTCATGTAGCTGTACTTAAAGCTGCAAGGTTAGATCACGAAGAAAATTGAATGAAAGGGAGAATCAGAGGACATTGCCTCTGCAGAAGCTTCTCACAGCATGGAGCTTGCTTCAGATAAGTCAGTTTGTTAGTTCATGCTTGCGCCCACTTGGATCTTGAGCCAAACCTACCTTGAAGCTCATCCACCCCGTAGTCCTGGCAGTGTCACTTCTCTGTGGGTGTCCTCTTCAAGCTGGAGTCAACATTCGTGACCAAGCTTGAGCGCCTTCCTGTGGGCAATCTGCAGGGCAACTTAAAAGCCGAGATGAAAAGAATATCCCGAGCCCAGCAAATGCATATGCGTCTCTTCAGCAGAGTGGTACTTTTGCAGAGGGATTACCAGTGGGAGAACCTCTCTCTTGCTGAGAAGCAACTGTCCAGAAACTGGCAAAGTTGTATGGTAAATCTCAGATCCTGATCCTAGAAATAATAGCCTGCCAGAGACTTACTGGTCTCCGATGAACACTCACACAGGCTCAGCCCCGGGTGTCATCCCCCTGAGAGCAGGCAGGAACACTGCATTTTGGAAGGAGTCCGGTTGAACACTTTTAAAGGGTGTACAATATGTACCCGTCTGTGAGCTTGGCTTGATCTGATCCCAGGTATATTTGGAGAGGCAAGCCCCCCACGAATTATTCCTACACCGCCCCCGTGCATGCTTTGCACAGAGAAGAGGAAGCAAATGGAATGTTTTTGCTGATCTTATTTAAACCTGCATAATATTGCATTTTCATCAAAAGCTCGTGTTGAATGTAATTTCTTTTGTTATAACTTTTTCATTTTCTCTTTTGTACTTTAGACACTTACATGATTATACTTACTGTCAAAGTGCTTTACCAATCTAGGGGTTTTTTATTTTTTTTGTAAAGAAATTTTTAAAATTTTGTGTGGCTAACTCATCTCTTTTAAAATTTCCTAATGAAATACAGGTCTAGACAGAGGTTGGTTTTGTAGATACTGGGCCATATTTCTTTTTCTCTTTCAACCTTTGCAACCTCATAATTTCGTGGCTTCTCCCTGACATTAACAGGAGTTACACATTTATAAGGAGAAGAGAGCACATTCCCACCCTCTTGCTTTAAAATGTATCCACTAGATAATATGAAAGGCTTTCTAGTCCTAATGATTTTTTTTTTTTTCCCCCCAATGTTTGTTTTAAAAAGTGTTCCTCTGCAGGGGGTTGATCCAAAGCCCATTGAAGTCAGTGGGATTATTTCCATAGAATTCATTGAAGTTTGGATCTGCTCCTTAGATAGCTCCGGGAGGTAGCCTTCTCATTTTTTGCAGCTGTCCTTGGGGGTGTTGGAGGAGAGCTGCTGCACTGTCAAGTCCATACAGTGCGGAGCATGCTATTGATTATAAAGCAGAACTCCTGCAAAATTTCAGCTGAAAGGGGATAGGAGGTTCTGCCTAATAATCAATAGCACAATATGGCACTATATCAAGGAATTGGCTTTTTAACAAACACTTTTAAAACAACAAAGGAGACGAGATGGTTTTCATTTAAAGGGCGAACTCCTCTTTATTCTTGGGATTCCAGGCAGATTAGCCCTGGTATGTCCTCAAACACTGTACTGAGCATATTAAGGATACTTTCTGTTCTACTTGCAAAAGCAGCACATGGAGTACCTGCCTGTTCAAATGTAGCAGTTGAGTCACACGTTCTTGTAAGTTTGCATTGTACAGTGTAGTGGTGTGCTGCTCAGCAGCTTGCAGGTGAGAAATCTTGCAAAAGTTAGAAACAAGATAGTTTTGAGGGAAGCAAATTGTGGAAGGCGATGATCCTATGTAGTAACTGCTTCTTCCAGTTCTACATTTTTGCAGCATCTAGTGGCATGAAAGTCCTCTGTCACTCTGAATACATGTCTGTTATATCGCTGAGGTGTTCAATATTTACTTAAGTGTGTTATGAAGGTAGATTCATAAGGACAGGCAGTCCATGTATACACTTAAGTGGTATTAAGGTAAAAATTCTGATTTGGATCTAACTTTAATCTTGACAAAAATGCCTGGGCCCATTCTGTTCTTGGCAGCTCCCATACATGTTCCTGTCAGTGCAGACCTCTGTAAAAGTTTGTGTGGAGCAGCTGGCTGCAGTGGTTTACCATCTGCATGTAGACAGATCTCTGTGCGTGCAGAGTCCCATTGATTTTTGCCTTGTAATCGTTGCTCAGGTTTAGTGCCAGTTATGTAGCTGAGGCCAGAGCATGTCTCTGGAGAAATGTGTGCTTGCATCTTATCCCAAATACTAAATGCCTGTTTTGGTTGTGATGCTCTTGGTAGTAACACTATAATTAGTTAGGTGCAGTGTTGATTTCATCCAACACAGGGTTAAAACCCCATTGTTTCTCACTGTGCTAGTTGGTTGGTAATGAAATGCAGTCACAGTGGGCCGTGGGTTTTTCCCTTTTTCACTACTGATGAGAATATGTAACGAAGGCCCCCAAACCTCTGGATCCTGATGTTCAGGTGATACAGGAATCTAAGGCTGAACAGGAGTTAGACGGCATATGCTCAATAGTGATAATTTTCAAGAAATTAATTATATAAAACATAATAGTCAGACGAAGCCATAATTCAGTTCCAGCTAGTGCAGTCTCTTGCCTCAGGCAGTGGGTGATAGTGTATGGCAGGGCAGAGTATCAGCAGTGGATATTTCCCGTAAAAGTTCTCTTAGCCTACAGAAGTTTGTTGCAATGGGGCTTCCTGAAGTGCTAGCTTTTACTTAAAACGTGCCAGTGGGGAGTTTTTGTCCCTTCATGTCCCCTCCTCTAACTTTGACATTCTGTTTTGGCTGTGAGTGTTGATGCTGGCCTGGGGCAGCACTACCAAGGTGAGCTTCTCCCTTTCATCTTGTACCACCCCCCTTTGAAGTTCATTTGGCATCCCTCAATTCAAGCGTGGGAGAGACTGACCACCCGGTTCACCGTCCTCATGACAAAATTTCTTCTCTCTTTCAAGATCTCTACATGTCAGGAAAGTGGGAATATGAAGAAAGAAGTTGAACAGTTTTATATTTGTATCTAGGCTTGTTTTGAAACAAAGCCATTATTTTGAAATTTTAGCAATTCTATTTACAGGAAACAGTAATACCTGTGTATTATTAATTTGTACTTTTGTACTGAAGAAGTTTCCTGTAACTTGAAGCACATTTATTTTTGAAATTTAACCCTTGGTGTTTGGTTTGTTTTGACTGAGAAAGTGTAGGTGCCTTATTACCATAATTTTGTTCTCATCTGATAGAAAGATTGTCCTATTTTATTAATGTTCTTATTTGTCACAGTGGCATTATATACAACAGATTGTTTTGTATCTGGTTTGTATTTCTGCTTCTTAGGTCACCCAGCCTTCCATAACAAATTTCAAATTCCTCTAAATGTTCAAAACATTTCTCCTCCTCTCCTTTTTTATCTGGCTTGGGTAGAAATTGAATAGAGCTGATTAACGGTTGGGGGGGAGGGGGTGTGTGTGGATAGAAGGGACTGTGTGAAGCTTCTAATTCATTTAATCCCTTTTCACATAAAATTGAAAAAAAATTAAGCTAATTCCCAAATGTAAAATGAAGAAAGGCACTGGCTCAGAAACAGAAGAGCTGCCTGTAGGGCTCTAGGGGGGATGGATGCAGGAGGCTGGCTCGTCCTGGAGCTCCACCAGTAGGGTGGTGGGGTGGTCCCAGGCGGTAAAATACATGAATAAGCTCTTTCAGTGGGTTGGTGGTGTTCCTGCTGATCGCTTACTGACTGACTTTTATTTATTAGAGATGGGTTTGGTACTTGGGGCAGGGGAGCACAGCTAGATAAGCACAGGCTCTGTGCTGCGTCCTAGGTTGAAGGTTGCCTCAGAAGTTGCAGCGACAGTCGAAACAACGCTCCCCGCTGCTGCGTGGGTGCTGCGAGTCCCAGGTGATAGACCTGTGTGGATGTTGAGGAATAGATGCGGCCCAGTGGGAGTAAGCTGTTCCCCCAGGGAAGAGAGAATGGGGTGCTACAGTACTTCTGAAGGCCTTGTTCACCTTCTACACCTCTGCGCTGCAACTAGAGCGCATGTTTCGTGTGTTTCCTTGATGTTGCTTGGTTTTAACATCTATATTGTCAGTATGACCTATGTGTGTATGACATATCCTATCTGATGTATGCATGCATCTGTGCTTATATATATAGTGTATGTATGTAATAGCTAGGCGTATAGTATGCTTTTGATTTATCCTTTCCCTTTATTTGTTTCTTTATCATACATAACTCTCTGTTCTTGTATGTGCTTGGCACGGTTGACCATGGTTTTATTTCCAATACATGAGTCTCCCACCATCACTGTGTGGTGTGAAGGATCATTCTCTCTGGGTTTTGTTTAAATGGATTTAGGGAGCCAGTTGGCATTGCCAGTTCTTGAAGTGTGATACATATTTACTTGCACCTATAGGTACATTTAAATCTCACTCCTAAGACCTTTATTCTCCCTCTGTTGAAGACATAAATGCTTTCTCTTTTTTCATCAATAGCTCTACAAAAGAAGGAAATTTATATTTAATGAGGGTCTGTCTCCTGGTGTTTACAAATTCCTCCGTGACGAGCCTACAGCACTAGCACATGGAGACATTTATACTCTAATAGGATTTACCTTTACAAATATCTGAAAACCTTTTAAAGCAGAGATTAAATTGTTTAGCTCAATATTTAATCTGTTACTTCCTCTTTAAAGATGCCCAGTGGAATTTGTCATACACTGAGCTGATAACACATAATATTGATCAGTCATAAACATAAAACAGAGAAATCTCAGGAAGTCTTCTGCAATCCTTTTCTTTTTAATTAAATTTTGATCTGAACTGCTTTTGATTAATTTTCTTATTTGTAAGTATGTGAATTCTGGGGGCCAGCAAGTTTCTTAAGTTGCCTGGCATTGGTCTCTGGTGAGTGGCTTAGCTCAGGAACAGTATGATTGCATTTTTATGGTTTTCAGATATTTAATAGCTTCTTCCTGTCATTTTCTGAATGAGTGAATAAGGTTTAGCCCTCTGGGAGCCAGCACAGCATCGGAGAGTGGAGAAAATGACTCGGATCTGTGTACTTGACTGATTGCCTTAGTCTTAATTGTTCTCTTAATTAGCTGCAGTAGCAACTGCATCTGGGGAGAGATCACGGTATTGGTAAACAGCTCCACCTTGGAGCCCTGTGTAATGCCTTTTGGAAACATGACAATGAGCTCTGTACCTCCGCTGAGACACAGACCTGCCAAATCTTCAGCCCCTGAAGTCTTTGGTCTCCTCATGTGATCTGTCACTCTCGTCTCTGAGATGCAGGCCCCCAACTGTTTGTTCTTAAACAAATTAAGCTTTAATATGCCAAAAGCCAGCTTTATTGAGCAGAAGGAGGGAAGGGGAGAACAAAAGATTGTTGGTGGAGGGTTGTTCAGACAACTTGAGGGTGTTTCCCAATTAGAAGTGGGAGAGAGAGAGATGTGCTTTGGGGAGTTGGAGAGGGCTTGAAATGTTTCACGGTGGGAAAGGCAAGCACACTGAGGTCAGAGAAGATGCCATGTGTCAGAGCAACCTTCTTGCTGTCGGTGTCAGTTCAAGGCATCAGTGCAAGCTGCTGGTGCAACCCAGCCACCGCCTCCAAAGGGAGTTATCTGGCTCGTCTGTTGAATGCAAAAATACCGTGTGGTGGTTGAACTGACCATGAGTCCAGCTTCATTTCCCATCCACTGAGTGACTCTCTCTGAACTAAACTCTGGGACTTGCAGTGAGAGGCACAAGGCTTAAGGTTATGTTATGATGGGTGTCATTTAATCTCTGCTTCAGTTTTGTAATCTAGTCTTGCTAGATAGATCATAGACAAGACAGACAGAGCAAGATTAGGCATGGTGGATCACTAAACCTGGGGGGGGGTTAAGAATATCTGCTAATTTTTAGGAGCTTTTATTGCTTAATACCTGGCCTAAGATAAAGCCACCATTTAGACAGTGAGGTTAAACTAAGGTTTTATTTGTTACCTTATCCACACTGTGAGTGCCTATTTCGGTGCCTACGACATTCAGTGCAACATGGCTTGGGCAGAAGAAAGTGAATTAATGTGATTTTTCAGTCTGATTGAGGCAGATTTTGTTCTGGGAGACAACGACCAAAAATGTTTGGTTATTTTTAATTAAATTATTCATTATTTTCTTTAATCCTGCAAGCAAAGAAACCTACTGTAATATAAGATATTTCCTTTTCAATAAGCAACATATTCCTTTTTATGTCCTTATCCAGAAGAAAAGACTATTGATGGATTATTTGGTTTTGTTGCAGCCAAAAAGAAATGCATGGGAAGGCATGAAAAGATCTGTGGCCGTGTCTCACCTGGCTTTCAAAAGACATATTTGTAGATTAGTGGGTATTGCTTTCTTAAGTGCCATCAGTGCCAGAAGTTATGCGTTTTCTGCTTCTCACAGGGGTTTAGTTTATAGCATTGATTGTTTTGGTAATATATTATACCTGAAAACTGATTATTAGCAAGATTACACTTAGCCTACATAGTTAATCTTACCCCTATTTAGCAAGAATTTGTGGTTATTTTGCATTGCAGCAGTGTTGGATTTGCAACACTCCTCCTGCAGCAATCATTTAGATATCCTTCCTCCCAAAGCTTTTCTGTGCTGAAGTACCTTTCGTAGCCAGTATTGAATTGCGTCTTCTCTAAAACTTCTATTGCACCCCTTGCTGAACTTTTAGCTGCAGAAAGAGGGCAGGTTCAGATGAATAATGATCAGATAATGTGTATGGGATAAAAAAGGCCATTTAGTCAGGTTTGTAGTTGTTAATTCTGAAATTAGTAGTGATGGTTAAACTACATTTTATGATATTAAGGGCAATAAAACTCTGTAGGGAACAATGTATGCCTGAGTCTGGTATCAGCAGTGGTTAAAGTTTTATGGCAAATTAACCCATGCTATGAAACAAGCAGAAATGAAATCTGGACAGAAAATTCAAGCTATTTAGGATTCTAAGCCTGGCATTACTAGCTTTAAGTTCCTGTGGAAAACTGAAAGGACAAATCAGATTTAAAAAAAATTATTATCGAGTGAGGTGAAAAAAATTAATGCATTCAGTGTAACTGTAGCAAGTATCCCTTTTGCTGTTCTGTGAGCAACATAAGCATGAAAACCATTCTCAGCTGCAAGAGGTGTGAGGCGAGAGGACATTCAATGGGGCACTCAAGTTTGGAGGAAGGTGGCTCCAAACAAGGTTGTCTTTTCTTTGTTTCTGCTTAGTCCATCTGATAAAATTTATGACAGATGTAGAGGTGATGTGGTAAGCATTGGAAGAATAACTGAAGTGTATTCTGAATGCAGGAATCTGAGATTAAGATTAGTTAGGATGTGTAGAATAGTAGAGCAGAATAAAACATTGAATTCTGGTGCGTTTTTTTTTTTTTTTTTCATTAAAAATCACTTAAGTGCTCCGAGCTAACCTTCCTCCCAGTACAGCAATGAGGTGTGCTCGTTGACATGAAAAACCTTTAAAGATCGTGATAGCAAATGCGTGCTTGTGCGCAGCGCTGCTCCTGGGTGATGCTGAAGTCCTGGAGGTCAGCTGTGGGCTACAGAAGGGCTGATGCTGGTGCAGCTCCTGAGAGCACCCACAGGCAGCGAGTTGGTGAGTTGTTGGGGCAGGACTCTGTCTTGCCAAGGGGCTCCTCGGCCCTGCGCCGGGCAGCCAGCAGCACCCGCTGCTGGGGGCTGGGGGGGGCTGCCTTCACAGGGTTTCACCTCGGCCCTCTGCGAAGCCTCCTGAGTGGGGCACCAGCTTCCTTGGGGAACTGTATGACCAATATGACCAAATGGGTTTCCTGGGACATATCTATTCCTTGTATCCTCAGCACGATGTGATTGAGGGGATTATTCCGAGGTGCTGGCATTTACAGTGAACCTTAAATTGCTGGATGCCTTGTATCTTCCCAGCACTAGGTACATAGCAGTATATGGCTTTTGTCTAATGCTGTCAGATGAAGATGGTGAAATAAAGGTATGTGATAAGGAACTCGTGTTTGCGAATCGATGCAGGAAGTCTTTTTGTATATATTCTCAACTATGTTGTACTGCATTTCCCAGATTTATAGCGTACTTATTTCTATGTGTACTCACTCTTGAAAGACACTTATGTCAGCTCATTATCTCATGACGACTAACGAAAATATTCATCCTCTACTGTTTAAACCAAACCAAAACCCTGAGAGCCAATGAGCAGACTACTACCACAGTTGTATAGGCCAGAGTTACCTCCACTGATTTCAGTAAAATTAATAATTCTTGGGGAAGCTTGTAGCAAGATCATAATATGATCTATTGTATATTACTTTTAAATATTACTTTTAAAAGCCCTCAGTAAAAATCATGGGTTACTGAGTGATATGTTCTAAGGGCCAGAGTTAGCAGCAATATAGCTAAAACTCTGCTTTCTAGTTTTTGTTATCAAACTGAGTTTACAGTGTGCTTTACGTTTGCCCTATAATATATTTAAGCTAATTTGGGCATATAATGCTTTAAACGTCATTTGTCGAGTCAGGTCAAGAAAGTTCTGGTTGGAAATAGACACTTGTGCTTATTAGAATAGACATTGTTGATTAATGAAGTGCAGAACAGCAATACTGCCCCTGTGCTGGGACTGGAGAGCACCTTGTGCAGGAACAGCATTGCTAGCTCCAGGAGTTCACAAATGGAGAGGCGGAATCTAAGAAAAGCAATCAAATTTGGGTTGTAGAGGTTTGGGAATTTATTTTTTTTTTTGATGAAGTGAGATTAAGAAAGAGTGTGGTGGAGACTTCTTGTCGGTTGCCACCTGTCTGTGAAGTTTTGGGGTTTCTCTAAGCCCGAACTCCAAGATTCCCTCTGCTGCCAGTTTGTACAGGCTGGTGAGGGGTGCGTGTCCCGCGCTGTAAGGCAGATGCTGAGGTGTGAGAGCTGGGGCTAGGCGCAGGCGCGGTGCTGGGCGGCTGTGGTGGCGTCTTGCAGCTTCATGGCTCTGCGCCCGTGCAGTGGGAGGTGGGGAGGGCAGAGCCACGGCACAGACGGGTGCCCCCCGACCCCCTGCTCTCCCCTGCCTGGGCCGTGACCGCCCCACACGTGCTGCTTCAGCCCCGGCGTAGCCTTTGCTTCACTAGCCGTGTTCCTTTCTCACGTCTCTACCCCGAGATGCCCCTTTGTGTAAAAGAGGATGATTCAGAGATGGTTTGTCTTGCTATGTGAAGCAAAAAGAGCAATCCCAATGCACTGTCAGCGCCTGCTTAGATCCCTCGTTTCCCTGAACCCCTTTTGGATGTGCTTGTCTGTGCTGCTGATGGGGAATTACGGTATTAAACCCCACAGTGTTCAGAGACCTCAAGGGCCAAAATCATCCTCCTGCCTCAAGGGAAGCTGGAGCGCTGCCTGATGCTGTATTTAGAGATAATCCAACAGAAGAAAGGGAACTGTTGTTCTCCCCTGTTGAACCAGTGTGCCAGCAGAAGCAATACATCCAGAAAAGATGATACAACAGCATCAGGGTAAAAACATAAGGTATATTTTCCCTTTTCAAAGCTTACTGTATGGGGAGGGAAACTGAGGCTTTAAATCTTAATTTTCACTACCACCTGGAGCAGGAGTTTAGGAGAGGGGGACATGAGTGTGTTTCCCGTAAATGGAAGGGGTTTGCCTAGATGAATTTTATATTCACATGTTGTTTGTTTGAATGTTACCATATTAAATGTTAATGGGATTTGGCGTTTCATGTCTAAGCTGCATGACCCATCTAGTTGACATTGTAAGCACTGCTTTGTACATGGCTGAGCATGTTGTTGTTCAATAAATAATAAGTTATTATCAACATCATTAAACTCCTTCCTCTGATTACTAAAATAATCTGAAAGTATAAAGGAAACAACTTTGTGCACCGGTTCCTATGTCTTGCTGGTGTCAGAAATGTAACTTATTAGTAGCTGACTGCCTTCAGCACTTCCAAAAATACTAGTCTTTGTTAGAAGTTTTGAACTATATACCAGGTGGAAAAATGCAGCTCTGACTGCAGCCTTTCCTCTGGCTGCTCCGGGCAGGGTGGATGCAGATTGGTCTCTCCTGGAGCAGCAGCTAGAAATGGACAAATGGCTTTTGGGCAAATGCTATATATTGGAAAGCTTGATTTCCATGAAAATGGCATTGACTTCACATTTGGATTTGGAGATTAAGGTGAAGGTAAGGGGAAAAAAAGCAGAGAGGATGCAATGATGCCAAAAACGAAGGGCGAAAGGGGGGGCTAAAAAAGCGTGAAGAAAGAAAGGGGAGAGAAGGAGGAGAGCAGAGAAATAAGAGTGGGGTGGGAAAACCCAGTGGGGCAAAAATACACACCCAAATCCCTGCGTTAGTTTAGTTTTTGAAAGGTCTTTTTTTTTCATTAATGTTTATTGCATGAACTTCACAATAGCTGGAAAAAAATGTTAAATTTTACCAACTTAGGGTAAGATGTGTGTGTGTGGGAATAGTAATAAAATACTATCTTCAAATATATAGTCTGTAAATTTTAACTAGAGTCGAGAGCGTAGTGACTCAACAGTTACTACTGATGTTTTACTGAATGGCTGCAATATCTGCTGCCTTCTGTTCAGAATATCTGAATATCATACCCTTCTTGTACATCAGTTGAATTTAAACAGCCATCCTCAGTCTGACATATTTTACTGGCTTTTTGTGGCATTCAGAATAGTACTGAGTTACTGGGAGGATGCTCATCAGAAAGTATTCTTTAGATTAGAGAAAGGAAAAATGTGCCTTTATAGAGGAATTCTTGCAGAGCTTTGATATTCGGTTTATGCTAGTAAAACATTTTCTTGCCATGAGAGAGTATTGGGAAACAACCACAGCAGTCACACCAGTTTGTTATTAAAAAACTAGTAAATAAAAAAAAAAAATTGACACTCAACCCTTGATTATTGGGAATGCCAGTTATGTTATAAGCATAGACATAGATTCTTTCCCTGCCTGTGGTCTGGAAGCAACAGAGCTGTGTTTTGTGGGTTGCTGTGCTCCCTGGTGTGGGTTTGGTGTGTGTTCAGGGATCCCCGTGTGCCATAGTCAGCAGCATCGCAGATGTTCCTTCTCCGTTGCACGCTCATCGTATGTCCCAAATAATGGATCGTGCAGTTAACCCTGTTCTCCTTTTTCTGGATTATTCCACTACGTTATTGTCCAGCATAGTGTGAGTTCACTGTAGTTTAAAGTGGTCTTTCTGAACCAGCGCAGTAAGCATAAATGTTAGCTGCAAAGACAGAAGGTGTAAATTTATCAAGAAGGGGAGTTAAAAGGTGCTATTTGTGATGTTGTTCTATAAATCTGCTGCTCGTTCCTAGAAGTCAGGGTCCCTTACCCTGGTTTTCAAGCTTACTACTTGCTTTCTGTCTTATGCCTTGCTCAGCCTACTGTGTTTATTCTCCAGCCCAGAGAAGTGATCTTCCTTACAGAGCTGGGCAGCTGAGGCAAAATGAGAACAAATGAGCTCTAAGCTGCCAAGTTCACACAGAAAGTCTTGGAGGGAAGAGCATGCCTTGTAGCGCGTGCGAAACAAAACAATACAAAACACCTCTTCTTATCCCAGATTTTAAAGCAAATAAGAAGCCGATTTTGTTCCCAAGCCTGTTTTGCATTTGTTTCCATGAGTAGGTGTCTTAAATGTACGCAGTTATAGTTAGATTTGCAGAGGCAGTCCATTAATTGTAGGTTTCTGAAATCCCTCTCCCTTCTCACCATGCTTCTGAAGTACCCCAAATTTCACTTTATGGTAAAACAAATTTGGATTAGATCATGATTCAAATGACCTCTATCTCTTTCTGTCCTGTGCTTGACTACTTTTAATAAGGCTATAGTTAACTAATACATTTTAATTTACACTCTGGCAATAAAATTAGGCAGTGTGTAATCTTCGTAGTGATTAACCAAAAGAGAAACCTAAAGTGGAAGATCCAGATCTGAGTGAATAGTTGATTCACAGTGAATAATTTATTCAATAAATTGTTTGTGCAGATTGCAGAATTCTCTGATTTATTTGTTATAGGAAGTTACTCACAAAGTTTTTCAATTAATAATTCATTGTTTGAAGATTGTTCATAAATACTTGGGTTTGTGCACTCATTATTTGCAATTTATATTTTATTGTTGCTAGTCTTTTTTAGCCTGCTGCCTGGTTGGACAATCAGCTCTCCTAACCAATAAATGTAACTTGTGGATATTGCATTTATATTTTCAGGTTGAAATAGACATATTTTTTATTTTATTTTTTTTTTTACTTACAATATTTCAATATTTGATAATTTGTGCTATCCACATCCAAGGATCAGAGTTTGAGTGTATGAGCAGGTACTCAAATCAAATTTCCATTTGTATATTACGTTGAGGATGGATGATACAAAAGGTCAGTCAAATCAAAACCCAGAATGACAGCAGAGGTAGACAAAAAAAAAAAGAATCTGCATTGCTGCATTTAAATGCATGGTCATGGACAGGTTCCCCCAGCCTGCCATTGTCTTTTCAGCTCTACAAGAATCATCCTCAGGTCAGCATGAAATTCTTTATTTGTCATTATTTCACAGAATGATAACAAAGGTGACCGAGGTTTTTCTCAATGCTTAGGACTGAAGACATACTTGATAATATTTTGGTTTTGCAGTGACCTTTGCATGTCATGGAGATGAAAATCTGGCATTGTTGAAGATAACAGAAATCATCGTGCTTTTTTGTTTTCTTTTAGGTTTGAGTTTAAGAATAATGACTGATTATCAAGGTAGTGTAATTATTACATTTACATAACCTGAGCAGCCTGGATTCTGAAAATCCAGAGTGTTTTACTCAAATACTGATTAATACTTTTTTTTTTTTTTTTTTTTTTTTTTTTTTTAATATATGCTTACTGCCAGTATCTGGCAAAACTTAGTTATTCTGAGCTTTTGGAGAGGAATTTCATCTGTCTATGACAGACCAAATCTCCTGGGTCTTTGAACGTCTCCAAACCAAATCTCAGTTCTGATGGTTTTGATCAGAAGCCAGAATGTTTTCCTGAGATTTGGTAGGGAGAGGAGGTATATTGAAAATTGGCCCAGGTGTTTGGAAAAGAGCTCAGTGGATATGTGTGTAAAAGACTTCTCCCATAGCTTCTTACTAAACCAGAAGAAAAGGTGTATCTTCTTTTTCACATCTAAATTTGAATCCCTGGTTGAATACTATTAATTTTAGATTAGAATGACTCAACCTACTAACGTCAATCTTCTTTATTTTGCCAAGAGCAGATTTAATCAGACATAATAATTATATAAACAAATGTCCACACTGGGCCAAATTTCATCCCTGACTGAAGGTGCATTTGGGATATAATGGCCCAGAGCCGTTCAGTGTAAATGTTCCTGCAATTCTGAACATTACTTTTTTTTTTTTTTTTTCCCACTGACTCCCCATTGTATTAGCTTTGGTAGGGAATAAAGTTGAGAAGCTTTTAAAAAATATATTATTTTAGTGATTAAGTTATCAGAATCCCTCTGGGATATCTTTGCCTCTTTCTCCTTAACACCCTACTTCCCTGACTCCCCCTCATCCTACCCTCTCTGGTGTTTTCTCTGAGAGAGAAAAGTAAAAATTAAATAATAGTTGACATCATTTGGTTGGATTTGTGCTCAGATTCTCTCCATTATTCATTCAATCTTTCTTATTATTTTTCTTTTTCATTCACCGTTATACTTTATTTACTTTAATGAACTAGATGCTGGGCTTCAGCCTGAGACTGTAGAGAGAGACCTGGCATGTTTTCAAACTATTGTTTTACTGTGGTTGAGATTAACGTCATCAGGATTTTCCTCTCTGTTATTTATTAAATCTTTTCTTTCCTCTCTTCCCTCCCTCTCTCATATGTGAGGAGTACCTTAGTGATGGCAATGAAATAAAAATTGCATAAAAACGGCAAACACAAGTTTGGCGTTTTTTATTCCCCCCTTTGCTTAAGGAGACAATATCAAGTGTATCAGATCTGCAATTTTATTTGTTTCTCTTTTCAAGTCTGGGCTGGATTTTAGCAGAGGAAGTATGTACATATAAACTGGGCTTATGTGTAAATTCCCTATTTCTCATCATCTGCAGAAATTTCTGGTCAGCAACACTGCCGCGCAGAAGTAGCCCTAGCTAATGAAGCCAATATATATATGCGCGGTGTTAGTAAAGTGGTGACAGAGGACAATTCAAGGCCTCTGTGTCTCAGTTGCAAAGGCTAGAAGGGAGATGGAATTGCTTTTGCAGATCCCAACTGCAGAGCAAGTATGTCTTTTTGTCAATTTGTTGAGATAGATGTGCAGTTAGGGGTGTAGTCAGCCAGGTTAAAGCCTACCACCTGCCTGTTGCTGGCTCTAGGCCTTCAGAGGTGCCTATCCAGCCGGACACACTACCCAGAGTTCTAGACAGAATTTAAGCTGTTTTCTTTTGTCCCAGCTTGCATAATTTCAGAGAAGGGAGTAATTCAGAGAAGGCATAAAATTTGGTATTAATGTGACAATTTTTGTCTGAAAGCAATGTTTTAAGTGTGTCTAGAAATGTAGAGCATCTAATTTTTGGTTGATGGTCATGAAAATTAAGAGAATTTACACCTGGTACTTCAAAAAATATTTTAGTTTTGCTTGGTCTGGGGATAGGCTAGATATTAACAGCAAAATGAGGCAGATGGGCTAACTGCAATATCTGGAACCAGGGTTCTTTCCTCAAAGGGTCCTCAACCTGTACATCCCTTCTTTGAAAGGTATGTGTCTCTGTTGGCTTTTTCTGTTTAGGAGGCAGGATTTACTGTATTGGAAGTCTTCAGTGCTAGAACAGAAGGACGTGCTGTGAATATACTGAAGTCCATTAGCACGGTTTCTCTCTAAATGAAGTAGTACTCAAAAGTTTTGGTTTGTTTTTAGGCTGTTTATCAAATAAGAAGGTATCGGATTCTCAGGTGGGCTCCAGTATTCTCAAGCTGTTTTCAAGGAACTCGGTTCCCAGTGAATATACTTCAGCACATTCAGGGATGTTGATGCATATCACCTTTTTCAGTTGAACTACCTTGTTATCTGAAATTTCAGTCATTGTGGAAGAATATATTTTATTATGTTTGTGTTTTCTCAGTGTTAGTCTTTATTCTTAACCCTCCTTGAGCTGGGAAGACTTCCGTATTGGTCCCAACATATGGATCTCAGACTGTGAAACTTAGGAGCTGAGAGCTGACCTTTGAACATCTGGTGAATTCATCCTCACTCGTTTTAGCACAAATAGGGCCATGGATGTCTGTTCTGATTTATCCTTTGGAATTACCCTTTTTTCCCAGCCACTTCATCTGGGATAGATACTCGTAAAACTCTTTCATTTGGTGGCAGAACTCTCCATCTTTAGGTTTGCCAGCCCTGTGGAGTAGCATGAATGCAGATCTTCCAGTTGGATGTGGACTGAGCTGGGGTTACATTGTGAAAGCATCAACCCCAAAAGAACTTTAAGGCTTTAAGAAAATTCAGTCCAATCCACAGACTTCTGGACAGCATCTCAGAAAGACTTTCTTGAGGGGTTGTTTTGAGAGGGATGACTCAGTGGAAGATCTGTCAGTTGAGGCTTTCTTTTGTGATGGCTTCTTTGCAATGTCATGCCACTACTGTGGAAGGCACTGTTCAGTGAAGCATTTGATTTTTACAGCAGCTCTCTATTGAGTTTTGCCATTTACAACCTTCTCTTTGGTGCTTGCAATTGGAATTACAAATCGCTTAGTTGTAAATGGTAATGGTCTGTACTGAAGCTGGTCCAAACTCATTACTTGGGAAGAAACTCAAGATGTAGCCCTCAAATTTCTGCCTCCAAAAGATACAGTTAAAGGTAAAAGCATGGTAATGATGTTTGTGTTTTATTAAGTATACGTTACCTTGTGCTTGTCACAATGTAGTTTTCTGCTTTTATTGGCTTGGTTTGATTCTGAATACATTCGCAGTGGTATTATGGCCGCCCTCAGTAATGCCTTGAGCAAATCAGGACATGCACCAGAGTGGTCCATACCACCGGCATCTCAAGTTGTTAAGAGGGAATTCTTCTAAATGCTCCCCTGGGGGTGAAGCATGTTACTGCCATGGCTCAATGGATCCCCTAAGAGCTCGTATGGCTCTTTTGGCCTGAGCATGCAGTTGCAGCTGACATCCATCAGATGGCACAAGGCAATGGAACAGCATGCAATTACAAAAAAAAAAAAAAAAAAAAAAAAAAAAAAAAAAAAAAAGTGCAATTTTTAGTCGGTAATGAATTTAATGTAAGTGATGCGGAGGAGTGACTGCAGCAGTTGTTGTAGTATTTCTAGTAAATCAAAAAATGCCATTTGCACATTGACTCTGTTTGCGGATAACAACCCTCCATCCATATGTTTCTGGCTTATCCTTGCAGCTCATTTTCTAAATAAAGTTGAAACCTAACTAATATGGTATTGGGCCTCTTGCTGTTTCAGTTTGTCAGACTTTCCAGTAAAACGGCCTGTGTACAATGGCTTCATGCTTTTGGTATGTGTCAGAAATAGTTCTATGCATATACATTATGAAATTAGGATTTAATTTTTGTTGTGTAGCCATAAAAATTAGATTATATAATTATTATGTTTTCCTTTCTTATCTTTTATATTTTTAATATAATTTTTAAGGATGCCACAGGGCACTCCTGCTGTGAATTAGCTGCAATAAACTCTCTTAAACAGATAAACATCAAAGAGCAGTAATGTTTTAAAATGAAGCAACCTGCATTTAAAAGCCAATTGCTTTACCTTGTAGATCTTGAATTCTTCAGCTGCTAAAAGTGAATGAGGTTTCTCAAGGGCACAGAGGAGTTGCATCACTGGGATTTTAATGCAACAGGAATTGTTCGAGTGAGGTCGCTAGCAAAATCCATTGGTTTTCATAGGAGCAGGCTTTCTTCTATTTTTCCTGTTCCTAGTGGAGATTATCAAAATGTGAAGAGGTCTTCTATTACCATGTATCCTACAGCTGAATTATACTGTTGCTGTTGAAGGGCGTTCATGAGACTTGCAGATCTTCTGAACTTTGTGGTGACTTCTGGTAAAGCAATTGATTAACTGCAGACTTTGGTGGGAACTTTAACTAAATTAGGAGTCAGGGATTTTCTTCTTTTTAATTAGTTTAGAGGATTTACAGTAGTCTGGCATTCACTGTGAACCTAGAGCTGCCACCGAGAACTGAAGTACCAAGCCTAGCTTCTTTCTATTCAGGTGCTGTCAATGTTACAGAAGTTCCCAAATCTGGTTTGTCTGCATTTCTGGACATCTGCTTTATATAGCTAAGGCACTTTACCTCCTGGGACTAAGGCTGCTTGGGAAAAACACCTCCCGGTGGTACTGTGAATGCAGTTTCAGAAAAGCAGGTACCCATGTTGCCCCCAAAATACTCTGTGTAGGTTAATAAGACCACATGCATAGACTAGAGGATGTTCAAGGTCTTACCATCAAGGGTAATGTTTGCATTGAGCTCCTGGAGAATTCTCCTCCAATTTTTAACCTTTCCTTGATAACAGTTGGGCTCTGCACATACAAAGGTAAAAATATTTATATTTATGTATGCAGCTGCATTTGGTTGTTCTATATTTTGATGTTGCTCTAGCTGTGTTACCTCTTTCATATAGTTTTCTGATGATCTGAGCTCCTGAAACAATGGTTGGTAACTTGCTACTTGCTGTTATTATTTAGTTGCAACTTGAAACTGGATATGAGGCTAAGGCAGAAAGATTGCTGCATGAAGTTTCCTATTTCTTTTTTCTTAAAGCAAAACCTGTGTTGAAAGATCCAACCTCTCTGATACAATAATTATAGGGTGCTATCCTTAGTGATGTTAAATAGCTCCCTTTAGTGTATCTGTTTGATCTTGAGCTGTGAATTCCCTTTCTTTCGGGGGTGTAACTGTAAACAAGAGGATTAACATTGCTTCAGTGATGTTTTGCTTAAGTGAATAAAAGTTGAAAGGATGTCTTGAATATCTGTAGAAAGCTTTGTGTGTTGCAGTGTTTCTGTTCTATGTGTATGCACAGTGCATCTGTCATGGTAAACTCCAGCGATACTTTAAAGTTTGAGAAGTTCCCTTTAAGCTTTTTATATTTTGGATGCTTTTGTGGAGCACTGTGAGCAGGATGCTCTGTCTCTGTGGTAGTGGGGGACCACAAACAGGCCGTGAAGTTCCACTTTATTACATCCATCCTTTTAGCTACGTAATTTTTTTCAAGACCTACCATGGAGAACAGGATTCTCACCATAAAATGTGTTCCAGATTTTAGGCTTTTTGATAGCGCAGTGATTGCAAGTAGTTACCGTGCTAGGGACGTGGATGTTCATGAGAGAGTGTGGGGTCATAAACCGCTGTCTTCTGGTGGTGCTTGGCATGCAAACAGAGAAAGAACTATTTCTTGAGGGGAAGGCCCACATGTACGATGGGACCCTGCCATGGCTTGGTGCCTATGTGTGCTGTGCACCTTGTCCATAAGTCACGTCCTATCTTGTTTGCTAGCCCAGTGCAGGACTCTGAAAAGGAGGAAGAAAACAGGGGAGAGAAGAGCAGGAATATTTTCAGTGCAGTCCCCACCTGACATGGAGAGGCTCCTGAGTCATGCCATCAGCTGGGAGAAAAGAGAGGAAGGACCAGCATCCCTAGAAACTTGTCCTTCCTCTGCAGGGCTCCCACCTGCTGCTCACGCACCCTTCAGCAGACCAAATCTAATGTTAGAGCACCCTCTGTTTGTGCATGCAGTTTTCTATCAGGACTTTGTTTAATTAGAAAATGCAGGCCTCCTCTCCCCAGTTATGCAAGGAAAAACCTAATGCCACGATTCCTTTTTTTTTTAACCTTTAACTCAGCCTAGATTCTTACTGTGCGTGGTGCCTTCTTTCTATGACATGATTGATATGTAGAGGGTTTCCCTGTTATGTTTCACCTTCATCTGATACTACACTCTGCGCTCCTCAGTGTCAGACATTACATCTGCCTCTTCAGTTGCAGCAGGAGCCCAAACCATGTCTCTTGGATGGGATTCCTCCATGATTCCTTTCCAGGTTGTCAGTTAAGCTGCTTGTTTTCATTTCAGCACGCCAGGTTCCTTTGATCTGAAGAGGATACTCTGCTCCTCTCTGTAGTGATACTTTCAGGAGGAGAACAGCAGCTGAGATGCGGGCCCTGTTTTCCGATCTGAATCCTGCAAGGGAAGAAGTGTTCACATGCTATGTGGTTTTGCCAGATTAATTAAGAAACCACTGCTGATGAATCATCTTTCCTGCTGTGCCCTTTGCCAGGCGAGCTGATTGGTGTGCCCCAGCTGCAGGCCATAATTTTTTGGGGAAAGTTTTAAGAGCATCTAAAAAGTGACCATCTTCTTTCCTAGCCCTTACTGAAGTATGCAGGCTTTTCCCAGCAGTTACAACTCCAATGTGTAAGGGGTTGTTTGTTTTCTTTTTAAATGTTATCCTGCCTTCCTCCTTTTTTAATGAAGCTGTATATACATGAAGACTTGCTGCGTATTCAGCACGGCACGCGGATGGAGTGGCCACTTTGAACTGCTTTTGCAACAATGGATTCTGCTTGACTGATAATGAAACCATGGGATAGACCTCAGGGAGGTGAGTCATATGTTAATTCGTTCTTGAAGTTTCCTCGGTATGTTAAAAGCTGTGATCTTTCAGATCTTTCAGAAAAAACTTTTATTTTATTTTATTTTATTTTATTTTATTTTATTTTATTTTATTTTATTTTATTTTATTTTATTTTATTTTATTTTATTTTATTTTATTTTACTTTTTTTTTAAGCTACTTCCTGGGGCCATGGCAGATGCTGTTTTGGAATGGCACCCAATGTGTTGTTCTAATGTAGTCCAGTGCTTGGTTGGCATTCTGCTATTGTGCAAATATTTTTGGTACTTCTTTTACCACAAAGATATTTTATTAAGTGCACCGCATTGTTATAGACATGTGGTGCTATGGAGCTCCAGAATATACATGAGACATAATGTTGAGCTGCAGAAACACAATAGCAATGAGTCATTGGAATCCCTTGTTGGTCACAAGAGTTTGAACAACTGCAGTGATAATCTTCTGAGACAATGTACAACTCCAGTGGTATTTGCTATCTGCTCTGTGGTCTCCCTCAGTTAGCTGCTTGACTGGCTTGGCTTTGTGGGTATTCTAATCATGTTGGCACAGTCACTTTGATTAACAGAGATATGCAACTTGCAAATCTCTGGGCTTGTGCCGACCTCAATAAAGTTGTATGCTTTTTCTCTTTTCAAATTTCATCAGCTTCCTGAGGGCACAAGAAATGTTTTGCACAGCTTTCCAGGGTGGTTGGTGAATACTGAAGTGTGGGGTTCAGAGGAGTGCATCTCTTTCTCTGTATCTTGAAGGTTGAGAAAAGGGAAGAATAAATTAAAAAAAAAAAAAAAAAGTGAGGGAAGGGAGGAATGCAGGATTCTTAAATCTGTGTTATTTCTTTCATGGCCTTTCTAGTAGGTCCCAGCTCAGCTTTAAGTATTAGCTTTAGTCCCTTCGTTGGTCAGTAGTCCCATCAGTGTGACTTGATTTATGCCTAATCTGTCTAGTCTTCACCTGTTACTTCTACAGTATGTTCTGAAGAGGCATGCTGAAAGCACTCTTGATCTTACTTACTTCAGTGCTCTGTCCTCTGAGAGAGAGAGGGTTTGCTTTTACAGTCAGATAAACAGCCTTGCAGGTACTTCGGCAAAATGGGTGAAAGCTTAATTCCCATTATTCCCCAGACCAGAAGAAATAGACGTTCAGTATCTCATATTACACTTAAAGAAACTGATGGGGTATGAAATCCATGTGGTGGTTTTAGTAGTGGTTATTCCTCTGCAAGCTGGCTCTTGACCGTATTCCCCACTCCTCTGCTGGTGTTTTCTAAGGAAATACAACATTTTTACTGGCCATCAGCAACTAGCACGTGGTCCTTGAATACCATCTCCACCACTGAAAGGAAGGATGTCTTCTAAAAGACCACTCTGTCGAGCCAGAAAGGCATTAACTTTGATACTGTGAAAGACAAAGTGTCCAGTGCTGAAATTTGGAGTGAGATGGGATTTTGGAGGGAATGATCCCCATCTACCTGAAGTTTTGGTTTTTTTTTTTTTTTTTTTTAATATGCTTTAGATGGGGTAGTGCTCCCACCTGTTGAAAGGGTTGTTTTAACAACAGAGAGTTTGTAGATCCCCCTGCAGTTAAATTTAAGGTAGTTTCCAGGACGCATTTGCTTAGTGTGTTTGTTTCTGAAAACCTGAAGCTTGTTTCTTGGAACCCTCGTTCCGCTTTAACTCAGCTCTGCCTTGTCTTACAGTGGTTACCAGGTCAGATGTGCATTTCAGGAGAGTCATCCTTCAAACTTTAAAACCCGCCCATCACCCTCTCTGTGGTGATGTTGGAGGTCAATCTCATGCTTCCATTTTTCACTGAAGAAAATGTTACTTAAAATACACCACAACACCTGCTTCCTTGACCCACCTTGCCTTAAGTCCTTTTTATAAGATTTTTAAAATAGTGGTAAAGACATGAGGGGTGCTGAGATTGCTGTGCCATGTGAAGGTGAATGTGTCAAAGAACATGAACCTGAGTCTGCTCACAAGCGAGTAGTTTCCTGGTATTAAAATTTGACCTATTTACAGTTTTCCTCCATTTCCTTAAACATTTCTTATGTCTTCAAAAAAATTCTCATTCTTTAGTCAGAACTTGTAGTAATAATTTGTTCTTGTCCAAAATAATTTTATTAGTGATTACTTAGAATATTCTAGCAATAGGATCTGCATTTTCAATCTTTACAGGCAAAGGCAGAGAACCACCTTTTTAACTTTGTTTTGCCTCTTGGTAAAGAGATCATTACTTTCTTTTCCCTCTCTTTTATTCCTTTTCCGTTCCCTCTTCCTTTTCTCTCTTCATTCACATTTGGATTTATGTCTCCATTTTAGTTTTTATTGTCAAGTTATAGAAGCTGCTGTCTTGTGATACACATTAATTTGACACTGTTAGTCCTATACAAACACATTTCTGGTACTGACTACTTAAGAATACAAGTCTTTAAGTATATCAGTGATAAAAGTATATCAGAGTTTGTTAGCCTGTTAGTGAATACGTCATCATTTAACTTGGTTCTCCTTAGTCACTACTTATTGCATATGATATCCACTTTTGTGTTTTAAATTTAATATTAGAGTCAGTGAAAGGTAAGCACACAGTATCTATGAAAATTGTCTTATGTTCAGCTACGGGTGCCGTTATATCTTTAAGAAGGCAGATCCTTTGCCTCTTTTTGTCTGAGTACTACAGCTGTAAAATGAGGTATTTGCTTACTTTGGAGGGAACTCATGTCTTACACTCTTCTGTAGACCTACACGCTTGGATAACAGAAGATACATGAGTAACTTTATCAGAAAATGTTTGTTTCTTTAAGGAAAGATCAAAAAAAGAGGGAGAGGTGGAGTTTTCTTTCATTTATTTTGTCTCTATGTGTTTTCAGAACGAATCCTAAAATAATATGAACCCTAAAAACAGTATTAGAGTTCCTGCAGTGGTGGTACTCAATGTCCTTTGCCTCCTCTGCCTGCTGCTTGGCAATACTTCCTTGCTTAAGCTAACAGACCATTTACCTTCGTAAGAAGAGAGAAGAGTGTTGGCGGAGGACTGCTGGGGCTGCTTCAGAGCAGAGACCCAGTGAGAGCGCTCCCTTCCACTCTGTACAGGAGGCTGTCTCATCCCGCAGGGTACAAAAAGAACCTGGGGGAATCTGTAAATTCAGAGGATGTGGGCATCCCCTAAAGTTTTGCTTCATTACGTGATGGTTCACAGATGTGCATGAGGAGGAGTGTGGCACAGTTGAAGGTACTATCAGTTCTGCCACCTGTCTGCGCAGCGCTTCGAAGAAGCTGAGCGGTTGGTGAATGAAGATGTGTCTGAGAGTGTGCAGAAGTGTAAGCCCTTGCAGAGGAGTACTCTAGAACCCTGGCATGACTTAACAGAGAAGTGTCTGAGAAAGAAGTTGGCTTTGATTTATTGTGTCCCTTTTTAAACACAGTGGGGAAGGATGGTTTTCCACTGAGGAGGGGGAAAGGTGAGGAAAACTTGGTTTGGTTCAAATGGACAGAAGCAGGGAAATGAAGAGTAAAGACTGTTGTTACATCACTGACTCTGTTCTGGCCTGGAATGTCCTAAGCTCATCTGTCACCCTTCTAAAATGAACAGTCCTTTACCAGCCTTAAACAGGCCAGTGCCTCCTGAGAGAAGGCTGTGGGCAGACCAACAGAATGGTCAAAGACAGAGACTGCTTCTGTCAATTGAAGCTGGAATTGTACCTTATTTTAACAGAGGATATTTTCATATTATTTTACTGTGGCTGGGAGTTCAGTGTGCAGTTGCATCTCAGCACAATGCTACTGCAGATGCTGGATGGAAAGAGAGGGCTTGAGGAAAAACAGAGTTGAAAACGCTGCAACCAAAGCACTGGACAGTCTGGGCTGCTGAAAACCTTCTGCATAAAACCCTGGCTCCCTTAAAGCTGCTGGCAGTGTTCCTGTTGAGTTCAGTACAGCCAGAATTTTGCTTTATATATTTATTCTGATTTATGAAAAGATCAGTCATCGTGGTATCTAAGCACTGAGATATGGTATTTAGTTACAAACAATCATTTTAAGAGTGATGCCAAAATCTACATATGCATTATGCTTGGAGATTAAAGAGCACAGAGCTTTGGTTGCATGTGCTTCTCCAGTTGTAATTATTCTTCATCCCAAACACTGCAGACCTCCGTGCTGTTGGGCACAGAGGGGCTCCAGACTGAGACAAATCAGAAAGATTATGCGATGTAGTAAATAGCTATAAATTAATGGATTTTGCTGGGATGCCAGTAACTACCTCAGTTTCCCTGCCAGCCCCAGAGGAATTAATTAATTCCTCAGAGTTTACTCAGCCATTGCAGGAAAGAATTTTAACCTTCTGCATTTTTTTAACCAGAACTGGTTACTTTGCTGTAACTCATACAGCACTGTGTGCTCTCCACTCTGATGTTGCATGACAACAACGTGCTGCAGAAGAAAGCTGATTGAGTTCAAGTGAAATCTATCCTGAGGAAAGAGTATCCAGAGCAGCTGGTTTCATTTATATATTTTATTTCTGAGGCTCATGAGCGTTCCAGTGAGAGATGGTATAATTGATTTAAATCAAATTATGAAACACTATACTTTTTATTCTAAAATGCACTTTTCTGGCATTCAATTCTGTAATGTATCACTCACAGGTAATGTAGGGTGAGGCTGAAGAGGCTGAAAAATGCTCCCTTCTGTCATACAGTCCGCTGCTACATGTTCTTCCCTGGGAGCTGAAGCCAAAGTTGCTGTTTGTAACAGAAACACCGTATCATTAAGGAACTGAGTCTCCACTCATTCAGGTGAGATACCTTATTGCTTCAATTCCTTAGTGACAGGAGCGCTGCTGATTTTTGGAGGAACATCTCAGTTTCTTGTTTTTTCCAGCTGAAATTAGAGGCACACAGAGCAAATAAATGTCAAGGAGAACAGAAGTGTTTTTAAAAAGGGATAATGCTGGGCATTCATTGCAGCACAGGTTAATCTGCATTTTAAGAGGTTCAAAATTTCAGAGAGTTTAATTGTTCACTCAATAGGCTAAGTGTTTACTGAAGTAGGAGACCTCACAAGTGTGTTAAAAGCTTGTTAGAGCGTTTGTTTTCCCTAATATCTTCTGAACTGGCCAATTTAAACCAGATTTTATGAAGGTAATGAAGAAGTTCCTCTAAGTTTTCTGAAAATTTCGGCCGCGCAGAAAGAAGAGAGAACAACTGGTGCCACCAGTAATGGAAAAGCTGCAGCTGGAGCTCAGCCGTTCCCTGCTTATGTTTGGCCACCCAGCTTGGCTAGCTGGAAAAAACACATCTGGGTGACGTGCTCGTGTGCAGCTCTGATCTAGCGCCAGCATATACCTCTCTGTCTGTGCGGGGGGCATGAGGGAGGGATCATCTGTGAGGGTGGAGGACATGTGTGCGGAGGAAACGTGTCTTTCATAAGCAGCACAACTAAGGAACTACTTTGTGTTTTAACACACTGGATGTGAGTCTTACGTGACAATGTGATAATACACTTAAGAGACCTCTCTGACCTCGCTGTTTCCACTGACCTGTTTAAAGTAGCTGCTGGAAGATGTCTAGATGCCGTGTGGCCTAAGCTTGCTGGCACGTGCTGCCGTAGACAAGTGCGCCGGAGCCACCTGTGGCTCATGGCCTTGGTTAAGATGTAATACAGTAGGTTGGGAGGTGATATTGCAGCCTGAGAAGCAATTGTATCTACAGGGATATTGCTTCATTAGGGGGTGAGTATTACTGGCTTTAAGGAGCTAGTCATTATGAAATACCAAATACCCTGACAACGGATTTGTATTTATTTGCTGGCAGCCACTCAGCTTGAATGTGGATCTCCGAGTAGTGTCAAGTTTCAGAACTGCTGGTGCTTTTCCGTGGAGTCCAAGTTCTGTCTGGTGCATGTGTACATGGTGCTTCACGGTCCTACATTTTCTGCTTGTGTCCCTCGCTCTTTGCAGCAGCTACTGTGTGCCTGTGGGGTTCGGGCATTAGGTTGCTCACAACTGTGTGACCTGGATAGGCTGGTGAGCGAGCAGGAGATTCCAAAAGGGAATGCCTGGCTTTGAAAAACATTTTGCTAAAAGATCTTAAAGCAAATGCTTTGTGCACTGGACAACCCCAAACTTGCTGTAGGATGAAGGACTTTTCGGTTTTTCTCCTCTGTTTTTATTGTCCATTCCAGTAACAATTTTTTTTTGCCAGGCTATGCCCACTGTGAGCCAGGCTTATGTTACATTTCACAGATTCTCAGTTTATATGTATTTGGGAACCACAACTGGGTACTTTTGTTTAGTCTCCTAAGAGGAGTCCCTGGCAGTGCTGATGTACCCAGATCCCCCTCACAGCTCCTGATTACCAATATCTGATTACCAATATTTAAAGCTATCTCGCAAGGTCAGCAAAGTGGCATCATAAATTAAGTATAGAATTTATCGTACCAGTGTTTTAAAACACAAGCCCACCGCACAGTTCAGTTAGCTGATGGGCCATCTCCATTTATTTCAGCTATTAAAAACTTATGCACACAGCCTAAGTACTGATGGCATCAAATGTGGTCAATACAGACAGATCAGCCTGCAAAAGTAAGCCAGAAAAGGCATTAAAATGCTTAGTCTATGACATACTTCCTTATTTTTGTCATTTTGACATTTATGTGTTGTATCCTTGAGGATTTTGAGAAAGAAGACCCAATTCCTGAAGCAAACTTAACCGAGATCTTCAGTTTATAATGCTACAGCCGTCTGTTTTGCATTTAATTCAAACTGACCACCTGCATGCTGTTAACCTCTGGAAGGTTACTGGGATCACAGTTGTTGTTGTTGTTGTTTGTTTAAAAGTTTTGAGGCTCAAGGAAAATATTAGTAACCAGTTACTTAACCTACACTGTTTACTGATCTCATTGAACTTGCAGATGCAGCTCTGCTGGCCAGTGAAAACTGGGAGTCATCTGGTGCCAGTAATAGCTTGCACTTATTTTTCAAACAGCAATGGGTTGAGCAACTAAAAGACTTTTTTTTTTTTCATAAATATGCTCTTCGTCTGTTGGCTCTTTGTATTAAATTTCAAAATCTGAAATGTAACTGAGTGGATGTGGAAGGTAGCTCTAAATGAGCCAAACTTTCACAGAGGCATGCTTGAGTTCTGAATGCTGCTGATCACGCATGCAAACCCCCAGAGGTGCATGTGAAAACGTACAAGAATTGCGGAGGCAATTTAAGTGAATAAGACAGATGCATTCATATTAACATTCTCTGACCATGAGTATTTAAATTGCTGTAATGAAGCATTTTACTGAGTGAAAGCATTCAAAAATTAGGAGTTCTTCAAAAGCACCAGAATTTTTGTAAAATATGTGTTTTTATTTTTTTGTTTAACCTTTGGAGTTCACTCAGTGGCGAATTTTCTGCTTTGCTTTACAGCAAAGAATAGAAATTTACTTGCTTTAAAAGTCTCACGTATTCCTTTGATTCTAAGAGGGGGAGCTTTACAGTGAACACACTCAAAATTGCGAGGGTTGGCAACACATCTATGCTTAATCCATGACATTCCTGTGAGGTGTGCCATCTACTTGCTTCTCCTCTTAAAAACTAACACCTATAGAAAATCAATTCCTTTTCAAGAGCCAGCACTTCTCCAGAAGCAGGAATATGACCAACCTTCACTCCTGTGTGTCAGCTACAGAGCTCTGCTTGTTGCCAACCCCACCTAGGCCTGCAAGCAGAGACCCTGTTTGCTCCCTCAAGCCAACCCTTTCCTCTAACAAGAGCAAACTGTCAGGAGTTGGTGACTCTTAAATTGTGAATTCAGATGCATCCTTATTCTTAGAAGAGCTTAGCACACAGATGCTACAGTGGATGTTCTCCAAACAGATGACAGGTATTTGGTTTTATTGCAAGTACCACCTGACCTTTCAATTTGGGGACACTCTGTTGGTATGCACTATTGGAAAAGCCTTTTCAGGAGGGACTGGTCTGGGGCAGAGGACAAGGGGGGAAATGTTATTCCCCCATTCAATATCTTGACTTATCAGTAACAAATCAAAGGGTAAAAGTGGTTTGGTCTAAAATAGTAAAATTGCTTTGGAGCCAGAATACATGTTGTCTGATGTACCCAGGTTTATTTGTCACCCTGGCTGTTCCTGATCACTGTTGGGCCAACTGCTCAGACTGCAGTCTGTGGGGATATGTGGTATTCCACCAACAAGCACTGCAGCAGTATTTCAGGGCGCCTTTTAGAAAGGGAATTTAGTTTCCAGCTGAAATGTAGGAGCGCTCAATGTCAGGACCTTCTTCAAAGAGACTGTGTAGTTCAAAACCAAGTTTTCCGTCAAAAAGCCATGAAGTAAAACTTTCTGCCAATGTGCTCTTAACCTGGCTACTGCTTTACTGGATTTTTGTTTGTCTGTGTGGGTGTCTGTGGGGACACTCAGGCATGTGGATTCAAATGAGCTGTTCAAATAGATTAAACAACTTTAAACCCCTCTGTGGTCTTTGGAAGTGAATTAGATTAAATCGAATTAGAGCTATTTTAATTCTGGATGAGTGAGTCCACATGGGCTTAATATAGTTGTATATAGAAACCCACATTAAAATCACATCCTTAGTTAACTCAGATTGTTTCCCGTGTAGACAAACCTATCCCATCTCTTTATTCAGCAGTGCATACAGGAGCTTGCTTCACCCGTAACTCGCGCTACCGACAAGCAGAGGAGCTAAACCAAAACCGATACTGGTTTTGTGCTAGTAGAAATGGTTGTACAAACAATAGGTCGGTAATGCGTCTGGACTGTGATGTGTCCGGAGAAAGAAGCTGGGCCTCAATAGCTTTTAGCTATCATCATTGAAATCAACACTTGCCAGAAGCAAGCCTTCAGCATTAATTCCATAAGCCATAAATTATTGCAGGGGTCTGATTCCTTGGAATGAAATGCAATAGATAGATGGCAGAGAAATATTATTAATGGATAGTTTACTACATTCCTAACTGCACTGACTTCATGAGAGTACTTTATATTACTATCTGGAACAGCAATACTAGGGATTTATTAAAATGACTGAGTACTCATTGTTAGCTAGAATACCATACTATATTGGAAACATAAAGTATTCTGCATCAAAGCATGTAATCTACATTTTCCCTTTTCATCCTTAATTTGATTATGAACTATTACCATGCTTTGCCATAAAATAGAGAAGTTGTACGTTTTGATGGTTTCTCAAATGCTGATTTTACTTTCTGCACAAATACTTCGTATCTTTTCAGCATAATTATTTAGCAGCCATTTCGGGTTAATTATTGTCATTAACAATATGAGTCCTAGGAGGGAATATCAATTAAAATATGCACAGCTGAACTTTCAAATGAGTAAATAATTTAGTTTTTGAAAATGACTGGAAACAGCAGGGTAACAGTCAAAAGGGGAACAATTATTTTAATGCTTATTTGACAAATGAGTAATTTTTACAGCAAATTAGTTTCTTATCATAGCACCCCTACTGGTAACAAGAGAGAAACTGTTAACATGAGTTTTAAAAATAAAAGCTGCTAAGTTATGCATGCAAAGTTAAGGAAATCATTTGTATGAAGAAAAGGTGATTATGATACACATTGTTAGCTGAAGAATGTTGCCATGGGAATCTAATTAGGGATATAAATCACACAAAATTATGTTTATATATAGGGCTGGATACATTAAAGTGATATGCACATTTATACATCAATTTTGTTCTTCATTGTCGAAGTATTGAAGATAGACCTTCATTCCTCGCTCTTTTTCCACCCACCGAATGCAGTGATTGGAAGTTGGTAATTTGGTGGAATTGTTTATAAATAACAACAGCAAGAAAAATTAACAAATGAAGTATGGAATTTCAGGTTTGAATATATGAAGTTCACTCATTTGCATAATAACAAAGACTAGAAAAACTTTGCAAGGTGAGTGAGTGTTAGCCTTAGTTTGGGGGAAGTTTTCACGTACACCTTGACTTTTTAGCTACACCATCCTGGGTTGTTTATGTGATTATTCAGTGGAATAGGAAAAATCAGGAGGGGCAGGGGAAAGAAGAGAAAGTTTATAGAAACCAGAGCTATTGAAGATGCTTGTGGTGTTCTCGGAGCACTGAGAAGATTTTTCAAGGCCTTCTATAGGAGTGAAAACAGAAGAGGGGTTTCAGCAAATACGTCTTTTGTCTTTGTCTTGTTCACATGCTCTGTTTCATTTCTGATTTTTCATGTTCAGCCTGATTACTGCCTGAAGACAGCAACAGTGCTGCTGATGGTTTCCCACAGCTATGATTTGGAGTAAGTAGATAGTTTATAGTGAAACAGTGATCACCAAGGACAATTCAGAATTTTGCTTTGGTTTCAGTGTTTTTTTTTTTTTTTTTTTTGTTTTGTTTTTGTTTTTTTTTGTTTTTTTTTTGTTTTTTTTTTTTGTTTTTGTTTTTTTTCCTATCCATCTATGGAGTGCCAAATTGCACTACCGATTTGCACTGAGTACCACTCAGAATTGTGCTCAAGAAACTTTCAGTGAAGGTGACAAAACCTATAGTGATACTGGGGCCTGTTGGGCCAGGGAGTGAAGATCAGTAAGCTCTGGCTGTTTTACTGTGCACGAAGGCCTGGCATGGTAAGGAATTGAAAAACAAATCAGGAAAAAGAAGTGGTTTTTTGTTTTTTGTTTTTTTTTTTTCTTTGCACAGTGTTGACCGAAGCTGAGCATATAAATTAGCGAAAGCTTACAGTTCTAAATGCCACAATAATGAAAAACTGAATTTGCCAGTTCTTGATAGAAGTTGGCAGTTGTGTCTCGTCTCACCAACTGGCCAAATACAATTTTTGAGACTGTTACCATCAAATGTTTTGCAGTCTGTCTTTTCTGGTCTGGAGTCACATTTTGGGCCTTGACTAACATGCTAGGACCAAATCTTTTTTTTCCACATGACCTCGGTGCAGTAAAGGGGATTGCAGTATACCCAGTGTGGTCACACACCTTCTGATGACATCCGCCACCGGGCAGGTAATTAAGGGTGTAGATTTAGTGCTGTCTCCTTTGAAAAGCTACTAGAATTGCAATGTTGCTCCGGCAGAGGTATTTCCTCACTGGGGTATATCTTCCATGTCTTATTTTGAGTGATGTAATAAGACAGAGGGGAAGAACAATATAAGTTGTTGAGAAACATAGACATTAGAGCTAGGACAGGACTGCTGAAGGCTAGAACTGAGGAATGACTATGAGCCAAAGAACAGCCTGTCTGATCTGTTTTTAAGGTATCTTTCTGGGTTTTGTGTAAACGTTTATTTCGCAGTAAGGCCTGCTGAAGACAGTTTCACCTTTTTTTGTTCGCCCACTTCACCACAATGCTGTCGCCCACCCCACTTCAACCCACCACACAATTTCTCCCTGAAATCTCACAGCCCAGAAATTCCATAGGAAAACACAATGATGTCATTTCAGTCAGACCATAATTTTCCAGCTGTTGGAAGAAGGCACGTTGTGGTGTTTATTTCGCTACTTATAAAGATTTGTGGCAAGGAGGAAAATATTTGACTTCCAAGATCATTGTTCAAGTAATTGAAACTGTTCATCTGGAGCTTTGTGCCATAGCTGGGGGAGAAGGGAGAACGCGGGAGAGCGATTGTACGCATGGCATGTAGGTATCTGCATGTATGGAGCCTCGGAGGAATTAAGGGATTTTTTTTCAGTTTTGTTTTTATGATGAGAAGGAAGGAGGCATGGAAATGGGCATCCTTTCAGCATAGCTGTGCCGACATGAACATTTGGCATCTCCGTTACTGGCTTTGGTTTGGTGAGGCTTGGTGTGCATCAAGCAAGCACTCACCTTGGCTGTGTCTCAGGTTACCTCTTGTGTTCGCTATGGACCAGGCGTTGTCCTCAGCTGCTTGCTCTGCTCTAAGCCAGAGCTCTGGTGGTGGAAATGGCTTATTGTAACGTTGGTCAGCGTGGATTTGAAAACCTCTTAGCAGAGACTTCCACAGTGAGCTAGAGCTTTCAGAATCTTAGATTCTACTGAAAAAGAAGATCCTGGTAGGTTGCTTCAAAAAAACCCCACCAAACAATCAATTCTGAGCCCTGGGTTATCTCCCCTGGTAGAGTGGCAAAGCTGCATTGCGCTGTATTACCAGCCCAAATTTTCCTCATGCTTTACAAAAGCCCTTGTGTGTGTGACAGTCTAGAGACACATCCTGTCATCTTTGGAGGGAGGTGACCAGGTGTGTTCAGGCAAAGGAAGGGAGAGGAAGGGGGCAGATATCTGAGAGACCTCACATACTTTGATACACTCCGTTCTCATTAGGTTTTAGGTAGCATGGTGGAAAGCGGGGTAGCTCTGATAGACGAAATCTTTGAGTCAGGCGCTCTCTGTACTTCAGTCAGGAAATGTTAGCCAAGCTCGCCCTCCAGTTCGTCTGAGCACGCCAAAAGGCCTGGTTGCAATAATGAACAAAAGCCCTTTGGATGCTGCTGTTGCTCATTTTTTCACTGTGTGGGTCCATTAAAGCATTGCTGCCTTTTGGGAACTCAGCTGGAAGAAGAAAACAGGCCTGGAAAAAATAACTGCATTATATGAGACCACTGGCTACTGCTGGAATTGCGTCCATTTGTAACACGTTAGGCAGGTTCCCCGTGCATCTGCTGCAAAGCTTCTGCTGACAGGACTTGAGCCCCAGCAGTGAAAGCAGCCAACAACAGCAAACAAAAGCTGTGGGCTCTCGTGTCCTGTGTGATCCCAGGGGCTGTCGGTAGCGTGACTTGGTAGGAGAGAAAGTGAAACTGTTAAAACGTTCCCCTGATGCACCCTGTAGCTGGTAAAGACAATCATCAGATCAAACGAGTGATTTCTTAGATGGAAGATGTGTCAGTGAGTGATAGGCAAAATAGCTGCAGGTTTGGTTTAGCCCCAAAACTTTTCGTTATGGTCAATTCCACGTAATTTAAATTCATTCTTTTCCCTTCTCCACTTGCCTTTTCTGTCATGCTTGGCACCATGCTTTCCACCTGAAACGCCAGTTTAAGAAAACAGAAGTAGTCCAGCACAGAAATGCGTGCTAGCTGCACACATGGTAGCTACCCCTCCCGGGCCGTCGCAGTGTGCACGGAAGCAGAGCTGAAGTTTGTCATCATTGATCAGGTCTAGAAATTAAAACAACCCCATGAACTTTACGCATAAATATAGTCTCTTCAGCTTTTAACCCTGCTCCCCATTACCTCATCATATTTTACCATGAAGGAAACATATACCATAATGTATTCTTTGTCACATCTGGTCCACGCCCTTATGTAAACTGCATTTTCAGTCCTCTTCCCATGCAGACACATTACCCAACAGGCATTCCTCAGACATGCCAGTTAATGCTTTACTGCTTAGCAAATCTATCGGATTAACACAATTACAGTAAAAGCGCAGGACAAAATAAATATTCCCCAAAGAACCCTTAGGAGGATTTTGCCATTTCTTGGTTAGTAAGAGATGATCCCTCAACAGACACCACATTGGCCCTGTTTTCGTTTCTCTTATTTCATCTGCCCCAATTGAGTAAGAAAAATATATCAGCGTATGGGCAAGAGAAGAATGAGTATTATCTGTACTTTTTGATTTAGTCTGCAAGGAAGGCTGAAAGTCAGGGGAAGACTCAGGGAACTTTGTGTTCAGCCAACTTCCAAAGCCTTTGGTGTCTGGCCAGATTTGCAAAACTTAATTGTACGTTTGCATTGTGTGTTGCAATACCTCAGAGATTTGCAGAGTGGTTCTCATATGACCCTTTTGGGTGCTCGGCTACTCCAAACATTCCTGTGAAATGAACATACAGCTTTCACGCTCACCGTGCGATGCCCAGTATCCCCACGATCACTAACACGGCGGTCCCTTGCCTGGCTAGTAGTCCAAAGGGAGACACCGAGGGAAGGTGAATTGGTCCAGTGGTCAGCCCAGAGCTGCTCTGAGGCATGTTTTAACTTGGGGCGCTGGTATCGGCTCCTGCTTACCCAGCAAGGAGGGAGCAGAAGTGCTGGTCATACCTGCCCCAGTGTTCTCTTCCCAAGTGCCATGAAGCAACTTTAGCCATTTATCTTGAGTTGTTCGTTGTTAGTAATTTCCTTTGAATCTTGTGACGTAGTAGTAATGCTGCTTTTCCTTACAGAGGCAACACTGGTGGGGTTTTTTCCACCGCTCTGTAACTTTTTGGTCCGGTTTGAGTCATTCAAGCTTGGAAATCTCCAGTGAGTTTGGATCTGAGTGTGACTGGATTGATCTGTGCTACTGACAATACTTTTTGGGGGGAGAGAGAAGAAATAAAAAATAAGGCGAGCATTGAATTTATAGCATTCCAGATGTCAGGGAAATGAACATAAAAGTGCAGATGCCTTATAGTCAGGCAGACTGTTCAAATGTATGCAAATGGGTGGCAAGTTTATGTGAATATTATTAAAAAAAAAAAAAAAAAAAAAGAAAAAGCAAGGAAAAAAATGCTTAAATAATCCTGTTCTTATTGCTGTGAGTCTTGGTGGAGTTTGGTGGGAGTCATGATTGTGGTCACCCAAAGAAGGCCAAGGCCCTGGTGAACATGGCCAGCTGGGTGTGCTTTGATTAGTCTTAATGTTCTTGGACATACCATTAAAGTAATATAGATTCACACCTTCTAAATTATGGGGCCTATTGATCAAGCTTTTCCTTGCACAGCAGTATTTAGATTATTCTGCAAATCATCTTCACGGCTAGCCATGAGAGTTGACTACAGTGTCTTCAGTTAGGGTAGCATAAATGTATGGGATTTAAGTGAGAGCAGATGTACTTCCACGTACATTTCACATATGAGCTTCTTGATTGTTTGGGGGTAACAAAACAATTCTCTGTCAAATGTGCTTCCAACTTGTGAATTAATTATATCTGCCTCTCTGCAAACTGTTTAGGAGCAGCTGGTCTTCCTGGCATCTTTATTAGCATGCAAAGAAGCTTCTCCAAAGCATGAAATGCCAGAAGGAAAAGCCTCTGGCTAAGTCCTACAATGGATACTTGGAATTGTGTGGTGTCTGTCTGCAGCCAGGTGAAGCAAAAAGCCAACAATGGTCAGTCTAAGGCATGATCTGCGCATGATCTTGATTTGCTTTCTATCCCTTTCTGCTGTTGGATAAAAACAACTTAAACTTGTAGTCGTAGGTGGCCATAAGGTTAAGGAAAGCTGATACAGTCTGGATAATCTGCTGCTAAACAGCTTGTGTGGGTCTGTGTCCAAACCCCATGTCTATAAAGAATGTTTCAAGCGGACAAGCTTTTCTGGATCCCTTGGCTTAAAATGCACGAGGGATTTTTGGATGGCAACTGCCATTAACATTACTAAGCATTGCTTAGATATGTTCTTTCTTCATCGCTGAAGGAAAAGACCTGCCGTATACATAGTCCCATGATGCAATACTAGAACCTTTTAAAAATTATTAAACAGGTAGTAAAATTCCTTTACAAAACCTCCTTCGATTTGCACCATTTTTAGAAATGGCACAGGACAAAACCACATCCTTACCCACATTAAACCCCAAACAAATCCACAGCAAAAAAAAATAAAGCCTTAATTAACAATAGCTGGGTTTTACTATACAGGAAAGGTGAGAAAAATAATACAAGTTATACAGCACACTTCTTACAAATACCAGTTTATATGAGCTAACACTGGCAGTTAACATCTTAGATTTTTCTCAGCAATAAGCTACATCTGCAAAACTTATGGGTTGGGTTTTATAAAGTTCACAATTCAAAAATGTCTCTGTGCTAAAGGGCTTTGGTTCTCTAGCTCAGGGCAAATTTTATATGCTACAGTCTGTAACCATCTTTGTTTCTAGAGAAGTATATGCATGGATCATGGATTAAAACGTTTTACTGTGTGCCATGTGGGTTTTATTATCTGAATAGATCATATCCTAAACAGGTCAACTACCTCTGATTTAAATGCATGGAGAATGGGAAACAGCATTTATTCATGCAGTGGGTTTATCATGTGATACTGCAGCTATACTTCACTCCCAGCCACTGTCTGAAAGGGAGAGCAGGATACAGGCTATCCAAAGTCAACATCAAAATTAATCTCACTTTACTTCAGTAGATGCAAGGGTTGGTATAAAGAAATAAATCTCAGCAGCAGTTGTGATGTTGAGAACTTGGGGCATTCTCAGCTGGTCACAAACCTCTGAGTCTCTAAATGTGTTACAAATAGAAATGGGCTGAGCATACCTGAAATAGTTGGAACAGCGGTAGATGTGGAGTATTTGCCGGCCTGTAGACATCATGGGAGCCTCTTCTCCTCCAGACATGTCAGTTCACTAGAATTATTTGGATGGAACTGGATCGGATTAAATTAGTAAATCAGGCAGTAAGTGGAGAAGTGACAGGTTAGCATCAACAGAGGCTCAACCTCTCCTGACAGGCTGTGGTCTGCATTTTGGGCATTTCAGTATAGATATACTGAGGTACCTGAGCAGTATCTAGATAGTGTTCAGATTTACCTTGGCTGGACTCAGCTGCTTGTATGCATGTGTGTGAGTGCATGTGTGTATCATACACATCAGTGATGGTAAGGGAAGACATTCCATTCCTTTATACCTAAGTGCAGGTATTATATAGGCATTATAATGGAGGTAGATGTAGTGGTGTTCTTGTTCTCGTTCTTTCTGTTTGCAAGATCATCTCTTTGATGGATGTTCATCTCTCCATCAGGAACCACGGTAGAGACCAGTGAGAATATGGGAGGCACTTGGTATAAAAACCAGCAGGTCAGGCATTCCAAGCCTCTCCAGGTACCTCTCTGCAGCTGCTAATGTGTGTTTGTGATTGTGTGCAATGGGAAACACAAAAGGTGCGAGCTATTCAGAAATCAGAGGGGGAAACAGTGGAAGAATAAGTAGGTGTAATACCTGTGGATGGAAACAGTTGTCTGAGTGGGACAAAGAAAGGAGGAGTAGTGTAACTACTACATATTTGTTGTTGCAATTAGCTGCTATTAAACATGTGTTTCAGTATTGCATTATTGTTTTCAGTGAGACCAAACTGACTATTATATAGCTGTGCAACAATTTCCCAGGGGAAGCAGGGGGAAGCTATTTACTGATTTACTTAAATCTCTGTTGAACAACGCAGTGGAAAATACTCTGTAGGAAATAATCATCTACTGGCAGGAGATTGGAAGAGGTTATATAATAACGATCGTATTTCTGTGACAATGAATGATTCTGTTTATATAATATTAATTTCTGGTCGTGTACCCTAGACTTTGCTTATTTTTGTCTCATCCCAAGATAGTGCAACAGATCAATTCAACTTACTGGTTTTGCCCAAGCTTCCTAGAAAATAGTTAAACGTTTCTCGTCTAAATTCGTTCACATGACTCTCACAATGCACACAGAATCTTGCTTGTCTTGGAGTCATACATCTTTTTCTGCACTAAATTTTTAACAAACTGTAGTATCTATCTTTAAAAAGGGAGAGTGGAGGGTCTTGGGAATTATGCACCAGTCAGTCTAACCTTGATATCTCAAAAGATACTAGAACAAATTATTAAGCAGTCAGTGTGTAAGCACCATCCAGATAATAAGGTGATAAAAAAGAGTCAACACGTATTTGTCAAGAACAAATCATGTTAAACCAATCTCATTTCCTTCCCTCGCAGGGAAACTTGCTTAGTGGATAAGGCGAAAGTGGTAAATGTGATACATCTTGACTTAAGCCAGGCTTTTGACACTATGGCACATTATATACTTATATGTAAACTAGAGAAACGTGGCCTGAATAACAGGGGAGGGCCTGATTCTCTGAAAACCCACACAGAGTAAGTAGTTAACGGTGGTGCCCTGCTGAAACAAGAATTCACTTTTGCTCTCAGAAGAGCCTTAATTGTGGACCTGGTTCCAGTCAGTATTTTCATTACTGACTTGAATGATGGAATAGAAAATGAATGTGTAAAATTTAAGGAGGGCACTAGGCTGAGAGGGTACAGAAATGCTTTAGAAGACAGGATTAGAAGAACAAATGAACCCGATACATTGGGGAAAAAAGTTATCAGCGTGACAGCACTCAGATTATAAAAATGCAAAGTAATATGTGTCAGATAATCTGTAACCACACAGTGACTTGGCTGCAGGAGAAAAGGTGGCGTTTTCATGCCTAGCATGTGGAACGGGAATAAAAGATCTGATAACTGCATTAAAAGAACAACTCCTAGCATGCAGCACGTGAGCAAAGCAGCTGTGTGCAAGACATCTCTGTTGAGTGCCGAGAAGTCAGAAGATGGATTTTTGGGTCTGCATTTTGACTTTTTTTTTGAAACTGATGCAGAAAAATGGGATGTAATCCAGGAAAATGACCCAAATGATTCAAGACTTAGAAAATATGATCTGTGCTGAAAGATTGAAAGTTTTGTGTGTGTTTGTCTAGAAAATAGATGTTGGAGGGAGGTTGTAAGTCTTCTAGGCAAGTGTTGTTTGAAAGAAGACGCGGATCTATCAGTCACCGTGTTTATTGAGCATAGAATCAGAAGTACTGTGTTTTCACAAATGTTTAATAGAAGGCTCTCTGTAAAAAAACAAACTGAACTCTGATTTAGCAGATCAGTGCTTTACTTGCTCAGGTGGGTGCAAAGTGTATCACGCACCTACCTCTCAACACTGCTACTGACTGTGATCTGTGCTAGTTGCTCTGTCTCCCCAAATCACCACCGTGTCTCTGTATTTAATTTAATATCTGAAGGTGCAGTGTATCTGCAGACTGACGTTCAGATGTCCATGTTTCCAAAGGGGTGGACTTACCTAAGGTGGGGATTAAAGGTGTGAAAATAAATTCAGAGATTGGCTTCACTGTTTGCAAAACAAGGCTTCTGGTTGTTTAAAAGCCATCTATCCATATAGGATTGTTAATCACTGGAATAGGTGACCCAGGGATGTTGTAGACTCTCTTCTGAAGGTGTTAAGAAGTTTGACAGACATCTGTAGTGGCTGGAAGTAAACTTGATACTGCTTCTGGGTAAGAAGATAGACTGGATGCCCTCTTAAGATCCCTTTTAGTCTGACATCTGTATGATTTCTGTGACATAATGTTTTGCAACAACATAATATATTTTATATTGCTGCAAAAGAGCACAGAACTGACATAATCCAGGCAGTTTTGTTTTATGATGAGAGATGAAAATATAGGTATGAATTCATAAAAGTCTCAGGAAAATAAATGCCTGATCTGACTTTAAATATAAATGAACATGGAAAGAATGATATGCTGAATAATGATCGTGGAAAACAAAACTAGCTCAGTTCCTCAGTACTAGGTATCACAGGGCATTGATTATCTATCATGTCTAGTTTGTGTGATAACATAAGAATTTAAATTGTAGCCTCACCCAAAACAAACACAGATGCGTCTTCTCTAGGTGTTAATCTCCCAAAGGCCCACAGTCTTGTAATATAAACAGACCTCTGAGCCCCAGCCTGGTTAGCTCTGTATCAAATAAGCTGTATTAATATCCTGGGTCAAAACTTCCTTCAGGCAGCCTGAGGGCAGCAGCAGTCCAAATGCATGTGCACTGACACCCTTCCAGGGACGAGCCTCTCGGAGCCAGGCCCTTGATTTATGACTTGTATGTTTTCTATTTGTAAGAAATGTAGTGTTTATTCGACACACAAGGCTTCTGATAACTCTGCTGGTGCTAAATCTCATCCTGCTTCTGCAGGGAATGCTCACCCTGCCCCAAAGAGAGAGGCAAGGGGGGAATGAAGTGGAAGGTTGCAAAGAAACCGAACTGCGATCCTTAAAACACTGCTCTGGGAAAGGGCTCTTGAACCTTGCAGGCTCAGAAAGATCTCCGCCCTTCTGAAGGAGGGAGAGCTGGAGTTAGTTCTGCTATTGCTTCGGTGGGCTTTCATGGCAAGTAAGGGGAGCAGGCCTTGCTGCGCCTCCGTCCTCAGCTGGTGGCTTTCCCCAGCTTCTTGAGACCCCCCTCTCACTTCAGCTCTCACTCTTTGCATCTTCTTTGTAACGGAGAAGCTCAAGCTGGCAGTGATGAACTTAATACACTGTGGGCGTGAAACTGTCATTTTTTTCCCCTGATTCACTACCGTATAGTCTCCGGCTCTTAAATTGGAGTATGTGGTTCCTAAATCAGCAGCCTGGGGTGATCTGCCCCAGGTGCCCTCCAGCTCTTTGAGGAAGGCCCCTGTTGCTGCCATGCTGGCTGTAAGAATTAGCTCGGGTGCTGTCCGAGCCTATTTTGGGACGGTAATCCTGTAGCTGTATTCTTGCGCCCTTGCCATCCTCGGCTTTTTGCCTTGTTTGTGCTATGGGTGGCCTCTGAAGTCAGAAAGGCAGAGGGCAGTCTTCATCTTCTCCGCACAAGGCCTGGGAGCTCCCTCTGCTCCACCCCGGCTGTTAATACGTGGCACACATCCACAGAAAACAATAGCTACACAAGAGATGGCTGCGTCCCATGGGTGGCCTTTCAGGAGCAGGGAGATTTTGAAAGAAAAATGCTGCTGTGCCCAACTTCCCTTGTGTACATGCTGCTACCAGAAGCTTCCCCCGTGAATCCCTTTTCTTCAGAGCTGAAGCCAAATCCTGCTGCAGTCCATAACCAGAGGAGCATCCTGCTGACTTCTACAAGAGGCTTGTCTGAGGGTGGCATGAAATGGCTCCCAAACAGCAAATCATTTTAGCTCCCCTCTTGGGCAGAGTGTGTGCTCCTCTGCTAATCTGGAATATGCCCCCACCCCGCGCTCGAACTGGCTGGGGCTGGTTAACCCTTTGTGGTCCGCTGATCCTGGAGGTGGGCCCTCCATCCACGGCCACCGTGGAAGGACGGCGTGGGTGGATTTCCCTGGGGCTCAGTACCAGTGTTCGCAGGCCTGGCCTCTGCTGCAAAGTGTTACGGTGGCTGGACGTAGCTGCCAGCTGCAGCAGCCAGAGCCAGCGCTGAGCACGTCTTCGCATTGTCCGTGTAGTCTCAGGCAAACCCGGGGAGGGTGTTACTTCAGAGTGATCTGGATGGAGCCCCGGACTGGTCTCCTGGAGAAGAAGTGCCTCTTGTGTCCTTGTGCGGAGGAGGAGTGGGCTGCCCTCTGCTTGCCCTTCCCCGAGGACAAGCTGCGGCATCGCTCCCGGGGCGGGGGGGGGAAGCTGTGGGCTGATTGAAACTCAGCACCTGGACTGAGCTGCTGCGTTTACCTGCTTGCTGTAGAATATCCTTATATCCTTGAATTGCAAACGCAATGTATTGGGGACTTTATTTATCATATCAATTCTGTGTTATTTCATTAAGTCTTTGTTCTTAATACGGAGTTCTTGCAAGCCCTGAAAAAAGTCTCTGAGTCCTACATAAAGATAATTTATATGAATTTAAAGGAAAATCCTTGAAAGAGTTGACCTAAAGAGGAGCTTGCACCTTTTTTCACAGGTATTTTTGTCACTGCTTGTTTGACTTTGTAGTAGAGGGCTTCGGTGGCCTTGGGCACTTGGGCAGCCTGTTACTGTCTGTTAGGTTGCAGCTTTCTGGAGTAATGTATTAAATTTTCAGAACAAGCTTTCTTCCCTCACAGTGTTGATTAGCGCTTGGAGTTAGATGGATGTTTACCAAAGTAACACATCTTAAACAATTTAACAAGATGGAAACAAGCAAAAACCTCAGAACAGAATACTTTCACTTTTCCAAACAGGCTGGTAGTTACCGTCCTGGTGTGAGTGACTATTCCACAGCCATCAGTGCTTTTTCCCTGAGACCTTTGCTAAAACACCCCCAAAGCTTTCAGCCTTCTAATTACATGAAGGCACCAAAAAAAAAAAAAAAAAAAAAAAAATTAAAATAAGAACAATAAAAGGCATGAGCCTTATGTATTTTCAGTTGTACATTGTTCCTAATGGAAGTCATCTGTGTGGAAACCTCAGTGATTTTGTCTGGGCTTACTGAAATTAAACAAAGACTGATACCTATTTATAATCCCAAGACTTCTGCCAGTAATATGTTTTATCACTATGGCTGCGAAAACAAATAGCCACTGAAGAAGTATTCTTCACAAAAATGAATGAGCTCGGAGGGTCCCATGGAAAGACTTGCTGCTTGTGGTAGGGTAGCGGAGAGATGTGAAGCAAGTGCGACAAAGTAGTTAAAAGCAATAATGGACTTTACTTTTATTATGGTACTGATATTTACTGTCCCCTATCATTTCATCGGCTTGGTTTGCAATAATCTTCTGTCACTTATATAGGCTAGTTTTTCTACTGTAGTTTCAGCAGGGAGGAAAAGCGGGATATTTTAAATAATTCTGTTTATTTTTAATTAGAAAGCAAGTAACTTAATTGCTTGTTCTTTTCTTGACTTGATTACATTTAATAAATACAACAGAGCACTCACCAAAGTGTTCTCGAAGTAATGTAAACCACATGTACTATCCCACACAGAAAGGACATCAAAATTGAATTTCTGAATGGTTTTATGTAGATGAGTTTCTTGTGGCTAAATGCAACCAGCCTCCTTTTCTGCTGCCCCATCATGTTTGGAGTTTACCAGTCAGTGTTAACTGCATAATACGGTCCCTAGGAGGAAATGGCTGAAACACCATCATGGTGATACTATAAGGTTACAAGTGAGAGCAAACCAGGAATCTGTCCTCAAACTCTGCCTGATCCAAAAAAAAAAAAAAAAGTGCCCCTTGCAGGTGCTGTGTTCTGTGTGACAGGGCTGACAAATATAATTGCAAGATTCAGACCCGGTGCTCATGCGTTTCAGTGTCGTTCACGTGCCTGCACACACTATTGAGCTCTTCCAGATTCTGTTTTTTCCCCCTTCAGTCTCTCAGCTGAATGCCCTGTACAGGGCATTTTGGGCAAGTTGGTCCTTCTTCTGGTATACATGCGTCCGGTCTCAGGGCCAGGGAGTGTGCACAGCGTTCCTTGGTGGTGGCAGCTATTCTGAGAAGACTTCTGCAAGCCCTCGGGAAAGTGGGACGTGAATCTTTACCAAGGTTTTCAGGGTATGAGAATGACTCTCCCCATCTCCCGTGGTAAAAAGCCTGAAGGTGGAGTGTTCAAATCCTGTTTGTCACACCTGCAAGCACTCCTCGAGATGAAATTTTCTTTGCACTTGTCATTTTCTAAAAAAAGATGTGATTTATTCATAGGGAGGGAAAGTTTTAAAAGACGAATTGCATCATGAAAACCTTTTTTTTTGGCGATGGGGCTCTTTGTCACTTGCAGACATGAATAGCTTGTTTCGGTCTGGCGTCTTCCATAACCCCACATCAGTACTTGCCTGTCATATCAGGTGTGTAAAACCAGTCTGCCTATTATACAGTGAGCTGTGATTGAATCCTTTATTTATGACTTCTGCCCCACATTGCATTAATTAGAATGCAAATTAAGGGTTTCCTGGAAAGCTGCTGTTTACTTCTGCCATACTTTACATGTTTCATTAGTCTTAGGACCCTGACACAGTCAAGTTATGTCAATTTAACAAGTTATCAGTCAGCGGAGCCCTTGTAATTGTACATATGCATGTATGTAGGCTTCCTGGGCTGCAACGTGATGCAGCCTTACTTCTGCCTCCAGTGAAAGCCATTTAAGCTATGTTATCTCGTCTGGTATTAGCTACTGGGACTCAGATAATTAGAGGGGACTTCTTTTTTTATTTATTTTTTTCCCAAACAGCATAGCTTGATCCTGCATCTGAGCCTCTAATTTGCACCGAAGTTTCTAAATCTGACTTTACAAGACGTTTTTAACTAGGAGGCACGGTTTTCACTAGAGAGTAGTTTTTTGGCCAGCGCTCTTGATAGTAACTGTGAATTGTCCATATCCCTGACTGTCAGGACATGAAGGCAGAGTGTGACAGATTAGAGACCAAATTACAAGGGGGGGGTCTGTGTGTGTGTGTTGTTTTGTTTTTAACCACGCAGTTTAGCACAGGCTGCATTTTCACGTGCGTCCCTGGCTACCAGCCTTTAGTAGCTGACCCTCATTTGAGGAAACTGGCAGCGTTCCGTGCCCCTCTAGGTCCTGTGGCATCTGCTGAGGTTCGGCCAGACCTCTTGCACAGGGCTCCCTCGCCTGCCCAGCGCCGTCCCCCAGAGCTTCGCCAGGGCTGGTGTCCTGTGTGGAGCACCTCTTGTGTCTGCTGGCCTGTAGCTGTGCAAGATCCAGAGTCGGGAGTTAATGTTTTTTTGTTTCGTAAAATATAGGAAATAATGTCACTTTGGAGGGAAATCCGTGTCATAAGACAGCTGCTACTTTCTTAACCTTTCAAGGTGCTGGGATGAAAGAGTTATCTCTGAATGTGTTTAAGCCCCAGAGGAAAAATTTTCACGCAAGTTGCTCTGAAGGAGCTTACACCAAAGTAACTAAGAATTTGGCCCCTGGCACCATTATTTTCCTCGGCTCCTGCAGTGACAGAAGGGGGGTGGAGGGAAGTAACCTATCCCATTTCTGTTTGAAAATATTTAGCTTGAGTGATGTGAAGATTTCAGTAGATCTGTGACAAGATCAAAGACTATAAATTATTTAACAGTGGTTCTACTTTTGTGGAATTATTTAAAGTATCATAATTGCAGCTCAGCTTCCCAGCCTTCATTTTCAAGTCTGGAATTCTGTTGGGAACTATCATAATCACTGAAGAGTATAATATTACAGGCTGGGTATAAAAATATCTTTTTAATGACTAGCAAATTAGTGAAATGTCTTGACCTGAATCTAGACCAAACAGAAGACAGTGTTTTTATGGAGGGGGAAGAAAGACTAAATTGTCACCACATTGTTATTCTTGTTAAATTCTCCACTACTTAAAATGTCAGTTGATTAGATAAAATTTGTAACACTGTGCATCAAGGCAAGTGATGAAGGGCTGTGCGTTACGTAGTATCTTGGCATTTCTGCACTTTTGTTTTCCTTTTAATGCTAGCATGCGCATTCTGTGACTGAAACTTGGAAAAATAAAGGCTATTCATTACTTTAGTACCCTGTGAACAATAGAGATCATGAAAGGCATCGCAGGAAACTCCTCTGTGTGTTGGCTCTTCAAGAAGCAAGATGAGCCCTTGGAGGCTTTTCTCATAGGCTTCAAGTAATTGTTGTGTGCATGATCTGCCTGGCTAAACTCTCTGTGCCTGACTTACATAGGATCTAGAAGAGACAGGAGTTTCCTCCTCCATACGATGAGATTCAGAGTCTCTGTTTACCTAGGAACAGGAATCTGTTCTCCAAATTCTGCTTTGCAAATGAGCTACAGGAAACTGAGCCCTCGTGTTCCTGTGTGCAATCAGGTGTCAGTGATGAAATTCTCAGTTTGAGCAATTTTGACCATATAGTAAAGACGCCGTGGAGGTCTCTGAAGATGAGGATTCGATTCCCAGTTACGTTATCAATTTTCACCATGATTTGGGACAAGCCACTGACCTTTCTGTTCTTCATTGCCCCCAAATTAAACCAGAAGTGATAATACCAACTGGTTTACATGGTGAGCATTATGTTACTGCAGCTGCATTTGCAGTGCAGAGTCTCTGTATCAAAGGAGTGAAATAATAGTGGTAGTGCAGACGGGGTGACTGCATTTTGCCTTCATGGCAGGGTATAATAGATATTTTGGGGACAGAGACCACCTGAGTGCCCTGTGTTCACAGGACTCCTTACGCAATGAGGCTGTAGTCTGTAGCTCTGAGCACCAAAGCCGTACTTCAAAATAAGCAACGGGAGCCCAGAGAGAACACCGTGCAGGAACAGAGATGTTCTCCATTCCTGCCCTTCTCTCCACATGGCCGAGACCCACGGTGCACTGTACTGCAGAGACAAATGAGAAATTTGTTCAGCACCTGGCTCCGATGAATGCGATTAGTCTTTAATTAATATGAACATGAAGGAGATTCATAAATTAAATGAAAAAGACTGTTATCCTGAGACTTTGTATCCTGGAAGGACCTGCATACCAGGTTGGAGGCCATCTACAGCAAGGTTGCACTCAATACCTGCATGTATTGTGGATGCATGTCAGATTAGTGACGTCTCCCAGAACACAAACACAATGCGAACAATCTTTTTTACTGTCAAATGTCATCTGTTAGATATCAGCCTAATTTTCTCCAGTGACACAAAGCAGACCTCGTTCTCACTAAGTTGAGCATTTCGTTAGCCTTTATGCAACCTAGTGCTCTGGCCCAGCTGCTCTTTCAGGCTGTGTGTTGACATGCACTGGGGATCTGGAGTCTCCAAAGCATTTAGGCAAGATTGTGTCGTGGTGCAGCCATTTCTTCCACTTCTCCACACTGAATTACATCCTCCCACTCCTTGGAAATAAAGTAGAAATATGTTGCTTGAAGAGCTTGCTCATTTTGTTACAGTTCCTTTGCTGTCTAGTTTTGCTGAAGTTGTACTGACAGATCAGGTAGGTCTTAGAAAAGGACATGAGAAGAATGATCAGCGATCTGGAAGACCTTACCTACAGAAACTCGGTGTAGTTAGTTTATGAAACACCACGACCCAATGATATCCTAGATGTACTTTGAATGAGTGCTTTCTGATTAGTGAATGGATTTTTCCTCAGGGAAAGGGTTGACAAAATAGGAAATGAGGTAAACTTTTCTTTTTTTTTTTTTTTTTCGTCAAGTTGGAAGAGTAATTAACCACTACGTTCCTGGATATATGATGAGGTCTTAATCACTTAATCACTTTCAGTCTGTAAGATTTAAGCTTTTTCTTTCTGGAGTAATGAGAGAGTTTTATGGCCTGTGGTGGTAGGTGGTAGGAGCTGATGTTCAGGCAGACTTGATGCTTGCAGTTGTACGTAACTGGCTGCAGTGACCTTTCTGGTCCCTTCCACTATGGCATCCCTAAGCCTGCATCTTCCAAAAAAAAAAACAAAAACCCACCATCCTTTGCTTTTTAAGAAGAATGAAAGTTTGAACGAAGCAACCACTGACCTAAGATTTTCTGGTGTAAGTGGTCAGATATTCCACAGTCCTTTTACATGGCCATAAATCTGTGACTCTGCAAACTCTGCTCGATAAATGGTGGAAGCTGCTCTTCCGCTGAAGATCCATACCCCTTTCTTTACCAGCAAGATTTTGCCAGGGACTGCTTTAGTGAGACCATGCTGTATGTAAGCAGGCTTTGGAAAGCTCCCAGACACATTCTGCACTGTACAGAGACTAGGTAGTGATGAAATCTCATCTAGTGTGTGCCCTGGAATTACTACTCATCCCTCTTCATAATAAATGAGTGCTATTTGACTACAATCTTTCTAAAGCTGTAATGCACCAGCATCCCAAAGTGCAAAAGTCCTATCTTAGATGGCTACATTCAAAACATACCCTAAGGACTGTTAGAGAAATTTATAATCATCCTTTTAGAATCCCAGGATTAAATTCTAAGAGGCAAGCAAATAAATAAACAATGCTTCTCCCTAATGGCTATTTATTTACTGTAGATCAATGGAACATTCAAGGATGAAATTGGTTTTCTTAGAGGATTAAAAAAATATTTAAAATAGGCTTTATTATGAGAATTAATGTTGTGGATTCTGGAGGGGTGAAAGGTTAGTGTGAGCCAGGTTATCATACACTGTTCCATTCTGAAAGAACTATTTAGGGGTAGGAGAAGAGAAACTAAGTTAAAGGAACCTTGTTTTGGTTCAGAAGTTTGACATCCAGCTAAAAGAAGTCTGTGAAATTGCCTGCTGTTGCTGGGATCTGGGCAAACACTGTGGAAATGCGCAGCAGAAATGCCCTGACACACTGTGTCGTGCCAACATGTGTAGTTGCAGTACCTGTTTGCGGCAGTTTTGTTTCGTAACAGGTCCTGCTGTTTTCCTTCTCCTTGTGTCTGGTCCAGAACAGCAGATGACAGTTGTGTACGTAAGAAGCAACCTCAGGAGGTACACAGCCCAGCTGCTGCACTGTGCTTCCACTCTCACCTCCTCCGCCCAAAACACACGTGGGCATGAGGCAGGTTTCTCCCACTGTTTGACTGCTGGTTTCCTTCTCTGGTTTTCCCCGGACCCCTCACCTGTCTGAGTTTGCAAGGGAAAAAGCAAATTATTTTGATTCTGTTTTACCAAAGGGAAGAATAGCAGGAGAAGGAGGATTTAAGGCTGTTTACCGAAGTTCAGAATCGTTCGGAGTGCTGTGGATTGGGGCACTGGTTGCTGCCACCTCATAAAGAAGCAGAGTGCTGTCTTTACATCTTTGGGAAAAACAAACCAAAAAACATGAAAAAACAATATTGGCAACCACAGAATGAAAAAAAAAAAAAAAAAAAAACAGTCAATGCAGTCTATAAAACCAGACCTGTCAGACCATAACAACAGTAAATGTCCACGTGAACCGAAGACTTGTGAAATGAAAATCTAATCTTGAAAATATATTGTGTTTGTATAGAATGTTGTTTTCTTCTCTCTTTTTCTGTTTTTCCCTCTCCGTGGTCTCTGAGTGAGTTTTAGTGTTCTCAAAGGCTAACAGTATTACAGATCTGTTGACCAAGATCTAGGTCTTGAGTGCAGTCTCTACTGATGAGAGAATGAAGTGTGCCCTCTGTCCTGTCTACATTGAATCTATGTGGGCATAGGCAGGTTCTCTGAGAGTTCCTCTGTACGTTGCATGCATCATACATACCCTTCCATTTTTTAAAATATTGTTTTCTCTGCAATGCCTGCACATGTCCTTTTCTAAAAGTCGCACTTCTACTGCAAACTTCATCCAAGTTATTTTTTTTTTGCTGCTGTGATGGGGCTGTCATCTGGATGGTTCATTCTCAAGGCTGTAAAATCCTCCTGTTTGAAGCTGTGTCTATAATACTGCTTTCTGGTGTACCAGCAGTGTGGTTTGAACCAGGGATTCTTGTTCTTTCAAGGTAGGGGAGAGCCTGTTACTAAATTTCACAGAGGCAATAACAACTTGTGATCATGGCCGGTCCAGAGGGAAGGTTCCTTTTTACTAAGTCTTTGAGCACAGGTCTTCTTTTCTAACTTAAACCTCATGTTCCATGGGAGCAGATGATCCTGCCAGGTTGCTCTGTGCCACTCCAGCCAGGGTAAGAAAAGAGTTAGATATCATGGGACATCTGTGAATCACAGGCTCCGTATGGGAGATGGGGGTGGCAGTGCTGGAAGCAACTATGAAAAAGAGTAACAGGAGCGTTCGGCTAACGGTGGCTGAAATCTTCTGAAGAGGAAGGCGAGGAAGAAATTTGAGTATTAGATAGTGAATAGGAACCTGAAGAAATGTGGAAAATATGTAGAGTGGCAAAGAGAGAGACTGTAGAGGTCTATAAATGATGCAGGAAATTGTGAAGGCTGAGGTACAGTTGGGGGACTGATTATATATATACGATGGACTTAAAAATCCTTACGGGTATCTGGAGAGGTTACGTGAAAAGAAACTTTGCATGATGGGACTAAAAAGCATTGCTACTTGATAACTGTAGACTTGGCTTTTGAAAGGCCATGAGAATTTTAAAAGATGGGAGGGATGATTGTGGGCTTTGCAGATAAACTCTTGTGTGTGTTGGGGGGAGGTGAAATATTTCTGTACACTTTGTTTGAGGACCGTAGCTTTGGGATTGTTGTCAGGGAAATGCTTATGGCTGTAAATTGCATTTTTTTTAAACTCTCTCTCTTTAATTTAAAAGTTCTTTGTCCCATTTGCTTCATTAGTCTTACAGTTCTTGCTTTAGGCTTATATTAAAAGTTGGCAGTCTCAGCTGGAGGAAAACTAGGGGATAGGTCAGATGGTAATTAATTTCATGCTAATTGTGCCATAATTTGAAATCCAGTGGATTAGTTTCTGTGGGAGAGCTGAAGTATATAGAAAGGCAAAAATGAATAAGGATAATTAATCTCTGTAAAATTGCTTGGGATGCTCTAAGAAAAAGAGGTTTTGTTGCTGCTTTTATTTTTCATTTGAAATGTTTTAAAGACATCTATGCCGTGGATTACGTGAGAGATTCATTTCTGCTGAATGACACCTCTTTGTTCCTAAAACATGTAAAAGAAACACCCCGGCAGCTGGCTGAGCTCTTGGTGAGGATTCCTTCCCTGCAGGACGAGCAATTGGTTTTGGAGAGATTCACCGTGGAAGGATTGAGCTGGGTGCCAGCTGGAGCCCCGTGCCGGGTGGAGAGGGCACTACTCGGCCCCCTGTAACCTGCTGAGCTGGGGGACAATCCCAGGGGTTCGAGGCGGGTTTTGCGGCCCGTGTTCCGGAGCGTGCTGCTGGGCTGGCTTCAGCAGAGCCCCCCTGTACAAGAGGAGTGCGTGCCGGCGGGTTTGTGAGCGGTTCCAGCTGTCGGGGTGCTGCATCGTCACTGCAGCCTGAGCTCCTTCTGTGCCTGCTCAGGGGAGGGACGTACCTGACCCAAGAAGATGGCTGTTGCAGGTAGTATCGTTTGAGCGCTTGCTCTGTGCTCTTGTGGAAAGCGGAAAGCTCCCATTCCCCCGCCACGGGGACACAGTCCAGGCCTTTGAGCGGAGGATTGCCTGGAAAGAAGAAAATGTTACTTGTCTATTTGTTTCCTTTCTAGAATCCGACAAGGCTGGAATGGACAAGGGGAGAGCGCAAACCGCTTCTCCTCACTCTTTGAGCTTCCCTCTCGCTGAGTCTCCAGGGATCTTGACTCGGAGCCAGGCAGGGGTTAGTACTTTACTGCTGGCCTCTAACGGCTCTGAATTACTACATGCCCTGGACGACAGCAGTCACAGAGGTAGACCTGTGACTCAGAGGTGGGTCCCACACACACCACCTCTAAGGTCTTCCCCTTTCACATGGAGCACCGGGCTCTGCCTGGCGACAAAAATGCTACCGGTGTGTTTCCAGGCTGGCTCCATACAACGCGTCTGGGCGTGCAGCTGATTACAGAGCTGTGTATTTTCCTTGGAATTTTCTCCCCACCCATTATTAGCCTACTAGAGTTCAGTGACCTAGCTCTGAACTATCAGAGAGCAACGACTTCCCAAGTGATTGTCTCTTGCTCTGAAATCCAAGGAGCTCCCACTCGACCAGGAGGCAGTGGAGAGCAGTGCGGTTTTCACAACTGAACTCCTTTTGGTTTGCTTTCTACTTGCGAACGGCAAGCAGAAGTTCAAATAACATTACAAAGCAGAATGCTTTATGATTAACTATGCCCAGTACAGCTATAATTTAAGCATATTGACTTGTCTGAAGTAAGTGCCAGACAGTGCAATAGGGGAGACAGGAAGTGGCTGGTTGAGATTGCTGAACCAAGCTGGAATCAAAAGTCAGGGAGAGGAAGTGCATCATCATTTAACTTTGCTCGGCAGCTCAGCAGAAAACTGATGCTATCGCTGATGGACGCTGATATCAAAAGGAGAAAAATCATGACAAATTCTTTGTGCTTTTAAAATTAATGTAAAGCTAATCAATAGCTTGACTTGGTGCAATATAAAAATGTAGTACCGGGACCTCCATTAAAATGATTTTTCCTTAAACCTGTATTCTGGAATCGCTATTAGAGAGGCTTTAGAGATAATAATGGCAGTTAAAAGACAGCTTTCTAATTCCCATCAGGTTGTTGCATTTCACCGCAACTAGTCCGTAGCTGCGCTGGGAACTAGGTAATGTCAGCCCTTGAAAGATTATGTTTTCTTTAGCTTTTTTTTTCTTATGAACCAGTGGGTCCCTAGGAATATTTAAGATAGCTTTTAAATGGGGTCAGGGATGGAGAAGAGGAGAAATGATTTGACTGGACTTGACTCGCTGTGCTAAAAGAGCTCATGGCTTTTTTTGCCTCCTCTCCGTCCAGCAAACTGTGACCATATGGGAATCTATGAGTCAAAGTTCAGAAACCAACCAGCTGCCTTAGGTCTCTGATAACAGACCATATTGTGGTGAGGGCTTACTTACCTTTGATAACCCATGTGTCTAAAATCAGAATATATGCATTTTTCTCAACTTCGTGGGTGTATTTTATCACCCTGGGCACACATTCTTCACTCTCTCACTCAGGCTGGCTATAACTGTTTAATGGTTACAACTGTGCCATCTGTATAAGTGTTACGTCCTTCACCACGGTCCTTCTCAGAGACATCTATTCATCTCAAATTGTGTCTCTGCGGGTGCCGGTCACAGCGACTCCACAACTCAGCACCCCCGGAGCTGACTGGTGATTCATGCCTCCAGAGTTTCATGACACTGGCCGGGCAGAAGCCAGAAGCAAGCCTTCTGCCCCATGCATTTCTCCCTCCTCCTTTCTTGAAACGCACAGGACGTCATGAGGTCGCAGCTATGCAAAGATTTTGCACAAAGTGTGAATGTTCTGCAACCGGGTGAAATTTGCCTGCTTGTGGTTTTAGAAATGGCCTTTTTCTGTCTATACAGGGCACTGTTCCAGGTCCAGGTGTTCTGGTTTTGTTTTTCCTCTGCTGAGCAGCCTCTGCTATGAGGGATCTGCAGTGTTTTCTGGACTGTGCTTACCTTTGGGGAACACAAAATAAGTTGGTCAGACTTGCTGCCTCTCTGTCCCCTCAAACGAGATCTTGGCTTCCATGTCATCTTGGATTAAATCTCATCTTCCCTGTGCCAGTGTTCTCAGTCCTCTTCAGACTCAGAGCAGGAGTATGCCTGAGACTGCAGATGTTGTAACTCTGATCCTACAGATACTGCTACGCAAGGAGTTCAGGGTAGAGAAAAAGCATCTAACCACAAATGTTCTATGGTTTCCCAAACCTTTCTTCAGTCAATGAACTTTGCTGAAATGCAGAACAAGAAGTATTCTATGCCACACAGTACTTTGAAGATGTCAGTAGGAGGAGCAGAATCCATAGAGAAAGTTTGTGAGATGAAGGGAACGAAGAACAGGATGAAACCATGGAGACCATCCATATGGAGGAAGCCTAGAGGTGCTGAGTAGTGTGAGAGGAGAGGTGATCGTCCTGCTTTTCTTCTGAAAAGGTGCTGATAGTTTCCTTCCTCCAATATTAAGACTGTTGGTGGCTTCTGCAACTGGAAGGAGAGGCAGGAGGGTGTTCAGGTGAGAAGCGGTAGATGCTGAGGTAAAAATAAAAACAAAGCAAGAAATATCAAATGACAAGATAGAGGAGGACAAAAAGCCAGACCTGGAGTCAGGAATGAGTGAAGGAACCATGTCTGAATGTTACATAGGACGGAGGAGATGCTGTTTCCCCTTTTCTTGAAGCACGTCATTATAGCTCAGGGCTACAGCATCATTCTCAGCAGCTAAATCTGCTCTGTAATTATGGCGTGTTCTGATTAGCCTCTCCCTTTACTCTCTTTCTACTTTCTCCATCAGGAAGATCACAGAGCAGCAGATCTCAAATCTGGGAAGCATTTCTGCTAGACCTTCTTTAGTCTGTGTCTGGGCCCAGCTAGTATCAAGACGATGTGATGACTGCAGCGAGTGATCTTGTATAAGCAGAGAGGGGCAAGCTGGCAGATTTGAATCAGTACAGCAGAAGATCCTAGTTTGTAGCAGATGCTCCTGTAGAACTTGCCAAGGCTGAATCATGGTTCTGTGGCAGCTTCTCATCCTCATTTTTCATCCTAGGGGAGATGATTTCAGGATTTGAGGTTCCTCATTCTCAGCAGCTGTCTCTAGTATCTGTACGAATGAGATAGTTGCAAAATGGTTTGGTGGTGTCTGCTGCCCTTCTCCCGAGCTGGTCCTGTGGGATTTTGATGTTAAGTAACAGCTTCATCAGGAATGCTTATGGTATATCTTTGCTACCGTTCCTTTTTGACAGCAGTGGCCACAAACATGATTTCTCCATAAATCTATTCTACCTTTATGTGAATTGTTACCTCTGCTCTGGCCTTGGCAATGCTAATAACCCATGCCATGTAGCTGAAGCAGGATATTTAGCAAAGAACTGGAATATTCTCCTTTTGCTGACTCAATGTGATGCTTAAACGTGGCATAGGGTCTGTGTATCAATTCTTAGGACTTCATGTAGACAGATGGGGGCATGGGAATGAAAGGGACCTCCAAAGGTTAACATGAGCATCTGGGTAGGATGGTAATGGAGTGTCACTGTGGGGGAGATTTTGAAGGCCTGGAGATGGCATTGTGAGTTGTTTTGAAAGCTGCCAATTGTTGTCAGTATGTTGACAATTATTTTCAATTTGTTTTGTTTTGGTTTTTAATTGTGGAAATGTTCCCAGAAGCTTAGTAAATGAGGACATGTTCTTATAAATATTCAGCTAATATGTTAAAGCTTACATGGCCCAGCTTGGGTTATGAAACATTCTCCTTTAAGTTGGTGTCATTTGTCCACTCAAAGGCCTGTGTTCAGAAGAGGTGCCCCTACTTGTGGGATGAGGCTATTTCTCTCAACCTGCAAAGTGCTAGAGTTTAGAGTATGCTTCTTTTAAAACAGACGTGCAGCCCTGCAAATGGATTTAATCCCACTCCAGCACATGGCTCTGTTTGTGGACATAGGATGCCAGAAAACTGCAGTGCGTTCTGTATGATACTTGTAAACTCCATGCAAAACTGCTGAACCAAAAGCTTAGTCTTACTTCAACAATTAAGGTCAGGATTGTGCTTGCAGAGGTGTTATGTAGTTAGTTTTCTTTCATCCCTTAGACCTTTTCTTTTTCAAAGATGATAAGAGATTGTTGAGACTTCTGGGTGTCCATTGCATTGAAAAATAGTTGGTGAAATACCATCCAGAGTGGCTCTGTGAGATTTCCTCCTCTTCTTGTGCATGCTCGGGATCAAAATTAAGCGGCTTCCTCACAGTGAGAAATCAGTGTTTTCCAGTGCTGTAGTGGTGACACGGGAGCTCTGGAGAATCATCCCAAAGCCAGTATCTGAAAGCCAAGTGTGAACTGGCAAGTTCTGAAGCAGATGGAAGGTTTTTAACTTCTTGCCCACATAGTTGCATGAGTCCCATGGAAAATGTGGGACTTGTACCCCTATGTTATTTAGCTGCTAATATCATCTCTGTGTGTTCTTGCCTATACAGCAAAACTTATTGTGGGGGGTGTGTGCATCCCACAGTGTGACATTGCATAATGTATTTTGGCAATGCAAAAAGAAAGGTAAAAAAATTAAGTCAATTTGTTTTTTAACGCTTGTGCTATCCCTCACAGGTGTCAACACACAGATTAAAACCAATTCTGCTCCTTCACTGGACGTTCATTTGCTTTCTTTTGCTCTAAACGAGTATTCACAGTGATCAGCTGCAGCCGTCCTCTTGCTGGCTTTTCGCACTAGGAACCTTTCTGCTTTGCTTTGTGCTTAGAGCTGTGTTGCACTTCACCAGTCCACGCTGCATGGTGAAGCAGTGAGTGGAATGGAGAGTTGAATTACACGTGGTTTCTTGATGGCTCTGACGAGATTAAATTAGAACAATTTAGAGAGTACGTTATCTCTCACTGTGAGCACAAGTGGCAGAATTTAGGTCTTTTGCTTCTGAAAACTGATGTTTCTAATTCTATGCATTTTAATTCTGCAAAGTGTTTTTCATGGGAAGAAAGAGAAATAAAACTTGCAGGGATGGTAAGTTTTGCTTTGCTGCTGGTAAGCCTGGTACAAATACTTTTTTACAAAAATAACCTATTCTGACTTGTGCAGAGTAACACCTTGATTTACACAGGTCCAATATTCAAAGCATTCTAACTCATCTGTGAGAAGCAAATGCATTAATGGGAGTTATCAGGAATTCCTTTCCTTATGTTTTCCTTCCATGTCTTCTGTGGTCCATCTGTGAAACGGACCATAAGAGGGAAGCATAGGGAGTGGAAGATCAGCATAGTGGGAAGACAAAAACAATGAAACCTCAATGAATTGATGATGAAAGGGAGGGAGACAAAAAGACTCTGAAGAGAGCTGTGGATGAGCCGGGGGAAAAGAAGGGAGAACATAGTGTCTGAATGCCCAAAGGAAAAGAAGGGGCCGCAGCACCATCGGGCAGTTAAGCAAAAATGAGGAAATTAATGAATGGGGAGAACAGCAATAAGCTGATGAAGTTTGCAGCATGCAGAATTGGAAACAGAGTTTTCAGAAAGGAAGGAATACATTTTGACACATGTGTTTGCATTGAGTGGTACCTTAATCTCTGAATGGTTTGCCTGTCTTCCCAGCGGACCAGCTGGAGAAATCAAGGGTGATTCAGAGTGAATGAGAGAGGTGGCGTCTGGGTCTACATTTGCTCTACTCCTTTCTGCTTCATATCAATGCCACAGAGTAAAGTTTTGTATCAGGGAAATTGAGACCTTCACTAAGAACTTATATCAGATGATATATATTACTGTTCCAACCCCCAGTCTTGAACATCCAAAAATAGCTTGTGTGGACATGTGGGCAGGTCCTAGGCTCCGGTGAATGATATTTAGTGTTCCAGGGGGACGGGGAGAAACACTGCAATGAAATCACCAACTAAGCTGCTTTTCTTAGGTGGCTCCCCAGATCTCAGCAAAAACGTGTCTGTGCAGGTTCAGCCAAGCTGCCTGTTGAATAGTTTGGCCAAACGCAGGAAGCAAGATCTTTGACCTTCTGCAGTGTCCTCATTGTAGATGCATGCATATAATTTCCAGTAATTTAACAGGAGCTTTAGTTTGAAAAAGATTTGGGTTTTATTACTTTCATTCATCATCATTAACTCATGCCATGTGGCGGAGAGGAGGGAATGACATATTTCCGCAATTAGATTCAGTATTTTGCATGAAAAAATGAGCTGTTACAGCAAATGCTGCTTTTGAAATGGGGACTAAAACCAACAGCGACAAAAGTTGTGATGTGTGCTTGCAAGAGAAGAGTTAAAAAAGGATATTTTTACAATGAAGTCTTCTTTAAGTTGTGGTTAGAAATTATTTATCCTTCTGACCCATTCGTACTGTGTACTTGGCTTACGTTCAAAAAAATGTTTTCATCCAGTAGCTTGATGCGCTTCTAATTCGTCTGTTACAAATATGCTCTACTTTCTGCTTACTCTTAAAAGGTGAACTGGCTTCATCTGCTGGAAGTACCTTTGTGTAGGGCTGCTGCAGTTTGCAGGGGGAGTGTGAAATTTCATTTGATTTTTAGTTTGTGTGGGTTTGCTTTGCTTGAGTTTTGATTTAGCTGAGCCCAACGACTTAACACAAAACACAGTTAGGAAAATCCCATTTCCTATGGTGTGGGATGCAGAAGGGATCAGTTCTGCGGGGTGGCTTGGCTCTGGGCTGAGGTGCACTTCAAGGGTCTCGCTACACGTTATGTTTTTAACCCTTTGCTGAGCAAGCTAAATTGCAAGGGCCTGATCCTGTTTTCTGTGAAGTTGAAGGTAAGTTTGCCATCAATTAAGATGGGAACAACGTGGGGCCCAACATTGGTAATGAAACCCCAACCCAGCCGAGCTTTCTGTGGTTGAGTGTTCCTGCCAGCATTCCTCACGACTGTGTGTGTGACACATGCTCCCTTGTTAAACTCATGAAGAATATGTTTAGACCCAAACATGTATTTTACTTTACATAGCAGGCTGCATTTTTGGTACTTTGCCTTTTCTCCTTCTATGCGTCTTGTGGATGAGCCAGTGCTCCTGAAAGCCTTCCTGTTTTCCTTCTTAGGATGTTGGGTTTCTTTTCGGCATGTTCAAGTACATGTGCACATTCAGCTGTCATTAGTTCCTGTTCACTGGAGGATATTTTGCAGAGCTCTTTACACAGCATTCATAATATTCTTATCCATGATTTGGATTTCTTACTGGCAGCAAAAGTTCAATCCTTTTTGTTGCTGTTTTATTCGCTCTATAGCTCTATCTAGATAAACTACTTACAAGTTCTGTAGTGGAAGTTTAACAATTTGGTTGAATTTTCCCCTTCTAATTCAATTGTGCATTGAATTCTGTTCAAATTTAGATTTATTTGTACTGGTTTTAGGGCATTTAAAAATGTAAGCTCCTCATTTATCAGGATTTCTCTAGCGATTGCTTTCTTACATTGCTGTCATAATTCTCACTGGATTTTTTGTTGTTGTTACTCTCACTCTTCTTTGGAAAAATGATCCTCATCTTTTGATTATGCTTGCCAGCTCATCTCTGTTTCAGGAGAGAAAAAAAAAAAAAACCAAACCACATCATTTGTGTTACTACACTAAACTGCCGATGTCAGTAGTGAGAGTACACGTGCGTAGATGTGGGTGATGGGGAGGTTTGTATGTGTGGGTGTGTACATATATATATGTATTATCTTCACACTCATGATGCCTGCACCCACATCAATTCTGTCTCTTTTTTTAATTCCTCCATTTCCACTGCAACTTCTGCGAACATCCCATCCAGAGATATTGCTGCTTCTGGACAGGAGTCAAAAATACAGAACTGCTTATAGAAGCTAACTCCAAGCCACCTTTGCTGAGGCAGGAGACAGGAGGAGGTGTATCTGCTGAGCTTTCCCTGCATGGAACTGGCAGCTCTCTCGCTGCTCAAGCGTGTCCCCACGCCTGTGCTGTGCCTCTGCCACAAGCCCGGGGCTCCATCTTTGCTCTCTGACAGTCCAGCTGCACAGAGACAAACTACTACAGTTTCTCCTTGCTCCAGCTGCCTGCAACAGTCTTTTAGGTGGAAAATCTACCATGGAAAAGACAGAAAAAATGTCACCTAAGCGCAGTATTTTGTTGTGACTTCACCAAGGGCATGCGAGGAATCATTCAGACCTAGCCCCATTTCTCTCCTGCATCTTTGGAAGAGTGTGATGCCTTCCTTGGACCCTTGTCTGTGAGAAGGGTAGAACTTGCCCTTTGCACAAAGGGTACATATGGGGACCTCAATTCTTACTCCTCATTTCAAACACACATAGAATTCAACATAGGACTATTGGAGTAAAAACTCTCTGTTCGGCTCCTGGATAGATTTTCATGATGATATGCTAAAATGCAGTCTCTAGCGTTTGGCACAGATGACAGAGAAGAAATTTCACCAATAATTTATTTCTTTTACCAATAATTCATCTGGCTATTGATCTAGTTTGAGTTTGGCTCCAGCAATGCCCTTCAGCAGCTTTCGTAAACAGGTTTTTCTTATCTCCATGAGTCAGGGTTTGACTTTCCCACTCTGTGCTATAAATTACACCTGTGTCTCCAGTACCATGCTAATGCCTGGGATTTAGTGAGAAAAGGAAGGAATTTGAGCTCAACTTTTTATCCTGGAAAGTTTTGTCTTTTCCATTACTCAACCTTCACACCAAAGCATCTTTCTCTCTGCTCCTTTAGCGCTGTTACAGACAGAAGAGCAGCCTGAAACAAATTGATTTCCCACCTTTTGGAATCTGTTTCACTCTACTTTAGGTTTGTAGAGTTATGTTTTAATTAGCATTTAAAGGAAAAGTGAGGAAGGGTGGAAAGACTTCTCATGTAAGAAACATACCTGTAGAAGGCAATAAGCCTCACTGCACTCAGGAAGATTATTAACATGAGGCGAGTTTACTCGAGAAATTCTAGGATCAGGCCCATGATACTGAATCTGATTTAATTCACTCATACATAATGATTACCCACAGCTCTGAGCAGATGTAGTAATGACTACAATTACTTGCAGATCATTTTTTATTATGATTAAATCTGTACATGATATTATTCTTGAGGCAGCAGTTTTTAATATTCAGCTTGCTCCCCTCCCTCATCAACATTGACTGTGTACAAGATTAGAGGCAAATCCCCAGTTCAGCAGTGAATAGCTTTTTGCCATGAGCAAATGTTGGTTTTGGTTGGAATCCACTGGCATATGCACTTAATGTTCAAAGATCATCTTTGGAGCATCAAAACTGCACGTGTGTGTGTTTTCAAGTGTATTTCAGTTTTGAAGCCCCCACCAGCTTCAAGAGAGCACTTTCAGAATAATGTTGAGTGTGCAAATGAAACTGTCGCCTGTCAAACTGAAAAGTGCCTCAGTGACCATGGAGTAAAACAACGGAGTGGTCAGCAACCTGACCTAGAAGTTTGATCATCCCTTAGGAGCTTTCATCTGACTCAGGTTCGTTTTGCTGGAGCCAGCAGATTTCTGTGTTCCGCTCCCGGTTCTGCCCGAGTCTCTTTGCGTAAGCCTAGAGGAGTCTACAGACTGCCTTGTAATTTATTCTTTTGTGTGATGAGGGTGGGAGTTAATTTGAGAGCAGAAAGACTTGCCGTTTGGCTCGAATTAAGTTGTGTCAGGGAGTGCTGAGGATATGCAAAGGGTCTTGTGCTTGTGGGCATCATGTGAGAGAACAGGATTATCTGAACAGGGTATTTGCCATATGTTTGTCATTCATGTGTGATGTTTGTCTCATCTTTTAGATTAAGCACAGCAAATATTGCAAATAGCCCCAATGGAGATAAATATAACTGAACACTAAAAAGTCATTTTGTAAGCTTGATTGTTCTATGCTTTTGGTAAAAGTTCTTACTGATAATTGGAGGCCAGGTTAGAGAAAATCAGAAGGATATCATTGTCTGTGGACTAGCTGAAGATTTTCTAATTAAGAGAACATGTTTTATCAGCCGCCTCCTCCCTCAATATTCCTATTTCAGAAAAATGAGATTTGTCAAAAAATACTCACCACTCTTGACTGTGGTTCTTTATCCACATAGGGAGGATCGTTTCATCAAATAGAGGCATCTGTCACAGTCCTTGTCATCTGTGTTTGTTTCTGGATTTGTTTTTCTGATGAAAACCATGACAAAATCTCTGGTCGTGATGAGGCAATTTTTAAAAGCAATGAATTGTGGTTGGGAGGTGAAAAGTTGTTTGCCTGTAGAATTTCTACTCAACAGGGTGACCAGGGAAGAACCTGTTAAGGAACATTTTGCTTCATGTTGCTTCATGGCTTATAGTCTTGATTTCTAGTTTACAGTAATTTTAGGCATACCCTTGATTGAAGGAGGTGATCTAAAAAAAATTTTGGAAAATTGATACTCGCAAACATTTCCTGTTGCTAAAAGCATAATTTTAAACCACTGCATTGCACCTAGGGCAATGTGAAAAAGGAGCAGAAAGAGAAAAAAAAAAAGACTGATTCACAGCAAAATGCCAAATAGTAGGTATACGACTTAATTCTTTGCGTAAAGTGGGTGAAAGGAATGTCACTACTCTTAACAATTAAATTTCTCTTAATGATTAGCTGCAGTAACGTTCAGGAGCAGTGGGCTCTGCATTGATCACAAGAAAATGATGCATGTTGCTCGATGCAGATGAATGATGTTGCAGAGTGACAAGTTGATGTCTTTAGATTGAACAAAGCACCCTGTGTTTTATAACTTGGCATACGGTCAGAAAAGGTTACCGTGATCTGCAGTGTCTAGTGGTGTGCTAATAGCAAGGTGGGTAAGAGCTGACATGATACTCAAGGTATGGTTTTATAAAAAGTCATCGACCACTTTAAGGGACACTCTCTTAGCACTGCGCATAGCCAGCTAGGCATAACTGCAAACTAGGAGGCCATTTGTCATAAAGATTATTACTAGGTGGTTAAGCACTTGAAAGGCTACCACTTGATGCAAGACCTTCCCTATAAAAGCTTGGCTATAGGTCGGTAATTTGCCAATATTCCTGGGTCAGGAGAAAGCAGCTTAAGATCAGAAATAATAACAGAGCATTTTAGAGCTGACGGTACAACGCCAGAAGCAGGGGAAGTATTAATAATTTTCATGATAAAAAGACCCTATCGAGTTGGTGGGGAGGAAAGTCACTAAGGAATCTAGTTGAAGATTTGAAGAGATACTTCAAAGGACTTCATTAATACAAAAGAGAAGATTAGCCCAAGAACAAAAGAATAGGAGAGGAGTTGGCAAGTATAAAGCCCGTAGAAGAATTATAATTATGTCATACATGGGATATTTGAGTGAAAAGCTAAGGAGAAATTAAAACAAAGTTATCTTTAAACTTTTCAGACCAATAAGGTCATTAAGGATATTTTCCAAACGTTATGATGAGGGTTTCTACGGGCTGTGGCTGTAAAACTTAATTTTCACTTTTGAACACAAAGGCGGTGCTGGCATGAGGAGTGATAAGAAAAGCAGCAGAGGACATAGCAAGAGGTCATGCAGGGAGCTTACAGCTGTTTTCATACACAATCTAGGGCTGAGTTCTTCAGTTCTTTGGGAATTTCACTGCTTTTGTGAGACAACAGCAATTGTAATTCTTTCTTCTAGGGCTTAGACTGTAGTCCAAGAGCTTAATAAAACAACGTGAAGGAAGGCTCATTTGCTTTACTTTGTATGCAAGTTCACATTTGAAACTGAAGAGCAAACAGTGCCATGAGATACCCATTGTGGCTCATGAATGGAAAATGAATTATGTTGTTCAAGTATCATGTTCACTTGCATATTTCCACGTTGCAAAACAATGGCTTACAAAATACTGCACGCAGCATGCCTATAATTTTGGGTTGCAGTTGAAGGGCAATTTAGTAATATTGTGCCCAAAGGCTCCAAGCAGCATTGACACAGTTTTGGCCCCTTGCGATGATCCCTTTTTGAAGACACAATAATGACCTGGTTTATGTCCCAGGGAGTTTACAATCTAATTGAAGAAAAGATCCAAGAATGCTGATGATAAACAGGAAGTGAAAGAATGGATGAAGGAAAAAGGAGAATATTCATTTACCTGCTGGTAGTAACAACACCTGTCCTCTTTACTGCTCTGCTTATGTTCAAGCACTGTACAACACCAGTGAGTTGATACCTGTGACATCCATACTGCAGCAACAAGGTGTATTAATTTGGAGGTTCTGCAGCTTGTGTTCACTGAGCTCTTCAATTAGTCCACGTGGCTATAATTTATCCTGGATGGAGGGAAAAGTAGGTATCTATTTTTCTGCAGCTCTTCATGATTGGAACTTGCTTTTTAGATGCTATGTTCAATATCATAGGAGTAGGGCAGAGGTAAACTGTAGCCCAATGTGTTGAGGCTTCGCTGCTCTGAGATACTGTGCCAGTGTCAACATGACTGGTAGGAAAGGGCAGCCGGAACTGGTTGAGAAGGTGCCTGCTCTTGGATGGAGACATAGGTTTCTTCATCCCAAATCCAGTGCAAAAGCTGGTTGACTTCTCCCAGGAGAAGGCAAAGGCAGTCTCGTGTGCAAAATTTAGGTTAACAAAATACTCTTCTGGACTAAATGAGTGTGAGGCAGCAGTTCTGTTAAGTAGACCCTGCTAATTGATTTCTTTTCCCAGTGTGCCCACATTTTTCGGAGGGAGACGCTTTTATACCCATATGCATCTCATTGGCAGCTCTTGTAAATAATTTTGAACTATTCTTCTCCTCCATCAACATCCTGATTTCTGTGCAGACTCTTTTCCTGTCTTGATTATTTTAGTCCACTGTTCATTGTTTGCAGAGGTACTGTATGCACACTATTTTTAATTGACTATCCAAAATGAATTACTGTTGCTGATTTGGTTACACTAAATTGTGTTCTGTTACCAAACAAATTTGCTGTCAAATGGAAGATCAGTGTTATTGTACTATGTCCTACTTCATGGATTAAACCCAGTATTTATTCTAATTAAACTATCGAGAAAAGCACACAGAATGCTCTAAGAATGGGCAGCACTTACAGTCACAGCTGTTAACGAACATGGTACATCTGATTTGAGATTAAGATACAAAGGAAGAACAGTTAGAGTTCAATGAATTAAATAGGATCTGAGGACCGAGGTTACAGAAAAAGACAATAGTTTTAAATATGCTTATAAGAGAAGTTAATTTACTATGTATGACATAAAAGCATAAAATCTTTCAGTGACGCAGTTCTGGACCAACCACATAAAATGATGATGATTGTCATTATAAGAGGTTCTCAATATGGACACGTCTGATGTACTTTTTTGCTCTTGTGAGTAAATGAGTATTCAAGATTTCTTGCAAAATTAGAATGTATGGCTATCAATCATTTATACTAAGTACAGATAGTCCTGCTCACCTGTGACGGCATAAAGTGCATTTATTCTTTTCTGAACAAGCTGCAGTAAGATGCTTTCTTTTGTTGTGGAATGTAGACTTACTGTGTTATTACTGAACTTTTTTTTTTTTTTGACTTGAGTTGTAAGGAAACAGAAAATACTTAGTTGGTTTAACTCTGTCTTACAGTACACCATGCGTAGCTGTACATTATCTTTAGGCTTTCTTAGCTTTACCTACAGTTGGATAAGTTTTGGCTCCTTCTGTCTAATGCTGTTTCCTCTAATGGTTGAAGAAATGGAACATTATACTATGTAACGTGTGGTGGTCACATTAATCACAGAAAATTCTTTTAATGTCTCAGAAGTAACTGTCAAACTGGACATACTGAATCTATTTAAACTAAAGCATGCCATTTTTTATCTACAGTGATCTTTAATTCACATAAAAGGGTCAAGAAAATGTGATTAAGTGACAGTTTTAAAGTGTACTATAATATTAAATAGCTTGATTAAGTGACAACTATAAAATGTAATACAATATTAAGTATCTGGCTATGTCCCAAAAGAACTTTAAAGTATTTTGAACGGTTTGGGAATTCTGTAGCCCATCATGAGTTGCAAAAGAGCATTTTTATTAAATATAAACAGGTGAACTCAGGAAAAAACAACAGATAATGTCTTGTCATAGAGCAAATAATGTCAATCCTAGCTTCAAATTAAAATGACTGCCTTTCCAAACAAGATCTGAAGGAAACAAATAAGATTCCTTCTAATGGTGCCACCCCCCTGAGACCACAGAAACAAAGAATCCTCTGACTGAGGATGTGTACAGAATAGTACAGTGGGTCAAGTAAAGATTTTTGCATTGTATGGCTAAATGAGTACGTTCATGTGTTGCTTTCCTAGCTTTTCAAGTGTAAAGTACATGTACAGCAACGGGTTTGACACTGGTGAGTAAAATCCTGAGAGATCTCCGGCGAGCTGCAGTTTGTCTGGTCTGCCTTGTCCTTCGTTAGGAGACTGTATGTGCTCTTAGGGTTGAAAGGAGAAATCGGCACAAGGAGAGCACTCTGAAGTGTGCAGCTTGATCAGAATATGACCTTTGTGTCTGTAAAAAGCATAGCCTTTGCCAAAAAAAAAAAAAAAAAGAAAAAGAAAGGTGGTCAGTGGGGAGAACTTGATTTTTCTGTATGTTCACAGAGAACTGGATTAACAATTACCATGTTGGAGAGACCAAGAGAAGACATGGTGCTTAGCAGCTCACTCTCCAAAGTGCAGAGTACTGGAAGCTAGACGTAGTGGGCAAATTGCTGGAGAGATTTGGGGCTGGCCTTTGTGAGGGAAGTGGACCACCAAAGCCCGTGCCTGCATGAGCACGAACGGGTTTGAATGAACTGGGGAATGCTGTCATTGCACTTACCTCTTTGTACCATGTTTAACTTTTTGTTACCTCTTTTCAGCTAGGCATTGAATGTTTCACAGATGTTCCCTTGTGGTTTGAGCGCTGTTTAGTGTTTTAAATTCCCTTAGAATTTTAATTTCCCAGGTTTCTCCTTGGTAAAAGTAGCAAGTTTGCTGAATTTGGGGGCGAGCATTTTGAAATGCTACTCTGTAACACATCTAATGGTTCGGTTTTCTAATGGCTCTTGGTATTTCCTGGGTTTCCCTGAAAGCATCCTGAAGCTCAGGAGTTCTCGTGCTAAGCTCTATTTGAAGTAGAGTTTGGGAGGTGTGGAATGGATTGATAGGAAATGCCCATGAACAGGGTCATGTAGTTTGCATATTAAATGTCATCCGATTCTGGGTTAATAGGAACTCTCGCCCATCTGGTGAACCTCTTTGCATGTGTCTAACATGTGAGTCAGGATATAAAACCAATGTCTCTTCTACATAGATTCATATACAGAACAAATATGAAACAGGAAGAAATATTCCCATACCGTGCTGGTTCTGACCATAGAAATCTGGAGTTTTCAAGTCAGATGCTAAACCAGTTTTAACATACAGTTTCCAGTTTCTTCATGCTGAGCTGTTGCATGCCTTTTGCATTTTGGCAGGGCCTGTGTGTGGAGAATGGGTACAGTTTTCCTTTAAATATTGTGAGCCACTCTGGAGTTGCAGCAGTATCTGTCACAGATGAAAATACTATAACTATGTTTCTTTGTAATCCATTCATTGGTTTATGGACACCAAATCCTCAGGAGAGGGTCACAAATCCACATAATGTTCTTGCATGCTGGCTTTTGCATTTGGATCTCTGATGTAGCTGACAGATGTGCAAAATCCCATCTAGCCAGATATCTCCCTCCTGACTACACAATCGAGGAGATCGAGAACACACGTTATTCCAGCTACAGTCTGCCTTGAATCTAGGCTAATAACTTTCACTCCTGATCTGCTGGTTTCAGATGCCATCCTATGAATTAGTATTTTTAAAGTAATATTACTATTATGTTCTAGACAACATATAAATATTTGCTTTCTCTGAAAAGCGATAATTAATTGACTTGTCAGCTAGGTAAGTAATACAGCACAAATGATACTCAGTATGCCAACCACTGTGCTGCAAAATTTTAAATGCAAACTTTTATGTCACTGATGTGAAATACAAAGGAATTGTCACTGTGGATGAGCTGTGAGATCCATCAAGACTTGTATGGCCTGTTTAGAAATGTCCGAGAGCAGAGGCTCCAGAAATAGATGTAGGAAGCTAGAATTTTGATCTCTGCCAGTAAGCGTTGGGTCTCAATACTAAAATGTCACCGTTCGTGTAGAGGACACTCCAGACTCTGTGCTGGAGTCTGAGACACCAGCAGAGATGCTCCAATCTGTTGTCTCTGTGGTGGGCACAGTTCCATTATCCAGGTGGCTAGGCTCCTGGAGAGAGTAACTCCTTCAGTGTTTGCAGTTAAACATGCCACCACTTGACCTTCAGGGACTTAAAGTAGTTGTCTTGTGTGGACAGGAGTCGCCCTGAACATCCACCCACCTGCACTGTAATGTTGTCAAAGATGAGTTTTAGAATGGGATTGTTTATGGCCTTAAAATAGCATTTTCCACAATGGACGAAACCCAGAAAATTCTTGTAGATATTTCAGCAACTGCACAGCTCCCAAGGGAAAAATAAAATCAAATTGTCTCCATCTCTCCTTAAAACAAGAATCCATACATGGGTTGAGATGGCTGAAGATGGTTTATAAACACTCGAACTAGATACGCTAATAGGAGAAGTATTTTAATTTTGTAAGTAACACGCATGGCTATTAGAAAATGCTAAAGTCATATTGGTGGTGTTCTGTGGGGCCTTTTGCATTATTACCCGATTTTCTCTGAGGTGCTTTGCCTATATAGGGAGAAATGGGAGTTCTGATACGCTGGATCATTTTCACACAACTCCCTCCATCTCCACTGCCACATGTGGGGACGAAGGTAGTCCTGTAGAGGAAGAGGTGCTTGCTTCAGGATCCACCGGAGCTAATCCTGGTATTTCAATAGCCAAAAAATCCACCTAGGTGGCTCTGGAGAGGACAACTAACTGGATTTTAGGGCTCGCTAAGCAATCGCAGCTTGTGAAGAAACAGCATCAAGGTGAAGAGAGAAGCCGGCAGAACACAGCTCCATCCAGGACTGGGTTGTTTCAGGAGTGCAAGGGTGGGTGAGGACAGGATCCACGGGTCAGGGTTGTCTCCTGTTAAGTTGGATCCTGCTATGATTTACCAAGTTGCTCTGTTTGGGGAGCATCGTACATACTGCTGCACGGGGAAGGCAATCCAGCCTGTTTCTTTTGAGGCCGATGATGCATTTGTTGGCAGTGTATGCACAGCATGGATGTTTGCTTTCATGATGAATCCAGGCAGTGAGTAAAGATAAATACCTACCACGTAATAGTCACCCCCACCTTCTTCCAATCAAATAGCTGTCAGTTGGGTCTTGCATTTTTCCTAGGGTAACTAGGATGATGTTGAAAAATATGAGCTCCTATCCTTGAGTAATTTTGAAGCAAATTGAAATCCATGCTGGGAACCTGATGTGCTTGCTTTAGCTGACTTGCTAGCAGCATGTAAATTATTTTAATTACAACTTGTATTTGATGCTCTACAGGATTTGATCCTGCAATGCAATAACAGTCCAAGTGCCTGAGATTTGCTTGCAGGATGATGTCCCCAGGTTCGTGTGAGTCTTTAAAATTGAACTGAGGTGGAGGAGCCTGATCCAGGATCCTTTGAACTGAAGGGAAAAAGCCTTCTGTCAGCTTGGGTTCAGAGTAGAGGTATTTGTTTTGACTAACTCCATCTTTTCTTCTCCTCCAGTACTTTTCTGGTTTCTATTTTATGTATTCTGAGTTCAAATGAATATGATAAAATTTTTCCCAAATGTTCTTCCTCTGTGAATTGACTGTTTCAAATCTGAATGATATTACTTCTGACTGGCCACATAAGTCACCTGCTGGTGTTTCTATTCTGTGATTGGATGTATAGAAATACTCTTCCAAAGTAAATAACGGCATTTGCTTTGACATTTGTTTTCTGTAAACGTTTATGCCAGGAAACCAGATTGTATGGCTGAAACAAATGAATATTTTTATCTGCATTAGTCACCCAAATCTAATTTTAAATCTCTAAGGAAGAGAGCGGTGGGAGTTTGCCTGATTTGTGCTCATCTTAGTTGAAGATGTATGTTAGGGCTTCAAAATTGCATCCTTTTAATACCCTTTTTAATAATGAATAAATAAGCTAAAACGTGATTTGAAAAGGTTTTGACATTGGTAGTAACACTTTTTTTTTTTTTTTTTAACTATATTTTATTTCTTTGGACTTCTTTTGGGTGCTTTTGGCCAAGGTTGCTGAAATGACAGTGGTGGCTTTATTTTAATAATAGACGCTGGGGTTTTCAAAGGGACCCAAGAAAGGAGAGCCTCCCATTGAAATTCTGCAGAGTAACCTGTATTGTCAGGATCTTGCATTATAGTCTGTTTTGTGAATGCATTTTTCAGGCTGTGTTGTACCGCAGACATAAATATTTATATCTGGGGCTCTGATCCTGCCTTTGCTTATGCATGTATCTAACTTAAACACATGTGAGTATTCCCCTTGGTTCCAGTAGGGCTATTTGCATTCATAAAACTGGGGATGCATCTAGTATTTTTTTCCTGGAATTGTTAATAATTCTACGGTGTTAAACTGTAGATGCAGTTCTGTGGGAGAAAAACTGCACCTCTACCTGGGAAGATTAGGTGATATATCAACTGATGTTTCGGCAACCTTCATTTTTATACCTATCACATACTCCCAGGATAGCAAACCTGAGCTGCTGCACCAGCTCGGACACACTGACCATCTATTCATGCACTCCCCATGAATTTTTAATAGCCACTGTCTTTGTAAGATGCAAAGCAAAGAGACGGATGCAAAGTTGGCCATCAGTTTTCTAATGGAGCGAGAGCATAATTAATCAGAAATAACACCTAAGAATAACTGGTGCAGAAGGGTATTTCCCAGGGAGGTAACGTAGCCTCCTCAAGATGTAAGTCAACTTGTATTAATCACACAATAAAATTAGTGACAGTTTGCCTTTGCAACCTTTTAGACTGGTTAGCCAGCAACTTTCTAGCTTATTATTCAGATCTGTGTTTTGTTTTTTTTTTTTTTTATAAGGACGAATGGAATATTAGGCCAGAGATCAAAAGTCACCAAGTCAAACAGAAATGCTGGAAAACAATTCTGCTGGTGAGGAAAGACAAATTATTCGCATGGAGACAGGGACAGAGCGTCATCAGAACAGCAAGTGTTGCATCCCCTTGACAGCTATGACAGGATTATTAATGTACTGCAAGCAGGCATCAGGGCTGAGCTGTGGTGTGAAAACTGTGTCATGTTTACTGCCATTAGTGAACAGCACTAAGTGGGGTCATAACTTTCACTTCATAACTTTCATCTTGCGAAAGATGCCTTTTGAAAGTTGTATGGCTGAGAATGGGCTCAAACCTGGGACTGCTCTAATTAGTTTTTTACTGGGTCTGTAGCAATAGCATAAATTAACCCAACAATATGCTGGTCTGCTGATTGTATATTTTTGGTGATTTAGGATGTTGTGTCTAATGTCTGTGGTCATCTTACTCTGGGAGCAGCCTTATATTATTCATTGTTTATCCCACAGTATTCCTAGCAGAGAGATAAGGCAATGCATTGGACAATCACATCTTATCACATTTTGCCTTTTTTTTTTTTTAACAACCTTTCTCAGAAGATTTTAGTTATGGTTTTCACTGTTATTCACAGCCGTTAGCAAGTGCTTACAGGTAAATGTGTGTTTTGAGCAGTTTTCTGAAAAAAAAAAAAAAAAAAAAAAAAAGAGGGAGCCTTAAGCACATGCTTGAATGCTTTTCTGAACCCAGACCTAAGACAGGTTTGATTAGAAAAAGATGATACTTTGCCCGTAGATATAGTAGTGCTTTTGTTTCCTCCTGAACAGTAAGCTGGACATTTGGACTTGGTTCACTTGGCGCTAATGATACATGACCCTGCAGGCTGTGGTCTCAGCTGGCTTCCATTTTGGGTTTGCAATTTCCTCAGCAAATTTTATAATGGCTTTTTGAGTTGGTGATGAAATCTTATTCCTCTCTCTGTAGCTATATGAATGTGAGTGCTGACCATAGAGAAATTAGCGTGGCTGGAGAGATTGTGCCTTTTCCTGCAGGATGCTGGTGTAAAAAGGGCAAGTTAGGAATAGCTACATTTTTGCACTCTTCTGGTCTATTCCTTCTTGTGAGAATCCCTTCCTTTCCACTTCACTTTCTTGAAAGATCAGATGTGAAGATCTCCTTTGCTGCCTGCCCTTGGTTGTCCAAGGATCATCTCCCTCCAAATCATTGTCATCTGTCAGAGTATTCAATTGTATTTGCTGTAGTGTTTCCATTGCTTAGCTCCTATTACCTTCCTCCATTTACAGTAGTTTTGCTAGTGACTTTCACAGCGGTTCTGAGGTTCTGCTGTGGTGCAAGTAATGCTGTCGTTTGCTTCTGCTTATACACAACTGGATACTTTCCTGTCTTTTCTGAAGACTTTGTTTCCTACCACCCACAGCATGCTGAGAAGCATAGTAGAAACGCTTATGTATTCGGGTTGGCTTCCATGGCACAATATGTAGGACATAGGGTGAAAGTAAATCTCTTGTGATCTTGGCTACAGAAAAAATTGGCCACAAAAAAACCTTGCATGTAGTATTAACTTTTCTGATGTGTTCTCCCGCCCCCAGTTTGAGGGCTACTAAACATTGCTCTGTTTTCTCTCTGATGTTTTCATCTAAACTATTTCCTCTTGTTTTGACTTGTTTCCTGTGTTCTGTCTTAATTCCTTTTACTCATCAGTAGGTATTTATTTGGCACAGCTCTTTTTTCAACCATGTACTTACTGTGGGGTAAGCTCCACTGTCCAAAGGTCTGTGATGCTCAGGGTTACAGCAAGGGAAGATTTGGGACTGATAGACTGTCTAATGTAGGTGTAGTCTTACAGGCAGAACTGGACTTCTACTGGTATCTCTTGGTTCAACAGGATGGTGTTCCTACCAGCCGTGCCTTTGGCAATACGGGTAGGAACATTTTCTTGAGTGCTAGAGAATCCTAAATACTCAGCAAAAAGAAGTCTTTCCCTAGTATTGAGTTGGTTGTACAGAAAAGAAGCTGTTTAACTGACATGTATTTTTCTCACCTGGTTGATGTGATGTGGTGTAGACCAGAACTAACAAGAGCCATAAGGCTTGGTGGGGCCACACTGATTTACTCCAGTTGGAGGCTAGATACACCTTCTGTCTCATTTTGAGAATCACTTTGCTTTTCTTGTTTAACTCGGACCATGGATCCAACATCTGATTCTTTATATCTGAGCAAATTCTGTTTTGTGTTCACACTCTTCCTATTTCTGTTTTACATATGGTAGTTCCTGAAATAAACAGTTGATGAACTGTGGTACAATAGGTGTACAGATGTTCTCTCAGCATGCCAGCTGCATTTATGATTCTCTTCTCCATAACTGTATATCTTGTACCTTTACTATACTTTAAGTTACCTGTAGGTGTTGAGTCTGATTTTTATGTGGGTGAGGTCTTGTTGCATAGCAGAGGCTCCTATCAACTCCCTGTTTTTTTTCTCCTTAGGTTATGTGAATAGCAATGCTTCACAGATTTCTCCCTAAACGTAAAATCTCACAATAACGTGAAATGTTTTGCCGAACAGTGGACATTAGGAAAATGGAAGAGGTGAGACTTTTATTTATAATCCTTTATTTGCCCTCCACTTTCTTGCGTACGAAGGCAGGCTATTTCTTGATGCTAGTTCATTTTGAACTGTTCTGAAAGACAAGGGAATAAAGTCTACTGGGTCATTTTAACTTTGCATCTTTTGTTTCTCCCTGTTGTTTTTAAAAACGGAAGGAACACTTTTATGTAATTCATGTATTTCTTCAGTCGCGTAGGCAAAATTTTCATTTGGGATCCACTCAAAATTGGTAAAAGTCTAGGGGATGTAACTGTGTTTTCCTTCAGAAGAGTCTTACAGGTATGAGAGATGAGCGTCATAAAAATACACTACTTATTTTCACTCCTTTTAAACTATTCTTGAAAACAGATGCCATCCATAGCACACACTTGCAGAATTATTCACCTTGTGTACACCATAGCATACATTTTCACAAGATCTTCTAGGCTTCTTACATACAAAAAACTAAGAAGTGCTTTTCTCCTTAGAAGTATTTGACAAGCTCAGCAGTCAGGCAATTATTTTCTTTTATGTTTTTTAAAATGTAATTCCTCTCTTTGGATTTTTATACCACAAGAGGTAGCCAAAGATCAGGTATTAATTTCCACCCAAGAACGTTTGTTTATATCTTCCAGATAAATTAAAATATGATTCAGTGCATCATCAGGCTGTAAATTACAATACTAGGGAATTCTAATGGTTTTATAGGAGCCAGGACCAAAATTTATATGAAGACCGTTGATCTGTTTGGGAGCGTTACGTGAGGTTCATCAATTTTTCTTGGGCAGACTTAATAATTACCTTCATCAGGGAAAGGTTTGTGCACCTTATATTCCTACTTGGTTTGTTGGACTATACCATAACCTGGTTTTGCCAGCACTTCAGATACAGCAATGTTTGGAAAAAAAAGAAAACACAAACAAATGTGAAAACAGGACAACTTTTCTTAGAGGAGACTTTTTTAGGCTCAATTTTGAGGAGGGGGGGGGAAAAAAGTCCTAAAAAACACTTCACAGGAGGAATTTTATCTCAAGGTATTGCCACGCTATGACAATACAATAGAATAGTTTTCTTGAGCTATGTTTAATTTAGCTGCTGGGGTGCTAAAGCACTGGGGATGTGAGTAGTCCAGACTTCAGGATGGACTAGATGTCCCTGAGAGCACAGGGTGTCACTGAGCTTCAGGCCACCACGTCCTAGCCTTCCCCTGCTACTCACTGAACTCCCTGCTGTCCTTGTCCCTTGTGCCTGCCCTGTGCTGGAGTCACAGCTCCCACCTCTGTGCCCTGATATCAACGGCTGTAAGTTATGGCCTTCCTATGGAAGGAGACAGCTTGCTTTGCTCCTAGGCAAGGCCTGTAGGGCAGGAGAGACTAACGTAAGTCCCCATCCCTGGTTGCTCATGAGGAGCAGTTCTTCCTAGGTTGGCTGAGGAGTTTTATCCAGGTTGCTGAAAGAAGTTTCTGGATCTAAATAAAACAACATTTGCGCTTTGTGTGTGTTAATAGTCAGGATTGCTAATGATTAATTACGTATTTCAATTTTAAAAGGTTAAAAAGTTCAGAGTTGCAGAGTGGTTGAGGTGGGAAGGAGTCTCTGGAGATTGTCTGGTCTACCCCACTCTACTCAAAGCAAGGTCAGCTAGAGCAGGTTGCTCAGGATCATGTACAGGGCTTTTTAAAATATCTCTGAGGATGGAGATGGCACAGGTTTCTGGGCAACCTGTTTTACTATTTAATCACTACCACAGTAATGTTTTTCCTGCATTTAAATGGAGTTTTCTGTATTTCTGATTGTGCCCGTTGCCTCTTGTCCTGTCATTGGGCACCTCTGAGAAGAGCCTAGCTCAGTCTTCTTTACTCCCCCAGCAATCCCCATCAGACATTTATACACGCGGATGAGATGCCCCTGAGCCTTCTTCAGGCTAGGCAACATGAGCTGTCTCAGCCTCTTCCCATTTGACAGATGCTCCAGTCCCTTAATAATTTTAGTGGCTCTTCACTAGACTCCCTTCAGTGTGTCCGTGTCTTTCTTGTACTGGGGGACCCAAATCCATTTCCTGAAATGTCTAGGTCAATGTATATAAATTATAAAACACATTTTGGCATGAGTCAACAGTCCCTTCCTTTCCAAGTAAGGTGCCGTGTGTTTTCCTGCAGATGTTCCCAGTGAAGAGATGACGAACACTGCTGCCTTCGCTTTGGTCTTGGCTGCAGTGGAGCATGGCAGCGTCCCTTTTTCCCCATACTGCAATCTTGGCTGCAGATTGAATTACCTTTTTGGGTGTAACCTGAGTATGTTAGATGTAAAAACCCTAGGCAGAGTGCAATGATAGTGGAATAAGCTTGCTAACAGAAAACCTGCTATATTGAAGCATGGATAGAGATTAATGGCAGGAAGCACTGACCTGTTTTATTTAGAGAATAAGACTAGAAAATTTTAAGGGCATCTGCTTGAGTTAAAAGACATTAGTATTGAGTAATTTTACACTCTGAGCATCCTTATATACTGTTGAAGACAATAAATTTTTGCCTAGAAAAAGCTGTAGAAATTTTGCCGGATTTGGTCAGTCTCATCTTCATGAAATTTGCTGATCTGAGTTTCCAATATTCTCCTTTGGGATGTCTTAAATGTGTAAGGTTTTTGTGATGGTAGGGCCACCAGCAGTGGCGTTTGGTGACTGCTAAGCTGACTCTTTCTAGGTGTGACTTTTTTTTTTTTTTTTTTTTTTTTTCTTTTCGTTCCTATGAGCAGTAAAACCGTATTTGCAAAGATTCTTCACAAGACCTGTCTGGCAGGTTAAATTGTTTGATGTTTAGGGGAAAAGCAGACCTTTTGCTGGAAATTGCTTGTCTTTAAGAGCCAAATGAACCTGCTTGAATTCCATAGCTTGCTTTGTGTGGAGGGAGTGATATGCTAGGTAGATAGATAAGCCAGCGTGTCCTCCTCATGCCAGTGATCTCTGTTGTATAAATATTGTGAGCTCCTCCAAACACGTTAGAAAGGGTGGGGGAACATTCTGGTTCAAAAGGCAAGAGAGAGAAGAGCAAAAGGCTCGTTTCTTTGAAGAATGAAGGTTAACTAATTGGCAAGGAAGCCCAAGCTGTTGGGAGAAAACAATATTCATGTGGAGGTTGGTAGCATCATTAGCAGCAGCAAACTTCTTCTTACCTCTTACCCCTGTCTTCCGTTGTTTGAGCTGGAAAGCTGATGAGAGTGGAAGATGAAGGGTCTACAAAGCAGATGTGGCGTCAAATCTCCATGAACTTCATGTTGCCTGTTTTGTTAATCCTGAAGATAAATGGGCATGTTGTGACAGGAGAATCCCCTGGGTGCAAGATCCCTTTTAACTTTGGTTAAGGCAGGGAGCAGAGCATTTAATCTCTCAGTATTTTTGCAGCCCTGCTAAAAAATAGGGATAGGGGAAATCTGGTGATTTCTGGAATTTCTGCCCGGCAAAGATGCACAGTGGCTGCCTGGATGTTTGTGGGTTGACACATGCCCAACTACATCAAGCTAAAACAATTAATCATTTAGAGCCTCAGCACCTGTACTTCCAGAAGGAAAGTGGGTTTAGAATGGTTTCTTTCATTCATTTACTAGTATGAGCTCCTGCTAGCTAATTCAATTTAGATATCTCTCCCCTTTATCAAATATTTCAGAGCACAGAATTGGTGGTGTCTGGGTCAGGTATTAAGGACAGGACTTAAAAGCAAAACCAGCATTTTTCATTTGGAAATTTTCGTTAATTCTTGTTCCCGTAAAGTGTGGTGGAGGGGAGAGAGAGCCTTGAGCCTGCACTGTTGACTGGTTAGTGACCTTCAGCAATTTATATAAGCTATTTCCTCACCTATGGAATGAGGATAATGATACTTTTAAGTCTACTTAAAAAAAATTACATCAGGGCTAGATATTGTTGAACTACTACTTTAGCACAAAGAACAACTCTGTAGTATGACAGAAAACTTTCTGGAGACTTAAAACTTAGAAATCAGCGGAGAAGAACAGATCTTTAAAAATGTGTTGTTTATAAAAATCTTTAAATTGAGACAACAGGGAAAAATTAGAATGGTGTTAACTTTTTCTTTTGCTCTTTTCTTCCCCCACCCCCCCCACCCCGGTGTTTACTTTTCAACATGGTGTTGAAGTGGGTTTTGCTTTTGTCTATAACCAGTTCAACCTCCAACTTCTCCAGTGCTTCAGCTGAAACCACTGCAGAGGTCTCTATTTGTTCCAAAACAACTGCTTCCTCTGGAATTTTTGCTTTAAAGTAAGAGGAATGTGTTGGCTCTTCCAACATGCTGGGAAAGCTCATTTGAGAAAAATCTATAATTTCAGCCAAATTTGAGATGACAGTGCCGGCAGTAAAGTTGTGACAAAAAACCAACAGAAACCAGACGATTATAAGTTGAAGTTGATGGTCTCTTCTTATTCAAAATGGCATGGAAGAGACTTCATAGCAAAGGAATGCTGTCCAAATTCATGTCTGAGGCATCTGCTAATCATTCAACAGGTGGTGTTTGTACCAAATTCAAGAGGGGCCAACTATTACAAACCTATTGTTAATCTGGCAATAGTTGTGTTTTGTTAAAACTCAAGCTTCTGAAGCCAAGATATTATGTGACAATCTTACCTGTCATTAAATCATGAGGTCCCAAGCCTTGGGAAAGAACTTGGAAGTATGAACCCCAAAGACTCAAAAAATCCACAAGAAAGTAGTAAAAAACCATTGCTTTGGTTCCTCATTTAAATGATGTGTTTAGTAAGGTACTCTTTGAACTTTCAAGGAAGCCAAAGGACTATTTTTAACATTCAGGGCAGTCTATTTGGGAATCTGTGTGCATGTATTTGTCATCCCATTGAAAAACAATTATTTTCTCTCTTCGCTCTTAACTTTTCTCTGTGTTTGAGATAAAGCCATCCTGCCCTGCTAAGGATGATAGGTCTGTATTTTCTCACCGAGATGTATGTCTCCACATGTCACTAGCAGGAATGGTAATTCTCAGTATAGCAAACCCTCTCTTCTAATCTCCATTCCAATTAGGTCTCATGTGGAGCATCTGTTCCTTCTGGGGAAATTGTAACTCATTCATCTGAGTGCTGACTAGCAACTGGCTCTAGTGAGAGCTGCTCTTGTGCTCCTTTTCCACTTCTAAGAAGCCCTTGAGGTGGCATAGTCAGTTCCTGGAAGATCATCCCAGTGTGACAATACCAGGTGCTGTGGGAAACAATAGAAAACCTGTTGAAGTTTTCCTACAAATACTCTGACTTCTTTAAGCGTGTTTTGGCTAGCCAGCAGTACATGGTCAGCTTCCCTGCAGACAGCACTGTTGCGTTTGTTTTCTCCTGGCAAAAGCTCGAGGAACAGTTTGGTTCTCTGTCCAGGGGGGCTCTTACTGTCTTATCTTAGGGAGATGGTAAGAGGTGCCCTGCCTGGGGATGTCAGGATAAAATCCTAGATTCTGTCAGAATGACTTTGGGGCCATTCCCCCTTCAGCCCCGTTCCTTTATCCTGTTGGTTGTAGCATTCACCTCTGCCAAACTGCTGTGTCCAGTAAATGCACTTAAATGAGATGTGGTCACAGCAGGACCAAAGCATGCCCAAGATTACACCTCTAGCTGGTGATGCTTCATCATCTGCCTGGGAGGGACTGGAGACACTTCTTCAGTGTCTGAGGAAATGAAAATGTACATACCTGAGAAATACAGTTAGAGACCACGTCCCGAAATCTCTAAGACCATTTGGGAAGCAACACTCTTGTGAGAATTGATCTGTAGGGTGGTCACCAGGTTTGCTGAGTTGCATTTCTTAAGCTTCATCTGCCGAGCCTCCATTATTCAACAAGTAGCTTGTGATGGCATGGCCATTTTTGGTAGGGCTTGGGCAGCCCTTCCAGAAGCAACTGTCTCCATCCCCTTCCCAACTCAATCTTGCTGTTAAGACCAAACATCTGAGTGCCAAATATATTTTGCCTACATCCTTGAAATGCCTCTAGCTGCTCCACAATCTGAAATTGGCCTCGTGTTTTGGTTAAGCAGGAAGTATTATGCCTAATTAGCTATTCCTGGTGGACGTTGTATTTATAAAGCTAATCTCATTTCCTTCCACACCTTGTCTGGATGATAAGACCCCCTTGCTTTTGCCACTGTGCAGAAGAATAGAAAAAACATTCAGGTGTTCACCTTGCCATTTCCTTCCTTCAGGCAGCGATGCTGGTTACATGTTATGGACTAGCTCAAAGATGAGGTTTTGCTATTCAGTAACTGGCTGAATGGCGGGGTTCTTGTGCTCTCCAGGAAGTATATGTGCAGTGTTTGGTATTGGACTGAATTACAGATGTTCATTGTCAGAAAAACTCATTTTCAATCATAAGTTTTGAGTTGTCTCAGCTGACAGGCTTTTTCATCAGAAGAGTTGTGCTTGTGGCAGGGATTGGTGCACCTGGATTGTGTCCTCAGGCTTCCAGACAGATGTGAAGAAGCTGGGTAAGACCATTGGATTCTGTCCCTGAAGACAGGAAAATCTGGGGGTAAGCCCCTTTATCTATTCATATCAAATTTTGGCAAGTGTTGGGTTATTTTCCAGTTGCGGGTTGTTTCTTGTTTTGTTTTATTTTGTTTTGTTTTGTTTTGTTTTTAGAATTGAGCATCTAATTTCCTTGCCTGGGGTCCAAAAGTGATATTTATCTTTTGTTCAAATCTGGAGAAGCTGTCCCCTTATAGCTCACTACCAGGGTTAGGTTTTCAATAGGGTTCACGACAAGAGCAGGATTTTCAAAGCGCTCCATGGCAGCACTCCTGGCTGGGTTTTCAACAGGATTTAGCCAACCAGGATACTTAGCTTGTTGCCTATCTCGGTGCTCAGCTGTCTTTAAAAAGTGTATCCTGGGTATTGGTAGTACCGTCAGGAGAGTTTGGGAATAGAGTGGATGGGTTCTATTCCCTGCATTGACCACAGCTGCAGGTGACAATGTGCTGAGCAGAGTGTCTTCTACAGAGGCAGCAAAGGGGAGGGTTTATGGAGCGTACAGGTAGAGCTCTTCACTCTTAATGGTTTTGGGTGAGGTCGTGTTTGACATGCTGGAAAAAAAAAATCCTTCTTGGCATTGCCAGTTTTCCAGCATACATGATTTTACTTCTTTTGCCTGTTTTGCTTAAGGGTATCAAGCACTGATGTGTCTCTCCTTTATAAATGAATGTATATTACATCTTGCTGATCGTGAGCAAGTGCCAAAAAATGTATAATTGGACAAAAAGGAAAGAGAGGATATTTCAGTGCACCAGGATTCCTACTTTTGGGGATTTGTTGGGGAGTTCGCTGTGTTCAGCAAAGACCAAGCTTTCTTCTGAAAAATGAAATTCCTACAACCACCTCTGTCAGCATATGGCTGATGTGTTGAGGCAGATTCCCTCTGACCTGCCTGTAGGCAGCCAAACAGAAATTCTTACAGGAGCACAGAAGTGAACATGATTTCACTTAGAAGCACTGCATGCACACCACACATGAGCATATGCACATACTGTACTTTTTTCATCACCTTTTCAGGGTGGGGGTGTGTATGTGTGTGTGCATTAAATTTTCATATTGCATTTTGGATATGCTGACTAGGTGAGTTGCTGGAGAAAAGATGAGTCATTAGGAGTGGTTGCAGCATTACACCCTCTCCTACAGTGTTTTTATTTGACTGGTTTGCTGATCACAAGGCACCTTTTGGCTCTCCAAGAAAGCTTTGCAATACTATCTTATTTTATCGTGCGTTAAATGTACAGATCCTTTTATGAATCACTACCGACTTCTCATTCATCTTCTCAACAAAGTATAAGGTACCTGTGAAATACTTTGCTGTTAGCAAAAGAGATCTTATTTGTGAACATGGTCTGGACTCCTTTTATAACATACTGAGTCTTAAACTCATTTCCTTTGAAGTCCCTGGATTTTTATAGCCTGTAAGAATTAAAAAAATGTAAAAACCCATCATGATGTAAGGAAATAACTTGTGGTTTCTTTGCAAATTAATAAGTTCTAAGTAACATGGAATATTTCTTTTAAAAAGTGTAATAAAAACCAGAGGAATGTACTGCTGCACTGATGACCGCAGTGGAAGAAAGGCTCTTTTCCCCTGTTTTGTTATGGTAAAACTCTTGGGGCTGGTGCGTTCTCAGGCTGATATAGTAGCCTTGTTTTGGGTTCCCACTTATCGCCTAAAGCAGTCCCACATGGCTGGGTGCAGAGTAAGTACTGCCTGTGGAGTTGGAACATGAATATGAAGCATGCTAATGCTAGTATCAATTAGACAGTGACCCAGAAATTCTTGGAAGAATGATTTTTCAGCTATATCCTGTCTCCAGGGCTTATAACCCTAACGATGGCTCCTTGCAGACTCCTATGCTGAAAGCTGGAACAAGTGGGGAGTGAGCCAGGGTAAGATGAGGGGGGACAGAACTGAAATGCTGCTCCTGAGAGAAACAAATCATTTTCAGGCAAAGGAATAATCTAAGCTCTTGGATGAATAACAGAACAACCATTTCAATTATAAGTGTGCCTAGGTTTCTACTGGGCCAAGATGTCATCTAGACAGATGTACTAGCAGTTTGCTTTCCATAATAAGTGTTGGATTTTTGAAAATATTTTAATGACATCTGGGCATTTTACTAGGCCTCAAATTCTCGATGGCTTTCCAGGTCATGCAGCCACCTTTTGCATCATCCGACCTCCGAACTTCTTCCATTCTTTCGAAGTCTTATGAAGAACATTAAACTTGCAGATGCAATTATTGTATAATAAAGTATTGATTTCCTAAGGAACCCTTTAACATCTTCTTTCATAATTAGCATTTACAAGGCATCAAGCATTAACTACGTACAGCCCTACAAATGAATTACAAGGCCCTTTTATTTCTGAAATCAGTATCAGTGCCCAACTGCTGAAAACAGCTAGACATGTTGTCTAACTTCATTGAATGCCAATGTACGAAGTGTCTAGAAAAGACTAGTGCAAAATCAGAGCTACAAAAGGAAACTTTTCTCTTTTCAACTGCATTTGATAATTGACTTTATTTACCCATTTCTCTCAGCTACTTGGCATTGTCTTCCCATGTGTGTTGTAATTTTTTCCCCAGTAATGTCTATTTTCTGCAGCAGCAGCAGCTATTCATGGGAGTAGCTCTGGTCAGCTTCAGGCATGAGAGCAAATTAGGCATTTGTTGCTCAATTAGATGTTTTTTATTTTGGCAGTATACATCTCAGAGGGATGCTATGGCTTAGTTTTACTCTCTCACAGGAGTAACTACCTGGCAGATACTGTCCAATGTAAGCCTTGCCCCTCTGAGTCTGTTGTTGCAGGTGAACTCTTTACGAAGAGAGTTTGGTGCCCCAGTCTGGTGCTGGACTCCCTAGGTCCCTGAAAGCAGAAGATGTATGGAGGGGATTTTTTTCTCCAAGCAGAGTGGTGGCTCCTAAGTCCCTGCTCAGCTGCTGTTTTAACTTGGATGATTTTCAACTCTCCTTAGTTCAGGTTGGAGTCCTGCAGTGAGCTGGAGACCTGTTTTTCTCTATGCCTGTAATGACCCCACTCCAAGCAGCTTGTTCACTGCTTCCCACATAAGTGTTGGTGAGACACAGCAAAGATATGCGTATGCTTTTTATGGGGTCCTTCTCCAGGCAGTGTTCACAGACTGTGTTTGGACCCCACTCAAAACTTGGTTGTGGACTTTTTGGTCTAAAACAGAGCCACGGACAGGCGGTAGTGTCCCCCTTCGTGTGTGATAGATTTGGATCGGCCCTTAGAAAGGGAGAAGTCCTGTTTCAAAGTCCTGCTCAGGAGACTTCACCTATGTTAAACAGGATTGAGCTCCCTGCTCCAGAGTAACACAAGTAAAGACCACATAAAAGGAGGTAAGAGCGGTGAGGAGAGTAACAAAGTCTGACGGAGGCTTGCGTGTACTTCTTGGGCTAATACAGTCATGACAGTGGGGAAAGAGGGCGTGGTATTTCTCATTTATTAGTAATGGTTTGAATTTGACTTGTAGCAAAAGGAAGATGCCGAAGAATGGCAGGAGAGAGATATCAAGGGGATTAAATGAATTAACTCACCAAACCTCACTGTGGGAATGGGAAGTATTATTGTTGTTATTTGACAGACGGGAAATGTTCACCCCGCAGCACAGTAACTTCCCCAAGAAAGTCCAAGAAGGGCTGGGAATGGATACTCTGCTTTGCTGCCTTGTTTTTTCAATTGCTGTCCCGCACTTGTGGATGTGTTTATTTTCTTATGGGTTCTGAATAAGATTTGGCCCCCTGAAACCCAGAAGGGGATATCTCACACATACTGTGATGCTAAACTGGTATAATAAAAGGAAATACCAGTTTATTGGTGTCTTGGGTGTGGGACAACATGGGCTCCTGAATCTGCTCCCTTCCACTGTCTCAGCTGCACGCAGGTGTTGACATCAAATATAATCACTGTGATGATTGGGGCGGGGGGGGGGGGGGGGGGGGGGAATCCCCCTGAAAAACAGTACAAGAAAGAGAAACAGACATTAAACCTCAACTGATAACCCACAAAATACAAAATTTAGATTGCAAATATTGATTTCCAGGGAGCATCAGGCTTATAGCTGCCATAAAACCAAAGTTTTGTTGTCATTTTAGTCAATAACCAGCTCATATCATCATCCCAGGGTCTATGCTCAGATACATTTTAGTGCAGATTTACTCAAATTTTTGTCTTCCAGAATCAATTTTCTCGAAGAGATTTTAGCAAAGCCTCTTCAGGGAAAATTGGGGAATATCCTTCATTTGGAGGAGATTTATCAATTTTTAGAAACATGATTATGGGTTCATTTCAGCTGAAGAAAAACTTTGTATCACCCTTCATATCTGCTGACCAAGCCAGAGAATGAATGAACACCACTGCCTTTCACATTGATTTTAAAACTCCGTGTTTAGCTGCAATAGTTGTCAAAGGGGAAGCGTAAATGTTTGATGCCCTGCCTGGCTAGTCAGGAGTTTGTTTTCAAGACCGGCCTGTCCTGTACCGTTCAACCTGTGGGTCAGTTCAGGTTTCATAAGGCATGTTTCCTACCCCAGGGGGGCGTTATCTGCTGGTAGACCAAAAAGGGGAAGATGTTGCACCAGATCCTCCACCTTTTTCTGTTGGTTTGGCCTGTAAATGGTGCTTATTGGATAGACACAGTGCAAAAGCCTGTGCATCAGGTTTTGCCAATCTTCTTGTTCACTTACTGACACTTCCACATGCAGCCTGTTTTTCCTGAGAATTTTCCCAACAGGATTTGGGTCTCTGTTGGGTTCGTAAACTGTTTGGATCCTCAGAGCGGGTATTTTCCTTCTTGTTGTTGTACAGTGCCTCTTCCCAGTTGTGGTCAACTCAAGAAGTGTATTTCTGAAAGTACTGGAATCTGCTGGGACCAGATGCAGTTCTAAGTGTGCTGGCATGCCACGTAGTCTCAAACTGAGATGTATAGCTGAGACTGCTGTTTGCATTACCTCTGCTTCTGTTGGCTCAGGGATCTCTGCTTGGAAACGCTCAGTTTCTTGACTGGTTCCCATTTTAGATAAGTGTTGAAAAGGGAATCTCCCAAGTGATACCTTCTGACCCTAGTGTAAGGGCTGATCACACAGGCGTGCAAGTGAGCTAGTTACTGGTCTATCCCGCAGAGATATCAGACTGCCATATCAGGCTGTCTGCTCCTGGTTTTGCTGCAGCACACGCTTCTGTATGTAGTTTAAGTGTCATCCACTTTGCTTTGCTTTGCTTTGCTTGTGACGGGGAACAGGCAAGTGCTTACCTCAGGTGAGAGCTGGCAATTCCTGGGTGAAAGGCAGTAACTCTGACGCATGTACGGTGAGTGAGAACGCCCTTATTTGTGCTGCTGCTGCAAGCTGTTAGCAGGTATCGGTCAGGATTAACCTTGCATTCCTGCAAATTGCTTTTAATAAATCACTTAAAAGGTAACTGTGGGCAGGCCACTCCCCCCGCCGGGTACAGGTAAATCCCTCAGGGTGGTACATTCAAGTTAATGCATTAAGAGCTGACCCTAGGATGGACGCATGCACACACATATATTTGTCTTATTTGGGGCGTGGAAAGAGGGATTACTTAGCTTTTCTGTTCAGGATTTTTTTTTTTTTCTTTTGAAAGGCCCTTTGTCTGGAAGTACCAGAAAGGATGAGACAAACTGGTTGCCTTCACGGCCCAATGAGCAAAAAGAAAGCAGTACTCCTGTTACCTGGAGACATTCAAGAAGGCAAGTGCAATTAGTCAGTAGATAATTAAGCTGTACATAATCAGAGTACTGGAGACATATCATCTTAGTCCACAGATGTAGCAGAGCTGGAGAAGCCCTTTTTCAGAAACTGTGTGACAGGGAAGGGAGAGAAGGCAGAAACTGCTTGATCAACATTATACATATCACATCCTCAGCAAACAGAAGCTACGCTGGGGCCTTTTCTTGCAGGCTTCCTCCTGGGAACAATGTCCTGGCAGGTAACATTTCAAAGCTTGATCTCGCCACTCCGGTCTTGCTAAGGCAAAGGTTTCATCGATGGGAGCAACTTGTAGGGGTTTGCTGATTTAGCCTAGTAAGACTAGGAGTAAGGCTATTTAGGACTCAAGCGATGCCCAGGAGGACTGTTGACTGCTCTTGGTTCCCCCACTGTTCAGGGCTGCCCTAATGCTTGGTGCAGGTCCTAGAAGGCTCTTCCTCAAGATCCCCTCTGCTGCACATCGTAAACCCCTGCCATGCCTATGGGTCGGGGTGCCCAGCTGCAGAGGGGCAGTGGAGCTCAGCAGTTCTGTCTGCCCAAGGAACCCATAGCTGTTTGCATCAGAAAGCCCTACAGGTCCGTCAGGCTGCTGGCTCTGTGGCAAGGCATACTTTACTTAACCTTCAGGAACATTTATAATTAATGCTTAATTGATTTCCATAATGCAAGATCAACACACTGGCTCAGGCCTCTTCCTGTACATCTTCGCTCACATGGACAGTCCTTAGTCACCTTATTTTGTCTTTTCTGTGAGGTTTAACCTCTAAGCAAGATTCTTGATGAACTTGCTGCTCGTAAAAATATCCAAATGTTTCTTAGCACAGATCAAATGCTGGCCTCAGGCCCCTTAGTGTTTCTTTTCCAGGAAGGGTAGCTTCTATTTATCATAATGTTAGGAGTCTGTGCCTTTTCCAAGACTCAGTTTTCTTGCTTGTCTCTGTCTCTCTGGGGAAAGGCCATATTCACTTCACTCGAGTTGCTGAATTTTGAAATCTTGTGTCAGGTCTTAAAAAAGTAATCCATGTTCTGTTCATGTCAGCGTTGGATTTTTCTTCTGTTCTGTACAGCTACAGGAGATTTACCCATTCTGTAGCTGAGATTGGAATATTGTCCCATTAAGCATAGCCTGTGCTAGATTACCTTCACCAAAAATATCCCAAATCAAGCTCCCCAAACCTCACGGGAGAGGTTCTTGATGAACCCAACTAGAGTTTCCTGATTAAGGAAGTCTGATGGATGAAGGGTCAGCCACCCTCCTCGAGACTCAGTCTAGGGGAGAGTGGGGGACTCCCCATCTGAAATGATGTTCTAGCTCAGCTTCGTGTCTGTGAGAGCAGGGACGAATACAGGAGGTGAAGGAGTATGTGAAGTAAAATGTTGATAAAGGCAAGAGAAAGCAGACAGTCTTGCAGGAAACAGCACACAGCTGTTGCACAGTGTCAGGGAAGCAGCCAACATAAGGGAGTATAGTGTGCCTTTGCTATTTGGCACTTTTGAGGTGTCTTTATTCCGGGCACATTTTAAAATGTGTGTCTTCACAGACTAAGTGCAAGATTATGTCATAAATGCAGAAACAGTGTTATGTTTTAAAAGGATATGAATAACAATGAGTTCAGAGGTCAGAAAGCAAAGTTGGCAATACTTACTCATGTCCTCTTGGTCCAACCGTTTATTTTAGTTAAGCAAAAATCTGGTTGTTGTTAGAATTTCTGTAGCTGTGCCTAAGCAATGTTTCTTTCTACACACCTCTAACAGTTCGGCGTTGTAGTTATGTTGGTACCTCTGTGACTGTTCCATTTACTTCTGAGGTGAAGGAATTGATAAAAGGGTTCTGTAACAAATTGACCATGTGTCTTGCATTTCATGAGTTGCACTTTTATTTTCTCTTCTCTTTCTCTTTTTACAAACTACATTGAGAATATATCCTTGACCTAACACCTTTGCAGACAGGACAGATTTTTATTGTCTGAGGAGGGAGCTGGGCTTCTAGAAATCATGGTCAGAAGAGGAATCTCCCATACTAAAAACCCACTGCTTCCTAGAACAGGTCAAAGGGAGAGAATTTCCAAATGCAGGTGTGCTAGAGAGAGGAGAAACCAGCCTCCTGTGAAGCTCAGCAGGGACTTTGCTCTCAGGAGAGGAAGCAGCAGGAATGAGGTAAAGGAGCCTGCAGGTTTTAACAGCAACTTTGGGTTTCAGCTGTGATTTTAATACCAGTTTAGCCAAACCAGACCACACCAGTTGCCTTTATGTCACAGTGCTTTGGATGCTCTAGAATCAGTGTTTTCCCCACTTCCAGAGCATATCTGTGAGGGACTCCTGACAGACTGCAAGTGTAGATTGTTTGACCAGATTGATCAGTATGTCTTACTGAATAATGAAATATTCCCCCAGATTCTTGTAAATAACTATGGGAATGGTTGAACACTTGAACTGGTTGCCCAGAGAGGTTGTGAAGTCTCTGTCCTTGGAGGTGTACAAAATGCAACTGGACACTGTTCTGGGCCACCTGCTGTAGTTGGCCTTTCTTTGGGCAGGAGCATCAGACTAGGTGGTCTCCAGAGATGCCTTCCAACCTCAGCTGTTTTGTGATTCCGTGGCATTTTCCAAGTCACAGTTAGAGCTCTTGTGTGCTATCTACTGCTGTCAAATACTTGGACACTAAAGACAAATAATGACTGATACTGCTTCCTTGAGTTGGTAGAAGAGAAGCATCAATGAGAGGAAAGATCGTGCTATTTTGTTATGTTCAAACATCAGTTAAATGTTATTTTCAGTACAAGAGTGTAATTCACTTGAGTCACAAACACATTTTTGTGTATATCAAGCGTGACTCGGTAACCAAAAAGGACAATTTTCCTACTAGTCCTTAAAGAGAACAATAAATTTTGTATTAAAAGCTCTTTTATTCTATTTGTGTGAGCGTGCGGGAACACACGGGAGCCTCAAGTAGGTACCAGGAACACATACTGTGAGGTGCTGAGCGTATACAAAGTGAAAATAAAAGCCTTCCCAAAAGAAACCTGTGGTCCAAATATATCACTCTTGAAAACTGGCACATCTATAAAGAAATTCAAAATAAATCTACATAGTAAAGGAAAAAAAAAGAAAAAAAAAAAGGCTACTGCAGCCAATTAACTACAGGATCTACGTGATAAATCTTTCATCCCAAGTTAGCAATGTGTGTATTGAGTGGATCAAGATGAGCATGCTACTCTTTATAGAAAACTTGTACATGTGAAACCTGTCATCTCATATTAGAAGACAAATGACATTTGGAGGCATTACATAAATAATGGAATCACATGGCCACCTGATCTTGGTTATTTCTTAGCGACGGGTAAGACATTTCGAACATCCTTTTATTCTGAATTGTAGAGCTATAATTCTTCTGAACTGGCAGCACAAGTTGTGAGGAAACATTCAGCTGAAGCTGAATAGCTCTAAAGGTTTGGAGTGAATTCCTTGTCCATTTGAAATCAGTGGGAGTGGTGTCCCTGGCTTAAATGAAGCAAAAATTTTCAAGTTCAGTGCCTGGGAAGTGGTGCCTCTGGCTCATGTTTGCTAAAGGAGATGTCCAGTCACTACCTGGAGATTAGAATTTGTACCTCTGTTCTCATCTATTAATTAATAAATTCTGCTAAAGCAAACACAAAGTTTGGTCTGATGTTCTTAGTTTGGGTTACCTGCCTGATTTGGGCTTGGCTCTTGAGAGGATGCTTTGTGCCATGAGTGGCAGAACTAATTTAACTGGATTTTCTGGTCATCCACATCTCCCACACCATTGGGCTGCAACGACATGAGCCTGTGCAGCTTCAGCTCTGGTCACTGGTGGGTGTGGGGTCTATCTGGAGCTCCGTACACGCAAACTAGCAAGGAAGCATGGCTCTGCTCCTCAGGCGACTGGTTGCTCCCAAGCAGCATTTGTAACAGCTCAGCCTGCTTTTATGCGTCAAGGGGCAGGTGCTAGTTCAGGCCTTTCTCATCAATCCAACTGATTTTCATGAAATCTATAGGAACTTCCTAATTTCTGAAGTTTGTAGCCCTCTGACAAATCTGGTTAAAGCTGGACAACAGATTTAGAAGATATTTGCTGGGTCTGGTAGACATCAGGAAAGCATCAGCTCCATTTTGGAATGGAGTGGGGAGATGACAAACTTATAAGTGGCATAAATTGTTTCCTGTCCCTTTATCAAAAACACCAGTGAATTTAATAGGGATCGATCCATTTCACACAGGTATGGATTCAAAGCTTTGATAAAATGAGGTAGCCATTCTAAACAAGTTATTTAATGAGGAAAAAATCTAGGAAAGGGGTATTGTTTAAGGTAGAAAAAACAATTAGTTTCCTATGCTCTGCAATGGGCAGCAAACAAACGCTTGTATGAATTAACTCTGAATGTTTTCTGTAGTACCTACTTGGAATTCAGGTGGAAGTTCAGACCGTTCAGTCAGAATTGACCAAAACTGATAGCTGAAGCCAATTGATAGGTACCTGGTGACACCACATGTAATTTTGGTTCCTCTGGCTTTCTGGAATAAGATGAAGCAGTGGTTAGAGTCCGGACTTTGGGAGAGATCTAGGAATTCGTAGGACTTACTAAATGTATAAAAAACCATGTCTGCAGCTGCCCAGCATGTCCTCCTGCCACAGATGGATGGATCTGTGTCTCCATTTCTCACCTATCCCTCTCTGTCTGAAGGGATAGGTGAAGAGGTTGTTTTGGGGATGATTTGCATAAAAGCGTCAATCAGCCTAAGTTGCATTTTAATGTAAGTGAGGAAAAGGCTGTGAGATCTAGGGCTGGAATTAAATCAGGATTTATAATTAATAGAGAGATTGGCTATTCTCAAAACAAACGAAACAGTATGCATATCAAGTTTTATACTCAGTAAAGTTTAAAAAAGGCAGATTCAGTCTGATTATACAGCAATAGCAAAGATTTCTGTTTTGGGCCAACAGATTTCCCCCCCCTATCCTCCTCCAGCTGTTGTCTCATCAGGCATTTCAAGCTGGTCGGGGACACACCTTTGCTTTGTGTGTGTGTGTCCTCCCCTCCCTTGGTCTTTTGACTGCGAGTCCTTTCTAGCCCAGGAATGTATTTTATAGCAAAGGTGTAACATTTCACTTTTAATGTGTCACGACTGTCAAGGTTAGCATATCAGTGGTGTAATGTTTGCCCAGGTGTACCAGTGACCGTCTGAGGTGGGGGTGAAAGAGGAAGGGAGGAGGAGTGTGAGCATCTGAGCTTCATACAGAGGTGTCTGCCTGTATGTCAGCTAACTTCCCTCTGGCTGGGGCTACAGGTAGTTCCTCATTTCCTCTCTCTAAACTTGGTATTTCAAGTAATTTTTTGTAGTTGCCTGCATCTTAGGCAGCCTAGAAGGATCTTCGCTTTCCTGCCACTTGTTCTGACTCAGTATCGTAGAAAAAAAATAGTTTTGTTTTGAAGAGACAGGATTTACGTCCCTGGGATTTTTATCCCTGTGCAGTTCCTATTTTCAGTACTTCTTCATGTATTAGATGCAAATCCTAGAGAGGGTAATGTATTTCTCACTACATATTGGGGTATGTTTTCACATATTTCTGTGTCCTTCACTCCCTTTACCAATAGAAATTTCATTTGAAAAGATATATTTTCTTCTTTCCTCACGGCTCTTAATGTTATTATCCTGCTGCTCTCATCTATTATTATGTTTAGCTGTAGTATTTTGGCTAGAATTACAAAATTAACCTATAAGACATGCTAAAATGGATCCAAACCCATTTCCCAAATCAAAATACACCCTGATCCTGAGAGCACTTGTACCCATCTCTGCAGAACAAGAGGAATTCAGCTGGGATAAGGATGAGGAAGCCTGCTGGACAAATTTAAGGAAGGAAAGATGCAGCTACTAATTTTGGAGAATGGTAGTAGGTTGCTCTTAACTTGTCCCGCTAACTAGGGCTTTGAGGGTCTGGATAAGGAAATTAGGAATCTAGAGCACCATGGAAAGCTTCAGCATCACAATAGAGGGGGAAGTTTGGGAGGAAAAATAAAGAAACAGTGTGAAACATTTTGTTTTGAGCAATGAAATAAATTTCATAGCAGTGTTCAAACTAAGAGCATTACTGCAGCACTTTAGTCCTTCACAATGCTGTCTCTAGCTGATAGGTATTCCAAATGAATTTGTTATATTCCCAAACTTACAGGATTCTGCAATTACAGTTCCTGTGTACCTCATGCCAGAGGCAGATTGATCCTCATGTTGTTCTCTATTAACTACACTGTATTGAGAATATATAGGCATGTCAGGTTGATTTTTTCCAAGCATTTTCTTTAGAAGAATGTGTTTTTTCTGCATTTATGTAACTGTATGTCTCTGTTTCCATAGGGTTTCTGAAACTAACACTATAAACTTCCTTTTTTCTTTGGTTTTTTTTTTTTGTTTGTTTGTTTTTGTGTTTGTTTTTTTTTTTTTTTTTGTTGCTTACAAGTCAATAGTATTGATGCTTTATCTTTTCATTGTTTTTACCTCCTATTTTAGAGAGGTGTCAACTGGCAAGGAATACCTTGTGCGTTTCTCTCTCCATGTCCCATGTCTTCGTATGTTTGTCATTATTCAGCAGTAAAGTATTTACACTCGCTGGTTTCATCTGTATCATCTATATCTATATTTAGTAGTACGTTCTATTGGCTAATTAATTCCATGTTTAAAAAAAAATGTTTAGTAGTGATAAGCAAACCATTAAAGAAGGTATTTATATTTTTTACTGAATTCTTAGAGAGGAATGTCTTTTTTCATACCCTTTACTCTCTCATGTTTTCAGATTTCACAATTTCCAGAATTATTTATTGAGAGGAACTTGTGGGGCCTGAACAGGGGAGAAGTTGAGTCCTTGTCTCTGAACCAAGCTGTTTGCAGTTCCTCCATCACTGGATAGTTTGTTTATTTTTTGATGTTAGGGCTGGTTTCCAACATTTTATCTCTAATTTAGCACCAAAAGTGAACAGTGAGGCTGGCTTACTGCAGGCTTTTGTGTGTGTTTTTGCAATGTTGGCATTGGTTTCCTCTGTTGTCTGATAGAGCACTGAAGAAATAAATGCAGCTTGTCCAAAATACACGCATGATAACTACCCTGAACACATGCATTTTGATATTATTCCCACATATGTTTTGGCAGGGTAGAGGGCTCATTTGGCCTTCTATATATTTGGGCAAGGAGGGGAACTCTGTCATTTCTCTCTTCTAGTCTATGTTTTTATTTATCCATCATATTGTTCTTTCAACCCACATAGAGAAACCCTAAGCACTATCACAAATGGCGAAGATTATAATCAGTGACTAATATCCTTGCTACAATAAACTTTACCAACTCCTAGCGTGAGACATAAATAATACAAAAGGCCCACTCATATTTTGAGGAACTGATACGAGTATTATAATAATTGTTGCATGGTTAATGGTACAAAAACTCAGTAACACTTAAGGACCTCCATACTGGATTTGATTCAAAGCCAGCTGGAGCCTTTCCATTAAATCAGCGTGGTTTAGATTATGCCCCAAAATAGGTAGGTAGACTTTTCATATGCAATTTAGACTTTTCCTCCCTTTTGAATTCATTCTTAGCAGCTGAGTGAGAAACACTCGAAGGAGTAAATAACCACTCGAGTGGTTATGAGATGACATGGTTGCATTAACTCTGTGTTTAGAAAATCTGTCTGTGTGCAGGTCTGTGTCTGTGCCTGGAGCCCTGGGCACGATGCTCTGGTCTTATTGGGGAGAAGGAGCCAGCCTCTCAGGGTCAGCCAAATAATCTAATAATTGTGGCTCCCTGAACACTGAAGGAGATCCAAAGCCTCCAAATAACCCAAAGGAGGTGCTAGGGGGACAGGTGAAAACAGCCATTTAATTTTTCCCAGGACTGCAGTTAGTTTAAAGGACATTTTTTCTCTGTGGAGTATGTGAGTGGATGATATGAAGCAACTGATTAAACCTTGGTCTTTGGATCTAAGCACTCTTTTCAGATTGGATTGTGATCCAATACAAAATCTGATTTAGGCAACAAAGTTAATGAACTTCCCATAATCCAGGCAGGTGAGTTTAGCTGCTTATTTTGTTTGTTTGTTTTTTATACTACATTTTCTTGACAACAGTAAAATGCAGAAAAATGGTTCAAACTCTTAGATAGAAGTGTCACAACAGTCATGTTTTGTTGACTGTCTCCACCAGGTGTGAGGTTGGGTGCACTCTTGGGTGCACGTCGCTGTTGGTGTTCAATGCAGCAGTGAATACAAATAAAGGATGAGGTTCTTGTAAGACTTTTTATTAGCAGTAGAACTGATAGTTACACTCGAATAAAAATTAAGACTCAAGCTGGCACAATTTGTAGCTGACGCCAGCAAGATTTAACAAATGGCCACGTTCCCAGGCTGCTCGGAGCATTATGTCTAGTGGCATATGTAGATGAAGGACTGGAAGCATTAAAATAGACGACCAAAACCCATTGGGCAGTGAGAAAATGGTGCATGATCCTTACACCCTAGAGGGACTGTGGGTTCACTCTCTCCTTTAAAAAGCTTGAGAGAAGCTATCTCAAGGACAAGAGATTAACTTCAGATGAGGCTTCTTAATGTTTTCTTTTTTTTTTTTTCTTTCCTGTTCTTACAGTAAAAACTCATAATCTTTGTTCAGAGAAAGGTACATTTTAACCCTGTAACTTAAAGAAAGGTCTTGCTGAACACAAAGCTGAAAGGTGTATATATATATATATATATATATATATATATATATATACAGTCAAGATTATGTCTAATTTGTATATATTATAAATACAGACATTCAAGTCGCTTTGCATTAATTTGAATAATTCTGTTTTCTGCTACCAATGTAAAAATTAGAAGGGAGATTCTAACCAATTTCTCTGTTTGTGTGAGGTCTGGAAAAGAATTGCAGTTTGTAAAATCTTGCCCCTGTTAATTTAAGGGTAAAGCTTAGTGACTTCAGGTAGTTGAGATTTCATCCTAAGAAGCAATGTTTTGGTTTAAGAAAGGTAAGAATTAAAATATTTTTTGAAGCTTTGTCTGTGAAAAATGGGACAGGCATGAGGCTAGAAATGTGTCACAGCAGGAGATGACCTTTCTCTTATTTATCCGGATAAAATAATCAAAAGTATGATGAACCACCCATCTTCTCAAATTAGGCACAGCACCTTGTGATATTTTAGTGCTACAAAGGGAGGCAGAGTGCCCATAAAGATAGCAGCTGTGAAGTATATTAATGCACTTTCCTCTTCAAATTACAATGAAATCTTTGTACCACTTAAGAAAACTTTAGTTTATGGTTTGCTTTAAACTGTATCTTAGTTGTTTTATAACTGCAAGGATCTCCTTGAAGGGTCCCTTAGCTGTCCCTTGCTTCAGAGGAAAACATTTCATAGGGGAAGAACTTTTAGACTGAGAATGTGTTTTATACAAATGAGGAGTCTTCATTGAAGTTCTAGAAATTAGTTTATTCGTATAGTTTATAGGTAAAAGGCTAATGGCTCCAAATAGCCATGATTTTTGAGTCAGGTCCTAGAAATCATACTACTGGTTCTTGCTTCTGTGTGTTACCTCTAGAGCCTATTTTCCTATTTTTCTTCATGACCATTTGAGCTAGAAACTGGCTTGCAGATTAAATAAAAACTGTAGTTAATCTCATAATCTGCATGAATCCATGATTTTGTGCATTAAGAAAGATAGTAGCTCTCCTGAGACCTGAAACAAACAAACAAAAATCCCTAGAAAATCATCCTACAGAACTGTTTATTAAAGGAATATTCACTTTGAAGTTCATCACACATGTAGCCTGAGTGAGAACAAGGCCTAAACAGTGTTTTCATCGTTCAATAACAAATTGTTATTTGAGAAAAGAGTCACTTGATGAAACTATTTCATATTAATCATTAGGAATTAAATTCCCTGAACAAAGCACATTTGTTTCATGGTGTAATAAATAGCTAGTGCAAAATATGGGGATTTAACTTAATGGGAGCTGCATAGTTAAAATTACCTTCAAGGAAAGTCCTGCACGTGGACATGCACTCAGGGTCTTCAAGGGCTCTTTTCCTCTCTTTGATTTGACCTATTACGTACTGATATGGGATAGTTTGTCACTAATTTTCCCCCCATTATAGAACTCTATGTGCTCATATATAAAACAAACATGACTTGAAAGTGAGATTTCCCTCTTCTGCCCAGCTGAGCACGCAGAAAGCTTGCATGGTAGTGGGAAACACTTCTCATGTATATATTAAGTGCTACCATCTGTTTGGATTGTTTTGAAATGCATTTTTGGGCCAAAGCCTGCCCTTATGAGGATCCATCTTAACATGAAAGTCTCAGCAGTTCCCTGAGTACGGCAGCAAAATTTACTCCTTTCATGCCTCCCAATCATGCCCTTTAATTCAGCTATAATAACTTTAACTGAATCAGAATAGCAGCTCAAAAAATTGAGCTCTTGATTATCTTGATGACTTGCTTATTCCACACAAGAAGTTTCACTGATTTCAAGGGCTTTTCTCTCCACTGAGCCCAATATTGCATGATGCAACAGAAATGGGTAAAACTGGGGAAACGGTGAAACTTATTTTCATTGCTTTTTCCTTTAATTTGGTAGTATTGTTTTTGTTTTTCTCCCGAGGCCTGAAATGAAAAAAAAAAAAAAAAAAAAAAGGAAATTTGGGAAAAGATGGAGGAGAAGCTGTACAGAAACTGGTTTTGTTCTCCAGGAACAGCAAAATAACTTTAGAATACTATATAAGGTGCTATTATTACTGCCACACTTCAGACTTTCTGCCTGTGCTAACTAATACATTTCAAATGAAGTTAGTTTGTCAAAATTTATGGCATTTGGCAATTATAATTCCTATCTGTTATAAGCCAAACTTTATTTTTAGTCCTTGATATAGTGTAAGCGACATTATAATTAGCATATACACAGGAATAGCAAATTAATTTATTTCAATCTTTTTCTCCTGAAACACCACTTTCTTTTGTATCTGAAATAGTCTCTATTTTTTCATATCCTAAATTCTATACTGTAACTTTAATTTTGGTTTACATGTCAAAACTAGCAATGATTTTTCAGTATTGTCTTTTTTTTTTCTCCTCTCTTATTTTGATCCACACCAGGGGAAAAAAACCTCAAACCAAACCTAAAAGTTAATGTGTAGCACATTTCTGTTGCTATTTCCAGATATTCTTGTTCAGAGGTGAAGAATGTACTCTAATCACTTTCCTGCATACACCAAGTATTAGTTTCTTTGTGTTAAGTAATTACACACCACAGAAACCTCATCCCTGAAGATGTGAGTAGCAGTGAGTTTTAAGATAACCATAACTACTCTATGTATTTGGTTTCCCCTATTTTTCTATATTTGTTTGCCTTTAAAAAACAAAACAAAACCAAAGTAACCCTGAAAAGGAGGAAGAGGAGACCTAAGAGAGACAAGGAAACTTAACATTTTTAGCATTCCTGGCAGTTCTGTTCATCACTTAGAGGGACGGTGCGGTTGAAGCTGCATTAGCAGTGTGGGAAGCATGCTGCACGAGAGGCCACTTTCTTCCTGAGCAGTGCAGCCAGCGCAGGCCAGCTGCTGCCACCTCTGCTCATACAGCTTTCATTTATTTGCCTCTAAATATTTCACTTAGAATGCCCAAGCTCTGCAAATCGGAGCCAACTGCAGACTGGTGCTCTTGCTCTTCAAGTCTTGTCTGACACAATTCCTGGTTCAGCTGCTCGGTTTGTGGGTGGTGGTAGGTACGAAATGTGGTAGGGTAGCATTTCCAAAAGCCTCCAGCTAACTTGGGAGCCTACATCTCCATTTCAGAGATGACAGAGACACTTAGGAGGTGAAGTCCATGAGGAAGGCAGTGTGCCCAGACATGCAGTTGCTTTGATAAGGGGCCTGTTATATCTTAACTTGCACTAATTGCTCGTTCCCTCCTTGCCTCGTTTCCAAGGCAATGCAACTGAGGAGCCCAAGCTCCATCACCTGCACGTGACTGGACAACTCCTCTGCCAGATTGCCTGCAGCAGACCTTGGTAGTGAAGCCTCCTCTTCCACCAGTGTTTGGAGTAAAATAGCATTTCATCGCAGTTGTGTATGCACGTGAATGAGCCTGGCTAAGTTTTTCAGCTGCTGTAACAGAGCCGTGTGTCTGAGCCCTCACCATCTACCTGCTTTGGCCCCCTTTCTGAACGGAATTAAACCATTTCAGTGTTCTTCTCCGTGCTCATTGCTGAGGGTCTGGTTTAACGTATCCAAATACAATAGAGATTAGCCAACAGGGATTGCTATGGTGCTTAAAGGAAGGAAGGAATGGCCTGGAGAGGGAAGTATGTTGTGATATCGAATCCATTCTTTGGCATTGAATCAATTCTTGGATATTTTTGTGTAAAAATCAAAAATACAGATCTGCATCTTTGTTTAGGCTAGAAATACTGTGTCCAGACGTGCCACTCTGGCAACCTGGGCACCTTTTGTTATCTGAAATCATGGAAGGTTCATCACCAAAGTTTAAAACCTAGGGAGCAGGAGACTGAACTGGCGAGGCTGAGAGGAGACGTAAATGCTGGGATAAGTTACGTAGCAGCAAGACAGTATAGCTTCTACACTGAGAGAGTGGAAAGACAGAGCCAGAGGAGCAAAGTCAATTGAGAGGAAGCTGGAGTGGAAGAGCAAGTTCAAAGAGCTCTCCAGCTTTATGCTGTAACGCTGCCCAGAGTCCTCTTCTGTGTAGTGAAGTGGAAATAGTATTGTGTCCATGGCAAAATAAAGTTTTTAGGTAGCAATAATGTCTTTATCAGCTTCTCAGCTTTCAGGTGTGTACAGCCTTTTCTGTAGGCCACCATCACCCAGAGGTGTTTTCTGTAACGTGCAGAAGGGTGTGTGTGTACCTGACAGTTTTTGGGGTTTCCAAGTGTACTGGTTGGTCTATTAAAACCAGTTTGGTTTTGTCTCAGAGCTTTGCTTTTTTTCAGCTCACTCTTCTCTGTGTGTCATAACTACAGCAGACAGCACTGTGCTGGCCATCTCTGCACGTGGTTCCGTGTTCCCTGACATGGGCTGAGGATGCAGGTGGGCATTTTGGGTTGCCTGGGCAAAGCCCACCTCAGGAGACCTGGGCAGACTGTAGCTCTGAGGTTGTGGCTGTCAGGTGTTGTGTTTCCTTCACTGTAGATGATTCATTGCATCGCAGATATTGTTCTCTAGCAAAAAGGGGCAAGAACAGACTGGGATCCCCTAGCAGAGCTCTGGGATAGCTGGGGCTTTTGCCCAGACAAGCCTGAGCAACCTCCTTTATGGGCATCAGACAAAGTCCTGGCACCCTGTATCTGCAATTTCAGGTGAGAGCTCACGGTGTGAATGGCACCACCTGAGCCAGAGGCAGAGACAAGGAAGGAATTTTTTGTCTGCTTGTTTGTGGTCAACTTTCTTTGACCAAGCAATATAAATATACTCACACTTGATCTTTGTAAAAATAAATACAGGGCTACATCTTACAATCCACTTGGGAACTGGATCGGGTCCAGAATGTGGCAGCTTGCTTGTTATTAGACATGGTCTCTCCCTCGAGTGCTCGCAGCCAAAGCTCCTGTGCTGGCTGATCTATGGCTTCAGGGCAGAGTTTATTTCACTCTATTTTTTTTTTTTTCCTTTTTTTTTTTTTTTCCTCTCCCAGTCATAATCTTAGCCATAAATGGAACAGGACTTGCCTCTTGCTTTGAAGGATGCTGCCTCATTTGTCCTTCAGGGCTTTCCAAGCAAAAGTCACAGCTCCAGCGTTCACTCATTCCCTGGTCCTGAAATAGTTTGTGGCTCTGAGCCATCTTTTTTAAGGTGATGATAGGGATGGGAGCTATGGGAGAGAAACTTTTGCGTGGTGGGGATGGGAATCTGAGCCTGGGATGTCTGTTTTAGTTGGCAGAGTGTTGTTTTGGACCTGCCTGCTTGTCTGCTTGAGCCAAATTCATTGCTGTCCAAAATACATTGTGAGATGTGCACGTCTTGACCAGCAACGGTGCCGAGCTCCCCAGCTCCTGCACGAGTCCCCAGGCTGGCAGGGGGGATCCCTCACGAAGAGGTGCTCCACATTACTCAAACTGAGCCCTTGGTGACCAAAATGATCAACTGCTCCCAAATTACCATGTTTTTTCATAAGTGTGAAATCAAACTTTTTTTTCTGAAGCAAAACCTCATATTCAGATGAGGTGACTGTGTCATGCCTTGCCTGAAACAGGAATTTTTCTCTCCACGTGTTCTGTGAGTGAATGAGAGGGAAAGTCCTACAGAGAAGCAAAACTTCAGCAGCAGAAGTATCCCTTTCCTGAATGATTGAGATCTGATCCCTAGGGGTAAATCTGTCACACCCTGCCTCTGAAGTCAACAGCGTTAGTCCAGATCCATTTCCTTGCAACCAAAATCAAAATACTGTTGCAGTTAGTCCCAAGGAAGATTTTGCCTCTCTCGCTTCGCCAAATACAGCGCTGTTTAGTTCTTCTCACCTCTGGGAGATTTGCTAAGGTCTGTATAGGAACCAGGAGAAAAGGCTTACTTTTAAAAAATGTGTTGACTTCCTTTAAACTACGTGGGCTTATGGACCTTCAGAAGGTAGAGAATGTGGTTTATAAGATGTGTTTCCCCTCCTGGGTGGGTTTGAATAAACTCCTGCTTTAGAGTCTAACCCCTCAGCTGAATTTCATTTCAACCCCTGATTTCTCTCTAGCTTGTATACAATATAAGGACCAGTCATGTGTACTGCACCGTCTCTTGGAAGGTGTTGAGCACCTCAGATTGACTGGTAACCATCCTCAGTCCCTGGCTGATGTTATTCTGCTTGTATGAAAGACATGGCATATGAGAAGGGCTCCATTATGAAAGCTGTTATTAGAGAAAGCATTACTTATTCTTAAATCTTAACCCAATTATGGAGCATTTTGAATTTGCAGTAACAATAATTTTCTAGTGTTCCCCATTAGTGGGCAAAGACTGCTGTCAGCTACACTGGCATAAATCCAGCTTTATTCAGATGAGATATTCTGGATTCAGAAGAACTGAATTTTTCTCATAGTGCTTTTGTTCCGCTACAGTTAAAAAAAAAAAAAAAAAAAAAAACAAAACAGGAGGAATTTGGGGAACGCCAGGGTTTGGGGCTTTTGTATGAAACAAAGGAATTATTTTCTTCTGATTCAAACATAGCCTGTGATGCTTAAATATGTTGTTTTCACTACTGTGTTTGGTTGTTGAACTGTCACACACTTTTTTGAGGCTTATCTGAACTCCTTAATTTAAAAAACAAAACAAACCTTTGGTTTCATTTTAGCAGCACTCGGAAGTATGGATATTCAACCAATTTAGGAATGCAGAATTTCATATTCTTAACTCTGTGCGTACTTCCTTAGAAAAACTGGCTTTTGTTAATTACTGGCTGCGGGTCACAATCAGATTTACTGTTAGGGTTAAACCCCGTTATAAAGCCTGACCTCGTTACATAAATTACGAATTCACAACAAACCGGACATGTTATCTATTTGCTCGGTGGAAGCAGCTTGCTGAAAGCCCTCTTTAGTTCATTTGGGTGAGTGCATGAAGCAATACTTGACGCCTTGGCCTGGTTTGGAGCCCAGATGCAGTGGATCCCTGGTCAGTGCCATGGCACCAACAGGAGCTGCATCCGCTCAGACTCGCTGCCAAATCTAGTTCCCACTCAGCTACCAGGGGTCACCATGGAGACATTTTGTACTAGAACAGCTCATTAAATATTAGATTTCAGCCTTTGAGCATATATTGGGAGTTTACATCAGCTGTTGCTTTAGAACATGGGCTTTTTCATAGGAGGGAAAAAACACTTCAGGAAAGTTAAAAAGCCTAAATGATAGATTTGGTACCGCATGTTTGTTACAGTAGTAACCACTTACATAGCATAGAAGGGTCCTTCTATAAATACTTTAATATTATTTAATAAATTATGGTGGACTTTATAGCATACCTAATAATAACGTTAAATGTTTCTGCATTTAACAGGCACACACATTGTTTTAACAATATCTCCGTGTTACATGCTTTGCAACAGCTTGTTATGGCTTCATCTGTTAGGCATTTACTATGCATTCACTTTATTTACTTCTTCAGGAGAAATTGAATGCTTTCTAATAAGATGCGAAGGAATGTAGCTGCATCTAATGACCAGTTAACAAATATGATCAAACATTTACGAAATAAGTCAAAATGTAAAGCATAACTTACCAGGAGCAGGGCGTGTGTTTTGCCATCTGCCTCAAAGCCATCCTAAAAATACATTCCTCGATAAGGTGGCTGTACTTCTTCAATCATCGTTGCCTGCGAGGTGAGTGCAAGTGCTGTACCGTCTGGTGTGCTGGGCTGGGTTCCTGCTGGGGCTGGGGTGAGAGGATGGCTTTGATAAAGAAATAACCTTGGCCGTTGATGCCAGGAGTGGTTGGGACTGCCAAGTAATGCATTATAATGAAGATATTTTGTGTCAGGATGCAGCCTATTTTGGTAAGTAATAGCTTTACCAAATCTGGTGTAACAAAGTTAGACCCCTACCCTCCTCACCTCCTGTTGGGATTGAGGGCAACTGAGCTCCACACAGCCGTTCACTCATCCCTCCCCCCTGTCAGGAATGGGAATGAGAAAACGAAGCAGAAATGGCTCAGGGGTGCTCACCCATAATGGTCACAAGCAAAAGACAGACTTGTTAGGGGAAGAAAACATCACTTTAATTCAAATGCTGACAAAGACAACACTTAACAGACAAGGTGGGACGGTGAGAAGCCACCACCACATCCAAAAACACCTCTCCCCACCCGTCCCTTCTCCCCATCTCTCCCCCTCCTCCCCCAGCAGCACAGGGGGCAGGGGATGGGGGTTACAGCCAGCTCGCTGCCCCTTCCTGCTTGGGAGGGGGAGTGGATGCTGCCCGTCCCTCCCCTGCTCCGTGTGCCTCCCCTCTCACTGCAGACAGTCCTCCAGGAACCTTTTCCAGCACGAGGCCTCCCCACGGGCCGCAGCCGTTCCCAGGCTGCCCCAGCGTGGGTCCCCCCCCACGTGTGGCAGTTCTCCCAGCGCCGAACTACAACAGCGGGAGCTGCTTCTTCCCTCAGAGTCCCGGCTTCTTTGAAGTGCAGCTGCCTGTCCTGGTGTGGGCTCCTCCACCGGCTGCAGGTCGGCATCTACGCCAGCGTGGACCTCCATGGGTGGCAGGGTGGTGGCTCTGCCATCTCATCACGGGATACAGGGGGCTTTCTGCTCTGGTGCACCTCCCACACTTCCTCCCCCTTCCTTCCACTGACCTTGGTGTTCATCCTCTTCCCAACTCCTCCTCACAAGTCCCCCATCCCCTCTCCAGTTCTCCTTAAATACGTTATCGCAGAGGCGCAGCCACCATCGCTATTTGGCTCGGCCCTGGCCAGAGCTGGGTCCGACTCAGAGCCGGGGGAGCTTTGGGAAGCTTCTCACAGGGGGCCACCTCTGTAGTTCCTCCCCCACTACCAAAACCCGCCACACAAACCCAGCACGCACCCCGTGCTCGCTGTGCTCACCAGGCTCTGAAGTGAACAGTTTAGGTGCTCCTCGAGAAGCAGCATCTGCTGGAAGAACTGCGATGACGGGTGGTGTGGTAGGCTCCACCTCATGAGTGTTCATTGCATAGCACTGGCTGTCTTCAGCACCCATTTATTTCAGAGGAATTTGAGGGCAGAGTTCAGTCGTCTGTTACCAAGAGGTAAGATGGCGTTATTGAATAGCACTTTAGAAGGAAGTAAATCTGATGCTATTGAAAAGTTCTGTGCCCGTAGCGCTTAGAGAAGGCTCCACTTAGGAGCTTTGTTTCTTGTTTTTTCTCCCAAGGCAGAGGTTCACAGTTGACATCCATTGATAAATCCAGGCAAAATTGCTGGTGCCATAAGAGAAAAAAAATTATTTCTGAATATTTAGGACAAGATTGCAGGTTATTTTTGGTGAAGTCTTTCCCTTGGGAATCTGGAACTACAAGATGTTTCATTCCAGTGATTAAATAGGAGAGCCCAGCCAGTGATTCCCAGCTCACAGCGGATAGTGATTTCTCCTGCTTGTAATTCCACTGTAATTGGTGGGACTCCCACAGTGTGAGACACTTTTCCACCTGAGTGAAGCTCTCAATACCTGAGTCTGTTACAACACCTGGAACATCTGTATCTCCCTTTAGCTATCTCTGGCTACACCCTGAAGGTGGATATGTGTTAGAGGCCTTTTAACCCAGGTATGTGCTGCACACTGGCAAGTTTCTGCCTCACCAGAGATGCTAAATAGGGAATTGGCTGTTTCCATGGCCAAGAGTTAACTGGGGAAGAAACCTGTGGCCAGTAGGAAGAAGACATAGGAAGGATCGTTGGGTTTTGTCCAGTTTTTTCCACCCCAAATATTTCCGCAGTGTGAACACTGTTAACTAGAATTTGGTGACTTGGAGACACCAAGACACCAAACAGTTAAGCAGAGATTTTTGAAGCATGGGTAACCGATACTGGCCTTACAAGGCTGCTGGATACAAGGCTTCGTGTTTAAGTGCCTGCATATGGATGTTGGTGCCTTGCTTCAGGCGGTTAGGTTTCCAAATGCTGGTGTTGGGTATTTGCCAGGAATAGAATTTGGATCTCTTGACTTTGTGGTTTAACTCCTAGGCAGCATTTCTTCTTCTCAGTACAGCGTATACTATGCTTCTTCATATGGCGAGCAAACACGATGCTTTCAGAGGGAAAATGATTTTTAGTGATGAATCAGAATATGTGGAATTTGGGGTTCTTGTTTTGGGGGTTCTTTGCTGTTGGAGAAGGGATGTTTTATTTTCTCAGTTCATCCATTTCTTGATTAATGCCCTTTGGAAGAGTGCTCCCTAGCACGCCTCCTTTCTCTGGATGACCTTGAGGTTTCTGAACTTGAGAGTGGAACTGCCCAGCCGGGATCAGGGCCTCCATATACTGAAGAGCAGAGCAGTTTCTACTCTCCATGGGCATAGGTTAGCATCGTCCTACCCCAAAACAAAGCGTGCAGGTCAGCAGGCATGCTCTGCCTCTGAAGTGGCAAGGTGAAGGCAGGAAGAACTATGTGGAAGAAAAGGGAGGGAAGGACTCCTCATGTCTTTGCTTCCCTTCTGACCTCCTAGGTTTTAGCACAGTTTGGGGAGATGCGGAAAGCAAATAAATTGGACTTCTGGAAAATGACTGTTGTGCCTGGGGGAGGCAGATACCTGGCAGGAACGTTCCTGGAAAGTTCTTCTTTGCCGGTGAGAGCTGTGTGAGTCTGGAACATATTGAGAGCAGACTTACCTTGAAGACAACTTAGCTATAATAAGTGCCCAGTGAATGTTCCTGAGGTGAGAGTCCTCTGCAGGGTCAGAAGTTGGCCTAAAGCAGAAATTGCCCAAATGGGTATGTGGGGTGGTGAGCAACAGGATTGATATGGGCAATCTTCTCCCAATGCTTTAAGTTCCTGCTCCAGTGCCTGTGGTTGTGAGAACTTCTCCATTAAATGGTTATGGCTTTTTTTTTTTTTTTTTTTTTTTTTTTTTTTTATTTCTTTGCAGACAAATTGTTTTTCCCCCCTCACTTTATTCTGGGAAACAGCCAAAGTGTTTTAACTGAAACTTTCCCAAATAATTCAGCCCAAGACAGACAGACATTGGCTAGGAAAATATAAAGCCAAGCATAGAGAGTTTGGCAATGTCTTTAGTAAATGAAAGGCGAGTTTCTTAATGGAAAGTGTCAGGCACCCTCAACCATAAGTAGTATTAAACACAGCCTGTAATTATGCAAATGAAGAGAGGGCATCTTTGCCAACTGGACCCGTTTCCCAAACATTGCGTTCACTTTTAAGAATCTGGAGTAGTTGCATGAGATTTAACAAGGTGGTTACAAAATCAGGTTTTGAGTGCAACTGAGCTGCCACTTGCAACTGTGAAGAGCTGAAGCCTCTGTTGAGAAGTAGTAGGTCAAATTCAGCCCCAGAGAGTCCTAGAGAACTGGCACCATGAGGGGCTTTAGATGGTTTGGTGAGGATTTCTTCTACTGGTAGTGGAAACCAATTATCTTCTGACTGTCATATAGTTTTTTGTAAACAAGGTGGAAGTTAGAACTGACAGGTAGTGAAAGGCAATTTTGATGAATGGGGATTAAAAGGGGTAATTGCTGCTGCTGGGATTGGGATTTTGACCTGTCACCATTGAAGTGACCAGGAAATACTTTATTTTGTCTCTCCTACAAATATAATTTGACTCCTTGGGGGTTTCTCCTCCTCTAAAGGAGCAGAAATTCGCCAAAGGTGGAAATGAGTAGTTGTAATGCATGTACTTAGCAGAGAATGGTGGTTGAAGTGTCTTATTCATGAGCTCAAGATTAAGGCGTTAAGAAAAGTGGCAATCATGTTTTTACATTCTCCATCCTCTCTTGTGCCACGGAATGGGGACTGTCAAGGTCCATCTAGACATTTTCCCCTCACTGGGTTTTGATGATTCCCTTGTTCTCTGTTGCTTTATTCCTTTGGCACACTCGGATGCATTAGATGCGGCAAAACTAATGCTATTTGGTTTGTTCTATGCTCTTGGGATCATCTTGCTTAGGGTTTACAAAGGAGCTCAGAATAGCTGCTCTGTAAACCCTCTGGGCTGTGTGTCACATGGCAGTCTTCCATACACCGTGACACAGATGGTTCCTGCCAGTCCTCTTTCTATAGCAGAAAGATGCCAGCATTAACTAATCCATAAAGCTCCCTTATGCCAGGCACCCACCCAGTTATAGCGGTTTAAACCTCCACGGTGTCTTAAACACTGCTGTTGATGGTGTTGCCTTGGTGCTCTGTTTTCTCCCTGTGCTAACTCCAAGCTTCTAAGTGCAGGTAGACGGCGCAGCACTGGGCGATCTGCATAGCAGAAGCAGAGATCACAGTGGCAATTTTACATCTGAAACGGTTTCTGCTGTGGGAGACATCCCGTTGTGGTGGAAGGGCTTCTGTCGGATCTGCTCCTCTGGCTGTTTTTCTCCTTGCTAGAGAAACAGAGAGTATCTTTGATGGTTTCAGTCTGGGGTTTGGTGATCCAGGCTATGCAATGGTTTTTGAGTGTAAGTGGGACAAGGATATGGCCTGATGGCTCTTATCTGGAAGAAAAGCCAGCCAAAATCCTTTGGGAATTTGGGTGAGTATCCATGGCCAGGAGGCGTTAATACTCAGAGCTTGCAGAGGGTGGGGAACAGCCAGAGCAGGAAGCAAGTCAATCATTGCATTTCTAGAGGGGCAAGCTAGAAATTACTGAGCAATTACAAGAGATAGCAGATGACAAATGAAAATGCCTTTCTCCTAATTTTTCAGCAGATGATCTCATTTTACACCAGATCCTCAGCTGCTGTAGATCAGACTACTCCCCTGAAGCCTGTGCTGATTTGCACCTGCTACGGATCTGGCAGTGGCATGCTTGATTTTAAAAAGAAAATAATTGTGGTTGTAGTGTAAAATCAGCTTAGTTTTGGATTAGAGAAGCTTTCAGCGTCTCAGCCACTCTGGAGGTTGCATGCACCACGCGTTTGTGAGGTTTCAGGCTGGCACACACAAACTTCTTTCCTGTCTTTCAGGTGAATTTGTATGATCATCTGCTTCAGTGGCTGTTTTGGAATATTCTCAGACTCCTCTCTAAGTGTTTTTCTGCATCATTTATTTTGAAAACAGTGGTTTTAAAACGAATTCTTACCAGACCTATTTGGCCCCATACCATATCCTTGAGTTTAACTCGTTCAGTCCCATGCTGCAGTATCAGGCAGGAATATGAATATTGTGAGACCTTGGATGCTGTTGTCTAATTAAGCTGCAGCTTAAATTCTGCCAGAAGAGAACATTTCTTGCCCAGATCAGCCCCTCAAAACTTGGTTTATTAGCTGGTGCTGGGAATGCAATATGGGCCCCTGTATTCTGTGATTTCAAGGAAATGTTTTGTCTTCTTTCTCCTCCCACTTTGCCTCTCATCTCCCACCATTATTATTTTTCCTATGTGCAGCTGAAAAGTCAGAGATGCTGCTGTTAATACCACGTCATGTGTTCCTGGGGTGCAGGCATATCCATAGACAGTCTATAGCAAGCACATCATGCTGAGGGTTACTTACATCCATGTAATGCAGCTGATTTACATTGGCCCAGGGGAAGGGGTGAACTCCAGTCATGAGAAGGCTCTTAAACTTAACCATGTCTCCTTCAAGGCAGAGCAAAATATCCGTACCATCTGATAGGAGAGAGGTGGTTCAACTCTCCCTGCTTTTTTTAAGGAGGCAAAAACAATACACTGCATATTTACATAGAATCCCCTTAAGGCCATCTGTCATGCTGGAGATTAAACTGAATGTCTCTTCCCAGTTTAATGCTATGCCTTCGGGCAGTCTAAGCCCAATAGATTTAGTTACTCTGCTCCAGACACTAGATTACTGACACAGGCAGTTTTTATTCTTGCCCTTATTTTCCAGAAGCATAGAACCTTTGCTTGTAAATTACTGTCTTTGTGTGGGTTTTCTAGGCCACTTCCACTTACGTTTTGGAGCCTGGCCCTACACTGGATTTGTGGTTAGTGTTTTTTACATTAACTTCCAGCAGCCGCACTTTCCTCGCTTCTATCTCCATATGGTGCATTAGGCAAGTTATTCAACTAATTTCCTTCCCTTCGTTGTGAGACACATCACAGAAGCTACGTTTCCATCCATCACCTTTTATCCAGAAGTTTGCACTGCCTTTTGGACTTGAATGCCAACTGCCACTAAAAAAAAAAATGGCTAAAGAGCAGAGAGGAAAACAAATACTTGAATGTTATTATGTTGACTTGTAAAAACAAGTTTACTTTCCCTACTTGGGGAATTACTCACTTTTGCTGTCCTGCTATGACTGAGTCTAGATGTGTGCTGTCGGCAGCAGGGATTCATTTTGTTCTGCCTGCTTGCTTGCTTGCTTGTTTGCTCACTGTGTGGCCTGAATCATAGCTTGGGAAGCTTAGCTGCGGCGGCATTTGAAAATGCTTATTAATTTGTGGAAGAAGAGAAGATTCTTTTGAAGGAGGAAGCTGCAGTGGAGGCACCACTTGGCCAGTTGACTTTACAGCCAGAGACATGTCTCCATTAACGTAATCGAAGGAAAACAAACAACAGACATTTTGGACACCTTGTGCAGATGACGTTTCTGTTTCTCGGTTTTCACTGGTCAGTTATAAACAAGCTGGAATTGAACAGTAATTCTGTCACCGATGTAAAAATTCCATCTGGCTTGAACAGGAGACGGTTTTTATCAGGAGCCTGTTGGCAGGTAATTCACAAAGGGAGCAAAGGATTAACCTCCTTTAAGTGACTGTTTATCAAGCCAGCTTTACTCATTAGATGTAAAGTTCAGTATTCTGCCAGCAACTTTCATATTTGTGAGCTGAATGTCCCATCTTGTGGCAACTCCTGCATTCTACAGTGTTCAATTTGCCCATGTATCCTTAAGGCAATCCCAATAAGTGAGGCAACTGCAAATCCCCCTTTCTCTCACTGTTTATCCTTGATGGTTTTAAGATACTGTTTATTTGCAAATCCAATGTATTATTTTGCAGTTTCCATGCACATTGTGCCAAGTCTGCAAGTCTTAGATCAGACTCCACAAGCCTTAGATCAGGCTCACCCAGTTAATCCTTTGACTTTAGTCATTAATAACGACAGATGAACATGTCTCATAACGTATCTTCCACGATGTTTCCAAATGAGCAGCCCACGGTCAGTGTTATGGCTCTGCCACATATACTGTCATTCTTTCCCCTTGCTGTCTGGTTATACTGTGAAACTTGAACCTCATCAGGCAAGTGTAGAATTTGCTAGGGGACTTAAAACACCTCGTTAGTTATATAAGGGCTTTCAAGGCTCTTAACAGATTTCTCCATTAAACTCATAAATTTCTCCATAAATTCCATTTTATATTTGAATCCGAGTCAGTACCACCAACTGTGGCATCATCAAGGAATAAATTAAGGCTGTTAGGAGGCTCTCCTTGCCAATCCTTCCTATTAAAGCTCAGCTGAACTGGCTTGCAGTAGCGTAGGTGCCTGTATGCACGTCTTCATGCAGCACCTCCAGAGCCCCTCTCTTGCATTCCGGCTGCATTTCAAGGAGGGCTGTTGCATTCTGTCTCTCCATCTTTTCCCGCACATCCGAAGGGCCCTTCACTCCCGTCGCCCTCCTGGGCAGTGCTGCTGTGTGGCTGACTATACTTCTATCCAAAGCACACATACATTACCCTCAAAAGGGTTAAACTGTTGGATTTGCATTGAAACAAAGAAGCAGCAGCGAAGCCATGCATGATGACTCTTCATGGATGAGCAACATTGTGGCCACCCAAAACTAGAACATAAGAGTGGCCATCCAGCTCAGAGACCAGGGCAAAGGCTGCAGTGATGAAAATGCTTTCCATGTGGTTTGTGCCAGAATTATCTGGGCTGTTGCCTCAGTGAAGATTGTAATCCTGCATAAAGGATGAACGGAGCAGGATCACCCCATGTCTGTGTGCCGTTTACCTGGATGTTTAATCCTTCTCTGTAGGAACTGTGCACTGGATAGAGGGACAGACGAGTCTACCTTTCACTGTTCGTAAGTTGCACAGAAACAAAGTTTAGTATTTGAAGCAAGAAGGAAGTAGAAGAACAAGAGTAAGGAGAGTAGCGTCCTCCTCACAGGTCTCAGCCAGCAAAACTCATGGGCTAGTCAGGAGAAGAATCAGATATCTTTTAAGATATATATCAGCACGGCTGTATTCAGCCCCTGCATCCTTTCCGGTCAGTTTTTTGGGTCCACACAAACTTTTAAAATATTTGATTCATCCCGTGGCAAGTAATTCCACAGTTCAGCTCAGCCCCATCGCGGCGCGGCAGCTCTCAGATGCACCTGCCAGCTTGGAAGGATCTCTGGGGCTTTGGGGGACTGTGACTCCATGGTACCCACGCCACACAGGTGTGACCAGGCAACATAGTCCAACTCAGAAGGACCTAGCTTTGGGACCAAAGTTAAGGTCTTTAATTTGTAATTGGAAATGCCAAAGGCATTCAGCTAAGAGTTTCAGAACTACAAAGCTGTAACAAGAAGTCCTGATAACTAAAGAGGAATAATTCAGGGGCCCTGAATTGAGACTAATGCAAACCTGGTGCCACATCAGAACTGAGCTGTGTAAATGCCTTGGGAAGGTGGGGGTAACCCTCACCAAACCCACTTCTATAAACTGTAGAATTTATTCTGTGTGATGCAAAAAGACACATGCAGTATTTCAAGGAGAGAAAGCAAAAAACCTTCAAGGGTTAGATCCTGTGTCTAAACTCAGCCCGCAGGTACAGTTTACATAACCAAAGCTGTGACTGTGCCATTAAGGTGGCCCTTTGTGAGTTAATCCAGTTCAAATTATAAAGCTGTATTAATATGATCTCTGGAAATATCATGCAGAGAATATGAACCCAAGAGTAGTCCTGGAGGTTGCAAGCTTCACAGTTAGGTATTTCCTTGCTCTGGAGTTCTTGAGAGAATTAGTCAAACAAACACAAAGGACCTGGCTCTGGATTAAACTCTGTAGTTCTTGGAAGTCTCTGCGGTGTTTTCATTGTTCTCTTCCTCTCCAGTTACTCTAAGGCTTTTTTTCTTTGAGAGAAATTTAAATATACCAAAGAAGCACCATTTTCAAATTTCAATAGATGCTTTTAAAACCTCATTAACAATGGCAAAGGTGTGGTGAGCACATGTTTAACGCAAGGGGTCCAGATCACCACTCGGTACAAATCTGCAGAATTTCTGTGAGTTTGGGAATGCTGCAGATTTGCACCAGCTGGGATTGCAGACTTGCCTTTCCACCAGAACATATGCTAGCCCTGGCAAAGAATGTAAGCCCAGATTGTGAACTGCTTACTCACAAGGCTGAACAGCTACTCGTAAGCAGTTAAATTGACTTCATTGGGCCTCTTAGGTGACGAACTCCTCACTGGTAAGAGTACAGGGTTCACAATGCAGCCCTTAATTTTTCTCCTGTAAATAGCTGCTGGTGGGTTTGCTCAGTGCTGTGAACGATCATCATTTTACAGCGGATGACCAGAGTGGATGATGAGATCTGAGACTAAAGGAATCGATACCTGCTAACACAAAAAAGCGAAAGAAAAATTCCTTTTACCTCAATTGCATTACCTCCCTCTAAAGAGATGTTCCTTCAACTACAAAGCAGCAAAAGCAGATGCATGGTTCTGTTTCACCAAGCCATCAAACATTATAAAAGTCAGCTATATAAACATTTGAATCTGGTGACATTTGATTCCAGTGCTTGTGTGGGCAGCCTGGTTTACAGCAGAGATTTCTAAACAGGCAATCCAGTTTTCCAGGTAATTAAAAATGTTTGCACAGGCTAGTAGATTTATCTTTTGAAACCATTTTAGCACTAGTGCTCTCCAGAGTGGTATCAGTTGACACAGTGCATAATCTAGAAGAGACTAATTGCTGCATGATTTCTAATTTTTCTGCAGTCATGTAAATGAGCTGAAGTCTGCACAGGTGGAGCCTATTAGAGTGAATGATTTTGCTCTCATGTTGTTATCTTCATTTGCTGTTGTCTTATCAACTCAAAGTAGGAAATCTGCTGTCATGAAAAGCAGGCAAGGGAACAATGTCTGACTGAAAAGTCTTGTTTCATTATTTTTTAATTCATACAGTACTACCTGACTAATGCAGTTTTCTGATTACCATGTGAGGCATCCAGTAATGCAGTTTTATTCAAATAAGGGAAGCAGTGCTTTAATTTAAGCTAAGAAATCATCCACATTTCTTACCAGGCAACAAGGATTGTGATTCAATAATACATGAATTTAATAATGCATAATGGTAGACTTTGCAGGTACTAAATAGCAATATCAGAATGAATTAGTATGCTGTGTTATTCTACGGGAGTCCATCTCCTTTGCGCATGTGCTCTTTGTCTCTGCTTTGCTTTTCCATGAGCAGCTTGATTCTCTAAGAGGTGGGATAAACAAATTAAGTTTTAGTTCCAGAAACACAGCATTACAGATCTCCTAAAACCTTTTTTGGGTGCACAGGAAGGCCTTCTAATGGACCACGGGCAGCTGTCCCATGGCATGTAGAAAACCAGGTCTGCAGCAAGGAAGAGGGACGGGTAATGCTCTTTCTCATCAAGGAAGTTCTCAGGAGCACCGGGTAGCAAGGCACTGCTAAGGCTCCTCTTAGAGGATCATCCCAAGATGTAAGTGCTCCGCTAGTTACAAGTCTGGTGCTTGTTCCAAGCCTGAAGTCACAGCTTTGCCCCATCATTGCCCATTAATATGAGAAGGTATTCTCTTTCCCTGATCTTTTACCCTGGCACATTTCAGGTAGCAATATCACAATTTTATTGTACCGTGTTGTTCTGTAGCTGTATTCAGGCTAACTTAAGTCGATCTACCTTGGGTATTCATAACACCACATGCAGGTTGTGTGAGCCCTTTTAAGTCTCTGGGTAATGGGGAAATGCAAGGAGAGAGGAGAATTTGTTTTACATCATCTAGCTAGTGTGGCTGTTAGGAGACTAATCCCTCAGGTCTTACCCCTTCATTCTTTAGCATCTGAAGCTGGCAGGGCTTTCTCCTTTTCATGGTTATTATGGGCTGCTGAGGGAAAGTGCAAGTTCTTGGCCTTCACATCCATTCATCAGGTATGATCTCTAACGTGCTGGCCATTCAAAGAGTCCTCCTGAGCTTCTGCTCCTTGGGGAAGGAAGCACAAGATCCTGGCCAAAGTACAAAATGAGAGTATAGCTTCTCACTCTGGTTCGGTTTTGCGATTCTTGACTTCATGTGCCTTCTTCAGGAGACATTGCTCCCAATCCCTCGCATCTCAAGGTGCCTTTGTCTCACCCCAGTCACCTCTTTGAAAGGTTTGGGATTGCATTATTTTGCGTTTCTTTGGCATTCTTCTGTTCAATGAGTCCTGCATTCCAGCAAGTTTGCTGGCTTCTTTGGTAGCTGTGTTTATTTTGGTTGAAAGGGATGTTGTCACCGAAGTCAGACATGAGCACCCAGATGTAAATCTAGAGGGCCCGCTGCTTGAGAAAATAAGAGTATTCTATAAAAGCCCATAAGCAACTACAGAGCAAAGAGGAAAAACAAAAAGAATACCATGGGCCTGATTCTGCTCTTACCAAAAGGACATGTAGATCTCAGTTAATTTCCATCCTGCAGCCCTCAAAAATGTTCCCTCAGTGCAATCCCATTGATTTAAATAGAATTATTCCTGATTCACACTGTCCTCATATGTTTATAATAAAAATTCTTACCAGTGCCGTTAATACCCTGCAGATTATTCAAACTGAAAGAATTTTTCAGAACAAATTCAACTTTCATCATTTATGCTCTTTGTACACTCCTTGCATTTCACTCATCACAAGCAATAAAAACTTACCGATCAGTTTCACTTTTATTTACAATCCAATTAATTCCCTGGCACAATGACATCCTATTTAGGTTCACGGCATTGGAGTGAATTGGTCTGATTTTTTTTTTTAAGCAACCTATTTCCATTGCATTTTTTTTTAAGTTGATCATGTCCTTTTATTGGCAGTTTAGGAAATAAAAGATTTGTATTCCTTAATAGTGTTCTTCCTAATTCTAAAACGCCCCTGGGAAAGCTCTGATTAACTGTACTACATTCAAATGTAGAATGATCTAATTATTGTTTCCGTACCAAGAACTTACAGAAGACAGGATTATGTTGTCTTTAGCTCCTTTGTGTTTGGAGAGTGCTTATACATAGTATCTGTGTGTACATGCTACATATATATGTGTCTAGAGATGAATGCACACATACAACAAATACATGGGGTCTTTTTTAAGGACTATAAAAGATGAAATTTTGTTCCACTTGTATTTAGGCCATTTTGCTTATATTAGTTTTCTTTTCAGCAACAAATTATGCTCATCCTCTGCAGACAGAAGCTCACTTAAAGTTGTAAAATAGATTTCCTCTGACATTGTCCTGTTCAATAAACCTCTTGTTCCATTGTGGAATCTGTGGGAGCCTTCTCCGGGGACAAAACCAGAATGTGGAATTCATTACATATCACCCAGTGCCCCATGTGGAGCGCTCATCTGGATTCCTTCAACACAAAAACGTGCTTTATGCCATTGCAGGAGCTTTTGAGAATTTTGAAGTAAATCCAGCTCAGAGCTGGTATATCAATGGCAAATCCTCTTAGCTCTGGTTACAGGAGATCAGGATGTTATTTCAGCATTCATATTTGGGAGCTGTTCCATTAACACCTACAACAGTAGATGCGGATATATATTTGGCTGCTGTTTAGGAGGATCTGTTTGATGACTTATCCTGAAGACAGGGATTCAAATTCTGCTCTTACTTGTACCTATGTATCTCCACAGCATTTGCTAGTTTAATATTTCTAGCATGCCACCACATCTCTGCCAAGGCAGGGACACTCAGCTCGAAGGAGACACGCACTGTCTTAAATCATCAACGTTGCATCCTGTCACCACCCTCATATCCCTAAAATGTTCTTATTCAAGTTGCAGTCTTGAGATATGGATTTATTGCAGGGATCAGTCCTGCTCATCGGCACCAGCCCATGCGGTGCAATGTGGCCCTTTTCCTTCCCCACGTAGCTCACAACTTGTACCCCTGTCCCTTAGCTAGTGGCCTGCTTATGGAAGAAGGTATAGGGTCAGGCCAAGAAGTCCTTTTTCTAGGACGCTGTTCACGGGGGAAGATGTGAGGAGGGTTTCAAAGCTGCCATTCCTCCCTGTCGGAATAAATAGTTTTGTGTAGAGTGTTTGTAAGGTGTCTTGTAAGCAAAGAGCTCCTCACCTGCGCTTGGATTTGGAGAGGTGGGTAGTGTAGGGGGTGACGTGGTTGGAAACCACTAAGAAACCAAATGGTCTGAATGCCTTAAATAGAGGCACTGCTCAGCCTGACAATAGGTGTGCTGAGTAGTGCATAGAGAACAAAGGGACCCAGTGAGGTGCTTTTCTCTAGCAAGCCCTATTTATAGGGTTGTCAAAGCTGGATCATGACAGTGCTGAAAATGGTATTTCATATTTTCTCTTGATGTGTTTTGAATGTGGGACAACTTTCCAGAGGTTCTAACAGTAACTCAGGAGTAAGATCAGCAGTGAATTTAAGAGATTAGCACTTACCAACTTTTAATTCTTTCCCACTGGCAAAAAAATCCTGCATCAGCTCATCTAAAAGACTTGGAAGGACATGGAAGTTTCAGCTGATGATTGCAAAGCTTGCCCACTGGTGAGGTGCAAATTCTGCTAGCCCATTTCTTGCTTTGGGTTTGCACGGAGTTTTTAAAATGTCTGTGTTCTAGATGGCTGCAGAGATGAGAGGTCCAAGCCTCTTGTGATACGTAGTGAAGGAAAGGGTTTTTGTCAGGGTGATTTTTATCCCAGTGGTAACAATATTTGTCATAGATCAGAAGTGGTGGTAGGGAATTAATAATGCTTGTGTGTGTGAGGAGACCTGTATGATTAACCATTTATATGCCTTAAGCACTTCTTAAATAAAGACATCTCTTTAAACACCAAACTAATATGTAATTTAATTTAAACTGTTATTCTCCTGGCTTTCTTGAGAAAAATTTTCTACATTTTATATCAGAAATTCCCTAATGAACTGACCTTCTGTCCTCATTGTCAGCTCATCCTTCTTTTTTAACCATGAATCTTCTGATACTTGATGTTTTGCATTTGCTTTTGTATTTCCCTTGATCTCTCAATTCCTGGAGGCACACATTCAAAGGAAATCCTCAGTTTTCCCTTTCCCAAGCTAGTCCTTGTGGCTGTGGAAAAGACCGTGAAAATGTGGCCATTAGAGAGTGTCACATCCGTGAAGGCATATAAAAAGGGTTTTAAAGCAGATTATTTTTAGTATATCACTCTTTCTCAGCTTATCTCATGATTTCTGGATGACTGTCCTATGATTCTGAGATGCAAGAGACTGGCAATCTTGGTTTCTTGCCTGTATGTTTGTGTCGGGGGACAGATTCTTCTGCAACTTTTTTTTTTTTTTTTTTATCATCTTTCAGTTCAGATGTGTTACTTTATTTTGGACTCAGTCAGCACCCTATTCTTTTTCCTTCAGTTTAACCTTAATTTATGTCATTTATTTGACAGTTCAGGGCACTTTGTAGTGGTTGGCCCACAGTACTCTTTTTTCTTCAGGGGAAGTACAACCTACCCGGAGGGCCTGCATACTTACTTTCATGAACAGAGCCTGGAGGTTTTCACTTCATTGCCTGGACATAAGGGTGAAATCCAGCCTCTACAGTTTACCACTCTCTATTTGTCACCATGACACTGAGCAAGGTGCTAGCAATTTTGTAGTCATCATTCTTTTTCCCTGCCACTGTGAGGATGCAGTACCTCTGAGTGACTCCACTGCTTGTAGAAAAGTCATTTCTTAGTTATGTCATGAGCCTAGGCTGCATTCCAGGATGTGATCACATATGCTTTCCTATCCTTACACTCTTCTGAAGATTTCTGTTTATGGCTATTACTGGATACAGGAGCACTGGTGTCATCCAGAGTTACCATTCCTACAACCCACTTTGATTGCCATGGGAGAGTGTTAAGCCCTCGATGTTGACTGAGAGGAACTTTTTGAGGTGGACGACTCCTTATGTTTCTCCCCCCATTCACACTGCCTCAAATCATGAGTTTAAGGTAGGACAAGGGCTGTGCCAGGTATTTGATCCTGAGGGTGTGTATTAAATGGCAGGGTTGTTTCTGCTGGTGAGGATGCAACTCCCGTAGGAAGGTGTGTGTTATATCTGCAGCCATAGGGTATGAGTGCCTTGAAGAGAAATACTAATGGTATGGGACACTTCCAGCTACCTCCTAATAAGCCTTCCTCTACTTCTCTTGCCACCAGCTGTGTTTGTGGAGGCCAGGGGGTTGTTCTTCCTCTTTCCTGAGCAAAGCCCCTCATTAGAATTTGGGTGAGGGCAGCCCTTGAGTGCCTCCAGAGTACATGGCAGGACTTTTAGTTAAGAACACTTCCTCGCAGTCCAGCAAAGGACAGTCAAGCCTAAAGCACTGGTCATTTTGGATGGGGTTAAGCACAAAGTGGTTTGAAGTTTTCTGGTTTTGTGTTCTAAAGGCGCTTAATCAGTGTCATTAAAACACAAAGGGTTACTTCACTGAGCTTTGGAAGTGGGAGTTGTCACGAATTGTGTTTATTACTGTAGGGCATTTGAGGTCAACACAAATATCCATTGCTACATGAACACGGAGCTGTAGGTGGCTCTTGTCTCAGGGAGCTTCTGGTGGAAACAGAAAAGGGCGCACAGTCAGCGTGGATAGAAAATACCCTCGTGGAACAGCGTGAGGCTCTCTTAACTCCCCAGTGTGGGGGAATGAGCTAGATTTTGTGAAGAGGTCAGTTCATCTACAAGGGAAAAAGAAATAGAAGAGAGGGCAGGAGCAGGTGAAGAGAGGCTGCAGTCAAACAACTTTGGGGAGGGGGAGGCTAGTCACAGTTGGAGGATGTTTCTGTGTGTCCAGAAGCCTCTGTCTTGGCAGTGTCTGCAGCTGCTCTGCAAGGTTTCTTGTCTGGATTTAGCCTTGGGGGGCGGGGAGTGGGCCATCTGGAGCTTGTTGAGGTTGGAGGGCAGCAGTTGTCTCTGGCGCTTTCCCGAATCCATGGGGAAGAGTCGGCCATGGCTTGTCTGGCTCTTGGCATTTCCTTTCCTCCCGATGCACTTGTTGCCTCTGTTGTATCTTGTGCCGCTCCTGGTAATTCTCTCATTTGCTTCCGTTAGTATCTTGGCAGTGTATGATGGGGCTGAAATGACATGATCAGGAACTACTGCTGTCTCGGTTTCTCCACCGGCACACCAGGAATGTTCTGGAACAACTTTAATTAAGGATAAAACACTCCAGAAGAAGGATGAAACAGAGCATTATAAAATCAATGTTAGCAATCTTTTTAAAGGACGAAGTTGTACAAGGTTTGAGTGACAAGATTCCTTCTTTCTGCACAAGTCTCCATTTTATAATTTGATCTCCAGATGGCTGTCATTATTCTCAATCTGGAAAAAGTATATTAATGAAGATTTTTTTAAAAAAATTGCATGTGATATGAATTCCCTCCGTAATTGAAGCTATCAATGTTTCTTCATTTTGTTCAAAGATAAATTCACTAAAGAATTGTAGACCCTTTCTACCAGACAGGATTGATGTCATCTTCTCAGCTTGTCAGCTGCATCATTTTGAAATGCGGGGTAACTTTTTTCTTAAAATAACCAGGTAGATAAGAGAAAGACATGCTGAAGTTGGTCAGAGCATAAACTATATACTGGCAGAATTATACAGCCCATGAGAAGAGGACTGTCTTGTACTGTGTAGAAATATTTGCAGCAAAGGGAAAATCGTGAATACTAGTGCATTGAGGCGTATGCTGGACAAGCAGAGACTCTCCTCTAACCTGGTATCAAGGGAGAGGAAGGTATGGGAAGGAGGCTGTCTTATTTCCATAGGAGGGGCGGAAAAAAAGGAGTAATTGTTCCAAATCTAGATTTTCTTTTCTTTGTGAATAAAGTAATGCATCTCTTACTACTTTTTTTTTTTCTTCTGGATGGGACTTGCTTGATTTTGGTACCTCCTGACTTCTTGGACGGTGAGGAGATGAGGCAATAAAAGAGCATTTCCTCTTCCTCGAAAAGCTCTCGCTTGTCCCTCCTCTCAGTATCTGCAGTAACAAGCCATGCAGGGGATCCTTCTTTTGTAGATGGCAGATCACAAAGCTTCTTTGAGGCAAAGCAGGCCCAGTGCCCGGTTCTCACTGCTGCAAGTCTTTATTTTCTGTTGAATTTGTTGTGGCTTGCATGCACTGCATTCTTCAGCCAGCACCTTCAACGCAGGATGTTGGCCCCAAACAAAACCTGTCTTAGTGAGGAAAGTCTGTATCACAACACATCACTGTTGTACTTAGGAGAAATGAGGGGAGACTTTTTTTATTTTGTTTTGTGTTGTCATTTCAGGTAGAAGGAAAGAGAAAATCATATTAATCACATGCTCTTCCCACAAGTGGCAATGATGGAGCATTTAAACATCCCATTTAAAAACTTCTTCTTGGTTATGGTTTTCTCTTAAGACAACTACTTTCTGCTTAGACTGAATGCCAGAGCACCCCATTTACTGTTTGTTAGGGCAGCACTGCCTGCAGGACAGCTTTGGGAGCAGTGGTTACAGAAACAAGAAGGGTGATTTTGGTTGTTTTTTATCAGCTCTTTTGCAAAAAACCAAATCTCTCTGAATCCACAGGGCTGCATTTCCTGCTCCGATCATCCTACTCAGCACAAGCTTCAATTTGAGCACAGTCTCTGAAGAACACTGCAGCCATTGCAAATCTGAGCATAGATGAGGAGAGGCTGCAAGCTGGCTGGACTCTTGTGGAGTTGCTTTGTGCTGGTAAGGGTGGAAGAGCATGCATAAACATTTGAACTTCACTCAGTATCTGTTTATTTGACCTGCTCCCAGGATTAGCGCTTGAGATAATAAGATTTAACTTCTGTGAGCTGCTCTCAGGCAGTGTTTGTTGCTGCAGTGCCTAAGTGACTCAGGGAGAAAGGTGGTTTCTGGGTTTTGCAGGAGGGAATCTAGCCTGTCCTGTAGATCAACAAGTCATCAGGAGCAGAGTGACTGTGCTGGTCCAGGAACTAAAAGATTTAGTTCTGCAACACAGAAACACGTGGCTGCTCTTGCGGTGTCAGTGAATCTGCCCAGAAATGTAACAACTCGTAAGACTTGTAACCAAAATTGTATTGTTCACGAGTGGAACAAATTAATTAATCTAAATGGAGTCTTTGGCTGTCATGACTCCGGTGACAACATGCACAGGAGATGGGCTTTCTCTAACAGCTTTCCTCTGCCTGCCCATCTGGACTGGGGCTTTTCGTGCCTTTTTTGCTCTCTGTCTCTTCATTCGAGTCGCTGTCCCCAGCCCCAAGAACTAAGGGGCTCCTGCTCCTTCCCTGGACAAAGGACTCGCACTCAGTGGTGAGGAGGAGCTGAAGAGGAGGAGATGCCTCTCCAACCTTGGTGACTACTCATCGAGTCACAGTCACTCCTCCCCACTGAACTTAATCCCTCTTTTGAACTCTTTTCAAGCTATTCTTGCTCGGCTGCCGCTCTACCCAGCTCCCTGCCGGCCTTTCCTCGGGGTGTGCTTCCCCTCCTGATGCAGGGTGCTGGGGGCCACAGGGAAGACTTAAATCCCCTCCTTGGGCACACAAAGTGTATCCTGCTGCTTACAGAGTCCCTCTGCCTCATCACATCACTGCAACAAGATGGATGCCACCAACAACCTGCGAATACGGTGCTCGTGGTGGGGGAGAGACCCTCTTAGCTGCTTGCAGGAGCCGAGCTGTATTTCATTGCTTTGCTGACTGTGATTCTGATGAGTTCCTCATGTTAAATTGGCAGGTTGTTGGAGGGGTTTTGGTTGTGTCTATTTTAAATTTTTTTTTTTTTTTTTAATTATTTTTGAGTTTCTGGCTCTTTTGAGAACAGGAATGAATCGAGGGAAGACGAAGGATGTGAGGAAGTAGCGCCATTGAGATTAAAGGGACCAAATTTTACCAGCAATCACAGCAAATATCTGACTTGCTTAAGTGAAGCCAATTACTGTATTATTGCCTCCTTTTGCACTATGCACAGTAGGGATGTCACTGGATAATGGTTTGCATGTAGAGTTAATCACTTTGATGCATTTCTGACTGATCCCAGCAAATTATGTTTTGGTTCCACTATATTAAACACAAGAGCAGGGGATTATCATTAATAAATCTAAGGCACAGCATGCATAAATCTTGAATAAATCAAATATCAATTACATAGGCAGTATCTGCTGACATCTGCTTTCATCAAATAATATATTTGAAATAGATTTTATTCCACTTTGTAGGAGTCAAAGGAATGTTAGACTGGTGTGCAAAGACCCCTACTCCAAAGAGTTGGGTTATGTAGGCATGCTATTGCTTGCTGAGGAACATAAAACAGCCTTTTTTTTTTTTTACTGCCTTTCATTTTTATACATAAATAGCGCATTGGTTTCATAGAGTAGTTCACATGGTAAAGAAGACTTGGTATCTTTTGGGAGAAGCACTTCTGGGTATGTGTTGCTAAATTCTGTTTTCAAGTATTTTATGAAGGTTGCTTCTGATGAGGCTGCCACAGGCTCTCAACCTTTTCATGGGAGGGCTGGCTGGGCGGGGTGAATTCAGCCTGGCATTTCCTGGGGATTGTGACAGGTGGAAAGTTAGTTAATGCCCGATTTCAAGGGAATTACAGAAAGGGAGGATTAGGTGTGGGCAGAGCCCAGGAGCCTGTGGGTGTTTGAAGGCCTGTGGGCAGGGTGAGTATTTATCTCTGAACACATCATCTCCCTGCCAGGGGCAGGTGGGGTGTTTCTCCGGCTTGTGGGAACACGTAAAGCAGGAGTTTAACGTGATGGTGAGTCCTCTTCCTACCGAGGCGAAGGCCTCGCATGGCTGCAGAAGCGACTCCCTCTATTGTGTGTTCCCCCCACCCCGGGTTTGAATTGGGGGGGGGGGGGGGGGGATGTTCATGCACTGCCCCAGGGCGAGGGAGGGCTCCTCCCCGCTCCCTGCAAGGGCTGAGCCACCCCTCCAACAAGGCGAGGGACAGAAATAAGCAATATGACGCTGGCGTATCACCGGAGTGTTTTCAAATACTTTGGCTTCTCCTTTCCTCCCCGTTTCTTGCTTATCACCTCATTTCCAGATTAAAGGCGACTGCGGTGCCCCCCAGGGGAGGGGCGTGTGGAGCACCCCACAAAATGAGAGCACGCTCTCCCGCTGAAGGAAAAACAAGACAAAGTTTTAAAGGTGCGCGCTGAGTGCTTCCATTTCCAGTCCCACATCTGCCTTAGCTTCACAGAGGCATTTCAGAGGTTGGAAATGCTGCTTAGCAAGGCCTGTGGATCTGCGAGTTTAATTTCTTGGGCTCTGGATAGCAAACAATACATCTGAAGACCTTGGGGACATACCAGACAACTTCTCCGGGGTTTTGTGCAATACACTTAAACTTATACACAGATGTTTTCAAGTATGTGCATACAACGTAATAAGTTTGAGTACATGTAGGTGGATTTAATTTTCTAATGTCGGTGCACCATTTGTAAAGTGTGCTTGTTGTGAACAAAATTATTTATTTTCTGTCTGGGCATCTGTTGAGTGTGTTAATTCTGAGGAAATGTGCAGATATCAAAATTATATTATGTGAACACCAAGCCAAAAGGAAAGTAACAGTTTTTCTCATTGTTTTTGAAAAGATCTGTCAGCCTCTAAATTAGTAATTTCAACAACTATAAAAGTCCTTTAACTTATGCGTTCACAGAAACTAAAGAGTTGGTATCCTATGGATTCAAGTATTTAAATAGAGCTTCTTTTCTCTTGTGCATAGTCCTGAAAGGCACTGGGAGCCACTGGTCCAATTTGCAGCAAGTGCAGTTAGGCACAAATCGTCATACCGATTCCTGCAATAACACCCGTGGGTCTGTGGACAGCACAGCACTCAGCGTGTGGAAAGTGAAGCAGTGTATGTGTGAAGGATTTATAGGAGTGCCGTCCCTCGGGAAATATTTTGAAAATATCTGACACTTGATATCATCTACTGCATTCCAAATGCAAAAAAAAAAAAGGTCTTTAGAAGTGTTTTTCTGAGCCCCAGGGATGTCCTCTGGCAGAGATGGTCCAGCTGTATCCAGAGAGGGAGGGACTCCACTGCAACTAGGAAAAATAAATAAAATTTTAAAATGACACAAGTGATGCATTTGTTTTGGTGGTAGGAATATTTAAGGTGTTCGGCAAACACATCTCAGGCTCATATTCAAGTCTGATTCCTTTCTTAAAAGAGACTAAATTAAAATATAAAGCTTTAAATTCTCTTCTCAGCTGCCTGGTACAATTCCAATTGCTTTCTGTGGGTGTTATACCTGTGCAATAGGAAGCAGGTTCTTGTTCCCCCTTGCAATTTAACAAGTCCTGTTACTGCTGTCAGGTGTCATGATACAAATCTGGGGGTGACAGTGTGGATTTGCAGTGCTGTAACCATGTATAATACTTACCCTGTTGCAGGAGGAGCTGTAGTTCAGTTGAAAATAGGTGCGTGTTCAGCTTTTGCCTGTCACCTTTTTTACCTACTTTTTTTTTTTTTTTTTTTTTTTTTTTACAGCTTTAAAGAGAATTCTCAGTAAGAACTGGTTTGTAAGGCTGAGATCTTCTGCCCGAGGAAGGGATCCAGATTGTTGAAACAGATGTTGCGCTGACTCTAAGGGCTGTCTATAGGAAAACTGGACCTGGCCCGCGCCACTCCACAAGATGATCTGGAGAGGCCGTCAGAGGAGGTAGAGGTCTTTGCTTTTGCTTTCACAGAGGTTTAAATCCTCTTGCCTCGACGTGGGTTTTGGTATGTGTGGCACCTTGTGTCTGCTGCATGTACATGTGTCTACATATTCCAGTAGAAGGGAAAAGCTGAGACCAGGGAGGGATTTCACAGCCAACATTTGCACATTTCATGTACACAAAGCCAGCATTTTTAATTTAATTTCACAGAGGATCTTTCCTTTTTTTTAAGGGATACACATGAAGCATAAATTTTATCTCACTGTATCACAACCACCTTGTCCACAAGTCAGCAGGGTGGCCTTCTACATTTAATACATTTTCATTCTTTATTTTGCTGAAGGTTTTTTTTTTTTTTTTTTTTTTTTTCTTATCTTGGTGGTGTCTCATCACCTGAATCTGCTGCCACAGGCTACTTGTCTGGAACAGATCTGAATCCTGAGCTCAGTCTTAATGTTAGGAGACACAAAAGAGGGAAAGGTGGAGGGAAAGGTGGAGACAAGTACAAAAGGCTGTTGCCAACTCCACCATCCATGAGCTGGATGGGACCTGCCAAAACTGCCAGCAAGGAGAGCATTGCCCACTGCCACTGGGCTTCGTGTCTCTGGGACACCCCACAACTGTGTCAAAGTGTAAGGAAACAGGAGGAGATAGTGAACGTGGTGTTTCATACCCTCGTCATCCCTTCAGGCTGATCCCAGCCTCCCTGCCCCTGTGCCAGCCCACACAGCTCGAGATCTTTGTGCAGGGCTTGACCTCCCGTTTGCCACAACCTCTGGGCCCCCTGCCACAGTTTCCAGGGATGTGACATAAGTAGCCCCTAGCTTCTCAGGTGAGTAGCTCAGTTGAAGGAGAAACCGTTCCCAAAATGAGCTTGTCCATAAGATCATGTGGGATTTGGGTTGAAATTAAAAGAAAACAAAATACACAGGGCTTCTGTAAGATGGTGGGAGATTGAAAATGCTGCCGTTTCCCTGACCTTGTTTTTTTTTTTCTGCTAGTTTAATTGGTATCTAGCAATTATTTAAAGTGGCTAGCAATGATAATGCAAGTATTTACAGTCATTAGCAACTCGTCATGTTGGAAAATAAGCCTATTGAATATTAAATTAAGTCGGACTGCTTAATTAATACCATCTCAGGGCTGTCCTAAAGATATTTCCCTACTCTGCAGGTCTACATGGATGGCAGAGTACACACTCATAAGCTAAACTGTGGGCTTTGAACCAAGCTGGTATCACATGTTACTGAAAGCCGTAAGATTTGTGTAGTGCAGGCAGTTTGCAAGACCTTACTTCTGCAAGAATGAATGTGGCAGACTTCCCAGATCCTTTATATTTATTTATTTATATGTACAGACAGATATATAATCTGCCTTTTAGTTAATTAGCTAATGTTTGTAAAGTGCTTTGAGGATTAAGTGCTATATAAGTGCTAATTATTATTATTATTATTAGCTGTCAGTATGCCTTAGTAGACAAGGTCAACCAAAAAGACACTGAAGAACGTATCTGCTAATGAAGGCTGGGCAGGCTGTTTGCTCTTCTCCCCCAGGCCCCCCCCAAAAAGGCGGTGCTAGGCAGTAGGGAGGACTTCCTCAGCAATGCAGGCTGGTGAAACCATGGACCAGATTGCCCCTGGGAAGCTCAGTAAGTCTCTGTCACTGGACATCCATAAGAACAGGGCAGACAAACTTGTGTCGAGGAGGACCCAGGTGTGGCTGGTCCTGCCTCAAGGGACCAGGATGTGCGGGGCGGCTTCTCAAGTCCCTGCCAGGCACAGGGTATGGCGGCTGTCTTCTACAGGCTGTCAGTTTGATGCTTGCCTGGGTCCACGCAGGTCAAAATGCCCGTCAGCGAGATCTGCAAGGCACAAAACGTGCAGGTGTTCCTGGCCCGGCTGGAGAACTCTCCACAGAGGCGTTGAGGTTTTGCTTGCAAGCCTTTGCGAAACCGTCTGACGAGGCTGCACCGCCCCACCGCCCAGCACGGCCCTGTGCTGGGTGTTATTCCCCGGCGTAGCCAAGCGGGCAGCGCTTCTACTCAGGGACCACCAGATCTCGCGGCCTTATGCGGCAGCGCGGGCTGCCTTCGCCTTGGCAGTCGGGCTGCCGGCTGGGCGGGTGTGTGCTCTACCACCGCTCCGCTTCGCCTGCTCGGGGGCCGCAGCACTCAGCTGAAACGCAAGCCGTGGGCAAGCGAGGGGCCAGGAGCTGGCTAAGAGGTCCTCAGCTGCCCGACCCATGGCAGGCCTCGGCCCCTGATTTTGCAGTGTGTGGGGAAATCTCCCATCGTTGCATTTTCCTTGCCTGATACCCTGGAAGTGACTGTTAGGTGCAATAAGAGTGATGAAGTGCATATGCAGAGCGCCTTTCAGTCTCCTTTATGATTTGCAGGCATTAACTAGCTCTCATAAAATCCTTTCAGGGAAAATGGATGTTTGTATTTAACACACACACACACACACACGCATAAATATATTTAGAAAAGGCTATGTGTATGTATCTGTCCCAGAGAAAGAAGGAGCGAAACAAGGCAATGAAAGGTTAAAGAGAAGCCCAGAAGCTTGGCATCACACTCTTTAAGTTTTGGTCAGACGCTGTCCGTGAGAACAACAAAGCAAATCACATTTCTTTATTTCTAGGCATCTGACTAAGATTTAATTGCTCTTAAATATTTATTTCCATGCTTGCACGTAGGTACATCCATGGTAACATGGGTGTATGGTGTTGTCATTTGATGTGGTATTTGGTTAAGTATATCTTATTATCTTCAAACTTTTTAATTGCTGGCAGGTAGTAACTGGTTCTCAAAACTTCTGTTGGCCAATATTGAACTATTACTCCTTGTCTTCTTTACCAGATAGAGAGGCAGATGATTTTGGCTTCATGGCATCCTTTCATTTATCTTGTTTTGTAAAAGCTGGGTCCAGAGCACTGCATATTTTGACATTTAACATCAACTCCTTCCTCCAGCAAACCCCCCAGTGCTGCTGGGGGCACGCAGGAGAACAGGGCCCGGCACACACAACTCGCCGGCAGCCTCTGCCAGAACCCCCCGTACTTGTCTGTTGTCATCATTCTGATAGAAAACATGGACCCTGAATCAAAGGACTTAACTTGGCCCTGTCAGAATATTTGTACTGAACAGTTAAAACATTTCATGAGGCTGAATGCAGATTTCAGCCTGGCTCATCCCACGGCAGCAGCCATCGCTACAACCTGTTTTTGTTAAACTTTTGTTAAAAATATGGATAGGGAAAAGGAGGAAAATTAGTTAAAGCACTAGACGTGGTAAATATAAAGTATTGCTTTCAATTTAATATGATTTTCTTTCTCTTTCACTGCAGGGAATTTTTATAAATTCCCTTTTAGCTTGAAAGTCTTTTAAAATGACTTTAAATACATAGGATGAATGTTCTTTGGGGGAAGAAAAGAAACACAGTTAGTTGAGATAGGCTGGAGTTGCTATTTCTGTTCTTGCAGCTAAAGTTCTAGCCTCTGTCTTTGACAACAAAGCAAACACGCTGGGAAGGGGGAAGAAAAGACCAGGGAATAGTCAGCACCAGAGACAGAAGCTGTTTTCTTTCACTCACTGGCTGCTACGAACCTGCCAGCTGCCCTGAGACCGGACAAACTCAGCTCTGCTGGATAGTTTAAGCTGTTTCTTACTCTGTGTTTTGTTTGTGGTCACAGAAGCCTTGCAAAAGATGGAGTCCTGCCTGGCATGGTGAAAACTTTATCAAAAGGACAGGAGGAGTCAGGTTGAAGAAGAGCAGAAGTGGGATGAGCAGAAAAAAGGCAACAGGGAACCACGTGAGAAGCAGCAGTGCAAGGCCAGCGTTGATGGTGTCACAGGATTTCAGCGAAGCTGGAGAAGAGGGGACCACTGGTGGGGTCTTGCTGTCTTGTTCGCTTGGGATTGCTGTCAGGCCAGTGGAGGTGGTCGTGCTGGGCAAGAGGAGGTAATGACTGTGGTAACCAAGAGAACGGCATGTTGGGTCACATCTTTTATTAAACCCTTACTCGCAATTTCTGGCCTTCCTCCCCTCATCCCGTGGATTGCCCGCTTCCCCCTCTAACCTGCACACTGTCCCTGGAAAGGACATATATTGGTAAACCTCACCTAAGTGGGACATATTCCCTTAAAACTTTTTCTGGGTGTTACAACAAGTGGCAGTTAGGCTTTGTTTCCCTTGGAGTCTCTGGACCTCCGCACGGTGACACCGGGCACAGGAACGGGTGGCGGGGAACTGGAGGGGGCTCCCATCAGCCAGAATTGAACAGGACCTCTCTTGCCTCTGCTGAGTCCTGTGGGAAAAGAGAGCAGGGCCTGGACCCTCCTGACCCGACTGCGGAAGAGGCTGGATGAAGAACGAAACTCTCTGACTGATGAGCTCAGGGGAATGCTCAATAGTCATTTTGAAGATCTTAAAAATAGGTGTGCGCTAAGAGCTCCATCATCATATCAGCGTACATATTCCTGCCCACTTTGCTGTGCTTGGATTTGACTAAATTTATGTCCAACATACCTTCTGCACCCTGCAAAGCCTTCCTGGGCTGGTTCTCTGCACCCGTGCTGACCTGAAACAACGGGTCTTTTATTTGCTCTTTCCAAAAACCAGTATCCCAAATTCACCTTACTGCGTAGAGTGCTGTCTGCCCTCAGTTCTTCTTCTGAGTGAATGATCACTGGTTTTGGTGAAATGGAGTAATTAACTGAAGGAAGTTATGTATAAGTATAGATTGTGTTATATATGTATTAAGTTTATGTATAATATACATGTATGTATATGTATAACAAGGTTATGTTATACGTATATATGTGTATGTTATTTCATAGTATTTTATTATATAATTATATGTTATAAGAGAATTCAATTATAGTAATTATTAAAAAGTTACTGTATCATTATATTCTAATGATATATCATTGTATTTTTATATATAGTTATATGTAGGAGCTCAGGAGATAGATTGGATGGCTGAGTGAAGATTAGGCATAAATCTGGTTAGAGTTTAGTTGCTCAGTTAAAGTCAATGAAGCTATCAAAGCGCAAAATAAACATTTTATTTTCCTTTTCTATAACTATGTCTGGATTTTCAGGGTAAATAATTTGGTTTCAAAACTTTTCTGGATAATATACTCTGGTTAGTTATCAGAACTGTCCACGGCCAAAGAAAATTTGTCTGTAGTGGAAGGGTTACAGTGAAAACAGAAAAGCACGTAGAAAGGTGGTGAATATAGGGAATGACTTTGTTATGAGAGACAGTGAATAGTCTGTGTGAGATACTGGTTAGCCTATAAAAGTGAAGCTTGGGTGAACCTGATAACAATCTGAATGGCGGGGAGCAATTTCCCAGGGAATGACTTTTACTGCTGTTCATACCACTAGAACTGGAGGGCGCTCCCTGAAATAATTAGGCAGCGAGTTTAAATCAGCAAAAAGGAAGTTTTCCTCCCCCCCTTGCTTCCCCAATACCCACAGTGCGTGATTGTAGCGTGAAACTTCTTGTCACAGGATGTTGTAGAAGCCAATAGTATAAATGGGTTCAATAAGGGATTAGATAAATTCATGGAAGAGAAGTCTACTGGGAACTATTAAACACGATGGTCCAGATGCAACCTCTGGCTCAGGAAGTCCCAAAACTGCTGATTGCTGGAATCTGAGAGGTTATACCAGAGGAGGGATCACTGTAATTGCCATGCTGCTTATATTCGCTTCTGAAGCACCCACCGCTGACCACTGGGGGAGATGAGATACTGAGTTGGATGGGCCATCCGTGACTCAGAATGGCTCATCTATTTTTATGTTCTTCATCTTTGTACAATGAATGGGGACGTTACCTCGCTTTTCTCCCCTCTACAAGCTGAAATCCACTAGTGCCAAGACATTCCGACTTCCGACTGCTCAGGCCGCTCAGGACAGGCTGCTCGCAGCTGGCACAGAGGCAGCACAGCACATTAAATATAACATATTCCATACTGGCCCCTGTGAGTGACCAGGGCCAAGTGAACATGCAGCCTAGATCAATGGCTGGATCCACTGCTTCCCTCTGAGTACAGATGCCCATTTGCTTGTATGAGTAAAGACGCTCAAACAAAGTTGACTTCAACCTTGTGGCTGGAAATTCAAGAATAAAGAAGCTTATTGCTTGTTGTACCTCCTTCCCTGGAGCAGGTAGGGAGGGATTAAGCAGCAAGGTTGGTGCATGGAGGAAGGTTTACCTGCCTGCATATGCAGCACCACCAGTTACTGCTCTAAAAGCTGACTAGAGAAGCTTGGAGCTGGGGACTTTCTGCAGTATTGGCCTTGTTTCATATGTAGTGGTGGAAGGGTGAAGGTAATCTACTGTAGATCCGGATTTATGTCCTCACTCTGGATTGGTACGAAGGCTGACATCACTCAGCCTGGTCTGTAAGGAATAACGGTTTGTTCACACTAAGGGATGAATTAAACAGGCTGCAAACCACCTCATTTCCTTGTGTAACACTGATTCAGGAAACAGGCACATGTTGGCTCAGGTAGATTTGGGTAGACCTTGGTCAAAATTCAAATCCGTGCTGAAGGAGCAAGGCAGGAGCTGAGACTCGGCGGGTTGTCCCTGGGGCAGCACCCTCCAGGGTTAGGTTTTGGGAAGGTCTGCCTAGGGCTAGGTGCTGCGCGATCAGCTTAAGCGATGGTGCAGACTTTGGCATTTTCCCCAGGAAAGGACTTGGACCTGGGGGCCTGGACACAAAACAGCTGAAGTTGGAAGAGATCTGGAGGCTAAGCTCTGCTTTTGAACCATATCCAACATGCGTGTGTTTACCCAAAGCCATCCTCCCCTCTGTCTTCCCCCTGGCATCCCCTCCCCTAATTTTTCATAAATGTTGCCGCTGGGGATTTGTATATGAGAAAAAAATGAGGCAAAAAAAAGTGAAGGGAGGAGGAGGAGAGCTGTACCTCTCCTGCAAATGCAATAATTCAGATGGGGGAATGCGCTGTTAAAGTTTCTGCCTTGACGTGTGTATGTGAAACGTGGCCAAGTTATGGTTTCTGTGGGAATTGTACGTTTGAATTTTCTGCCTTTTGTGTGGTTAAATTCTCAACCACAACATTGCATTAAATAGTCGGGCTTTTTTTATATTAGTTGTTGTACCCATAAAGCTTAATGTTTTGCTTCTTTACGAAGGTGGGAGGGTATTTGTGTGTTTTTGTGCTAGGGCGATGACATGGCGGTTTACTTTAAATTGGAGTGTGGAGGATACGCTCGGATTTCTGCCAAAGTGAAAGGAGGGGGTGGGGTGTTGGGAGCTCTTTCTAGTGAGAAGGGATGGCTCAGCAACAGGGGTGTACTGCCAGACCAACAGCAATTAGTCTAGGGGACAGGGCCAGGCCTTGGATTTCCTGTTGTGATACTGTATTTTATCTGTAAGCAAGCAATTCCAAACTTTTTCCAATGGGTAGAGCCTACCAGTTTTGTCTGCTCTTCCCCCCCCACCTTCCCTCCTCCACATATTTGCTCTACAGCCTCTGGGAAGTGGCGTGAGTGACCTTTGTAGGAAAACTGCACCAGCTGTCTACCTATCAAAAACCAGCATCACAAGCAGCATGAACTGCTGCTGTGATTGAGACTCTCTGCACAAGCCAGGCATCAACACGACATGAAGGGCAGATTTCCCGTCAGCCCCTATAGGAACCTATAGAGGGTCAAGAAAAACGTGAGAGGCAGCATGGGGAAGCCGGCACCACATCCATTTGCTTTGTACTTCTGAGGCTGCCAGTGCTGGAAGTTTTAATGTCAGTATAGATGAGGATTGTGGTCCGCTGAAATGTAAATTGGAAGGGTTTCACAAGAAGTGTTTATATTCTACGTCAGCAGTAGGCTGAAAGGTGAAGGCTTAAACTTGACAAATATATTTTCCTTTAATCAGTGACCAGCAAAAGAAAATGGATGTTTACAGGACCTGTGAAACCTGTTCACTCGGTCTGGGTTCATTATTGCAGCGCTGAAGCAGTCTTAGGGTATCATGGGCAGCAGGAATTATGTTCCATAGCATTGAGGAACATGGGATAGGCTGGGGAGGGAGGGTGCTTCTGCTTGCTTCTTTTTAGTTATGCTCTTTTTGGATACTGTTCCCAAATTTGTTCTTTGAAAACACAGGTTCCAACTTTCTGTAGCCACCAAAAGCAGCGGAACCTTCCAGACCAGGGCCCTGGTCCTGATGGCAGTCAGGCACAGCTTGGAGCCTTGCTGGACCTGCTGGAGGTGGAGGTCTGGAGATGAAGGGGAAACCAAATCACCAAGGTTCGCTCTCGTGGGAGCTTCAACCTCCCTTTTCTTCTTCCAGCCTGTTGGCTGGAAGGCGTTATCTTACTTCTCATTCTTGCTTCATGTGCCTAGTGAGTCCTTCCTCGCATTAGAGTCCCTGCTATTTTTTGCCTTGGTGTTCCTGTATGCTCCTTCCCAGCTAAGAAGCAGTGATCCAGCCCATATCCATACACATATTTAAAAGCTAAGGTTGTCCTTCTGACCTTCCCACTTGCCCATAAACCCACTAACAGTGTCTTCTTGCTGTATTTTGAATTTCCACATTTCCTATGGGCAAAACCTTCCAAACCAAGTGGAGGGGAATTCATCTGCTTTTCCCTTTCCTCCCACAAAGAACATCCAGATGCTTTTGACTCCCCGAGACTGAACTGAGTCAGGCAAGTGCAATTCCGCGTGTGTAAATCGGTGTTTATCCCCACAGAATGAGCTCGGGACTCTGTACTCAGACCTAATGGGTAGGTAAAAGGCAACTGGTTTTAAAACTACTTTAAAAGAATGTAAATATATTTCCTGTTATTACCCACCGGGTCCTTGAACAGCTTGTGATGTTTTTAAAAGGCAAATGTCCAATTTCCTTCATTATCTCCAGAATAAAATCCTGTCCACTGGAGTGGGTGAGAGGTTTGCCTTGAGCTTCAGGAGAAACGGGCTTCAACCTGCACGTGTCCTGGCGGAGAAGCCTTGGGTACCTTCATGGGGTTTTCCTCCTTAACAGGATTTTCTGGCCAGTTTGAGAAAGTTTTCTTCTCACTCTGCCTCTGACAGCTCTAAGGGCACAGGCAAGGACGCTGTCAGCAGGGAAGCTGGGTTTATTGGCTATGGATCCTGTGATCTGGATACTTTCTGCCCTTTTTAAAACAATTCTTTGGTTTTGAAAGCAAATGGTGGCTATAATATAGTGAATTGGACACTAAATTTCTATTAATTCATAAAAACTAAAATAGAATCCATTAGGAGTAGTTTGGTATTGGTGTGAAAGGAGATGTAAATTATCTACTATCATGCTCGAAATGCGAAAGCTAATCATGTTTGGCATCAGGCCAGCTACCATTAAAGTAATTATTTTTAATCATCAGCACTTGGTGACATGAATACTCATATTTGTTGATTTACTGTGGAAAGCACTTTATATAGTAAATAAAAAGCTGAGAAAATATACATTTTGTTTTAACGATAATAATAATTATTCAGATAAAAAGACATTTCCCTTTATGAAGCCAAAAGAGTCAGTTTCTGTCCCCTCCATCAGTCGATATAATCAGCCTGATCTAATGCCTGTCATATTAAATGGGAAGCCCACCAGCTGTGGAAGGGTTTGGATCCTATTCCTGTGTGAATCCTGTATTTCTTATTCTTTCAAATTACTAATAGTGCGTTCTCTTGAACAGCTGCTGCTGAACAACTTTTTTTTCAGAGGGTTTAAGCTGAGGTGTCCTATGTGCAACCTTTATTTGAAGATAAAGACCGTAAAATATTGTAAATGGTCTACGTGACTTAGGTTAAAAAATCCCAATTTTAGCTTATTGTCATTAGTTTTTCAATGAGTCTGAGACTCCTAATTGCCTAGATGAGTTCTGTAAGCAGAGCTGTAAGTACCTGGCTTATTTGGGACCACTGGAAATCACCTGTCTTCTACAGGAATAAAACAGTATATGCTGCTGGCATTGTGTGTCCAAATGTTACTCTGAAGTCTGTAAGTATTTAATAAAAGGACTAGCAATACATTCAGTAAATATTTTATGAATACGAATGAAGGTCTGTATTTACCCCAGTGGTCCATCTCCCCGAAATATGTGTGTCTGGTTAGCAGAAAGTATGCCTTAATTGCATGAGTGTAGACACTTTTTGTATGAAATATACAGCATTTTGGTAAAAATGACTTAATTAAGCAATCGGGAAGTCCAAATACAGCATGTAGTGGCTGGAAAGACAGCAAGTATATGAAAGCAATTCAGGGAGGGGAAAGAGTTGTTAGTGAGTAAAGCAAAAGCAGCAGCAAAATATTAAGTGTAGGGCAGTTTGTGATTTTAAGGAAACAGGGGCTGATTCCTGAGTGTTAATTACAGTAGAACAAAAAACTTATTACAGGGTGTGAGAGGGCGTGGGAATAGCATACGCTCAGAGTCTCAGAGGCGACTCCATCGCATGCATTTTGACAGAGTATTTTGTACAAGCCAAATTATAAAAGAACGAAGTACCCCAAGCGGGCAAGTAAAACAAGAAGAGCAAACAAAACCTCATCGCTCGGTTCTCTCCTTCAGGAAGCAAATCCAACCGAACGCGCGCGGCCTCCGGAGCCGTTGCCACGCTAGCCGGAGGGCAGTGCGCCGGGAGGTAGCCAGGAGGCCCGGTGGGAGTGTTGGCTCCTGTTTCTTTGGGACTGCACAGCTCGGCATCTCCACCACGGTGCTCTGTAGGCGCTGGTTTTGTCAGACTCGGTGCAATTTCCTTCTTCCTCTAGTTTCTGACTGCATTGCGTGGTGGGACGCTGAGCGTAACCTGGCCTGGCGGGGCTTTGCTCTATTGCTGTGGAAGGGGTTGTGCTCCCCCGCAGTCTTCTCCTCCTCCTGTCCCCACCTAAGCCTCATCCTCAGAATGTTGGACCTTCTTCGAGCCTCTCCTTTCTGCAGGGTATGGTCTACGCAGCCAGCCTTTATAGGGCGATGCCTCTTTATCCAGACCACGGAGCCTCTATGAGCCCGCTCTGCTTGGGGGCTGCACAGCTTTCAGATGGCCACCAAGCCCGGGGATATCACTGCCCCTTTCTAGCTCCTAGTTCGGAGCGCAGGCGTGTGTGGAAGACTGTACACACAGGATGCTTTTAATATTGGCCCACAAGTTAGCCTAGGGCTTGAAATTGAGTTCTTCCAGTCTAAAAATCAGGGTACGAGTGCTTAAGTAAAAACGCCTCAGTTTGCCCGAGCTTCTTACTTGGGGAAACGTGATTGCTTTGGGTCATTTCTTGAAAAAGAAAAAAAACAAACAAAAAAAGACAACCACTTTGTGGGGGGAGGCTTAAGAATGCCTAATAGGTATTTTTAAATGAGCTGGGGCAAAAGATGGAGATGAAAATTTATAACATTGTTTTAGTTGATTGTGAAAATAAAACTTAGTTGGATTTTTCTGAAGGACTAAATGTAAACAGATAGTTGGGCCAGTGCTAGAACAAAATGCTTCCTATTCTTGTATATTTTAATTCTTTTTCTTTGGCAAAACTAAAACTGTACTCTTTTCTGATGGTTACTCAGTCCTACATGGAACAGTAATTTAGGTGAATTCATTCTTTACTAGTAATTCTTTACAAGAGGGGGGGTTGCAAAGTCAAATAGTTCTTTAGATGACTGTGCCTTATGCTGCAGGCTGTTCCAATATCAGCTTAACTGTTTTCTTATCAGAACTTTAAGGAGAAAGAAAAAGAAGTTTTGAAAATTTGTCATGAAACTTTTATAGGAAAAAATACTTTTCTTGAGTTTTTAATATTTGGCTTCATTCTGAAATGTATTATCCATCAGTTTCAAGTTTTTCCAACAAATGGGTTTATAAAGGGGACTCTGAAATGTTCCTTTTAGAAAAGCTTCAATGCAGATTGCTAACTTGGTATTCTGGGGTTTTGTTTTTACAATTTATATAATAATACAACATTCTAAAATCTTAAGAAAGAAATTGATTTCAAAAAGGAAAATTCCAGCTGTTTCATTCCGAAATACTGGACTGTTTTGAACTGTTCACCCTATTGTATTTTTTTTTTTTCTGCAGGAACATTTCAGCAAATATCAAATGAGCTTGTGAAGGATTTTGATTGACTGCCTCTGACTATTCTCTCAAAGCTTTTCTAGGCACCTCCCATTAATTTCGTAGCCCTTTATTCAGCTTTACCAAATCTTCCTGCATTAAGTTTTGCTTCCACAGCATTTTTCTCATCCGTCTTCTCTCCGACATTTCAGCAAAAAAGGTGATCTTGTCCCTTCCCATGTCCTGCTGTTGTGTTTTCTCAGCTTTCTGAACAAGGTACTGCGTAAACTGTTTTATGAAACTTGCACTTGTACTTCCCGTGGCCAGGAATCGGTGCCCCATCTGGCTCTATGTGAAATGCACACTCTGCTCCTGGGTGCTTCGCTGAACCCTTCCTCTCCCTCTCATCAGCGTGCAACGCGTATCTCTTTGGCTTTTAAAGTCTGCACGCTCAAGCCGGGGAGTGTCGGTGGCAGAGCGGAATCGTAGGAAGAAGTGTCAATGTGGGTTACCTTCGACGTTAGCTAGATGGTGCTAAAGAATTTTTGCTTGTCGTCGCTAAGGAGAGCATTTGGAGTGCAGTCCTCCTTTCGGTTCCTGGGTTTGGGATTAAAAAGCAGTGCTTTCGCTTTGTCCTAAATGCAATATAAGCGGCAGCCAGTGCATACAAGGAGTTAAAACTGGTGAAAGACCTGCTCTGGAGCACTTTATGAGTTAGGCCTATTGGTTTCAATGACTTCAGTGCAGTGTGGATCAGCCCCAGGAGCCTTACACATGCTTCAACATAAAAGAGGTTTTGCCAGTGGAGGACTCCCTCTCCTGTGCTTGTTTCTGATCCACTGGAGCAGTGATGGGCTTCGAGCAACTGGCAGGCGCTTTGTGTTTGACTCTCGCGGTGCCTTTTTTTTTTTTGAAAGAGTGAAAATTTCCTCTTGCCTTTCGGAGCTGTAGCCTACAGCAGTTTGGAAATTTTTAGACGTGAATAACTTAGAAAACAAACCAACACAAACACCACCCCTCCAACTTGCAGTTAAGCACTCTTGGAGCCCAGGTTTCCTTGCTTTTTGAGTGCTGCTGTTTCAGATTAACAGAGTCCTGGCTCTGATAAATACTAACAAAGTGTATCGAATGATCAAAGCTGCATTTACAACCCAATGAGCTTGAAATGATTGATCTGGATGACATAATAATGATAACCAGTGAGACAAGGCATGCAAGACTCTACCCCTCCAGGTACTGGGAGAAAGGAGCAGGTATTAAAAATGACTCTGCTTGTTAGGTCATCAGGTTATTCCCATTCTGATATAAGTGGAGGACAAATGCAAGACCCTCACTTTCCCCTAGACAAGCCCTGCAGCTGCTTTGGACTGGTCCTATCCCTTTGATAGCAATTCATTGTTTCATACAGATTACAAAGTTTGGCTGATGACCCAGCAAGACCGAGTCATTCGTGACCGCTCCCTGTGCTGCTGGGGATCTGAGCCTCCTGCCTGTATTTCAGAGTGTGGTGGACGCTCACATGTTGTTGTTTGCAAAGCCTGTGCAAGGCCACAGCCACAGATGTGAAAGGATCTAGGGCATGGACTTTGCCACCTGGAGGTTTCCTGTCATCTCCCAGAAGATGGGCTAGATGATTAACAACAGGACAGCTTGGACACACCATAACTGCAGTCTTCTTCAGAGCCTGGCTGCCTCTGGTCCCATGATAACCACTCCAACAGCAGTACGTCTCCTTGTAACCTTCCAGAATCATACTTCCATCAGACTCACTTTCCTCCAACAAAACAGAAGTGCCTATCTCTTCTCTTTAGACCTAGCAAATGAGAAAGAATGAGCCTTCCCTGCCACGGTCTCTTTTGTCCTTTTCTTCTTTTCAGTCTTTGACTGCAAAGAGTGTCTGGATGTGTGGGATGCTTACATACCTCAGCACACCGAAAAACAACTCAATCTTCTATAAAATCAACAATACCCATCGTTTATTTCCATCAGGCTGCTTTTTGCAGGTAGCAACAGAAGACCTTATACCCCCAGTGTCACCAGTTCAGTGCTATGGAAGATAGTCCATTTGTGCATGCAGGAGATGATCTCACAGCATTGGGAACATCTTTGCTCTTCAGGTCTGGTCCTAACGTGATGTCACTTGCTCTGGATTTACAGCAGCTAAGGATCGCTTGAAGGACAAGTCCTCTGCTGCTGGTGCTTCATTAAAGCCCATCAACTTCTTCCTTTCCTTTTTTTCTCCCAGAAAAAAAAGTATGACAACCAGAATAAAGTTGTTCACCCACAGGCCAAGGAGCATTAACATTTTAAAAATACCAGGCAGAATCCTCAGCAGGACGTAAGTAAACAGTAACACCTTTGAAGTCAAGAGAGCTTTTCTTATTTACTGTCTGAGATTTTTTCTCAGTGTGACACTGAGACGATATTCTCAATGTCTTCAATTAGAGGATAATTTTTTGAGGTTTCCCATAAAGTTGATGAGGAGACAGTCAGTCCCTCCAGAAGGCAATTATGGCATCTAAATATGAATCTGAGTTGCTCTGTGGAAGAGGCTGTCTTTTTTTGCTCTCCCCCCACCCCATCTGTTTTCCCCCTTGCCCCTCTACGGACCATAAAGACTGTCCTAAGTTAAGCACCTGAAGCAAGGTGCTTAAAATTTGTCCGGCTGAGTAACATCTCATGTCACCACTTTCAGCACTAACTCCAGAGTTAGTTCATCCAGCCATTCCTTGAGGAGTTCCTCAAAGCAGATCCATCTGTTTGTCCAACCTAAAAAAAAAAAACATTAGTAATGACAAGTAGGACTGACAAGTATGTGGACAGGCATGAGCGCTTTTCTAAAGATTTCTAAACTACCCTGAAGTCCTTTTACCCAAACAGTGTTACCGTATACGACAGTTGACCTCAGACTTAGTACTCTGAGCAGTGAGCTCAATTAGCTTTAATACTTTCAACATTTAAATAGTTAACAGTAAGCAAAGTTCTTTAGAAGCGGAGGGGGACGACTACATGTGTGTCTGCTGAAGTTGTCAGGCAACGATGGAAAAAAAAATATCTCTAATTGCTTCCAGACAATGCCTTTTGGATAGGGCTGTGCGAGAGCAAGGGGAGCTCGTGCTCTGACAGAGGGACTGCTCCGAGCCAGAGAGGAGGCTGCTGCAGCCCTGCCATCTCTCCAGTCCTGCCTGGTGACCTTCTCGCTGCCACTGGAAAAAGGGCTACTTTGCCCAAAGTGGCCCGTTTCTCCAGCTCTCCGCAATGCCCCTTGCTAACAAGAAGCTCATGGAAAGCTAAACACCCGGGGCGGTGAGCCAGCAGATCTAGGTCTACTGCTGACTTTCTTCACCATCGTGGGCTCGTCCTGTGGCTTCTCTGACTCTCCGCTCTCCCCATCAGTAAAATCTGAGATAAATCTGGGCTGTTGAGGGCCATAGTTTGTTAGCTAATTTGGCCAGATCCTACATGAGCAAGTAGCATCACCTCATCGATATACAGATATATTCCTGCAACTTTTGATGTATCCTTAGCTGGAAGTATAACCCTAACACAAATCTTCTGCTTTGCTGTCTTTCATGTTGTCTTCTGGAGTTTGTTCATCTCAGTGTTGGCGGAAAATGGAATTCACATATTTCTTGCTGCAATTGGAAAACAAAAGCAGAAGGAGCTGGGAGAGACGGCAGCAGAGAGCACTGAGGAAACTTCACTGGCTGCAAACAGCATTAGCAATCAGTGCCAGAACCGAGGGAGGAGTAATAAGGTCATATATTCTGTGATGACAAGTGGGAGAGCTTCTACTTGAACTACCAGGACTCAGCTCAAGCAAGTCCTGCCACCAGTCCAGCCCTGGCTATGACAGACCAGCCTCAAAGGTGACTTTTCGGGGAAGCCGAATTTCTGAAGAAGCATAGAAAAAACTGAGGTGGAAAGACAGTCAAAGTATTCAGCTCTTATTAGATTCCACAGAACTAATTAACTGAAGCCTCCACCAGCTTTGGCTGTGTTACGTGGGCAGACTACAGTCCTGCATTTTACTCTGCTTTGGCTCAGCCTCAGGCAATTCTTTATCAGACTTTTCTGATATTTAAGTGCTAGCTTAAATAAATGCATAAATGCAGCTTAAAATGAAAGCTTGATCTTAGTTTATAGTTGCATGAGGTGGCATTACTGAGGTCATTTCTCTCTGGGAAAATCTGTATTGGCCCTTGTCAGCCCACAATGAAGATACTTATCTTAGTACTCGTCTGGGTGGTTGATTGTGTCCAGTTGATACTGTCCTGTGCTGATGTCTTTTTCTATCTTAGATTTTTTTTTTTTTTTTTAATTTCACTGTGGTGTTGAAACCACTTAAATATTTTATTACAGAAAATGTAGGCTCAGCATGAAAATTTAGCAGCTGAACTATATTTATATCCATGCACATGCACATCCTTTTACAGACCCAGGGTTTTTATTTTATCTAAACCAGTTTAATACTAAGTGGTTGGATTGTAGTGAAATTGTTAACACTGTATATGAGCATCATTTTATATCAGGACTTAAACAAGTCTCCAGTAAAGCAGTATTGTGGTTTCTTACAGTTGGAAAGATCAGAGAGTGTAATAAAAGGAGCCCAGAGAAATGGATGACCCTAACAGGAAAGAGATCCACAGGAACATCTTGAGTGAATTCATTGCTACATCTTGACATCCAGTGCAGAAATGGTCTCAGAAAGCCTCCTTTCATCGTCTATACAGCAGTCTTAGGCAAAGGCCGTTGAAAGTGATGTTGCTTAGGTTAACCAGAAGCTTTGTCTTTCAGATGAATTTAAGAATTTAGGTCACTGTCAACAGTCACTGCAGGGAAGACAGTGGAGCTTCACGATATTTGTAAAGCACCACACTTCATCTAGAGCCTTCCCCACTCAGGGCTGAACTGGTGTAATTGAGTTTATGAGGGCCCATCATCTGTTTCAGTCTAAAGTCAGCTGGGTTAATTTAAGGCAGGGCTGACTAGCTGGCAGGGGAGAGCACTTTAAACCTACCCCAGCCATTACTGCTGCAGCCTGGCCTAATGCCAGTGCAGACTCTACAAGAAGTTGGAGTATATTTAGCTTCAGCTTATTCTCTGCCCCCTCAACTTACATGCTGACCCATGCCAGCTGTGACTCAAGTCTTCCTGGCCCCTTTTTTTGACATCCTCCAACCTGCCTGCTTGTTTAGATTCATGCTGTTTGCTAGCATGGTACTTATCTTCAACCGTGAAAATCCAGCTGTGCAGCAGGCTTGCTCAGAGACCTTGGGCAAGTCGTTTAATTCTTCATAATTAGTTCACAGATCTGCAAAATAAAGGATAACTCCAAGAGTCCCCCTAGGATGCTGCAAGGGGTGATGCTGGAGTGTTTATGCACTACCCTGGTTTCTCTGTAGAAAATGGCAGTGTTACAGTCAGAATAGTCCTACTTTGAAATCTTTACGCTGGGTGTTAAAGTGCCTGTATTTGGAAGGTTTACTTGTTTTGAACGGTGGTGAGGGCTATTTTCCATGCACTTGTATGATAATCTCACTTTACCTGCATTTTAATTTTTTTATTTTTTAATTTTTTTTAATGGTTTAACAGCAATAGTTTTAAAATGAGTTCACCTAAGGCAGAGCTGGGAAAAACTGAACATATTTAATATATCATATAACATATATTTGTAACATTAGTGAGACAAGTCAGTCAGGTACCATGTGTTTATTACTCCAAGAAGGGATACAGCCCTGCTGTTATTACCAAAAATATGTAGCCCTTACTGTATTTAGGGAAAAGCGCTCCAGACTCCAGTTTCCTCCACCAAACACACTTTTTAAATCTTGGAAGCTTCTTTCTCATCCATTCCAACTTTGACTTCAATTTTTTGTGGACAAAAAACGCCAGGCAGCTTTATAGGATTTCCAGTTACAAATGATACAAGTTTTAGCACATCTCATAGGCAAGGGAATATGATGTACTTTATGATCTGATAGAAGTAAACCTGAGGGAGCTATTCCTAAGAGTGCCACTCAGGGTCAAGGATGAGATCACATCTTAAAAGGCAGCAATGGTATCAAATACCTTTTGTAAAACAATGACATAAAGGGCTTTAGAAAGCTGCCCTGAATTCGGGGGTCCTGATTGGCTTGTAGTGATGTCAACCATGTGCTTATAATGCCCAATAACTGTCTCATTCTTCTTCCTTTTTAGGAATAATTGCCCCTTAATAACAGCAACAAGTGAATTTAGGTCACTTGGGGTGCACTGTGAGCGGACTATAATGTGCTTCAAATAGTCACAGTCAGTGGGACTGAGGAGCAAGGACTGGGAGTTTTTGTCAGGCAGATTTTGCACACTGGACACCTTCCTCACCACATCATGGCAGCACACACAGCCCTTCTGGGCTGGAGTTCTTTACTTGCCTTTTCTGGGGCTACCGGAAGGTTCATTCCCCAGTGCAGTCTCATATATTGGTGGTTAATGAAACAAGAGTGCTTTGGCAGGAGAAAAAGTCACTCCCTTGTTCTTAGATCACAACTCATTCTTTCAGGCTAACTCCAGGCACCATATACAACAGCCTGTTGTCTAGGCTCTGCCAGTTCCGTGTCTCCTTTCAAACCATAGTTTGAAAGTTTCCCAAGTAGTTTCCCAATACACCATGGGAAATGGCTGTGGTCCACCATGATGACACTCAGGACAACCATCTGAGAGAGTAGATTTTGTTTGTGAAGTTCATTCTCACTATTTTAGGTCCAGACTGGAAGATGGAGAGGAGAGGTCATGCTGGGAGTCCTTCCGGTAGAGACATAGAAGTAGAGTTTGGAGAATCTTGACTTCTGCCGAAGCTTGCTGATGATGTTGTATGCAAATTCAGGACAGGCACATCCTCTGTGATGGTGAATAGCAACAACCTTAATAGGAAGAGCTCCACCAAGGGTATTGCTAGTCAAGTCTAACTATAGTATTGTGCCTGACTCCTGGGTAATCAGGAATGTGGGAGGGCTGAGGTTTTCATAGATGAATCCTGGACATTCATAAATAACATGAGTAAACTCCCAGTTGCCTTGTGTAGTGATGTATGTATCACAGCTTGCGTTTGTAGTAAAAGCCTTCATGAAACAGAAGATTTAAACTATTTGGGATTTTGTTCACTATCTGAGAAAAGATTGAAATTATCGAGGCAAATTCAGAAAGAGAGGATTAAAGGATTAAAAGGTCTGTAGACAAACTAAGGAGCGTTTAGCAGTGTGTGCAAAGAGTAGTCTAGAGACCAGGAGCTGTGTATTTTCACCGTGTAATCTGCATGTAATGTCTGACCCTTTTGCAAGTACAAATATATTAAATAAATTCTCATATAACCTGTACAAAGACAGAGGAAGAGCACTTCTTAGAGCAGAGAGAGAAGGATATCAATATTTAAGGAAAATGAGGCAGGGACACAGCAAACAACACCCAACAGCTTGATTATAAACTTTTATTGTACTTTAAAATGTATTACCAATACATGCCTGTGGTCCTCCTCCTGCTCCACAGTCATTATTTTTGCAGGTAATGTATGTGTTCTCCATATGAAAATAAAGTAATTTACACCAGTTTGGTCCTTGATGTAGAAATGTTGATTTAACAAGGCTCTGGCTAGGGTGGACAGTTGCTCCCCACAGACAGCTCTGTCCACCTGAACCTTGTGGCAATTTGAGAGCCTTTAACTTGCTCCCAGGTGTCCATACTACCCGGCAGATATCTCAAATCAGAATTGAAATACCCACCCCACTGCTGCCCCACCAATCCTAGCAGCCTTTGAGTTAATGATGTTCACCTGGTAGGGTGAGGAGATAACCTAGCAAAGAACTATTCCAGAGAACGCATATTGTTCCTGATGGTTCTATCCTTTTTCTTCTCCTTTGGGCTATAAGTTGTGCCTGATCAGTCACTGCCTCCCGCTGACCCCAAGTTCAGGTTTGTTTGCTAAATTAGGATCTGTAAAACTGTAGTCTAACAATTCCACCACTTGTTCTAATTTAGTGAGGGGTGAGAATTAACAAATGGTGTCATTATCAAAAGCTGTTCAAGTGTTGAAACAACATAAATCCCACAAATACAGAAAAACAAATACAAACTGCAGTAATTTTTCCAATATCTGTTGAATAATAATCACGCTTTGCATTTATACAGTGCTTTTTAATCCACAGCTTTTGAAGTGCTTCCAGATTATAACTAAAGCTCAGCCCAGATCTGTGAGAGAGGCAAGTGTGACGTTACTTGCTCTACTGAAATTCAAGGTGCGGACACAGTGTTAAAAGCTTATGTTGGAGATCTGCATGGGGACTCTGGCTTCTCCTCCTGGCTCTGCTACTGCTTCAGCTGAATGGTCTTAGGTAAGTGATTTCATTTCTCCATACTTAAATTTCTCAGATTCTAAATGGGGAATATGAAATATGTGATCTAGGTTTTCAAAGGGACTCAGAATATAGAATAGAATATAGAATAGAACCATAGTTCTGATCAAAGTTCTTCTAAAATCTTGATTTTTAAGTGTCACAGGGTGAACACTGTAAAACCAAGGTTGTTTTTTCCCCCCTCCTTATTGGTGTCTTTGCTAATCATTAAAACTTCTTGGGAACTTTGCATTCCGGCTTTCTGCATATTACATCTTCATAGTATGCTAGTGTGTTTCCTATTGTCTTACCTGTGCTCCTGCCAGGTGTAAAGGAGTGGTCCTGCAGTTAAATTCAGCAAGTAATTGCAGTAAGAAATTGAAATGAGAAAAAGGTTTGAGCTCACTTTCTCACAGACCCTATTTTGGGACTTTGTGACGAGGCCTTGTTTCAGGATTAAACAAAACGTTTATAGTCCAAATCATCTCTGTTGATCAAGTTGGGTTTTAAGACTCTGCTTAACAACAGTAATGGATCTTATAAAAAAGATCAGTCTATCATCATGGCATTTCAGAGTTGCGTGTTTCAGAAGATAATATTTATGATGCTGATAATATTTATGCTTTGGTTGGCCCAAAGGACCCAATGTGTGTCTTTTGTGATAAACGTGTTGAAGTCCTGCATTTTCATAACAAATGAGTGGGGAGGGAGGAGAGAAAAAGGAAAAAAAAGAAGGGACAAAAAGAAGGAGGGGGGAAAAAAAAAACCCAAACACAAAAAAACCCAAACAAAACCAATCAATGTTTTGAGAGGGGAAGCTCTAAGATTAATTGTGGCCAGTTCTATCCCCAAAAACAAAGTTCATGTATTTAACATTTCCTTACTTTAAAACTGCATTCATATGAGTGTAGTACTGGAAGGGATCCTTTACGTCATTTGCTAGATTTAGTGTTAGTGAAGTGGTTAGGGATTTGTTCTCTGTTCCTCTGGGCAAATGTCATGGTACAGCTTGTATCCATGTGGTCTAAAATCTTTCATTCCTAAAAGAAGTCAGCAATGCTTGAACAGCTTCCTAGGAGCAGTCCCTTGCCTGTGGCAACCCCTGAACCCTGCTTGGCCGTTGGTAAGGAGGGAGCTAATCCACCCAGGCCAGAACTGTGTCAGAAAGTGCCACTATATCAACAAACAGAGGACAGTGCTGGAGCCTACCATAAACCTGATCACTGGCTTTACTCCCAGCCTAGAGCAGGTGGTCGTGTCCTACAATCCATTTGAAATCCCGCTGAAAGAGCGGAGAGTGTCTTAGTTTCCAGTGGTGTCCAAGATGGATGTATTGTGAGCGTATGTTTTTCCTAAAGAAATGTGATTTCACACAGATGTTCTATAAACTGTTGCATTGAAGTTGCATCGCGTGCTGAATGAGATCTTACCCTGCCAGGAGGTCCCGCTAGTGGCTTGGTGATGAGGTAGGAGTGACAAGGAGATGGCACAAGCCTGTGGGTGTTGCATTGCCCGGTCAGGCACTACATGGGCATAGTTTGGTCTTCACCAGACCTGGTAGGGACTCTAGTCTTGAGACTGAAAATTTTGTCTCCCTTTATACAGCAGAACATTATGAATGACGCTTATTTATTTATTCCTTTGGTCTTGGTCAAATGAAAAGAAGAAAGAAAAGACTCCTTGAGACTTTTCTAGCTTTGACAGCATTTGAGGCTTTATAAATATGGGTTTCAGCTGCGTTTGATGCAAGTTACTGCAAACTGGCAAACCAGCCTGTAAGCCAGCACAACACAACCACAAGTTTGGCAACAAATTACTGCTGCCAGATGCCTTTGCTGTTCCTTTAGCTTTCTATGGATTCGAGGCACTTCACTCTTTTTTTTTTTTTTTTTTTTTTTTTTGTTGTTGGAAATACTTTCAAAGTAGAACACAGTGTTTTGGATTGTCTAGCCAAAGTTTAGCTGTCCTTTTGCATCTCTGCCAGACTTCCTGTTTTCAGCAAAAACAATTTATTATCTTGCTGGTTCTTTAGACCTGAAAGGATTTGCAAGCACAAATAAACTTCTGGGGCTTTTTTTCATGGCCTTTCAAAGAATAAACTCACTTGCTTCCTCTCAATTATGTGGTCTATACTAGCAAGGAAAGTATTTAACCTTTGGGCCACTAGCAAGACTCAGAAAATGTTTTAATTGTGCAAAACTTCTGCACTCTGAACTTTTAAAGGACAGATAATTATTTTTTCATACACTAGAAATCTTTGTTTTCAGGTCATTAGGCAATAGCATCACTCTGCCATGTGCATGTTAAGGGAGTTGGGAGCAAGTTAAAATTTGAAATCTTTTAAGAGATGTTTTTAAAGAATTTTTTTTTTAGTAATTGGCTAAAAGGGAATGATATACTCCACTTAAGAATGCTTTGTTTCTAAAGACTTATTATTGACAATCTGTGGCCATGTTGTCACAAAATGGAAAAATCTATGACAGGTAGTCAGAAGCCTTACTATTCAACAGCTCCACCAAATCGGATCTGTAAGTAAGAAATTAGGCAGTGAAGATGTCCATTGTCTTTGTGGAGGGAAAGCCAAGATGTTGTGGCAAACCAAAGCCCTGCTGCAAAGGAATTGTAGAAGAATGTCCTCTCTAAAAATGAAACATATGTAAGTTATCCAAAAAGCAAAAAAAAATCCTTGTCATTCATACCTAATGCCACTGTAGCGTAAGGGAGCTTAACCAAAGCATATTTGCAAAATTGACTTCAGGAAGAGTACATTTTGAGGGTAGGAGGTGGTAACTTGGCATTAGACAGCTATATCTCTGTTTGCTTTCAAAAATTATTATGCATTACCTGCAACTGTTGAGAAGATGTTGAAGTCTATTTTTTTTTGTACTGTACTTCAAAGGATTTGCAAATTCTTTGAAGGTGACTTAACAGTTATTAAATGATTCTGAAAGGGGGGAGGGGGGATGAAAACTGAAAGCTTTCCAAAAAAAAGTTTAAAGGATATGTTTAACATTAGTGCTGGAAATGCGCTATAAATCATCAAAGTTTGTGTGTATCACCATCTCTGAGATGGCATTTATCATAGCAAAGGGAGAAAGAACAATTTACAGAGGGAAGGATCTTTTTAGGAGTTTAATATGTTCCTCCCTATGTCATAGGGGAAAAAAAAAAAAAAAAAAAGTTATCTCCCCCAGCTACCCAGAAATCCTTTAACAGTTGCAACATCCAGGCTGTATGTTAACAGGACACTGCTGTTGCTTTCCTAAGGAAAACTACTTTTAGCCATTTTTCAGCAGTTTGTGTGTCTTTCATAAGGTAATTATAACAAGAATTTCACCGTGCCCAGTAATAGGAAGATGTGAAAAATGTTATTTAATATGTGGAAAAAAAACAAAGCCTGATTAACGAAAGTGAAAATGCTGCTGCTTTGAATGGGATAGTGCTATTGATATTGTTTCTAATCTAGCCCTATCAATTAATAACTGTAGGAGATTCTAAAAATCACCAGGAAGAAATGCACATGTGATTTACCATTTGAAAAGATGTTTCTCTAGAGTCAGTTTTAGATTCTTACTCCTTTAAAAACACAATCCAGGAGTTTTGTCAGGAACTCTGTATTCATCCTTTCAAAGTGAAAGCGTTTAAAGGGATATTGGAAATAATTTTTGACACCACTAGCTTCAGAGAAGTTAACTGCATTTAGTATCCATGGTGCTTGACTTAATTTGTTAAATCACGCTGCTTCTAAAATTTATTGCAAAATTATTGTTCTCTGGGGAAATAATTACCATTCCTCTTACTAGTATGGTGGAGGTGAGTGCATATGTTTGTCAGCAGAGGAATTCAAGTCAATTAATTTAAAGGAAGCCTTCTGTTCAGTAACACTGAGTCAGTATCCTAAAAGGAAAAGGATGCTCATCTATTGAATCCTGAATAACGGTTGTGTCCTATTGATGGGAATCACTGCTCTGATACAATTTTCTTGCAGGTGAAACTAGACTGACCTGTAAAAGTTTGCCTATGAAATAGGGTGGTGAATCTGGACTTCGTGTTAATTTTCATCTTGCCACAAGGCAGCAGCGGGATTGCGGCGCTCAGGGCTGTCGATTGGCCGCGTTTAGCATCTGGCAGGGCTGAGCCTGTAGTAAAAGGCTTGGTTCTAGGTGCCTTTACCTAAACTATTCCCCAAAAGGAGGAATTTAATTATCGTGTGGGCCCTGCAAGGGCTTTGACAGAGGGGAAATAAGTGACAGGGAAGTTCTCCTGGCAGAGTAATTACCTGGCCTGAGAGTGCATTAAGTCTTCAGGGAAGGATTTTGATGGGATGCTGGAACAGATGTGCATCCCAGCGATCCCCAAATCTCCTCTAAACGGACCCCTGCCTCAGTACAGAGGCTGGGGACTGGAGGGCTCCTCAGGCTTTTTAGGAACGTGAGTACTTTGTTTTGGACTGGTGGGGATAGGCACTTTCTGGGCTCCACTCCAAATTCCCCAGTACATCCAAAACTGGAGATGAGTGTTTCGGTGAACTCCCACGTCTCGTGTGTGTGCGTGTTGTTCTCCAGTTAGTCATCAATGGCCATAAAGCTTCCAGCCTGGCCATATACAATATCTGTATGCAGTGCTTTCTGCAATATACCATAAAGGGAACCATTTGTACAGTTTTTCATCATATGAACTGAGTTTCTCTCTTCCTGAACTGTGTACCACATTATGGCATTGGCTGAGAAGTAGTGTTGACCTCCTGGAATAGTTTGAAGTCTCAGTTCAGGAGCAGAAAGCCAAACTGGGGGGTTTCTTAGATCTCCTCTGGGTATGTTTAGCAGTGCACATGACAGCCAGTTGGATTTTAATGATAGTCTACTGCATACTATACCTTGCAATGCATGGAGGAAGGGGAAAGGGTGGCTGTGGCTCATCAGCTCCTGGCTCCCCTGTCAGCTGGAAGAATCAGAAGAATGAAGTTTTGTTGAATCCACTAATGGACAGAAGCTGGAGCTTCCAATGATTATAATAAAGTGATGAGGAGCGCAGACTGGGGTGTGCCACACTGCCTTTTGAGATGCAGCACATCCCTCAGACAGGTGCTGCTTGGCCACCGTTCCCCTGAAAAAGGTGAGGACCAGGACGGTATCTCCAGTAGCTTGCAGGCCAGCTTGGTTCTTGGCTCAAAACAGAAGTTTTAGATATGCACAAATGACTGTTTGTGTTTGGCTCTTTCTCTTTTAATGCTTAACCAGTGTTCCTAGTGAATCTGAGGAATTGCCTATAAAATTCTCTACATCTGTTTCCTTCCTCAGGCTCTGTAGGCAGCTTGTCGGTCATTGCTTATATCCCATTTGGGGCAGGGAGGGAAATACTGTCTTCATTTGTATTTATTCAATGTGTCTGGAACCTATCCTGGACTTAAAGCACATCACAAATTTTTAAAGTAAGCCATTAACAAATACTAGATGCACCAGTTTCATATTTCAGTTCATCCCTTTTCCTGGAACTGATTTTTAATTACAATTTCTTTTACCACAAAAAGCCAAGCACCTTTCCACACTGGCAGAAATCTGCACCTCCCCAAAAGTGCTCCATCTTGAGGTTGCTGGAAGTGACCTTGCAGTGGGGTGTGGATCTAGCTGTGAGAAAAGGTGGGAGTACGCTATATGGCCTAAGCTTTGAGAAACAAGCACGGGAAGAGCACTTCACAATCAAGGGACCTTTAGGAGATCCTGTTTTCAGGTGCACTTGATTTGATAAGTTTAATCATTCAGTGATGTGTTTTCCACTCCAGGTATCTGCTCTAGACTGAAAAAGTTCAGCCGAAGTAATCCCAAAATATAGGGCTAGGGAGTGGAGAAGGGCGGGGGGGAGGGTGGAACAACAGTGTTTTGCAATAGTAGGGAGGGGAAAAAAAAAAAAAAAAAAAGGAGAAAAACCCCAATTCTGGTGATCTTTTCTTTAAAACTGTATGTCACGCCCATGCTTTGGAGCAGAAACATGAAAGCTGGCAACAAACTGGCTTTTGTTTCAAGGATATGCCTTTTGCAGTTTCTGTCAAAATCCACCCAAATTTGGCAAAGCTGTCAGGCTTTTAACAAATTTAGTTCATGCATATTCAGCAACAAGGATTTTAGCAGTGCGTAAGACTCTCTGCCCAAAGAACCACAGAGCCTGAGTCTGCCTTGGCCACAGGGCAGGAGTATGGCAGGGTGGAAGGTGAAGATGTGCTTTCCACACGCTGCCCAGTTCTTCAGGGCTTTTAAAAGATAGTGGGCATTTCTCCTAGGAAGCCTACAGCTCTGTGTTAGGTTATTTTTTCCTAAGCAGTCTTGAGGGCTCTCCAATTTGGATGTAAAGGAGAAGGATGGCAGGGCAGGCAATGTTAGACCAGAAGCCTGGGGTTTTGTTGTAAAGGTGAAGGACCAGGAAGATGGGAGAGAAGGAGCCGAGAGTTGACGAGCCCTGGGGAGGACTTGGCAAGGGACTAGGGCATTGGATTCTGGCCAGAAAGATGGGGAATAAGGGAATGAGGTCAGGAGATGAGGCCTAGAGACTGGAGGGGGCAGGGTTGTGAATTAAGGGACGTGTTTGAAGGGGTGAGGGCTAGCTGGGGAGGAGAATAGAATAGAGACAAGAGTGAGGTTGAAGTAGGTGAAGCTGGACAGGGTCTACCTTCTGTTATTCTCTCACCACAAACTTAATCTGTGCTAATCCAGGCTAAATTTGTTCAGCTAAATAAAAATGCCAAGTGCCAGGATGGAGGTTGCCCTAAAAATTCAAACATCTCTGCCTTTGATCATGTTCCTCCTCCCGTGTCATCATGTAGTCTACAGGAATGGGGATTTAAGATGTTTGGCCAGGTTCTCAGCTGGTGAGAATTGGTATAACTTTATCAACAGCTCTGTACTGATTTATACAGGTAACCTGGTCCTATAAGCATTTTCTCACCTCTGTTATTTCCTAACTTGGATTATGCCTTTAAAGGTAATAAAGATGTGGCCTAGTATGCTCAGGCCTGTCGGGAGGCTGAGGTTGCTTATTAGTAGACAAGAGCAGAATCTTTATCTTCCTCTGTAAATTATCTTCGTTTTACTGTGTTTTGAAATGCATCACTTGAAAGTCTAAAATATTTGACAGTCTGTAAATGTATTCAAACTACTGCAGCATTTAGCAATGGTCAAATATCTAGCTATACATTATATACTGTCACATATATTTAGTATATGTGCAAAAATGTCACCAGACAGAATAGTTATGTGGAAAATATTATAATAAATGTAAAAATTGTCATCATCTACTGATGAAAATGACCTTAATTTATTTGGACCACCGATGTGCATATATATCTTTGCTCTGGCTCTTTATTCTATAATTTTAATAAATAACTTAGTTTTACTATTTGTTTCCATCATGAGCAATGCCCTGGGATCAGGTGGAAGTTGGAATGCAGAAGGTACCAAGTGGAAATTAGTAGGTGCCTTTTGTTTTCTAAGTATAGTAAAGTTTGAATGAGTTTCAACATTCCTGAATATTTAAATGCCCTAGGGCATCTTGTATTCATGGGGGACTTTTTTTTTTTATTAGCTTCTTTGTGTATTTTCTGCTTTTTCCCTGTTTTTGTTTTGTATAAACTTCAAAGATCATTTTCTACTTGCGACTTTCTATGAAATCCTGGAAAACGTTCATGAGGTCAAACTGGTTGTTTTGATGTGGCGCTTGGATGCTCATTCTCCATGCTGTGACGGAGTTGTTTTTAAGTCAATAGGACTGTGTTAACATAAAAGCATATAACAGGTTGGCTGTATTAGCTAGCTTGTATACTGAAAGAGGGGATAGATTAAAAGTTCTTTATTTATATTTTTTCTCACAGATTTCTCTAGTCCGCATTTGACTCCAGATTGGTGTGATGTTGTGTAGGGACACAGTCCAGCAAACATCCAAATACTCTCACAACCACTGTGGATCTCACATGGGAGATCAGTGGACTGTTCTTTGCAAGCACTGGATATTAAAATACAACATATGAGTGAATCTTTTTGAATGGGGGTGAGACTCATAGTATTAATAATAAAGTAACAGTTTTATTTTCTTCTGGTAATTTCTGTGTTCTGATCATTTCTCAGCCCACCAGTTTTAACCATCTTAAGGGCTCTAAGCACTGTAAGAGGTTCTGTACCAAATATTAATATCGGCATTATTACAGTGTCAGCACTTCTCCGGTGTTAGCAGATATATTGTTTTCATTATATAAATCTAGTCCCCACACTCTCTGCTTTCCAGTTTAATTAATCCGCCATCGTACCAACATTGCCAAGAAACCTGTAGCTATTTATAGAATGCCATCATATTTTAATACACAAAAGATAAATATGAGTTGGAATGTTACAAACTGTGCTACGAGCAGGATTAAAAAGTAAAACATTAATTTAACTCGATATTAGAAGCTACAGGCTGCCTGTAATGTTTTTTACCCCATGAAAAATGTTAACCATCATTAAGCAAATAGCAGATTAGCTTTAATTTTGAGTTTTTCTTGACCTTCAGTACTCTTAGACTATTCCCAGTGTATGTGTGTGCGTGTAGAGGGGCCACATTCAAACAAGCTGGGTCAATATGAAGGTTGGTCATCGATTTGCAGAGTGCTCAGGATGCACTGTTAGGCATGTTTGAAACAGCACAACAGCCTCTTGCTGCTTACTGCTCCTCAAATGCATGCATTTATAAAATGTAGCACAGGATAGAGGGGTGTTAAGCAGGGCAAAGATAACTTCAAGTACTATTCTGTGCAGCAAGAGCACAAACCACAGGGATCAATGCTAAAACTTCTCTATAAAGAAAGAGTTTAGGGAAGATGTTTTGTTTTGCTATCCAGAAACCTGGATGGATAACTCTTCACCAGGGAGCAGCCAGCATTTTCCAAGAGCTGTCATACAGTAGGAAGGGAAGTAATTGCACAGCTCCCCAAAAGCACCCAAAGATTCCTGATTCTGGCTGTCCTTAACCAAAGCTATTTGCTTCAACCCCCTGCCATATGGATGTCTCAATATTGAAAGAGTGGCTTCAAAGAAACCTGGGAGATTAACTTCAAAATATTGCGCAGTAACCGTTTACGTTTTATGAGTTCAGAAACTTGCATTTGTGCCAGAACAGTAAGGTTATCCAGTGGTATGGCTTCAGGCCATACGTTTGCAGGCCAGAGGCACCTGGATCTGGCCAGGGCTTGTATTGGAGGTGCCTTTCGTCCTTCTTCATGCCCCCAAATCCCTGGGATGTTCAATGAAAGAACTTTAGTAAATATATCTTCAGAATGGGTACTTCCCCAAAGAGGGTTACATTCACTGGTGAGTAAAGGGTGCTGACTGCAGAAACAATGGAGGTGAGAACACCTGTAAGAAGGCAGGGTTTTATCTGCTCTAGGTAAGAAATCGAGTCAGGGAGCAAGCAGTGGACACGGAGAGGAAGAGAGTGGATTAGCCAGATGCCCTCCGGCATTACTGGGAGGCAGAGGTGAAGTGAGAGATCTGTCCTGCCCCTAAACTTTCCTTTGTGAGCTTCCTAATCTCTTTTAGAAACTGCCTGTGCTTTTGGCTGCTGGGGTGCTGCACTCTGCTGCTTAGTTGCAAAGGAGAGCACAGGGGTTTCCTCCTTGTTCTTAATATCCCCTAAGTTTTATACAAGAAGCAGTGATGAATTCTTTTTCTTTACATCCTTTCTCTGTGCTGTTTATGATTTTACAGACCTCTACCAATAATGACCCCTTGATTATCTCTACCCTAGACTGAATGATCCTTACCTATATAGGCTTGTCTTGAAAGCCATTCCATGTATCCTCCTTGGCCCTCCTTATATGTCTTTGTGTTCTTGTATATACTTTTTTGAGATGAGTGAGCAGAACTATATCCTCCTTAAGAAGCAGGCTGCAGTTGAGGTAATGATCAGGTTTTCCTTTTGGTTCCTGTTACTTTCCTAAAAATGCCTAATCCTTGTTTTTCCTCTTAACCTCCTTTAAGTTCTCCTTTTTGTGGACTGTCTTAGACCTCCAGACCTCTTTCCTGCATAGTTACAGCTAATTTAAAGCCTATCCGTGTGTATTTATGGCTCCAGTTATTTTTCCCAAGTGCATTATTTTGTGTTTATTGACACAGAATTTCATTTGTCATTTTATCACTGAGTGCAGAGAGTCCTTTTGCGGCTCTTTCTGGTTACTTTTAGTTTGGCTGTTGATATAAAACTAGTAAAGTAGCAAAACTTTACCTCCTTTCCCAGGCCATTAATGAATATATTAAACAGCAATAAGTAATAGAGATTTCTTTTGAAACGTTCCTTCCACTGTGAGAAGTGACTGCTTATTGCTGTTTTGTTTCTAGTCTTTTATGCAATTATTAAAACCTCTTGTTGCACTTCTGTAAAATGACTTTGTTGATAGCTTCTAGAAGATCCAAATGCACTACATTGCTTGTATCACTTTTATCCACACTGACTGGCTCCTTCGGAGGGCTCTAACAGAATTGTGAGACATGTCATTCCTCTACAAGTTACGTTGACTCTTCCCCAGCTTATTGTGTTTAGCCTTATCTTGATCAGTTCTATTCTTTATTGTAGTTTCTACAGCTTTAGTCCAGAAATTGCTTACTGCCCTGTATTTTCTGAAAACCTTTTTTCTAAGACTGATGGTCTGTTTGCCATCTGCAATGTCTTTGGCACCAGGTGGATATAAATCGTAGTTAAAGTACCAGTAAATGGTATTTTCATAGTCCGGTATTTGAGTTCCTTTAGAGTTCTTTAGGGGAGCAGAAATGAGAACTGTGGTCACTTGGCTACTGTGCCTTTAAGAATCATGGAATTTGGAAAAAACTGAGTCGCTGTGTGCAGAATATAGTGTTGGACTTCGTTTGTCCTATAGTCTGACTCTATCATGGCCAGAGGGGCTTTTAAAACAAGATCAATTTTTCCTCAATCTACTAATACATTGCAATAAAAAACCAAAACAAAACAAAACAAAAAAACACCACCTTTGCAAACATCGATTTTTAAACAAATGATTGCGTATTTGTATATGCAAAATTTAAAAATCAATTGTATTCTTAATATCAAATATATACTAGTGATCCTATTGAAGAAAGTGCATGTGGCACACTGTCTCTTCATTTTTCTGTTTAATACCCCAGCTGTTTTACTATTTCACATTTTTCTTCAAAATACTGAAAGTGGGAAAGCCATGTTTCTCCATAAAAGGGGTTGAAAATACTTCGATTTAAGTCAATGGCATTCAGGAGCAAGTAAATACCGTCAAGTGTCTTCAGCCAGTAGACTTCAATTTGTATTTAATACTTGCATAACTTAAACATTAGCCGGGAGAATTTTTAAGCATTTTTTTTTCTTTTAATTTGGCTTAAAAAAGTAAAAAAGACTCCTCCTGGACTGAGATCTTGTATCTCAAGTTTCAGACTGGAGTAAACTTTTACAGCCAAGTTGTAAAATAGCAGTTTATGAGACAAACTCTGCCAAAACTTTAACTATAACTGTGCCAATGTGCCATTATAATAATCCAACAATAATCATGGTCCATTATATTAAATCACTCGCACAGACAAAGGCTGCTAACCTTTCCAAGTGGGAAAAAATGTTCCTTTCAAATTGGGGATAAATTCCAACTGAGAAGACCAAATGCTCCAGCCTTTAAGTAGTGAATACATTTACTTCTCCCCAGGGCTCAAATAACCCAACATTTGGTAAATGTTTAACAAGGAGGAATTCTCCTTCCCATTTGCCCTTTTCTCATATACACTAGATTAACAAATTTAGTTTAACAAGATGATCTGTGTTACCCCCTGGTATCCCTCAATTAGATCCTTCCTTCTGTTATTGGCGTATCATCCCAGTCCATTTGTTTGATAAGAGGACCCAAGGTAATTAGCTGTGTGGCAAAAACGGTGTCTTTCATCAGCCCTACCTCTCACACAGACGAGTCTCCCACACATGTAAAAAGGTGGGTTTGCTGTCGCTCTGTTCCTTTTTGCATGTATTTTTTAAAGGGGATCTCCTTTTTTGTAGCATTTTACAGAGGAGATTAAGTGAGGATGGCATGTAACTCTTGACTCCTGTTATGCCTCCCTGCAGCATGTCAGGAACTAAATCAAAGCCTCTGCAGGAATTCACAAATCCAGCTTAGAAATCTCATATTCAGTCCTGGATAAATGAACATAGTAGAGGACAGAATAACCGCAGGTGCTCTGACACAGAGTGGCCTGTGTCAGCTCCGTGGAGTCACCGATTCCTCTATTAGATTTTTCTATTTTCAGCTGTTTTTTGCCAAATTTATACGTGCTGTTGTTTCCCATTGTACCTGGTGAGCTGGATGGATGTCAAAACTATATGTCTAGGCTCACAATGAGGAGCAGGTTTGAGATTTGGTGAAACTTTTCCTGTTGTTGATTTCATTTTGTGGGGTTTTTAATTTTCCTTCAGTTTGTGAAATGAGTGGCTTTATGCTGTAAAAGGAATTTGGGGCTCCCCTGTTTTTCCCGGTAATGTGTTAGAAACTTCAGAGCTACCAACTTTGTCCCAAGACATTCACAGAGATTAATGCCTGCAAGGGCTGTGAGGAGGACAGAATTAGGGTGAGAGGGAAGGGAAGATCTGAAGTGCACCAAGCAGCTGCACTTAATTCCAGAACCTAGAGGTTTTACCTGTGTTTAATGCTCGAAAGGCAGCTGGCAAAGGTTTCTAATGCTTTTAACCACAGTCAGCATCACTGACGAATAAAGCACCTTCCCGTGCCTTAATCGGAGGCAGGACCTTACATTTATTGTTGAAACCTGGCTAGAGGATTCTCTTGCAGGTTTCGGTGCGTGCGTGTGACTGTGTGTGCGGTTATCCCCACCGTGTTGTTTTGTGCCACATGTGGGATTTCTCTCTGAGCCGAAACGTGAAGGCCTGGGTGGGATTCAGTCGGTGTCGTTGGTGTGCTGGAGGAGAGCTGAGGCAGGGACGGTGCGATGCTGCTCAGTGGGCACTGCGGCATTCCTCCCCGAGCCGCTGAGTTTTGTCACTTCGCTGGCACTGAGGGCTCCACACCTGATAGTGCTCGGTGACTTAAATATCCATGTCAAAGGAGCCCTCGGATCAGCTCAGGATTGTGGCGATGACAAGGACTGTGGAGCTCTGCTTTGCTGTGGGGATGAGCCTGCTGTTTGGGTTGGTGGGTCCCCAGCTGAGCACTGAGCCATCATCATTCCAGCTGGCTTCTCCCTGGTTTCTGACCTTCTGGAAGCATTTCTCTTGGGACTTGCTCATGTCACTTCTGTCTCTGACACCTCAAAATAGATAATGGCAGTGTCAGACTTTAGTCAGACTGGCCACCGAAGCTGATAGTGAATGTGATAACTTGCTCCTTGTGTGATAGACCTCACCAAGGGCTTGATGCTCGGCCACTTGCTGTAGCAGATGGGGATCGTACCGTCATCTCTGTGGGAGAGGTCTCGTATCCCAGGAAAGCACAGCCGTGTTGTTCCTTGAACTTCACATAAAAAGCAGTTGGGATTTACCCCCAGGTAAGGCAAGCACCTCGCCTATCATTTTGGCTGTGATTGCCGAGGTGATGGGTTTGGGGAGACTCCTCAATGGAAAAGAAATGAATTCCCGTAAGCTCTGCAAACATCTTCACTTCTAAGGAGTTTATCCTTGAAAGAGTCTCTCAAATGAAGGCATGTTTTATTTGTACCTAGCTCCTTTAATTGTTGGCAAAGGAATAGATTCTCACTTATTTATATTTTTATGAATCAAACTAAATGAAATAATCCAGCCTAGGTGTAAGCAGGCACCAGAGGACTCATTTGGATAAATAGCACTCTTCATTCTCAAATTATTCACACAGTCGTTCTGCTGTACTGAGACACGAGAAAGCAAAACCGTTCAAGTGCTTCAGTAACACTGAGAAAACTGATTCAGTGGGAGGACTGTATAATAGAACTGTGTCACAAGGTAATCACTCCTCGCTGCTACACAAATGCTGCAGCAGAAATGCATCCCCGTCATAAAGATGCAATTACAATGTCTCAGTAGTTTGATCAAAAGGTAAATACCCAGATGATGGAGTAAAGAGCTAGTATTTCCATCAGCTCTGTAGCCATCTCCTTGTATACACTTGTGTAATGCTTCCCCTTTTGCTCTACTGTCTTCCCAAGAAGAGAAAAATGAGTATTTCTAAACGCCTGGGAAAAAAAATAACTCTTACAAAAGACATGTGCATTCATTTAAGGAATTACAGAAATAAAAAATTATATTTTGTGTGCTTGGCAGATCATTTTCACTTCTGGGGCTAATACAGAAAAATTAAGTTAGATCCTCAAATTTACCATGTTAAAGGTTCAGGCATTTCAAGATGCTGACGAGGTTTCTTTTTCAAAGTCTGCTTTGCCAGTAGCCTGTCTACTCAGCAACTTTCCTATCTGGTATTTGGTTGGGATGCTCTTTCAATTTAGGTTCAAACAGTACTGGCCAGAAATTGTCTGCATATCCTCAAACTCCAGAGAGGTCCACGCGTGATAGAGGTACTCGGGACCTTGCAAAATGTTTTTCGTTTGACTGGTAATGTTGTTAGATAGACTTGAATCTCCGCAAGGTCAGGAAGTGACTTTTGGGTCTGTTTGTCAAGCGGGGACATAGTGAAGCTGAAGTTGCTTTCTGACAGCCCCTGTTTATGTGCTTACAGTATGCTCATGTCTGCTGTTAGCAGGCTGGGTGAGCACAGCGGAGAGCAAAGCTGGCTGCTTGCCTTCATGGGTCAGGTGAAACGGTTTGGCTGGAGAGGAGTATTGATCATATTCCCAGGGAGCACTGAATGTGTTTATCTGAGGGGGCTCCCCAGAGCAGTTCTCACCACGGGCAGATAAAAGAATGTGAGGTTCAGAGAGCAGGAATTCAGCAGTGTGGGCGCAGGCTGGCCTCAGGGCTTGCAGAAGAGGAGACTTCTCCCCATGCCCCAGGGTTTGATGTGGCTCAGGAACCTAATGAAGGACAGCTGGGTTGGGAGCAGCCTAGCAGGAAAGGACCTGTTCTGTTAGAGTGGGACAATTAGTTTACAAAGCCCTTATTTATTCTATACCTGTCTCACTGATTTTTAGCTATTTTTAAAAGTCAATTACTTCTGTTTCTGTTTTGATAGCATCTAGTGATAGAGCTATTGAGTGCCTTTGGAGTTGCCAGTGCGTTAGTGGCTGTTTAAGGAGCAGGTCAGTTGTGGCTGACTTAGGCATCCTTCAGATGTGCTTGAAGTCACACTGTGTTAAAACAAGGAATGTGTTAAATCTTTCTGGTGCTGCCTGCTCCTCTTGAAATTCACTGAGTAGAGACCTAACCAGACCAAGTGTTGATCTGGTTCAGCAGTGTAAGATTGAGGAGATGTTGTCAACGAACCTTGGACCACCCTGTGATGGGACTAAAGTCCTCGTGGAGGTGGAGGAGAGTCAAAGGGACGTGAAGCTCTTACAGTTTCTCCAAAGCACAGTATTTCATTGCCTGCCCTAAGTGGGAGTCCTGCCTTGGCAGTGCAGGGTAATTCTGGGAACAACTGTGCATTCTGTGCCGTGAAGCCAGGTCACGCTACCAGGCTAATAGGAAAACTTCTGTCATGAGGTTGGTTTTATGCTGCCCATGGAAGGTGCTAGGATCTGTGGTCATCCGGAAAGATTGACAGAAAGTCTTCTGGTTCTGGTCAGAAACTGCCTAAGTTCTCTCCTATAAAACTGGGGTTTGTCTGAGAAAATGGTGTGAAAGATCTATAAGGAAATGCAGACTTTCCACTTTCCATGTGTCCTATATAAAATGGCAGTTTTCCAGTGTCACTTGTAAACGATCCTTTCCTTGACGTGCAATTAGATGCCAGAGAATTTGGTACAAGCTTTTGAATTGCCCCGGAGGTCGTAAAAACATCAAAAATTCCTTTTTTGGTTGCAAGAAAGCTAGCTGTCTAGCTGGGTGGGTAAGGCTGTCCCATCTTTTCCTGGTTTTACTGAATCTGTTTTTAGCTATAGGTTCAAAAATATTTTCCTCTTAACTACTTCCAAAAGGTCAGCAAAAAGTGCTGCTTCATCAATTATACAAAATACTTCAGGGTGTGGGGAAGAATCAGAAATTAGTTGTCCTTTGCATTTCTCGTAGCAAACATTCAAAACCAACCACCCTCCTTCTGCTCTGCTGTGGAAATGCTGTTTGTTTTCGTTCTTTCCTTCTTTTTCTCCCTTTTTGATACCTGATTTCAATACAAACCCATATATTTAGGCAGGGTTTGCTACTAGTACCATGTGTCCCTGAAACCTGGTAGACCTCCTCAGCTACTCCCCAGCCACCCTAAGCTGTGAGGTGCCAGCTCAGCCTGGGAACAGGGGATGGATCTCCATTCTGTGAGCTGCACTTTTACACAGCTCTATTTTTGGCTCCTCACTTGCTCAAATGAAACTGTCTGATTAAGTAACACATAGGAAATACGTTTTGGTCCAAGTCTGAATCATTGAGCTATTAATTTAAAAAAGTGTGCTGGTTTTTAAAAAAAAAAAAAAAATCATTACACTCTCTCCTTTTTGTGTTAGTTTTCCCCAAAGGGACACTCAGGAAGTTCATTTGAATTAGGTGAGAACTGGTAGTGTAAGGGCTGTGTAGACACCCTTGCATGGAATGAAAACCACCTGAAGTGGCTTGGCTTTGAAAATGTATTTAGTCCACCCTAGGTCTCAGTAAGTGTTTCCTCGCTGAGATATAATTAGCTAATTAGCTGAATTAACTAATCCTTCTTTAAAATTAATTTGGATTACTTTCCTTGGCTGTCCTCAGAGAGTCAGAAATGCTTTGCTCTCATGGTAACTAATGCTATCAAATTCTGGGAGGACGCTGCATGTGAAACTAGTTCTGTAGCATCCCATCTGTTGAGCCTAGTCATCGGGATGGGGAACAAAAAACTTGAGTATTATCCAGTCTAGGCTTGCCACCCATTCAGTCTGTGCACTTAACTTCCAAAGTCATTACTGGAGTCAGGACTTGTATTTCAGGTACGTCTGACCTTTTGCTTAAGCAATCGGGGCTCTAATTTCAAGTCAAGCCATGAGGTATAGGTAAGGTCTCAAGGTTCTTTTTAAATTGCCAGGCTTAAGTGCTGGATGCACAGCTAAATTCTGACATCTTTAAAAATTCACATGCAGTCAAAGTCAAAAGATTTTTATCAATAAATAAATTGGATAAAGCCTCAGTGAAAATGTTAGCTCTCAGCCTAGAGCAGGGGAGGAATAAGTACCTAGACAGAATAGACATTCCTTCTTGTGTAGGGCCTGATGAATTGTAGCATTTGAAGCCATTTCTGAACCACTAGCTTTTTTTTTTTTTTTTTTTTTGAGAATCCACTGAGAATGGGCTGGAAAAGGGTTGATGGAATGCATGTACTTTAATGGAGAAAGGAAAAGAGATTAAACCAGATGAGACTCCTCTGAGTACAAAAGTAGTTGGTTAATTGTACCTAGAGTATCGTTATCAGCATTCCCCTATCCAATTGGAAGAATGTGATGTCTAATATTCCACAGCTCTCTGTCCTGCTTCCAGCTCTGTTCAATGTTCTCATTAATGATTTGCCCAGTGCAGTAGAGAGTATGATTATTAAATTTGCAGACAACATGAAGCTATAAGGGCCTGAAAATAAACTGGAGGGCGGGATTAGGAATTTAGAAAGGCATATACGTATTGAGAAACTGGCCCCCAAAAAAAAAAAAAATTCAACTAGGGACTAACCTCAGAAGTAGTCAAATTCGTAAGTGTGGGATGCATAACTACTGGGCAGGTGACAACACTTTAGAAAAGTTTTGGTGAACTATAGTCAGATCACAAGCTGAATGCAAATTTATATATAAAAAAAAAATTCCACCTCATGATATTGCAAAGAAAGGCAGTCCTTGTACTAGGAACTTATTAAGCATCTACCTCTCAAGACACCATATGTACTACTTGGCACTGATAAGGTCTCAACTATGTTTGCTACTGTTCTTCAAAGAATGTGGGTCAGTTGGAAAGAGTCCAGAGGATAACACTGAGAATAATTAAAGGTCTGGGAAAGATGTCTTATGAGGAGGAACTGGAAAAACTAAAGTTCTCTTGTCTTCTAAGGGACACTATCTGCGGTTAGACATAGATATTTTTCAGTACATTAAAGGCTTTTGAAAAAATTAATTACCTGCTTTACAAGTTTGTATAGGGGCCAAGATCACAGTGGGAGAGTTCCAGATTAGATGCTAGGAAAGCTTTTTCAGAAATAATGATAGCAATAGACTAGAGTAGATTGCCTGGTGAAGCCATGAAGTTTCTGTTACTGGTGGTCAGTAGGAATAGGTTAGAAAAACATTTATCAGCAATGCAATTAATACAGTCATCTCTGTCTTGCAGGATGACCGGGGAAGGGTGCGTTAGAGGACCTCTTGAGGTCTTTTTTGGGCTTGTGATTTAAGAGCAATGAGTACAGTACTCAGAATAATACCTAGAGACAGCAGTTACCCAATTAGGTATTTATGCTACTGTTCTATTTTTTGTAACTAATTAGTTTTATTATTTAGACTCTCTATGAGTAGAGATAGATCAGGATCAGGACACTCTGAGAGCAGCTCAGGTATATACACATGGATACCTGCTTTCCAAAAGCAGCACTGTCTTCTATGAAGCTTTGTTCCCAGTCATTAAGTTCCAAAGAGGATCTCAGACTAGAACTTGGCAATATTTTTTCCTGTTAAATTTATTTTGAATTTGGTAAACCATTACTGTCAGAAAGCTTTGCTTCGATATTTGTTGAGAAAAGTATTCTGATTCTCCATGATAGTTTGACAGAGAATTTATACCTCTTCACAAATGAGTGCTCCTTATTGCTGTGTGGTTTAGGCAATCTCCTGGCCTTAGATAAAATCGCACTTTGAGTGAAGGAGCCGGAGATGTGAATCTGTGTGCCATGGGCTATGTGTTCTGGCTGATGTTCCATGAGCTTGAGGGGTCAATGTTTATGTGGTGTCTGCAGTAATCTTTCATTTTTTTTTTTGATTTATGAAAAAAAATTCTTTAACAATTTAAGAACATATATTTTTTGCTGTGTTAAATGCATCTAGAGCACTATATCAGACCCTCTTGTTCTCTTATCACTTTCCTCCTACAGCTTGTTACCTTTATGTAAAACTAAAAGGCTATGTAAGATAGGCGGGTGGGATAGAGGACCCCACAATTAGCTCAGTCAGTGCACACACAGAGAATGCAACATAGTGTTTTGAAATAGAAAGCTGGAGGACAGTTCACAGTTATTGTAAGGTAAATATTAATTCATCTTCCTTAGTTTAACCCATTAAACATCTGAAAACTTGCAAATCACCCAAACTTTCACCGTCCTTGGAAATAGTCTGTTTTCTTTACATACTCAAGTGTTGTCCTGGCTTTTATGTCCAAGCAGTCTACTGCTTGGGACAGACTTTAGAACAAGGAGAACATCCTTTCTTCTGCGTTTTGGAAGTAGTGAGTGTATTTGGAGCCGCCATTTGATTGATTCACCATGCATGCATCCACCTCTGTGTGTCTAAGTAAACGTAGTGATTTCTTTTATACAATTCTTCAAAGTCCCAGGTGAGATCAGGGCTCCGTGGATTTCAGTACAGTAAATGCATGTAAATCAAGATGTGAAGCAAGGAAAGAAACATTTATTTTACAGATGGGGAACTGAATCATACAGAACTAAGAGACCGTCCAAAAATAATACAGAAAAACTGTGGCAGAACATTGATTCGAGCCTGAACTTTGTGATATCTCTCTCAGATCCCTAATTACAAGGCTGTTGTGAACTTTCCAAGTTGTTGTCTTATACGTAATTGTAGCACTTAGACCTTTAACTATTTTGCTATTCAATTAGACCTTTCTTCACTCTGCTGGAACACGGAGCTGGAACACTAGCGTGACTGACTAGAAAATCATGATTTCACACCAAAGGTAGGGAGATGTGGCCAAATGGATGCGGAGCCCTCTTGCATCAGGCTGACCCATCAGGTGTCGTGTCAAGAAGTGCCACATTGCTGCCTTCCTGCACCTTTGTGATGTATCTCACACTTGTCACGGCAGAGCTCAGTGTGACTTCTGCCGCAGTTATCGCTCAGGATCCTTGGCGTGAGGCGCGGAGGCCAGCTGTGCTATTCGAGAAGTGCCATCGTGGGAAGCTGGAGCTGCAGCCAGTGTGGCTGTGATATCAGCACCGCTTCTGACATTCTTGGACGCCTCCTCTTTGCTGCTCTCCTCTTTCCCACTCTCGCTTCCCCCCGCCCGTTAAACTGCACAGGGCAGGATGAAAATTTCTACTCAGCAATTTTTTTTCCTCTCCTCCCCCCATACTTTCAACCATATGAATTTGCTCAAGGATAAATATATGCTATCTCAGAGACACATGTGGGTGTGAAAGTGCACTAAGTAAGGCCTTTCTTCAGGTTAAGAGAACAGCAGACTTGTTCTGTGACATTCTCTCATCCTCCAGTGACCTGCGCAAGGCACAGGGAGTGTTATACATATACCTGAAGCAAAAACAAAGCCAAAAAACATCTAAAACTCTGAAGTTGTTGGGTGGGGTTGGAGTGAATAGGCAGGTGCATACCAAAGTGAAATTATCTTGGGTTGTGTTCCTGTCCTGTTTCATAAGCGTTAAGCAGGTTTGGGGATAAGAAGCTTCCAAGGAAAAGGGAAGGAGAATGGGAAATGGCGATTCAGAAGTCAGTGGCTTTCCCTGAAGCAGCCCAGTAGTTGCTCTCTAGCTTACCTGATTTGCTAGTTTTTGGCAGAGGTTTAAAAGCTGAGTATCTGTTGACTGTCAGGGCAGTGCTGTCAGTCACCTGCTTTCAGGTTAATGCGTCAGGGAGCTGGCCAAACTCCAGGGGATAACTCGCCTAAATAAATATATCATTGCTCTTTCACTGGAACTAGACATTCTTCCCTACTCCCTCAGCCTCTTGCTCTTTCTTTGTGCAGTGGAAAAGTGAGATGGATCTGCACAGCTTGAGGACATTCAGATCCAGACCAAAACTTCATGTCCCTGATGAGAAAACCCCATGGCTTAAACCTAGCAACCTTGAAATTAAGAGTGACCCAGATTAATGTGTGTCTGTGATTTTGGTTTTTTTTTTTTTTTTTTTTTTTTTTTTTTTTTTTTTTTTTTTTTTAAGAACAGGATGAACTGAACAGATAGGTTGAAAAATGTAGTGAGTAATATGTGTAAACTCAAGCCTTTGGTATGCAGCCTAATCTGGCACAGCACCCAACTTGCCTGACTAATCTGCTTTATGTCAGTGTGACGAGGTTTGTTGGAAGTGACGATATCTTTTAGTAGACAAAGTAATTTAGTTGGCTATCTATTAGTAACATTGGACAAGCTTTTGGGCACATAAGACCTTCTGCAGGTTACCTGAAAGCTGAAAAGAAGGCATCACCTTTGAGGAAGCAGTTGGGAGCTTAAAGCTTGCCTGCTCTCTCCATCTTTTCTGCCTGGGCCAATGAAGGATTCACTCTACCTTGTCTACCTGATGTCTGGAGGCCATCTTATCCACCCAAGAGTATAATAATTTCTGTCTTTTGGGATGTTATTCTGTGTTAACAGAAAAAAAATCAGAACAGCTGGGTTTTGGGGGTTTTAGGTTTTGGGGTACCCAGTTTTACTTTGCTGGTCATTTGTTCTGTGGTGCAGATGTTCTGCAGAGTCTTAAAATCAGAGCCTCTTGTGGTGTCTGAATTTGTGTACCCTAAAGGAGATGTCTAAAGTCAGTAACCACTGTTGAAAAGCACAGATTTTGAAGTTAATTGTAATATGATAAAGCACAATAAATTAGTTAAGCTGCTCTCCTTCTGTGCTGTTTGCCTTCAATAAAGAAGAAGAAATAAAGTTTCTTAGTCGCTTGCCTGTGTTGTGTGTTAGAAGTGATAATGTCAGATAGCTACCAAATGCTTTACAACAATAACAAAATCTAACAACTGAGTAAAGAAACCAGAATACTCAAACTGGAGTTGAAAAAAAAAAAAAATTAATGAAAACCACCCTCTCTCATGAATAGTTTTGGTCCTCATTATAGATTAGTAGTTTTGTGAGATGATGTAGAAATGTTCCTTATTATCACAGCTTTATTGCCTACCTCTGTACATCTGTTCCAAAATTCATTTCAAAATGGCCAGACATTTCAATAATCCGGTGTGGCTTGGAATTTTCATATTGTTTCTGGTGCATTAAAATCTGGATGGAAAGCTGGTACTTTTAAATTTACAATTGCACAGACTGTATAACATCTGGGTAGCTTTGCTCTATTGCTTTCCCTGTTCCTTTAAATTTAGACTGAAGTTATGATGTGCATGAAAGGCTAAAGACCTTGTGTGTGGCAGGTGTTATTTCAAGCTGACAAAAATTCAGTAATATGTTCATTTTACTTTGATATGGCCTTTTACAAAATACATAAAGCTCTACTGCAAACCTTGGCAAAATATTTTAAAAGCAGTCAAATGGAGGATCTTCTGGACTAGGAGAAATTACCAATCAACTTGTATATGTACGTGTGTGTGTGTGTGTATTTATATACAAATATATCCATGAAATTGTTCCCTAAGAAGTTATTTATTATTCCTTTAAATTAATGCATCACCCCTTCTCTGTTGAGATGGACTAATGTACTTTCTGGAGGATCGGTGAAGTGGGGGTTGTTTGTTTGTTTGTTTTCTGAGAATGTCAACACTAAGGCAAACTGCAGACTTTTAAGTTATATAGATTCCTTAAAATTACTTGTGTGAGTAATTACTCATTATTGCCAGTCAAACAGTCTGACTTAACTGATCCGTATAGAGGAATCTATGTTGCATATATCTATTTTATATAGTGAAATCTCCTAGTTCCACTGGTCCCCATTGAGCTTTGCTGCTTTACATGAGCTAAGATATAGGTCATATAAGCCTGTTCTGCCCCAGCATATCTATGGCATTCTAATTATAGTCTATATTAGAAGCCCTCTGTAGTCTGGAGTCTTGGTACTTGTATTTCTATTAAAAAAAAAAAAAAGACAACAACAAACAACTCAACCCATAAAGATGAGAAAGAATGCAAATGTTGTACTCATTCTCCCCGTGTCTGATTGACCCCAAATCTTTGTGGGAAAGCTATGTTTCTCTCTTAAATACTGCACACATAAATCTGCTTAATGAATCGTTGGGTTTTACTGTATTGTTGTCCATGTTTAGCAAGAGAAAAAGGGGTTTGGGGGAAAGCAGTGTGTGTGCATCTGTAGGTGTATGTAACTAAATCCCAACTAATGGTTACTACTTAATCCCTTGGAGTCCCTGTAACCTCCACTGTGAGATGTATTGGAGGGTGCTTCCAGATGAAATGCTGATTAAAAGTCCAATCCCAGTTGTGTTTGACGTTACTTTCCGAGGTGAGTATAGTGCTATTTTGCCAGAACAGGTCTGATCAAACTGAATTTTCAACCTGACCTTCTTCTCACCCCTAATAACTTCCTGGTTCCTTGGTCAGAGAGAGATTTATGAGCAAGAACAAAGCATGATGTGTCTGTCCCAGCAGCGATGGAAACCAGAAAACTTATTAAGAGAGAAGGGAGGGGGAGAGAAGAGAGAGAGTGAGAAGGAAGGGAGGCTGAAAGTGAGTCCTGGTTTCAGACAGAAGCACCTCAGTTTCTGGTCTACTGTAATTACCCAGCCACTGAAGAAATAAAACGTTGAAAAATCAATTTTATAAAAAAAATCAATGTTTTAAACAATTTGAAGAGCTCTCATAATTTTAAATCTCTCTACAATGTACATGTTCAAAGCCCTGATCACCTTCAAAGTGAAGTGCTCCAATAATTTTAAATTGTTCTGCACAGAAAAGGCTCTGAACCCCCATTTCACTTCCAAATGGAAGCAGTCTTGAAAATGTGAAGCACACAAATAGTTTTAAATAGTTCTCTGTCCCACCCTGCCTGTACTTCCATGAAGTGGAAATACAACTTTATTATTAATACAACAATCAACTTTAAGTTGAAAAAAATTCTGCTTATACTTTGTAAAGGTGATTTTTGTCTACTACATTATAAGATTTTATTTTATTTTTTTAAGTTAAAAACAAGAAGAGTTTTCTCAGGGTTTTGGCTACTGAAATTACGGATCTTTGCCCATTAAAAGTATTTCCATTTGTTCCTGTATTTAGTCCAGCCAAAAAGTACAAATTGATGAGTATAGCTGTTATCATTTCCTAACTTACAGCTCTGCAGAAAGTGATTTTTACACTGAATTGTAATTTCATCCACAAGGGCTTTAGACCTTATATAATTAAAATACCTCAATCCTCTTCAAATTAGAAAAGCAAATTGTTACATATCATAAGTAGGTGCTTTTCACTCTAATGACAGTCACTTAGATGATTTATGACATACATTATTTTATATCAAAGTACAATGAAATAGGCATTACCAAAGGTAATCTCAGTAATGTCTGAAAAGGGATCTCAAACCTCAGTGCAACAATGAATGCAGTATTTAAAATGCAAAACCCAAAGACATTATTATGGTTTTGATTTCTTATGCCACAGCTTCTCCTGATCTGTTATATTAGTACAGCAGTACAAAGGGTGTTTTGGATGTATTTTGCTAAGATAACAGACGGGAAAAATGAAATATAAAGTCAGATTTTTATGCAGAAATTATTATCAAAGGGATGATAAAGTAAAACTGCATAATCACAAGGAAAAACAATTGATGATGTACAAACTGAAATATACTGAGCTCATGGAATATGCTCATTTCCAGCTTTTAAGCGTTTGCATTATTAAAATGCATAATAAAATAAAATGCTCAGATAATGTATAAACAAATCAGACTAAAGTAGCTTCTTGAGTATGATTATTCTCATATTTCTGTATTCTAGATGAAGATTATCCCTTCTCTCCCCCCCACCCCTACTGTAGTGACCTATTCCAGAGCCTTGGGAGTCAATGGCAAGAATGCCAATGTCCTCAGTGTCCTTTGTGGTAGGCAAATGCTACCCCATGACACTGCATCAGGACAGGGACAAATGGCTATAAATGAGAACAAATGGCTGTACGTTGGCCATGAATACATTTAGGCTGGAGATGAGAAAAAGGTGCCTAACCATCTGAAGGGTGAGACTGGAACAGCCTTCCTGCAGGAATCATTTTTTAAAAAATAAATAATTATAAGGCTAAATTGATTTTTAAGGGAGAGGTTGAGATTTTGAGGCTGTTGTCTGCGGTGTTACAGGACCTATAAGGTTACTTATGGTATCGATCCTGCAGTATCAGTCGCCGGCTGCTTTTCAGTCTGTGGCTCGCTGGAGCATGGGCACTTGCCATCCCTGTAACTAGCAGTGCTGTGCAGTGTCACTGCAGAGGCTTTGCTGATGAAACATAGCCCTGAGTAAAAACCTCCATGGTTGAGTTTGATACCTGTATGTGAGGTTATCAGCCTTGCAGATCTTTTCCAATGCTGATTGTTGAATGGATCTACTTGTGTGATAAGTGGGGAGGTTTTGGTGTGCAAGGGTGCAAAAGTCATAAGGGCTGATGAAAATTGTTTCTAAGTAATTACTGAATCATCATAGAATACCAGGTCGGAAGGGACCTTAAGGTGATCCTTAAGGTCCAACCTTTCTTGGCAAATCATGGTCTAGACAAGGTGGCCTGGTACCCTGTCTGTCTGAATCTTAAGAGTATCCGATGTTGGGGAATCCACCGCTTCCCTCGGGAGATTATTCCAATGGCTGATTGTTCTCATTGTGAAAAATTTTCCTCTTGTGCCCAATCAGGATCTCCCCAGGAGTACCTTCTGTTACCCCTTGTCTTTTCCATGGGACTCCTTGTAAAAAGGGAGGTTCCATCTTCTTTGTAGCTACCCTGTAAATACTGGAAAATGATGATGAGTTCTCCCCTAAGCCTTCTCTTCTCAAGGCTGAACAAACCCAGTTCTCTCAGCCTTTCCTCACATGGCAGGCTGCCCGGTCCCTTGATCATCTTTGTGGCCCTTCTCTGGACCCTCTGCGGCCTGTCCACAGCTTTTTTTGTGTATCAGGGACCAAAACTGAACAAAGTATTCCAGGTGTGGTCTGACAAGCACTGACTAGAGCGGGACAATGATTTCTTTATCTCTGATGGTGATGCCCTTGTTGATGCAACTCAGCACCCCGTTGGCTTTCTTTGCCTCAGCAGGACACCGTGCACTCATACTGAGCTTGTTGCCCACCAGGACCCCCAGGTCCCTTTCCACAGAGCTCCTCTCCAGTCAGGTAGATCTCAGCCTGTGCTGCACTCCTGGATTATATTTTCCCAGGTGCAAGACCTTACACTTGTTCTGGCTGAAATTCATAAGGTTCTTGTTAGCCCGCTCTTCCAGCCTATCCTGGCCTTCCTGCAGGGTGGCTCTCCCTTCCAAAGTGTCCACTTCCCCACTCAGTTTGGTATTGTCAGCAAACTATCAGATCCCATCATCCAGATTGCCTATGAAGATATAAAACAATGTTGGACCCCATATCGATCCCTGTGGGACCCCACTTGTGCCAAGTTGCCAGTTTGAAAAAGAGCTATTTACCAGCACCCTCTGGATGTGGCCTGTCAGCCAGTTCCACACCCACCACACAGACCACGTCTCTAGACCATAATGTATTAAGTGAACAAATAAATGCCAGAGTTCCTTGACTTGGGATGAACAACTGTCAGGATTTCAACTGTTCTGGTGTATGGGCTTCAAGAGCATAGGGAAGTGAACAGCAGAGAACCCCCAAGAGTGATTAAAGGGCTGGAAAAGTTGATTTACTAGGTAAAGATTAGGAAACCCAGACTGGTTATCTGGAAGGTTATTGGAGACTTGGTCACCTTCTGGGATACCATGCATGGGGAACAGAAGGGTCATATTAAATCTGCCACACTCCAGTGCAGTCCCCAGAAAGGGTTTAGAGCGACTTCCCAGGCTTCCCTCCAGCCCTACTGCAGGGCAGCTCTGTCCCCACTCCATCCCCTCATGCCCAACCCATGTTTGGTGGGAGCTAGATCAGTTCAGACTCCAAATGTAGCAGGATGAAGTTCATGAACTTCACAAGAGCTGAGATGGAAAGACAACACGTTCTTCATCATGAAAAAACGTTCAAAAGGAGAGGTCTAGTTTTTCTGAGAGATCTTTCCCAGGAATCACTCTCAAAGCACTGTGGCCTGTGCCAGCTGAGCATGTTGGTCCCTCATGGGTGCATCATCAATGGCTTTGTGGTCTGGTGCTTGCTTACCGAGGCCCAGCCTGAATGTGCTTAGCAGTTTGCCTCTCATTTGCGTCAGTGTCTAAATAAAGATGAATACCTTTTTTTTTTTTTTTTCCCTCTTTTCAAGATGAGCTGTTAATTTTGTAACAGAGAAGAGCAATCTAAAGATATAATTAAGAGCACATTTTTAAAAATTTCAGAAGACTTGATTTTTTTTTTTTTTTTTCAGTGTTCAGCAGCCATAATGGGGGATAAAATTGTAAAGGCTCTTAAATGGCAGCAGTCAGATTTCCAAAGCATTTTCAGCAGCAAGAATTCCCATCACCCAGAAAATCTGGTTACAGTTTTACATACCAGAATGGAACCTTGGGGGTTTAAAAACATAATAAATTCACATTTCATTTTGAATAAAATTCCCTTCCCATGCCAGTACTCAAAGTGCTACTTGGAATAAACACTCTGGCTCGGGGGGGCAGGGAGGAGGGGGAACCGAAAAAAACCAAAAGCAGCAACCAAAAAAAAAAAAAAACCAAAAAACCCACACACCCCCCCAAAAAAACCCACTCTATTTTGCGGGTAATTTCAGATTTATCCCTGACAAACTGTGGTCAGTCAGCCCTGGCTCGTTGTACCACCATAGTCGGCAGAGAGAGCAGAGGCTCAGTGCAGTGTTTCAATGTGGCACGTGTCCCTTTGCAGCTTTACAGCTGGAATATCAGAGACTCTGCCCATTCCCCTGATTGTCCTACCTCGACAAAGGGGTTGAGCACACCAACTTTGCAAAATCTATTTTCTGCAGTGCTGGGGGTGTGTGAGGAATGTGAGGGCAGAAGAAGCTGCAACACTGTTCAATGGATACAGAAATACTTCCACATATGCCAGAAGCATCTTCTAACTTTCAGTGGTTGATATTTTGATCTGCCTGACTTGATCAACATCTAGCTGTTTGGTTGCTGGAGTGTCACCTTTTGGTCTAGCAAAGCACGTGCAACAAGCCATTGTCCATAAACACCTTGTACTGGTGTCGTGGCTTGAGCACGGAGGGCAACTGAGCACCATACAGCTGTTCGCTCACCCCTTCCCCTCTCAGGAATGGGAAGGAGAAAATGAAGCAGAATTGGCTCAGGAATACAGATAAGGACAGGGGGAGGGGCAGCTCACCCATTAAGGTCAAGGGCAAAAGACAGGCTCATTAGGGGAACGAAAGAAAACATCATTTTAATTAAAATGTGAAGAAAGCCAACACTTAGCAGACAAGGTAGGGACAGTGAGAAGCTACCACCACATCCAAAAACACCTCTCCCCACCCGTCCCTTCTCCCCATCTCTCCCCCTCCTCCCCCAGCAGCACAGGGGGCAGGGGATGGGGGTTACAGCCAGCTCGCTGACCCTTCCTGCTCGGGAGGGGGAGTGGATGCTGCCCGTCCCTCCCCTGCTCCGTGTGCCTCCCCTCTCACTGCAGACAGTCCTCCAGGAACCTTCTCCAGCGCGAGGCCTCCCCACGGGCCGCAGCCGTTCCCAGGCTGCCCCAGCGTGGGTCCCCCCCCACGTGTGGCAGTTCTCCCAGCGCCGAACCACAACAGCGGGAGCTGCTTCTTCCCTCAGAGTCCCGGCTTCTTTGAAGTGCAGCTGCCTGTCCTGGTGTGGGCTCCTCCACCGGCTGCAGGTCGGCATCTACGCCAGCGTGGACCTCCATGGGTGGCAGGGTGGTGGCTCTGCCATCTCATCACGGGATACAGGGGGCTTTCTGCTCTGGTGCACCTCCCACACTTCCTCCTCCTTCCTTCCACTGACCTTGGTGTTCGTCCTCTTCCCAACTCCTCCTCACAAGTCCCAACCCCCTCTTAGATTCCCCTTCTTAAATATGTTCTCGTAAAGGTACAACCACTGTTGCTGAGGGGCTCAGCCCTGGCCAGAGTCGGGTCTGACTTGGAGCCGGGGGAGCTTTGGAGAAGCTTCTCACAGGGGCCGCTGCTGTAGCCCCCTCCCGTGCTACCAAAAAAAATACACCAGAGAAACCCAGCACAACCGGGCAACACTGCTGTTGGGTATTTAGTAAGCACTCAGGATCACAAGGTATTTTGGGGAGACTTCAAAGCCATCTGGTTAAAGTTATTCTCTTGTCACCATCGTTGTAGTGCTCAACTTTAGCATTTTTCTAAAATCAGGAGATTTTATTTTGTACAGATTCTGTCATTAGTGAGAGAAAAATCCAGCTTGATGAACAAGTGATTGTGCTTCTAGATGAAGTGTTTCACTCCAGGGACAGTTGGGAGGAAAAGGAAGGGGAGCTTTCCTGGATGACAGCAAACGATCGTGATGGGCATGGTTAGGGAATCGAGTCTGATCAGTCTCTATATCTGCAGGCTTGGGTGAGTCTACAGTGAGGTTCCTTCTTGTAGCTCTTTTCGTCTTGCTCTGATCTCTCCTCGTGTGGCAGGTGGAATTAGGCAGCGCAGTCCCCATGTTACACCCTTTGGTGCTTAGCAGGCAGCGGCGGTGTCACTGCATGTCCAGAGCCGTGGTTCAGGCATTGTGGCAATCCTGCTGAAGTGCCAATGGAAAGCTTGGCCTGAAAGCAGTTGAGAGAAAGAGGCACACTCAGGCAGAATAAGAGCATCGAATCAGCACAAATGGAGAAACTCTTACCTATAGGAGCAGAGTAAAGGACTACAGGAATGGGCCTGAAGTTGTCGAAGCGTAGTATGATGCCTCAGCGGCTGCTTAACCTGCCCCTGCTAGGATGACCTCCTATGGCCAGACAGGTCTGCTGCTGCCAGCTGAGTCAGTCTGTGGGATTTCTAGTGATCAATGGTTATGTGAGTGAACAAAACAGCAACTATAAGTGTGGCCTTGTGCTTAAAAAAATAAATGCTTCCCTACCCTGTCATTGCCTGGAAAGCTTCAGTGACCAAAATATGTGCAAATCTCAGAGGTCCTGATCAGTATTGCTCTGTTGGGATCTCCTGAAGATGACAGCATGGTAAAGAGCCAGGAGGAAAACTCTTGGGAAGGAACACAATGCGAAGGCAGAAAGCCATTAGTATGTAGAGCTGATGACTGCGCCTTTGAAGGCAAGCAGAGGAACTTTTTTAATGGCAATGCTGAACCAGTTTGATGGGGATTAACTGGACTTTGGGAGGAGGGGGGCTGCTATTGTTTAAAAGTAACCTTTTTTTAAAAAAAAATCTGGGAGTTTGGGGTTTTTTATTGCTTTCTGTAGAGACAATATCTGTTGGTTGCTGGCTCCCAGGTTTAAAACTGTTCTTTCATTTAAGATTGGGAGATTCCAGTTCCATTGGTTTTAGTTCATAGAATCCTATAATGGTTTGGGTTGGAAGAGACCTTAAAGATCATCCAGTCCCACCCCCTGCCCCGGGCAGGGCCCCCTTCCCCCAGCCCAGGGGGCTCCCAGCCCCGTCCAACCTGGCCTTGAGCCCTTCCAGGGAGGGGGCACCCACAGCTGCTCTGGGCACCCTGGGCCAGCGCCTCACCTCCCTCACAGTAAGGAATTTCTTCCTTACATCTAATCTAAATCTCCTCTCTTTCAGTTTAAAGCCATTATCCCTTGTCCTATCCCCACACCCCCTGATCCAGAGTCCCTCCTCCCCTCTCCTGTCCCCCCTTTAAGCCCTGGGAGGCCGCTCGAAGGTCTCCCCAGAGCCTTCTCTTCTCCAGGCTGAACCCCCCCAACTCTCTCAGCCTGTCTTTATCAAGGAGGTGCTCCAGCCCCCTGATCATCTTTGTGGCCTCCTCTGGACCCACTCGAGCAGGTCTGCAAGGATTCCTTCCAGAGAAAATGTGGAAAGGTGGTGGTGGTGGTGTTTTTAAGATATGACAAAATATAACAAGTAGAGGAAACGCATATAGTGATAACCGTAATGAAGGTTTATTTTCTATTTCACCAAAAAGGAAAAATATAGCAGTGAGATGTTGGTTTTAGGATAGCATTATGGAATTAAGGTTGAAGGAGGGATCACTGATGCTTGTCTCAGTTATGTGGTGAAGTTGAAGACAACACTACTTAATACAGCAGTTTTTGGGGAGGAAGAGGTTGTTGGTATGCCAAATTGTGGGTCTGGAGATCCAGCACTGGCTGTCCTCACACAGAGGCACTTTGTTAGATGAATTCTCTGCCTGAATCAGCGGGTGCTTTTGGTGTGTCTTATATGTTCTTGTAGCATGGAATTGCATGATTCTTTGCCAGCACGTCTTTGGAAAGAGCGTTTTACTGGTGAATGGGCCAGGGGCAGAGCTAGCAAGGACATACCTCTGTGCTTGGTGGAATGGAAATGGTTGGGACTTGGAAGTAATCTGTTCCACTTTTCTTGGGATTTTTTTCATGAATTCATCTACTCTATAGTGTATTCATCTGTAATATCCTCATCCTTCAGAAAGGTAAATAAAATAAGCCAAGAGGAATGTTTTGATCAGTGAAGTTTTCTGTTTGTAATGTGAAACACCCAAAGAACTCAAGTGGGGAATTGCTGGGTACTTCTCTCTATTGCATCTAGCTGTTGATGGGTGCAGAAGTCAGCATCATCTCAGAGCTGGCTGCGAAGCCTGTATTCTTTCTGACTAGGTCCCAGATATGTCTGCAAGTACCAGCTCCTGCTTTCCACCCACCCATTGGCCAAATACTTTGTAATCTGATCTTTCCCTAAGCCATCTATATGTCTTTGCCTGCCGGCCGTGCTTCCTGTAGTAAGTAAAGCAGAAGGGGAGGCAACTGTGTCAGTTCTACCACTTTATATTTGTAATCTGAGTGCCCTGGCTTTTCTGTCCTGAACCTGCTGGAGGAGATATCCCAAAAGGAGCAAAAGTCCTTTCCTCCTATATTACTCCAAAGGTTGCTGCTTCTGTGCTGTATCGCGTGCCACAGAGGAGAGAGTCAGGTTGTAGAGGAGCTTCCAGTCCTTCTGGTCAACTGGGAGAGGATTGCTAGAGCACCATGGAAGCTCACTGACTATTCAGTGGCCAATGCCAGCACTGAAATATTCGGGAAGCGTTAATTCACCTGGCTCATGGGAACTGGGCTTCACCACTCCGCTCTGTTGAGCGTGGTTATGGGGGAGCATGCTTCACCCGCAGACCCTGGGAGGCAGCATGGGTCTCCTGTGGAGCAGGAGCCCTTCACGGATTTCTACCTGGAGTTGACATAGCACCATTCCCCCCGTACCTTGCTTCGGTGCCATGCTGCAAGTGATTTTGAGGAGAAATAATATGTGTTCTTGCTCCAACATGATATAAAAATGTCCTTATATTAGAAAGTCTATATTTTATTGAGGTTTGCTTCGTATTAGTGTCATAGAGGACCTTGATTTCAGTATAACAATATGAAAGTGCACGTGTAATTTCTCTTCTGATCACATTAATGCTAAACCACTGTACGTGGTGGTAATGTTAAACTAATGTGACAGAATAATACAAGTATGAAGTGATGTAAAACCATTAATATTATAGAAAGTTATTCGTTTTATGCAAAGGGTTATAAGGAGTAATTTGCATAAAATTTCTTGTCTCTTTCTCTGATCTAGTTGAGCTACTTTGATCAAAAGATGATAAGTCTGATCAACAAACTTAATATTAACTAATTTCCATACAATGACTTCTTGTTCTTACTCCTGTTGATGGCATAGCTCAAACTGAGTTCGCTGCTGTCAGGAACTCTACTCTCTGAAGCATCTGATCTTGAGGTACGGAGAGGAGAGATTTGAGATCAGAGGTGAAGCAATTTACTGAGTATTGGTAGCCTGGTCCATTTTGGCATGCGCGTTTTCTCTAGTCAAGTTTAAAGGGCATGTAAAACTTCAGTGAATTGGGCCGTAAATGTTTAATGCTATGAGTTGCTCCTTAAATACAAAAACGGAGCAAGTTGCAACCACTAGCAGAAATGACTGCGTACTGAGTGTAAAAGTAACCTTCTTTCACAGCAGATTTTGGGTTTTGCTCAGAGAGCTGTATAGCTGCAAACTTTAGGTCTCTGATTAAACAAAGTAGGAGCTGGATGATATCAAGACGTGCATTTCCCCTCTTTAATCAGATCACTGAAGACAGCCAACAGGAATATATAGTATGCGAACAGCCAGATTTCCAGTGAAATGAAAAGTTATAAGGCTGTGGTTTTAGGAATGGCCTTTCTTTTGTGGCTTTTGGTTTGGTGTATTATTTGTCAGATTTTTATAAGAACATTACTGCTTTAAGAAAAAAATTTAAACCCTGAGAAATTACTCTCAGTCTAACGAGTTCTTTTCCACTGACTACAGACATCATTAGGGGATGGCTATAGCCCGAGGCTGTGCATGAACTTTTTCTTCTAACTGTACACTTTATGTATAATTTAGCTTTCTTGCCTAAATTATTCAAGCAAATAGTGAGTGAAAATAATGGAGTTCACTGAAACCTTCCACAGTATTAAAATAAAACAGTTTTTTACGTTGATTTGAATTTTTAAGCTTTTTAATCATAGATTTCAAATGGAATACGCATGTCTTCAGCTCTTCTCTGCTTGTCCCCCTGTGTCTTTTTTCAGTAAAAGAAAAGAAGAAAGGAAACGAACTTCAACAAATATCCCATTAATTAATAAATGTTACTTATGACTGCTTGAGATAGAAGTAATGATAGTTAAGCAAAACCTATAGGTATAGAAAATACATTCAGCAAGTACTGAACTATAGGCTGTGTTATCTCTTTTACCCCAAATAAGGCAAGTAGCATAGCATGTTCAAATACTGCTCAGTTGCTTTAAGCTCAAAAATACTCATGGGGAACTCTATGCAATAACAGTTAACTCTAAAAACTAACACAAAGGCTAGAATTTTTTCAGATAATATTTTTCTAGTTTAATATTAGTCTTCAAAGGATTCTTGATTTGAAACCTAGGGGCCTGATCCCATACTAGGAAATCTATACAGCTTCAGGAAACCCCGCACATTTCCTCCAGGTGAAGAATTGGCACTTACATGTTTGCTATTGTAGCCAGTCCTCTGCAATCATGTGCTGCAAGTTCACTTCATAGGTATTGCTGATGTTATTGCTAAAGTGATATGTGCTATATCTAAATCTGCACAGATTAATGAAGTGTATGCTATCATGAAAAAGTATCATATGGAAATTAAGGAATCTTAACAATATCTGCAAGTAGACCTCTACAGTTCCCTGTCTCGGGTACATTGTGCTTTCACTAAATGTCTGTTAGAAGTAGCAAAATGATTTTCTATACATGATGGGAAAGGAGCCACGTCTAGGCACTTGCTATGGTTCAAGATGGGATTCACATCTGTAATCCCCTTGCAGACCCGACAGCAGGGAGGAATGTCTCTGTGGGATTCAGACCAGGCTCTCTTTTTAAGAAGTGGGTCGTGAGGTGGAGATAAGTATAGCTTTACCTGATTTCACCCCCACATATACATTAATGTCTGTAGTTTGTCAGTGGGTTTTGGATTAATCCAAAGAAGTCAAATATGTCTGAGGTCTCTCAGTGCCTGGCGTAGCTACTGTCACCCAGCTCTGTTCTTATGCAGTGTGGCACCTCCTGGATCCACAGCACTTGTTTACTCAGACTGCAGAAATACTGGGTGGTCTGGTTCAGGAGCTTTCCCCACTCTGATTTTGTACCCAGAATGTTCTTCTAGACCTGGAAAGCAGATCGGGTTTAAAAAAAAAAAGAAAAAAAAAAAAGTGTGCTTGGTGAGATTTTATTTTTTATGACCTTGACAAAGAAATACCACAGAAGCGACCATCTTCTGTGCTTACTCAAAGCCCTTAACATAAATCACATAGCAAACTGACAGGCAAGAATACAGAAAAGTTTGATGAACTTTCTTCTGAATTATTGAAATGGCATTGTGTGACATGGGTTAAAAAAAAAAAAAAAAAAAGTATTTTCTTTGATTTCATCAGTTCTGATACACTGCCTCCTGCTCTTTGAATTTTCAGACTCAAGAATTTAAATACGTCAAAATTAGTTGCCTTTTAATTTGAACACCCAGTGGATGTGGATCATTACAAGTCTTCACACTAGATTTTTGTCACACCTGAGCTGTGTGTGTACAGCGATACACTGCCTGCCTCAGTACAGTGATGGTCCTCTGAACCAAGCTGGGGGGGGTCCTCAGGTCCAAATGTTGCAACTCTTCTACATTTTTACTGCAAGTTGCTGACACTGCACAGATAGCAGCTGGCAAAGATATCTGGAAACCAAAAACGATGAGATTTCTTCTTTGGAAACAACTTTGAAAAGATGTTCACTCTAGATTCTTTATTGCTATATTTTTTTCTTTCATGTCTGTTTCTTTAAAGGGGGTAATTGTTTCCTTATAAGAGCAGACTTTTATTAATGTTTTGGGTTTATTTAAAAGCTGCTGTCTTGACTGTAAAGATATTTTGCGTCACTGTTAGACTCGTACGTCTCAACTGCTTGCAGTCACTTCTGCATGTATATGTATCAGGGGCAGTTGCATAAATTAATTAAACCAAATACTAAAAATTTCATTCCATACAATTCATAGTGCATACAACCTGTGGTTTTGCTGAAGAACTTTATGAAGTAAAGTATGGTGCTTTTTACAATGATGGCTACTGACTATAAACTTAGAAAAGGAGCAGTAGAGCTATACAGCCTGGAGGATCCTCTTTTGATTACATTTTGGTCTTATAACTGTTCAGTGCTTGGTGTTGCACAAGAAACTGATATTCACTTATTATCATGCACAATGCATCAGTCTTTTCCCTTCTAGTTAACACAAGAAATGGTATGCAATCTTGATGTAGAGAATCAGTGGAAAGTACCTTTTTACTTGTCTACATTTACTTGGTTTCTCTTGAGTCTTTAGTACTGGGGAAAAAAAATTTCAGTTAAAGCAAGGAAGAATTACAGGTTTGGGAAGGATCATATTCAAGTGAAAGCATATGAAACAGAGCTTCTCAGTTAATTACCCAGTAAAATCTAGACTGCGAAATCCTTTGACAGTACGACATCCTTTTCCCACTAAGTTCATGTTCACCAAAGCCCAGCCCAATATCACACGAGAAAATTCTCCTTCCAGGGATGTTGGACATATCGTACCTTCACAAGATCAGCACAGAACTACTCAATTCCATGTTTGTGTCAAGAGACTAAAATGCTTGGTGAAGCCAACATGATTTCTCATTACTTCTTGCAGAATAACTGTTTCCTTTCCTTTTTCTCCTTATGCACTACAATTTGCCTTTTTTTTTTTTTTTTTTTTTTTTTTTTTAATGTGTATGACTAGCAATAGGTTTCAGGTTGTGTTGGTGTCTCGTGGTAATCTGTCACTTGTCTGACTTCATGAGGTTATCTGTCAGCTAAAAATCCAAGTGCCTTGAACAGTCCTCGCTTGTCCTTGCTGTCACGGGGCAGAGGAATCTGTGTCTTTCTCATCTGTATTTTTTTCAAAACACAGGTTCAACCCTTTCTAGTTGGCTGATAGGTTTTGTGACGTTTGTGCCCACAGAAAAGACCTCTGTCCCTCTACAGTCTGCGATACTGCTCTGTGCTTTCTGTTTCATCAGTCAGCTTGCCTAAAACTGATAGGTCTATCACCTATCGCAGCTTTCCCATGGATATTTTGTCTGTGTGTGTTTTTAACGTAATTTCCAGACTTTAGGCAGAACCTTTCATCAGGAGAGGAAAAAGAAGCTCTGCCTGAGGGTCCTGTGGACATGATGAAGTACACTTACCAGTACATCCAGCAAATGGAATTTTTATGTCGCACTCAGCCCTTGTCACTTCTGCCGAGGGATGGATTAATGGCAGAGCTGATGGGGCCGTGGCCCCATCTACCCAAACACTATGGGACCGTGGCTTCTTCTGTCATCACAGAAACCTCCATTGTGGCTCGCAGTCAAAGGGCGTCATGAAGATGCATTACTTGGGCAGAGCTCAAGGAGTTCCCCATGGGTCATGGAGAGGGCTCATCAAGGGCACCATCTTCAGAGATGGTGCAGCCATCCCATGCCTGGCCCCTGCCACATCTCCTAGCCCGTGTCTTGGGGAAGTCTTGCCTCTTCTCATAAACATTTAGGAGCTTTTGCCACTTTATGGAGCAAGGTACCTAATAGGAGAAAAATCTCAGTTTTGCCTCTGCTTTCCTGCATTCGACCAAGGGCAGCCCATTTGGAAACACTAACAGGTCCATCAATTACTCTCGCGTTCAGAGTTTGGTTTTGCTGAAGGTTCCCTGGCCTTCCAATGGCCCCATGCACATTCTTGCCTTGCTCTCCCTGGCTTCTGCATCCAACTTGAGCTGCCTTGCTGCAGAGCTCTCCACTTCATCTTCTTGCCTCTCTAATTCATATTCACCCAAAACCTACCTCTTTCACTTCTTTTTTTTTATTTATTTATTTTCTTAGCAATCCTTCAGTTTGGCCTTGGCCAGTAAGGATGTCTTGAGTTGCTTGGTTGTCCTAATGGTCCAGTTGAATTTCTCTGTATTACCAAACTGACTTAACTGAATTGCTTTTAAACATTCAAGGCTAATTAGTGACATTTCTGTTGCTCTGAAAATACTTTCAACTTTCATTTCAAACTGGCTGGGAAACAAGCAAAATTGAGGCTAGATATTTTTCATAAAATTGCCAGAAAATGAAGGATTGGCTGCTGCTTACACCGCTTGCCTCAGACTTGTTGAAGGGAACTGAATACATATGAATGAACTCACCCATAAACATGTCTCCTCCTTTCTTCATGAATGTTTAATTATAGGTGACAAAGGGACAACCCCAGCAAAACAATTTTATGGCAACCCTGCCTAAAGCTTGGTGTGTTAAGATATTTTTGCGAGGATGTGGGAGACATTGGGATCACAGTCCTGATCTAGCAGAGTCATAGCATGGTTTGAATGTATGGTTTGTTCCTGGGTGAGTGGCTTAAATCTCCAGGCTGTTTCATTTTGAGACAGAAACCAATATTGCACCCTTCTGAGGAGATGTCCTGCTTCTTTTTTAGAAATAAAAATAAAAAAAAAAAAAAAAATGTTTAACATTCCCCAGCTATATGTGAGTGCTGCTGTTTAGAGGTGCCTTGCAGGAGGTAGGCAAGGGGGAGGTCTCAGAGATCTCAGCTAGCACTTCAAACCAGTGCTCTTCAACTGTGGGTTTGGAGACCATAAGAAACCTGCTATGCTCCATAAATTTTTTGTAAATGTATTCTTAAAAGCCATGCATGTGCATTTATGCATGCCCAAATCTGCAAAGAAATGGCAAATGGAAGAAAAAAAAAAAAAAAACAGAGGAGGAAAATTTGTCTTTACTTTTACTTGGTTTTATATGGACCCTGGATCACAGAAAGGTGTTAAGCATTATCACTCATTGAACTACAGAATAAAACAGCAGCAGTGATGTGAAAAATCCAACCCTCTAGGTCATTTGCTTTTTCTTACAAGTGTCTATAACGAAATGTTTTGTTTCAGGTATAATAGAACATTTCATTTTCAATCTAAATAAATTTGTGTGGGTTTGGATTGGTTTTACAAGAAATAAACACTTAAATCTAATTCAGGTTGATAGAGAATTTTTTCCTTTCCTTTCCCCCCCAAATGTTAATTTTTCAGGAGTCTCTCATTCTCTTAAAATTTATTGCCCTCAAACTTTCTTTGCCCTTAAACTTCTACTTACTTCTCCTTGTAAAGCACTTCATGATACTGCTTTTGAATGCTGCAATATCAAAATATATTTTATTGTCATGCATTTACTTCAGGATAGTGTGTTCCATCTTCTGCCAGTCCTTATGCTCCTCTACAGGTGCCTCTAAGTACTCAGGAAATGTAAAAACTCAAACCAGTCTGTTCAACTTAGCATTGTAAAAAAAATAAAAAGTTTTAATTTTTACATTTCAGTTTTCTACTTTATGGTATTGTGCAGAATTCTGAGAGGGATAAAGTGATGGGTGGATAAAGGAGACAGGAAAAAGAGAGCGAGGGTGGCCTTGTTTGGGCCCACTGCTCCAAGATGAATACAGAAATGAAAGCTCATGGCCCAAAATATTTTCAGGTGCTTTTTAAAAAGAGGTTATCCTACTCTTTCAATTTTTAAAATATAAGCTCTGTTTAGCAGATGCCGTGGTCCTGAGCGAGTACAAAGCTATCACTTCTCACATGGACTGCGGTGTCACTAGGCACTGCCCGAATGTCCAGAACCTGCTTTCTTTCTAAGTTTGGCTAACCTAAATTTGAGGGGCAGTGTTAGGACAGTGAAAGCAGCTCCTCTGGGAAACCCACACAGTCGTTGCCCCACTGCTACGACTGCCCAGGGCTAGGGATTAGCATCAGCCGTAAGAGCACTGCAGACGCCTGGGACACCTCTCAGGCTTTGGCCAAACAGGTCAACGTGTAGCCAACAAGCAGCATCAATACCCACCCGATCAATGAGGAGGGAAGGGGGAAAAAACAAACTCCAAACACCCTAAGCTGCCCTGACAGGGCACGGTGCACGCCTTCATGTCTTGAAACCTGTTTAGAGTCTAGTAGCACTTATGATCAGCTGCTGGCAATGCTTTTCAAGGTCTGACTTCCCAGAGCAGTGCCTGGGGACAGGACAGTGGTAGAAGTGGACAAATCCTACAGATGCCTCTGCCACACAGGCATCACCCTCTTGTCTTCAACTTAGTGATCTCTGAGACCATTTTTACCCCTTTAAGTGTTATTTCAGAGTAGTGACATTCCTCAACAGCTATCCTTGTTTTTCAAGTGAGATACACAACTGATGGTTACACTGGTAAGATATGTGTGTTTTTCTCACAAGAGAAAAAAAAACTGGCCAACCTTGCAACTCTGTTTTGCATGAACCACAGAGGTGTAAAGCGCTGCTAAATTTGAGAGCATTTTTATTTACCTCTGACTTGGCTTTGTATGACTGTAAATGACTAGGCAAGGTGCAGAGAGTGAAAGTCAGGCCCAAACTTATCAGTGAAAGGGGAACTGGCTGAAATGTTGCTTGCATTTAAATTCTCTGTAGAGGGGAAAAATGTTCCTCCTCTCATACTCTTGCTGCCCTCTTTCTCCTCCTGCACTTTTCTTTCTGTTACAGAGCTCTTTACAGGTATTTTTACAGTCAGACATCTGAACTGCTTCTTCATCTAGCCAAAATTTCTCCATCCCATCCAGGGAACTAGCTACCTGCTTATTTTTTGCCTGATACACATTATTTGGCATGGATACTGCTAGCCCCTTTCTTCTTCCCCTGTGAGAAATCTCGTGTTTTGTGCTCCTTGCTATTTTTACGACTCCTGTTTATTTTGCCACAAAGGCTCATACCTTGGGCATCACGACCCTAATGTACTGGGGACAGTCTGAAACAACAACAACAACAAATAATTCCTGCCTCTAATATCTTCCATTCAGCCAGCCCATTTCCCAACCTGTGTTAGCAGGGGCGAAAATGGGACAAAAGAAAACTCCGCTGCAGGGGCCTTGAGGTTTTCACATGTTGACATTTTTCAGGCTGGCAGCCTGCCCTGCTTCACCATGCAGCTCTTCAAGAGGTGGCATTTCAATACCGTGCGTCCCAGAAGGATGGGGAAGGCAGGCAGCAGAGCTGAGGGCCCACCCTGGGTCGAGTCCTCAGCCAGGAGAACCTCTGGAGACACAGGCACAGCTATCGCCGATTATTTCTTTTATGCTTTCCCTCCCGCTTTGTCATTATGCTTCAGCTTTGAAACTGAGCTTTGTTTCAGCCTGGTAGCCCGTGGCAGTGGACTGGAGAGAGGAGACTTTTACTGAGCTACCAAAGGCATTGTGTGCACGGGAAGAAAATGTGTGAAGAATTGAAATTATATGGTTGTACTGGGAGTTTGTTGTGGTGGTAACACTGGCTCACATCTTCTGGTAGCTAATGGAGCATGGTGGGATGATCTGAAGATGAAATGAGTCTGATATGCTGGGACATGACATTTAAAAAGAATGGTGAAATTATATTTCTTATTTTTCTTTGTGCAGAGAGAATGCATCTTGGCTCTCAGTACAAAGTGTGTGATTGTAAGGTACTTCCATCTGAGTCTTGCCTTCAAAATAGAAGCCACGCTGTCCGCTCCTCCCTCTTTCCCTTGTGTTTTATGGCTGCAGACTGTGCACAAAACACACAGCAGATTCCGAGGGCTGAATCCTGAGCTCCCCCCGGCCAGTGCTCGTGGGCAGCACTGCCAGGTACCTCCCCGTTTGCAAGCCACCGCAGGGCTGCTGCCGTCGGCGTTCGTGGAGGCGAACGGCAGCGGGGTGTAGAAAGGCAGACAAGGGGTATTTTAGAGGTGTTACTTCCAGCAAGAGGAAAAATTGATTAATCTAAGTTCTGGTGATACTGGCATTGTTTTATTGGGAAAGTGGTGCAGAACAGGTGACAGTTGAAGTCTGTATGAGTGTGGGAATACGTTTTCAACGTATCTGTAATCCTGGCAAGGGCAAAAGGGATCATTTATCCGTTGAAGTGATTGCAAGCAGGTTGGTATGTGGGCTTTTGCTAGCCAAGTTAGTTAAAGTTGTTTAAATGTCATCAGCCAAATAAGCCACACAATATTTTTATTTTTTTTTCAGCTCCCTAACTGGCTATCAGGTAAGTGCTTCTAATGTGAACGTGTGCGAGCTGAAATGGCACATAAATATCACAGGTGACACCTTAAAACTCTGTTCTCATGAAGATGTATGCCCATGAAACCACATCACAGGTAAATGTATGCTTGTAGGAAGTACAAAAGAAGTGTTAGCATAGCTGGGACAAAGTGATAAAAAGAAAAAGAACATGGAGGTGAATATTCCTAGAAATGTCTTTTCCGGGGATTATCCATTGCTAATAATCACTGTGATTTTTATGAGAGTCGTTCTGAGCCCTAACTCCTTCAACTGAACACGGAAGTAATTACGTGTCTAGATATCCTTAATTTGCCTTTGTGTAAATTAAAGCTGGATGCCAGTTTAACTTATGCACTTTCCCTAAATGCTTTTATAGATTACTTTTTTTGAAGATCAGAAATGAGAGCATCCACTGAATATGATAAGAAAGAGAATATCGCTGGTTTTGGCTGATTGCACTTTTTTGTGTATAATGAAGAGCATGCTACTTGTGAGCAGGGAGAGGATTTAATGAATCACAAAAGTACATAATTTATTGTAGAATGTATTCCACACATATTTCAGAGCAAATTCCATGGAAAATGTATGTGAGTCGTATTTCTATGAATCAGACTCTCGGAATATTTCCTTAGAAACAGCTTGTCCTACATTTTTATAAAGGAGCTGCAGCATTTATAGTACACCATTGAATTAACATTTTGTGGTTAAAAATGCAGCCCAAGAAATTAAAATGATATTTGAAACATAAATCCTGCGTGCTAACAACTATCGTTATAAAAGCCAGCCAGAATCAACAGACATAGCTTGTTTTCTGCAAGGCTCTTTCTGGAGACCAGTTCTCAAAAAACATCTGTGCAAATGCAGGGGGGAGGAGGGAAAGCCCCAACAGGAATAGAAGCCATCAGTGGTTAGGTGTGTTATAAATACATTATTACTTCATTGTAATGGCATACAGGCTTTGGCGAGACTGGGGGTGACCTCACTGGCTGTCAGACCTTGAGTTGCTCCCAGGGAAGGAGCGCGGGATGGGATAACTGCCCGGCACCGCTTCAGCAGGGAGCGAGCAGGCCCAGGTAGCAGCGGGGGACTCCATCGTGCCTGCACAAGTAGGAGCTGCTGGGTTGGATTCCCATCAGACCTGGCAACGAGGGGTTTTGAGAGCTGCTGTTATCCCGGTTCCAAACTAAATGTGCAGAAATCTTTCAATTACTTACTGAGGGGTTCCCACCGATGTCTCTTCCACCTGAATCTCAACTTGACTAAGTGCTTTTATGAGTCCATCTTTGCAAAACAAAGTTCTGTTCTCACTGCTGAGTGTTGGCTAATGATTTTAGGTACTCAGTTTCAGGCAAAATTTTTCCTGAAATGCCAGGGCATCAGTCCTGTTTAAAATCAACACATATATAGGCTTGGACACCCTAAATCATTAGCTGCTGCAGAAAATGCTGGCCAAGTTTTTTTTTTTTAGTCTTATTAAAACACATTTTTGAGTTATGAGAAAAAGCTCAACCTCCTCCTAGAAGAATTCTGAGCAGAAGAGAGAGTATTTTGTGACTAAGGAAAACAGAACAAACTGCAACAAGAGATAGCTTTATAGGGGTATAGACTAGATTTATCTTGTATTACTGCTTAGCAGACAGCTGTAGACAAAGCTGTGTGATCTATGCAAGTGTAGACTCATAGACCACCTCCAGTTTTCAGTCAAAAATGGTAAGACTGACAGAGGGAAGGTTTCAATATATCAAGACTGCGGCTGCAAGCATGAAGTTAATTGTACTAATTGAGGATTTTTTCATGTTTTGGTGATGCTCTTCAGACTCTTCCTCTGAGGTTATGGGAGCTAGACTGGGAGGAAGGTGATGTTGCAAGAAGGGACGGGGGATTTGAGTCAGTAAGGTGCAAGTTAGTTGGAGATATCAAGCTGCCTGGTAGGGGAGCACCTGCAGTGAGGAGACTGCTGAAGTTCCTGTCCTTCATCACTCCTGCAGCTATTGCTGATGGCTGCAGCCCCAGACTGGCTTCTTCAAAGAAAGGGAGGTAATCTGAAGGGTGAATGCCCCAAAACTAAAGGAAATAAGTGATCAAATATAGCTGGTAAGTACTTTGATCGTCTTGCCTTCTTTTGTGGTCATCACAGCTGAGCCTCCATGCCTGCCACGTCTTCTGTGTTGCTCAGCAGCTGTCCGTGCTAGCTGCACACCAAGATGTTATAAAAGCCTCTAGAATATTATGCAATTCAAGACAGTTGTCTTCCTTAAGGCCTTTCCTAGTTTAGCCCCCTAAGTATGAATGTCTACGGGATCTAAATCCAAACTCCATGCAGCATCCTTTGGGACATGAGGTCAGCCAAATTCAGGCACCCTGTATCCCTGCAGCCCCTTGAGGCCAACAAAATGTAACCTCACTTGGCTTCCTGCTTTGCCTTACCTGTGTAACTCAGACCTTTGATGGTGAGCCTGTTATTATTCAGGGGGATTTTAAGAATAGGCTGATATTAATGGAATTAGAAAATAAGCAATCAGAAATACTCAGAAAACTTCAGAATTCTTAACTTCTAAAATCAAAATTAAAATATCTTGTCTTCTTAGAGGAGGCACAAAGCTGATGATTTGATCATCATTTGATCAAACCACAGAGGGGTTTGGTGATCATAGCAGGACAGTAGGCTTGTGTTTGGTGCAGCCTGGTCCATAGGCTACAACATTGAACAAGCCTTGTAACAGCACAAAGCCAGCTCAGGATTGTGGCTCCAGCCCTGCCAACACTTTACATCATGTTAAGCACACTGTATAAGCATTTGTTTGCCAGTTCAGAGGCTGTAACAATATGTCTTTATTCCAGAGATGTTTTTTTCACAGCTCGGTAAAGCTATTACAATTGAATATGGAGAAAAAAGGAATTACAGGATATTTTCAAGATTTTATTGCCTTTTTTTTATGTGTGTCCCCCCCCCGTTAAGTAGGTATTGCTATCAGTGCAGTCAATCTAATTTTGCTATCGGATAACCACATCATGGCCAAATAAAAAAATAGCATTTTATATTAGCCGCTTTTGAAGAGGATTATGCTGTCATAAACAGGCTCAGCAGGAGTTTCAACCAGGGATTGATGTGCAGTAATATGCTTGAAATGTCTACTTCTGGTTTCCTTACATGGGACGATGGTCCCAGCTTTTGTGGCTCTGACAGATCAGCTAAGATCAGCTACATGATCCCTGCTTTATATTCTGATTTTTAACTTGCTCATCACTAACTTGATGTACAAAACAACAATTCTGACAGAATCACTCCGATGTGGCAGGTAACATCTGGGAACAATTGTACGTGGACTGAAAAAACCCCCAAGCCCTTGTTGCTAAAACATCTGTTGGTTTACATGGAACTCAATTAATTTTATTATCAACCGTAGTACAAGCTTAAGAGAGATGTTATGCAAAAAAAAAAAAAAAAAAAAAAAAAAAAGAAAAAGAAAGAAAACAATAGATAAATACCCCTCCCTGTTTTATTAATATCTGAAGTAATTAACTTTGGAAAATGGAGGATTATTTTGGTTTTACGCCGACCACCTCTCCCTGCTGGTACTATGTCCTTTCTCTCCTCCTGCAAAAAGGAGAACTACTCATCCAGCTTTGCCTGTGCAGCCATAGACTTGTCCCACTCACTGCTGAAGGCTTCGGGACCGTCTGCAGACATCTGGTAGATGTACCCAGTCTGTCTGTCTGGTCTAATCTTTCACTAGACATTTCAGATCCATTTTTCAAAGCACCCTGTAAAAGATTTGCATACTCAAAAAGGGAACAGAGTTTCCAAAGGGGCAGATGCTTACCTCTCCTGCTGAAGTCAATGGTAATAAAACCGGCAGCAGTACTGACTGGAGAAGGGTTAAACTGAAGTCCCAAAGTCCTTTTAAAACCTTCCACTTGAGTTCGCCCAGTTGTTACTGTTTGGGGTGGAATAGTCCTCTGGATGTCTGCAGGAGCTTTGCTTTCGTCATCAATTAAAGCCCAAGAGCTGGGATTTTTTCCAAGGCATTTCACACTTTCTTTTGAGGTTGGGGCCAAAGTTTAGATGTTTCAATACCCAGTGTACAGGCACCCAAACCCTTCCCTGGAGCTGACCTGCAGACCACTAACTAATTCAATAGGAGACATGGCCTAAGTAATCCATGTTAATGATGTGCCTATATAAACCATGTTGCCTGATAGGAGATGTCTGGTATCTATTAACCCGTATACCAGTTATACTCTGAAGATGGGAAAAAGGCTACTTTTCAAGAACACAGGCTATAAAGGATGCACACAAAAAAAAAAAAAAAAAAAAATGTGTTAGTGTAATTTTCTTCATCTATGTTTCCAAAGGGGAAAAACTGGAATGCTACTTGGCAAATCTTAGGCACCAGACATTAAAAAGCGGCTACTGTAAACAAGGTAATAGAAGCTATGTCATCCCTCCCCATTGCCTCCATATGCAGCCCTTTATGTTTCCTAGGAAAAGAGGTCTCGCTCTTTTGGTGCAGATAAAATCCTGGTTTTGAAAAAGCCAAGGGGCCATATCCTCTGGAAAAGGGAGAGTGGAGTAGTCCTGTAGACCTCCCTGGATCGAGGTCAACTGAGCCCAACAGAAGCTGCATTCAATTATCTATAGCACGGAGCTAAAGGGTGGAGAAGGTGAAAAAAAGGAGGTGTTACTGCTAAGCCTTTTACATCTGGTTTGTTTACTCAGAAAGCTCATTATTTCTCTTCTAGCTAAACTAATCAGACTTGGAGCAATGGCCTTGAGCTCGCACACAAAGCTCCTGCAGCCAGCAGTAAGCCTGATCAGCAGAAGGCTGTGTAGCATTGTGGACAGGGATCGGAATATTCCCTTTCCTTGGAATGCAGCTTCCCTGGGTTTCTCTGAGGGAAATGTTTGCTCCTGGCCCTCACCCACTCTCTTCTGGCACTGCTGAGATATGAAGCACTTGATGGCTCTCCTAGAAGAAACTGAGGGGCCTGCCCTGCAGGAGGACATGGGGTCAGGGTCTTTTTTTTTTTTTTTTTCTTAAAGAAGGGGAAATTTGGAAGCAACACAATATTATTTTAAGTTTGCCTATATTTAAAGTCTCAGGTTCTTACCAAATTGTTACCTGGTGCATGTTAACAGGTTGCCAGGGGCTTCGGAGTGACAATGTTGACATACACCTTCTAAGGAGCTGTGCTTTATGTTATTAAAAATTCCCATTTTTGCATGACTTCAGCCATAACCTTCAGTGGTCAGTGTTCATTCACTTGGTATGATGAAACTTCAATATGCTAAAGGAAGGCTGGATCCTACAATAATAAAATATTGATTTGGATCGCCGGGAAGGAGAAAGAGGCTGGTGGCTGTGGGATGCAGGGGAGATTTTTCAAGAGTTGTCTCAGTAGCAATGAAAAGAGCTGAATTGAACTCCCCCTTCCTTTTTTTTTTTTTCCTCCTCCATCATTACAGGCATATTTCATGAAGTCCCCATTGAGGTTAGATACGCTGAGCCTATTTGCATACTTGGAAGAGGTCCTCTTATAGAGGAGTACAGTGAATACCTCTGGCATTTCATATTTAAGTTCTAAATATAAATGCAGTCTAGAAGGAGTTTGTCTGTGAAACTATCCTAACTGCTTGCTTTCTCACTAACTAGACTTCTTAATGACGTGATTTTCTATGCCAGGGAAGGTTCTGATTATAATATAGGCGTAAATGTGCATGTTGTGCACCCTTGTTAATTGAAAGGCTGAATATTTAATGCGCTGAGGGTGCGCATCTATTTACCGAGTGCACAAGGAAGGCTACGAACCCCGAGCATAAATAGCCCATAGATATGTGGGCCAAGACCTGCATTTACACTGCTTTGGGTAAAGACAAGAACTTCTGGACCACTAGGACAATTTGGCATATTGGCCTGGCGCACAGCAATGTGTGATTAAAAAACAATTCCACAGTGTGGATCCATTTGAATACCAAGTTATTTTATAAAGCCTGCACTGTGTGTTTTGAATGCACATTTGCTGTTATGAATAACAGGAATTGTTTGGCTTGGCCTGCCTTTGTGCCGATGCCAGCTGGCACAGAGCGAATCTGTGACACATGACACTACAGCTGTGTCCACATGTTTCTGCCTTGCAGTATCCACTTATATAATTTACTTTTTTGATCCACAGTCGAACTATTCAAGTGAGTTTAATTTGCTTTTTTGATCCAGAGTTGAACTATTTAAGTGAACTCATCAAATTACACATGCCAGCCACTTCTATGAGAATACTTATTCTGCCATTGTCAAAAAAAAAAAAAAAAAAAAAAGTGTATAAGTATATTCATCATTAGTCACTTGTGGCAATGAAGCAACTTTACTAAACCCATTGCAGTAGAAGATACATTCCTAACTGAACTTCAGTATTTCTTCCACTTGATACACATAGTTGCAAGACAATAGCTCAGTATTTAATCAAATGAGCCATTAAAAGAGTAACTAATGATGACCTTACTGTGACTGATAGACCAGACCATGATGCTGATTAGGTTTTCCTGTATGTCATTGGGATGTTCTTACTTGCCATCGCGAATGGGTAACAGTAATCCGATAACTCCAAATTAGTAACATTTTTTTTCAGCCTGTTACAGAAACCCTTCTTATGGAGTATTGTATTTAAGATTGGTAAACTTGTAAAAATGTAGCTGAAATTGAACTTAACCTAAATTGAACATAGCACTCTGAAACTCTTGTTAAAGAAAACACACCAGCTCAATTCCAAATATCCAAGACCAAGGCAGTAAATACAAAGAAAATATACAACTTTTTTCAGCTTGCTGGCAAAGCAGAAATAACATGGCAGTAATACAGCCAACATTTTCATGTAAGCCTATTTTATTTTATTTACCTCTTCAACCAGAGTGAAATAGGAGAGGGCATGGATTTAGTTTTTCCCCCTGAATCTAGGAAATACTACCCAAGGATTTTATTCCCAGCGCACACTGAACTCCACTGCGATATGCACTGTCTCGCGTTAATTCAGTGCAGCTTTTCCAATGTCAGGTCTCGTACAGACCAAAGTAGCTGCGCATTATCTGCCGTATGGTCCTGGTAGAGCAACGCGCCGTGTTACAGAGCCAGGGTCACAAGTTCATGGCAGAAATGATTCCTGTAGCCTGAAGGAGGGTGTCTAAATTCGGCACGTGAGCCCTGTGAGGAGAGCGAGGGGCTGATTCTGGTGGGTGCCCCTGTCCCAGGCTCTCCCTCGGCCGGCTCTTGCAGAAGGGGCAGAGAAGGTACGGTGAGGGGCAGCACCGCTCTGATGTCCTGCACATGGTGACCTGACCTGTGAGATGTAGTATATATATATATGCTTTTATATATATACACACGCACATATATATATATATTCAAGGGAAAAGCTGACCTGAGTTTGAACACAGTTCACAGAGTGCTGTGGTGAGAGCTGAGACATGCATGACAACTGAATATTAAATTCTGTTAGCACTTGGAGTTATTGGGCAGCAAAGGGCTTTAAAGAAACCAAAGCAATTGAGGTTTAACAACAAGAAAAAAAGAGAAAGTAGAACTTTAAAAATCCTAGTGTTTTCTCAAGGCACTCAGTAAGTATTATGTTCTTGGTCAATAACAGCACCTTTATGATCATATTGACAATGTGTGCAGAAATGTATGTGGCATTGCAAATTGCAATTTAATGTCAAACGACAATAAAATGGTCAAAGATTATTCAGCTGAAACAAAATACCACTTTCATTAAGCATTCCACAGGATAGCTGTAACAAATACATCATTAACACATAAAAGTTCTGTGTTTCAGGTAAGGCTCCTGCTACAAGAAAGCAAATTCAGACCTGGGGCCGACACTCCGTATTTCACTCATCCCATTGTGCCAAGGTACGGCAGCACATATAATCAGATCCAGTTGCCCCCAAAGCCGAAAGGGAGCCTTTCCATTTTAATGATCCATGAGGTCCCGTACCGACTGAATTTGAGGCAAAACTTGGAAGAGCATACTCTTAGGCTTAATTGCAAAGATGCTTGTTGGGTTTGGTCATTTTTTTACAGAGAAGCGAACCTCAAAAAATTTAGTAGTTTAATTTCTGGGGCTTCTCCCCACTCCCGGAATTTCTAGTGCCCACAGCATCAGCCTGGAATTCTCATGGACGAGATTTCCTGTGTGGGTTTTGGGCTTCCTGTGCCCAGTCAGACTGGGGAGCAGAACCCAAGACCTTTGCTTGTGAATTAGACACCGTTGAGGTACTTGTCATATGGATGCCCAAGCAGGAAAAGACAGTGAAAGCCAGGAAGCATGGATCTGTGTAAATATAGGCATGAACTGTTTTTTTTTTCCTAAGTCGCTAAAAGGTTTCTCTGAGCATTAAGATGGCTCTTGCTTCCTTTTCTTGTTTCCTTCTTGTTTTCCTAAACAGGTCAATATAATCAAGATGAAATACAGTAAAAGAAATACTTGCTATTGTTAATGCTATCGAGACTTTCGACAGTTTCATTAGACAAACTTCAATCAGTGTTAGGTTTCTTTCAGGATGCATATTTGTATGAAACTTTATATTTAAAAAAAAACATGTTTTACTGGAGTGTGGGAGAAGTGACTGGTATCAAGTCTCAGTAAGAGCCTGAGGAATAATCCACACTCTGTATCTTGTTCTGCAAGTTTTAAATTAGGGAGGAACAAGTAAGCTGTATGTATAGGCTGTGAGAAACAACCCCAAAGTAATTACGTTTGCATTTTTAGGTATCAGACAACTCCCTTCTATTCATTTATATGCCAGAAAAATTTCAAAGTGCCTTGATATCTCCATGAAGACTATGAATCTCCTTAAGTGTCCATCTCAGCAGTATGTCTTTTTCTTTCCTGACTTTGGGTTTAACATTTCAAAAAATGACCGTGAGAGTTACGTTGCATGAAATAGATACAAACACACATACACGTGTGCTGTTTTCCAAGGGCTTGATGCCAACCCAGTTAAATGCAACTGCTTGTGTTTTGAATCAAACCCTGAGTACGTTAGGTCATTCCTGCCACGAGCTGTGATGTTTGTATCTGAAAACTGTCTCTAGATAGCTCTGTGTGTCAGATTTGCCTATGGAAACAGAGTTGATTCATCTAATAAATAATGGTGTGCCATGTGGAACTGTGGTGTCTTCTCTGATGGAGTGCATCCAAGAAAGTGAGAATTATTGTTTTCAGTACCCATTGCATGACCATACAGAAATTTTCAAGTGACAAAAGCACTGAATGTTTTCTGCTGCAGATCTTCCAGTTTCATAGGAAAAAATGTCATTTGGCTAGATGTGTATGGAATATTGATGAAAGGTTTTGTAATCTCTCATCAATTTAGGAAGCCTTCATGAAGCGGACGAGTTCTTCATCACCCTGTCTCTCTGGATCTTGGTCTCTGCAGACCGTGGATAGTCTGCCATAGCACGAATCATTTCACATCAACTTTGAGAGTTGTAGGGGAGTTGGTATGCATATACTCTGTGGTGAGAAAAGCAGCGATGAACTGTGGGAGAGGAATAGTTGAGCAGAGCAATACTGCCTCTTTTTTGTTCTGGGGAATAGAATATTTTGTTACTTCAGTGTAAGGGGTTTTTTTCCTAGTTATTCTTCTTATGCTAGACCTTGGGAGAAAAAAGGTCTTAGGCACTTCTACATCTTGTGAAACAATTTTTTTCAATTGTTTCTTAATTTACTATTTGTCTTCACTCTTGGTGGAAACATCTTCTTTATCAATTGACAGCATCTGATGGAGGTTTTTTGTTTTGTTTTGTTTTGATTTGATTTTTTTCCAGTAACAAATGCTGGATACTGAATTTTTTCCCCTCCTCCCTTAATGTGAACTTAAATCTACAGTTTGAGCATCTCTAGCTAATTTGCTGATGAAAATTTTAATAACTTCTCCCCTTTTAATCAAAGTAATCTTATGGTACTGCAGATTTAAACTCTTCTTTCACTGTTCTTACTATGAAGTGGCAGGCAAATGAGTTACAGGGATTTGGTGAACCTTGCCATATTTAGGGAACTATAACTTGTAATTGTCTGACTTCATATATGCCAGATATGACCTATTTATTTGGAAGGTGATTCTTGTTGACAGAGTTTGAATTTTGAATCAAGATACGGCTTTGAAGGAGAAAAATATTCAGAGCTTTCTTGGTTGTTGGTCATCCATTAACTATCAATGTCTCTGTGGCATTGGACATTTTGTATTTCCCCTCTTCTGACCAAGTGTCATGGACAGAGCTTATATAAGTCTTTGTGTGTGTGTCTGTGTGTGTGTAAGCCTGAGTTTCTGGTGTGATGGCAGTAAGATCCATAGTGATGGACTTAGCCATACAATTTTGTCAGGAGTGACCAGATTCTATGTTAAATACAAGTTACTGCCAACATAGTTGGAGTTTGGAAAAAGCATCACAATAGCGTCAGGAGAGACAAAATGGTCTGACCATAACAACTAGTGGAAGCGTGAAAGCGCTGCTTCCTTTAAAATCTAGTCATAGGAGTGAAAAGAGATGAACTACTCACTGATGCTTAGTGTGTAGGACCAAGGTGCTACACTTGAATTTAAAGTGGGATACTGTCTTGATCTCTCACACTAGATAAGTGACTTTAGTCAAATACTGGACAGTGAAAGAATGGGTTGTTTTACTTTTGCTGCCTGAGAATCATGGTAATAAAATAGCAGACTGAATGCTCTGGGACAAGACATGACAGCTATTTACAAAATGATTAATCTTTACAAAATTAACGTAAGGAAAAACAGGCCTTCTTCCTGGCTTTTTTTTTTTTTTTTTTTTTAATAGCTCTGCCTTTGAAACTAGAAGTATTTAATAAAAAGTCCAACCTTTAATAAAAAGTCAAAAAAAAAAAAAAAACAAACAACTTAGTCTATTCCCTCCTGAAAAAAAATATTTAACATCTAAATAGAATTTTTTGATTGAAGCATTTCAGTCAACTACAGAAAGCTTTCAGAAATATTTGATTGCTCTTTGAGCAATCTCTCTGGACAGATTTGTTTGAAGACATGGGGGTTAATAGTTTAGGCGAGTCCTAAATAACTGTAGCTTTCTGTTTTTCTAAACAAACATGATACAATGTGTTTTCCAATTAAATTCCTGGTTGCAATGGTTACCATTTTAGAAGCAACATCTGCCAACTGTTACCATACTGTGGTATCTGAGGTAGCACACTTATTTCCTATTCTGAGGGCAGAGCAGAATATGCTCTCTCCTACAGAACTTTGAGGCAAACGTTGATTAATGTTGACTTTTTAATGGTAACCACTGTGATAATTTTTTTTATTCCTATAATTCATGGTATTATACATAATAATAATAATAATAATATGAGTATCACTGAATTATTTATACACTTATGCTGGTAGAGAATGACGTGGTAATAACAATGAATTATTTCTATATTTACACCAGTAAATAATGACAAGGAAGAGAAATTACTTGGAATAGGATCAGTCTCTTTCTAGCCTACACCAATTAAAAGATGTTTGCAAATGTATTTTCCTGCCAAAAGAGTGGAGCTGCCTTTAGGCTCCCAGAAACATTTGCAGGTTATAACATTCAAGCAAAACCCCAGCATGACGGTGTAGCAGCAATCGCTGCCACTGTCCTTGGATGTATAAATGGAGGTGAAAGATTGGAGGTGCATTTACTGAACCTTTGCACTGCTGAGACTCCTACCAGGACATGCAGTTTGGGTTTCCACCTTTGAGAAGAATGTTCAGATGTGGAGTCCAGCCAGTAGCTGTAGGAAACCCCTGAATGTGATGGAGATGAAGGACCTCCTCTGCTCAGCTTTGCAAGAAAGAAAGATTGAGTGTTGGCTTGACTCGAAGAAGTGGGAAGGAAGTACCAAGCAATACAGGATAGTTTAATTTGGTAGATAAATGGTGCAAAACAAAACCAGTATCGGGAAGCTGAAATGAGACAAATGTAAATTGGAAATGTAAGCACTCCTGGAATAAATAACTCCTCAGACAAACTGCCAATACAAGAGGTAGTCTTTTGCTCCTTCAAAACAAGACAGAAGGCTGTTTTCTATAAAATAAGCTTTGAACAGTGGGTAAATAAAAAGCTCACCTGCTTGGAGTTTTGCACATAGAAAAGGGTCAGCTACCTATGCCTAAATTAGCAGTGATTAAACTCTGTTTTTCTGCATTTATCTGTAGCTGTGCATGTGATTTTGGCTGAACGCAGTTAGCAGAGTTTACTACAAGGGTAACTCCATCCGTGGCATTTCATAGCCTGTGACAAACAGTCCAGCCTGGATAAAGCCGTGTTTCCTCCAAACTTCAATTGCATGGAGTTGTTGCGTGCAAGCAGTGCGTGTTGCGGGAGGTGTAGAGCGTGGGACAGAGATGAGGGGGGTCTGGGATCCATTTCCAGCCCTGCCACCAACTGACTGTCTTCAGGCTATTCAGCTGTCGGGTCCCTGCTTCCCCACTTACAAAATTAGAGTAACGATATTTACCTCGTTTAGGAAGCATGTCATGATCTTCAGCTAAAAATTTCAAGGGCTATTACTATTTATTGTTGTGTTATATTTTTTGCTTAGAGTTCTTTCTTGGCACTTCTGCAAATGCTCCTGGCTTCTGTTCTGAAGGATTTCACAAGTTTGTGGATGGGAGCTGATTTTCTTATTCTCTAGTTCAAAAGAGGGGAGGGCCCCCTTTTGGGTCTGAGAAGAAGGTGAAAAATACAACTTTTTTAATGGTCAGGTCCCGCTGTGAAACTCTTGGGTATGGGAGAACAGTCAAAGTTGTGCAATGGGCATCTCCTGGAAAGGAGAAAGAAACATTGAGGAATTACTTCTTTTGCTTTTATAACTCTGTTCTCAGGGAAATCTCCTCCTTTAAAGCTGTTGTGTTGCTTAAAATAAGAATGAGATTGCTTCCTGTAACTGTGGGAGATGCATTAGATAGGAATGTTTGCTGGGGTAGGACAGGAGCGGGTCAGAAGAAAGCGGTGATTGTTTGACTGCCTGCCTGATTCAAGGTGCTCAGCTGAAGCATACCTTCCCTCCATGGGTGGCCTTTTTCCAAAGGCATTTAAATGGCTCAGGAGCACAAGCCCCACTGACTTTCAGTCTTGTGCAAAACACCGCTGCAGAGCAGCGTTAGCATCCTCCTCCTCCAGTTACCTAAGGTAGGTTCGGCCAGTTGGGGACCCGGGAGAAATAACCTCAGGAGGGGCATCTTCTGTGCCACTTGTCCCAGCAAGATGACTTAAAACACTGCCTCTGTGATGAAGAGCATCGCAAAAACCTGGCTAGTGCCTGAACAGCTGCCGTGCCCAAAAAAGCAGATGAAGCTGCCGTCTAAACATCTCCGGCTGCCTTTTGAACTCCGTTATTGGAGTGGGGCTGTTTTTGAAGAAAGAAAAATGAAATAAAAAAGCCAAAACAGAGTGAGTCCTTTTGGAGCAACATTGGAGAAGCCAAGTTCCAGCTTTGAAATTTTTTCCCCACCACGACTATCATTAGCCAAGTCACAATCCATGTGAAAACTGAGACAAGTTAAATGGTAGCAGAGCTATTGAGCACAGCTAGAACAAGGTCTTTGGAGAAGGAATAGCAAATCCTCGTGGGACTTTGTACCTGCAGAGCTCATGGCCTTTTATCTTTCATTAGCAAATATTGCATGTTATTGGACAGTGCCTTGTGCAGTTACTTACAGGAACATTTAATCAAATAATCTACTCCTCTCCCAGGCGGCTTAGACCGCTGCAGTTTTATAGTTACCTACTTCAGCTGGAACAGTTCCTTTCAGCTGTAAAAGCAAATATGCAACATGGAAAAAAGTCTTGTTTTATCAAAACAGACAGAACTATTCCAGCTGCTGATATTAAGGTAAAAATAGCAAGGTTAAATGTTAAACAACCTCTGAGTGGATGTTCGTAACTACAGAGAAAGCCAGACCAATTGCTCTGAAAGCACTTCCTTAAAAAAAAAAAAAAAAAAAAAAAAAAAAAAGTAATAATAATAGAAAAAAAATTCTTGTTTTACTCCTCAAAAGAAAATTTATTTTCCCCTATTGCTGATGATTAAATACAGTGGAAACTAGTTCCCTTGATAACAAATACATCAGTAATGTGTGGTGCTTCCTGCCCAGCATCTTGTAACTCACGAAAGTTTCCATGGCCAGGTTTGAATGCTCAAAGTGCTAATAATGTCTGCTAGTCAGCCTTCCTACTGCTCAGAAAATTTCACTCCTGTGGCTTTTTGGCTTGTTTTGAGAAATCACTGTAGAGGTTAGTGAACTTTTCAATGTGTTGGTATTTAAACTGTGGTCAGACAGTGAAAAAAAAAAAAAAAAAAAAAAGAAAGAAAAGAAAAAAAAATGAAGAAGAAAGAGAAGAAAAAAGTTAGTTCATAAAAAGATATTTCCCCTTAATAATTGTTTATATGACCATTTGCATGGGAATTGAACTGATTGTGAAACCTCCACATTAAAATGGAATTCCTCTGACTCTTAACATATCTTGAAAAATATAGTGCATTAAATGAAAAGATGCTTAAAACAATGCTGGGGTTTTGTTCCAGAGAAACATTTGGGCACTTTCACTGGGAAAGGAGGTTAAAAGGTTGTCAATGCTTTCTCCAGGGGCTCTGTCTGACAGTGAACATGTGTTTCCTCCCTTTAATCGGCTCGCCAGTAGCCAGAAAGCTGCTTGTTTTCTGCAGAGGTTGTCAAAAATGATTTCAGTCTGGAGACGATGAATGATAAAAGAGGTTTTCAAACACAGTTTTGCACTGTAGCATTTGCAGTCCCAGAGAGGATGGATTGTATTACAATCTCGGTGCAAAGGGCCATGTTCCTGTAGCAAGAAAACAGTGCCTCGTTCAACCTGTTTGATGCTCCCACTTACCTTTCAAAGTTGAAAAATAGAAGCTGGACCTCAACTAAAGAAAAAAAAAAAAAAAAAAAAAAAAAAAAAAGAAGTCATCCCCAGAGCATGTTCCTTCTCTCTGGTAAATTAAGCGGTTTGTATATTTAGTAAAATATCTATTTCCCTCTTGCCGTTCCTGGGAGTCGCATTTCCTTCAGGAGTTTATAGAGTGCTCGTTCTTCTCCTGCATATTTTATACAGGCCACAGAACTGTTCCCTCTGAAGTTAGCAATAAAACTTTCTCCACAAAGACCAGGCCTATAGTCAAAAGACCTGACACCATAAAATACTGACCTACCTTAGCTTCTGCTGAAATCACCCTTTCAAATAACACTCAGCATCTTCCCAAGTTAAGTACCTGCATGTATGCAGAAACCCAATTCTTTATTTTGGGGCAGGACTTTGAAAACTGGGTAAGTAATGCCGGCAAAACAGTTTTTGCCTGCAGTGGTGAATGCTAAATCCAGAATCCAACAGGGGATCTGTGAAGCCAGCTGGACCTTGGTGCCATTTCCACTGTCAGTATTGCTAACTCTACAGGCTCAGAAATAACATGAATTAGATATTTTAAAAGAAAACAAACAAACGAACAAAACAAAACCAAAAAACAGCGGTATAATAACATCAGCAGTAAGCCCCGTCCATGATACATAGTTTTATTCCTGAACCCCTGCAGCCTGTACCCAACACCTGTGTGATGATTAGTTGCCTGGTCTCCCATGCACATTGATTAACATGATGCTGGATGTCTTGCCATTGTATAAGCTGGTTTTTGTCCCGGAATTCACTCTTCCTTCCCAAATTCCAAATCAGTTCAGCCTTCTATCCCACACCACTGCCAGTTTGGTCCCTCCCAATTTTCCTGCTGCCAAATCCTATCTAATCTCTGCCACCTTTCTCTTCACATGCATTCTGCCACCAAATCCTACGGTTGCCCAACCTTCCCAACGACTCCATCCACCTCTTGGTTTTATACTCATAATTTTAGTTACATTCTTCCTTGGCTTCTTCACCACCAGAAGTCAGGAGAAGGTGCAGAGGGGAGCACCTGCAAGTGCTCTTCATCCCTCAATTCCTCATCTCTGAGTTTTTGGGAGGGAAGAACTCAGGCACCATCCTTGCTGACCCATGCTGTCTTCTTCCCATGAGGCTGGCAGGCAGTGGGGGAAAGCCCCCTCCCCAGGCTGGTGTTGGCTGATGCTGGATTCATCTGTTCCAGCTGGAGCTGCCTCCAGCTTTGCCACAACTTGAGTGGAAAAAGAGCTGGTGGTGAAGCAGGAGTGGGAACTGCCTGGGGGTTAACTGAGCTCAGCACACGGCCCTGACTAAGCACCATGCAACATGGGTCAGATGCATGGAAGGAAAACAAAGTTTAGACATACTGGATATATTTGGTTGCTTCATGATGCTTTCCATGTTTTTCTGCTCTTTTATTTTGCTTTTTAACTGAGAGAAAAGAGCACAACATGAGTTTCTGTCATGAGTTTTAGCAATTCTCCTTTCAGTCACATTGCGCTGCTTCTAACAGGAACTTCCTGTTTAGTTGCTACATTAAAAGGATGTATATAAACAAGAGAGTCCCAGAAATGACTAAATACTAAGCACAGAAGGTTTTTATTACCATCTTCTGACTCTTGTACGTGGGGAAGGCTTCATTCCTCCTTTTTTCTTTTCTTTTTTTTTTTTTTTTTTTTTTTTTTTTCTGGGCACAACTGAATTCCAAAACATTTCTCGAATGGTAACTTGTATTCCAGTCTTTATTATTTCTGACAATATTTTAAATAGTTGGAGTTGAATTTTCTGCCAAGAAAGGCAGGCTGTCAGGCAGCAACTGTATTGTGTAGAAGCAAAAATTGAATATACACTCAAAGCATACTTGGGAAACTTGAACACAGAACTGGACAACGTCTTTTTTCATCTGAATGTGATTACCATTTAAGCAGCATAATGTCGTCACTGAGAGGTTTTGCTGAATGTATGGTCAGCTTGGAAATCTTCTTCATCGGTGCCAAAAAAGCATATAACAGGTGCATGAAGAATTTGCTGATTTGCTTTGAAGAACCTGTGCAAAACAAGAAATGGTGCGTGTGTCTGGAAAGTCCCCAGCAGTCCCAACAGCATCTACGTCACATTGCTTCAGACAAATTCTTGGACAGCGCTTTGAATATTTAAAACACCATCTCATTGCAGAGTGTCATCGTGACCCTGGATTTCTCAAAACCTTCCCCATCCAAACCAAAGAGCTGGGGAGAGATGGAGCAAAGGCAGCACATCCCACCAGGAGAAGGTTCAACTCCTCCTCTTCCTCACGCCGAAATATTTGGCTAATGTCATAGAGATTTGGCTAAGTGGATTCAATCAACTGTTTTCACTCTATTATAGTTCATAATCCCTATTCAAGATGAAGTGCACTGCAGCCTAATGAATGTGGTAATGGAATCCTTGTGTATGTTTTTCCACAGCAGGGTGCAGATTAGCATAAGTGTCATATTCTGTTGGCATGCCTGCTATTATATCTGAGGCGTTGCACACACTGGGAATTTTTCAACTGGATAATAATAAGATGAATATGGTATGCACATGCACATAGAACACACGGGTTTTAGAAAGGGATCTATAATAAATCTCACCTGGAGGGGCATTATGATAGATTAACTTTGCATTTTGGCTTAAAAATGCAATGTTTAAGCCAAGCGTATGGTAACCTGAGTCCAAAAGAATTAGATTAAATTTCATGCACAGTTTTAAAGAATGTTGTCATTTAGGGCAGCAGAGTGCTGAAGAGTACTCTGTTGGTCTTAGGGTTTCATATATTCATATATTTCATATATTCAAGTTCAAAAGCCTAGCTCACACATCCCCCTTGCTCAAAGCGGATAGTTGCAGCTCCAAGAGACGGCACGCAGGTAGAGGAAAGCTTCTGGATTGTAGATGATCGTCATTTATGCGCCTCCTCGGGCAGTCGCTGTCAGTCCGTGAAAGACGAAGAAGAAAACCCCGACTATCTTTATTTCAGTAGCACTTTGGTTTTAGCTGCTGAATGAGGTTTTTTCACAGGCTGAGCCAGCTAGGACTGAGCAGGAGCTCATGCTCAGACAAAAATCCCTCCCAAAACAGAGTCAAGTGCTTCCCATGAAGCGGTGTATAGTTTTCGGTCTACATTTATGACCTCTGAAATGAACTTTGCTCCGAGTTGTAGGATGCAGTTTTAATTACTTATGGCGTTTTAGTTTTTCTCTGGTTAAAGAAACTCTTGATTAACCTCTTTGCGCGTCACCTAGGAGAGACAGCACAGCTTATGATTAATCCCAGAATTTATTACTTGATTATGGAAAGTGCAGGCCTGAGAAATTCATACCACTTAAGCAATGGTTTAGTGTGACTAATCAAAGAGGTTTTCCTGGCACACGGGAGGTATCAATATATATAGACTAGTGTAGAAAAGCGTATCCTTATGCTTTTAAGCATGGCTGCATGGTAACAGCTTAAGCATATTAATCAGCCCAAGGTAAGTGGTGCTTCTGCATCATATTTTAATCTGATTCTTTCTGCAGGGTTAGAGAAATTATATCTGTGGCTGCAATAACATTTGGAAATGAAATTGTTTGCCAAGTGAACAAGACAATCAGACCAGACATTCAGACTTGAGAATTAGCCACAAATTTCATCTAGCTTTATCATCAGTACATTTCCTCACAATCACCACAAGTCAAACTATTTGAACTTTACTGAGAAGGTAGCAAGCCATCAAAGGGTGTTAATGTTTGTTTGTTTGGTATTTAGTCTGGAGGAGCTTTGCTTTTAAAAAAGTTCTATTATTGTGGGTCAGTAATCTGATATATTTTTCCTGACAATAAAACTTGGACATCAGAGGGCTAGGCTAATATCTACGATACAATTGAGTTGTGAGTGTTACTCTCTGTTGTTTTCTGAAGCCTGAATGACCTTTTCAAAACTCAAAGAAACCTGTGTCTCGCCCATGTGCGTATTAGCAAGAATTGGTTTTCCAGCAACTCCGCAAAGCTCATTTAAAAAAAAAAAAAAATCCTACTGCTGGTTGAAAGAATGTAAATTGGGGTTTCCAGTGAAGTTCAAGCACCCTTTACAATCACATCACCCCTTTACTTGAACGTGGTATAAAGAGACTGGGTGGCAAATGTATTTAAGACTCTGAGGAAAAGGGCTGTTAAGTCGACCTTGGTAACTTAACTGAAACAGTATACGTGTAAATCCATCACAAATCCCTGGCCTTTTACAACTCCTGTCCCAATGGAAATCAGATCACAGAACTGTTTACAAGAGACTACGAGTCATTTGGATAAAGAGCCATGACAGCAGGCCCCATATTATTTGAAATTTTAGTAACCCAAGCCTAAATAAATATTCTAAAAGCAAAATAATAAGGATTAGGTAATTATTATGAGGTGATTATACTTATGATATTTTGTATTTAGTAGAGAAGAATGATTTCACTGTAAATGTCAATGCTTTGCCTTTTTGCAATCAGTTGTAATCTTCAGTGTTTAAAGATAACACTCCCATTTAAAAAAAAAAAAAAATACATTCATATATATCTTTTACACTGAGCTTTAGATGTCCTGAATAGTAATCTTTAAAACCTCTAGAAGCAGCGCCATAAAAATCTTTTACAACATTATTTAATGTATGAGCTAATCCCCAGTTAATGGTCAATTTTTGCCATTTTTTTCTAAGCAGGGAGGAGGAGAGGGGAGGGGAGGTAACCTCCTCCCATTCAGCCAAACACCCCACCAGCACAGGAACAAAAGGGAAGCGCTTCAAGTTTTAGTGATCTGAGTAACCTTCTTGGCATCACAAACAAATACTATGTTTTCATCAGCACTTCAATTAATCTTCCCCAAATAATATTTTATGAGCATATGCTTGGAAGTAGTTGTATTAAACTCATGTAAGGTTGGGTAGTGGGTTTTTTCCTTCCTCCCCAAAGTCACTTTGAAATATTTACTGCAAACAGATGTGAGTATACTGTTGACTTGAAGAATTAAAGTTCTTTCTCAGGGAAATCATTCTTTTACAGTTAATTGCAGAAAGGGAGGAGGCCTGCCCATATACCTAGTGTTATAGGAAGCCCCTGGATTGCTCTGAGTGAATTTGCCTTTGATGCTTCCTGTTATAGCCGGGGCTGCCTTGTCCTTCCCTGGCTACACAGCCGCCCCCACGGCCCCCGTCCCATGTGCCACCTACCAGCCCCAGCAATGCCACCAAGTCCTTGCCACAGGGGAAGCCTCAAGGAAGGGAATAAGTGATACCCACACCCTGTATTTCTCCTCGAGGCGAAATTATTGCTCAGCATGGTCAGGTATGGCAACAGGCTGCTCACGTGTAATGGTTCTGTGGCTCTGCTGATGGCAGGAGCAGCCTGCGGACAGATTGGCCGTCTGACGGCTGTTTGAGCTCATGACTTGAAGTCCTTGTTTTACACCAGCCTGCATATGGGGATGATAGCCATGACTGATTTGGCGGTCTGGACGTTCAAGTTCTTTTCTCAGCCCTTCTGTAGGTTTCTGGTGTCTGGCTGGGGCACGTGAGATTACTGAGGTGTTTCATTCTCGAAAAAGTAGAAATAACGCTCTTACCTGGGGGTGCCAAGAGCCTTAAGTTGTTAATATTGGTAATGTCCTTACAGATCCTTGCAGGGAGGATGTTGTGTAACTGGGTTCGTGATTCAGAAAAGAGAAAATAAGAGTACTGATGAGATTGTACCTTTCAGGCAGGAGCGTGACGATGAAGGGCATTTACTGCCATCTATGGTGGTGAGGTGATAGTGTGGACACCTGCACCCCAAACCAACACCTCCGACGTGCACTGCAGAGACCACAAAGCTATAATATTTTTGTCTTTTTTTTAGTGCACTTGTTATGCATTTTCCATACAGTGAGGAAGTCCAAAAGACAATGGACTTTCAGGGAAACGTTTGTTTTCCTTGTGTAAAAAAAGGACTAAACTGCTGTGCTGGAGTTTTTGTAAAAGTGGCTGTCATTTAGTGTGTTGCATCTGAAGGACAGAAGCAAACTGAGGGTGTGGGGAAATTGGTGTCCTCTGGTGCTGTCCCATGAAGCCGATACTGGCTGTGATTTTTCAGAGGAAGAACAGAGCTCCTTGCCCCACAGCGTCTTCACAAGCTTGTGTACATACATACACTGGCAAAAATGTGTCTATATAAATATATAGCTCTTTAATGGCTAAGCCAGCAGTATGTGAGCTGACATCAGCCACGAAGAGGTATGTACGTGCAGGGGAGAAACTGTTTTCTGAAGAAAACTTCTCCAAACACTGTTATCCTCCCACTGTTGCTAACTTCAGTCTGCAGAACCATGATTTTGGTGAAAATCTTTTGAGGTTCATCCCTCTGTGGAGAGCAGGTGCTGCTTCTCTCCTTGCTCAGGCCTGTCCCCCACAGCTTGATCAAAAGTAGCCCAAACCCAGAGGCACTTGCCACGTATAGGAAGACCAGGATCTCACAGATAGGAGCAGGATGAGAGCAGCGTTGTGTTATGTATCAACTCCCCTTTTTACATCCAAGGAAGACAGATTTGCAGCTTGCAGGTCTGTGTGGTGAATGAACCTCAGCTGTATTAATGGCTGAGTGTAAAAGAGGGTCATAAACACTACCAAAATCTTGTTGAAGTATCGTGTTGGGGAAATCACCCAGTTTCTGCTCTGTGTGCTCTCCTTCCACTAACCTCTCAGCCTGGACCACTCAGATTATTACAGCTTCAACTACTGGCCAATAGATAGCCCGTTGCTGAAAGCAGGAGAGGGGATGGCAATCCTAATTAGATCCTGATCCTGGGGACCTAATACTCCTCTCATTTCCAGTCCCTTTACAGTCAAAACTCCCTAGATTAAGTGGAAGTGAGTCTGATTTGCATTGTGAGGAGACTTGGAATTGAGTCTGCGACAGCTTTGCAAGAGAAGCATTTGCTCTCCTGGTTTGCAGTAGCGAGACCAGCATATTCACTACCCTGCAGGAGTGAGCTGTAAAATCTCAAATGGATTGTTTTACTTCTTGTTTGTTGGGCCCATCACTTCAGTAAAGCTACCCTGGGAACAATTTGTACCTGTGTCCTCACCCAGCTTCTTGTCCTCAGCCTAATGGGGGACTAAATGCTCTTCTTTGAGGGGAACGAAGGAAAGAACTGATGCCTGCAGGTGCTGTGGTGTGCTTTAGCACACAGGGCAGCAAAGTCGGAATGGATTATGTAGAGCAAAATAGTCCATGTTGAGGACCTGGCACCTTATCGAGGCATCCACTGTGGAAGGGTTTCCCCTGGCTTAGCTTTCACTTGAGTCCCATGGACTGAGTGCCTGGAGTAGTGCCTGAAGTCCATTAAATGTATATCTTCCAGCTTTTGTTTCATCTGAATGGGTCTCCACTTTGCACACCGTGAAAACAGCTCACAGTTTGAACCAAAGCGCTGTAGTTGTACTCATTCCTAATTCCTAATTCATTCCCCTAAAATGATGGGACAGATGCATCCTTTCACCCATCCGATCCTGGGTGAATGGCATCAGGCAGAGTCTTATTACCTGCAAGAACCTGCACATCCCTACCCATCTCCCATCAGCTCAGGGATGCTCTCTGTCCCTGAGCTGCAAAGCCAGAGTCCATCATTCCTCTTTCCCACAATAATTTGCACATAAATCACTAACAGTTACAATTTAGCATTTTCTCCTAGCATCAGATAAATAATAGTGACACTCTCCCTACTGATATTGGGCTTTGCTAATTTTAACTCAGATGTAGTTCTAATTTCTTCAGGAGAGCCATAAAACCTTCTTCCAGCTTTACATTTTATTCCTCTTTGAAGCCCAAACAAATTAAGAGTTGAGAACTTTATTTTCAGAGTTCATTAAGCCCTTAACAGTAAATCCTTTTCTCACGTTCCAGATGTTGTGGTTTTCTTGACCTCAGTTTATATTTCCTTGTGATGTGAACAAGCTGATGTCTTATTCCGGCCTTACCAATTTCTTTGGAGAGCTGAGCAAGGGGGGATGCAAGTAGCTTCCTGAAAGGTTTTCGGAGACAGAGAATGAAAAAAAACCTTTGTGCTATCATACCAGCTTGATGCTTCGTCTACAGTCATTGGGCCTTGCCTCCTCCACTGCTGAGCACTCTGACCTCTACAGAGGTATTTTTACATATTGAATGCATCTTTATAAATATATTTTTAATTCCCTTCCTTTTCACTTGAGTACATTTTGGAGATAGCGATCACCTGCATTTGGATATGTCTAAAGCCCAGCCCTTGAATAAATTGTGTTGTTTTGGCAACACATTGAAAACTGCACAAATCCTTCTTTTCCTCTTTGATTTTGAACACGCTGAAATTTATCAGTCTGGGCAGCCCCAGTGTCAATTATGCATTACATGCATTAATTAAACACCCGAATGTATCTATTCTCTTTCAGCCACTGGTGATTCATTTTAAATGTAGTTTGTGCCTTTTTATCCTTTTCAAATGTTGGATTTTTGAAGACAAGCACCTGCAAGCCTTTTAGGAGGTGTTACTCCTGCTGTTACTGACATTTTAATAAATGTAGAAATAAATGTTCCCCACCAAATTGTCTAATGTCAACACTTACCTCATCGAAAGAAGTGAGTCAGTTTGAACAGAATTTATAACATGTGCCGTACCTATAGCTGCCTAATGTGAAGCGCATCCAGTTTTGTATCCATTTTTCCTGTTTTCTTTGAAACCATAGTAACTATCAGGCTGTGTTCATAAATATTACAATGAATATTTGTCTTTGTGCACTTGCACAGGGAAACATATGAAAAATGGATCAAAGATAGCAATTCATAAAGAGGAAAAAAAAAAAGAACCTTTCCACGTGGTGTATCAGTCTGCCTTCCACACAAGCGTGGGTGCTCACTCTTGCCAGCAAATATTTTACGATGGGGCAAGACAAATACATTAATAGAGAGTAACACCCTGAACCAAGAGAGCACCAGCATTTGGCGACTTCTTGCTTAAGAGGGCACCTCAAGGCATCACCAATGTGACCAGCAAGATTCTGCGTTGCTCTCTGCAAATAAGCATTTCTGGGAAGAGAGGGGCTTGCAATGGCATTTCAGCTGGCTACTGGGGGTTTGGGCATCTGTCAGCTGAAATAACTGGGGGGAATGTGGAGGGGGGGAGGAGAAAGGAGGTGTTTAAACAAAGCTGAATCCAACCTCTGATGTTGCAGAGCTTCCTAGGGGCTGCATGAGGAACAGCCTTACTCTTGTTGGGAGGCTTTGGCATAATTTCTTTGGCCTTGGGGCTGACTGGCTGCCCCAGCAGATAATATTTCTCCTGCAGGGACTGAAGGAAAACTGGAAGTATACACATCTAAACTTCTGCATTTGCAGGGGTAGTAGGAGAGCTGGTCAACAGTATTATATCATTTCAGTTTTTGTTTTTACAGAATTCTGTATTTTTATGGTTCTTATAGACAAAAAAAAAAAATCCTTATTTTTAAGGTAGCTATTTATTTTACTGGTTGAATGTGTCGGCTAGCTTGTGCACTATCCATTCACTCAAAGCAGTCTCATATAAAGAAAATATCCAAACAAGATGGTCATGGAGACAGGTTATGAACTCTGTTTCAGTTTGGTGAAATCAGGTAATTAATAACTAGAGAGAAGCAAAGAATGGAAGAAACCACACTATCTAGCAATAAGTGAAATTTCAGAGGTTTGAATTTTGTCTGGATGATAGCAAATAGTTGAGCCCTGTAGCTGGGATATCCAGGTTTAAGAAGATACCAAGAATTGGACAGAAACATCTTGGAAGGAGGTCACCTTTCTGCTATTTCTTTTCAATGGACAAACCAAAAATGATTTTTTTCTACCTTTTTTTTTTTTTTTTTTTGGAGGAGAAGCATATAAAGATGAGGTCATGTCACCTCCTCTGTTCTCTATGTCTGAGGATGAAAATGATGGAGAAAACTTAACCAAGCTTGGGGGATGTTTGGCAGGTTTAATTCAAGGCCGCATCACCTTCTCAGTTTCACCACTGGAAAGCCAGAATAATTTTGTATTTTTTTTTCACTTAACAGGCATGTTAAGTAAAGGTCTCCTGTACACCAAGCTAGGCAGAAACCTATCGCTGCTGACACGTTCCCAGGGTAAAGTATATGTAAGGTGTATTAAGTCTGGGTCTAAAATCAAGAGCCATGGTCCCCAGCATCAGAGTGATAAAAATGTTAGGTTTGGTTTATTTGCCTTCCTATTTCTGACTCTCTGGGTTATGTTTTGAGGCTTGCATCTGAAACCAAAAGGGACTGAAATTTACTGGGGATGAGGGGTGGGATGAAGTCAAGCCTAAAATTCTAATGAAAATATTGAATACATCAAGGTTATTGATAAAGCACTGAGAGCGGGCAGGGCAGCCGGGCTACGGATCTTTAGGTTCCCTTCCCACTTGAGAGCGACTTCACAGGTCTGCTGGTGAAAGCCAAATTGAACTCAACATCCTCGTTACGTACCTGGGAGTACAGCTTGGCTGTGGCATCGATGTTCAGCGTGGACCAGGCTAAGTGGCTTGGGAGAGGAATTGCCCTCTGATGACTTGAAGGCAGTTACTGAATAGCTCTGAATAGTCCTATTCATTGCAAAGGTGCTGTCAGGATATCAACTAGTAAAAACAGAGAGAACAAATGGAGAAAGTAAGTTAAGGGTGCTGGGTCTGGAAAACCCAGATCACTCCATGGTGCATTTCCACTTACCCTTCTGCATGCACAGGCACCTGTTTTGTGAGAAATATAGGTTTTCCCGAAAAGCCCTGAGGTGCACCTGTGTGCCGGGGTGAGGTAATGGTAGACGGGAACGGGTTTCAGCTGAGACAAGGAGTGGCAAAGAAGTATGTGTGTGTTTTCAGGACCCACCCAGAAATGCTGAGGGGGCAAGGTTAAGAGTGGGATGGCAATTTGGGGGGGGGGGGGGGGGGGGGGGGGGGAGCATGGGGGGGTGGGAGGCAGAAGAATTGGTGTGAGAGCCTGAGGCCACCTTTGTCCTCCCAGGAATTCCTCAGTGCTCGAGCCTACAGCTGAGAAAAACACAGCTCTGACCAGCACTTGCAGATTTCCCTTCCATTAGAAATTGTGCTGGATGATTGGGCAGTTCAGATACTAGAGAGAAAAGTGTGGTAGAGCAGGAGATAAAGCTGCCAATTAAATTTTGGTGATTTTTTTTTCCCAATAGATGTGTTCTGTGTTTGAAGTTTTTATTATTAAATGAGTTTTGGGGAGCTTTTTTTATCTTCTTGGTGAGAGAAAAAAAAAAATGTCAAATGTTTGCGTTGGAATAGGTTACTTGTTCTTTCTGAATTTATTTTTATTTTTAATTAACACATTTAACTGAAAAAACACAAACAAGCTGTGTTTCCAGAATTTGACAGCCAGTGCCTCTGAGACTCTGGTGCCACTAATGACCAGTGGCCAGTGCTGATCCAGCCTTCTAGGAGCCCAGCTACCAAAACTGGAGCCCTTGGTGGTTGACAAAACGTAGTTTAAGGGAAGAAAATGTAAGAGTTTATTCCTCTATCCTGAAAAATAGACATACAGGGTCAGGACATGGCTTCTTCCCTGCACTGCAGTAACGGAGCGTTGTCCAAGGGGCTGGCTCTTAGGCTCTTGTGAAACCCGTGTCTCTGCTGGGGCTGGGCTTGCCCAGGAGCTTCTGGGAGAGCTAAACCTGCTGTGGTGAGTGCATGTGGTGACTGGGGGTGCCCACATGATGTCCCTGGGTCACCCTGGTCTGCAGTTCAGCAGAGGACTCAAAACAACTGGACTTTTTTGACTGTGAGCCATTCAAGGAGCAGCTATTCCCTTTGGCTTTTCTTGGCAACAGTGTAAGTGGTCCTTGGCCATGCAGCATGGGTAATTCACAGGGTTAAGAGGTTTGACTTCTCTGGCAGTAGTGCTTTCCATGCTCTCCTCAGCCCACAACCACCTTTCTAAGAGCTTTTCATGAGCTGCTGGGTGAAGCGATGCAGTGTCATTATGTTTCGTGGCGTCATCTTTGACAACATGCAGTTGGGAGGGGATGTAGGCAAGAGGAACTGGTGACATTTAGGGGCAGACTTAACCTTGCAGTCTCCCAATGCAGGAAAAGAGATGGGAAGAAAGGAAGTAGATTTAAAACTGTTGAATCTGGGCTCCTTGTGCTTCTGTTTGATTTTACCCTGCTGCCCAATGTCCACAGAGGTGCATCTCGCTGCCAGGGAATGTGAAGTCTGTGCAGGAGTTGCAGGTGGGTGTCAGAGAAGTGGGATGTATTCTGGAAGAGCATATGGGATATATGAGTTTCCCTTGCCTCCAGAGCTCCAGCGTGGGGAAGGGACTGAGCCTTAGGTGGCTTGACGAGTGGGCAGAGTGAAGGACAGGAAAGAATGGAAAGAGAGGAGGAGTAGTGCAAGAGGCAGGTGACTATGTAGCAGAGAAGTTGTCCTCCTCTTGTCTCTTCAACGTGATTCCCACTTGTCCCGAAAAAGTACATAAGGCACAGTTGAATGGGAAGAGGGTAGAGACCCAAGGAGTATCTTTCAAATGACTAATCTTGGCATCAAGAAAGGAGAGTTAAAATAAAAAGCTCTTTTTTGTGTGTGAATTAAAGTATTTCTGGCTAGCTGAAGTGTTTTGCAAAGGAGAATCCTGGTTTCCCCTTTCTTGTCCCCATTTAGCTAGACAACAGAGGCCTGAAAATAAATTCAATTCTTCCTTTGATTTCCTGGCATCCTTTTTTTGTGCCCTTCCCCCATTGTATTCAGAGTCAGCTGCAGCACTCGCCTGTAGCTTCACTGACCCCATTTGAGCCTAAAGAGTTTCCCACCCACTCACCCCAGGCAATAAAGCCTTTCTTTAGGTGTGGGGCTTACAGCTCTCAACTCACACCACTGGATAAATAGCATCTGGAGCCCTGGAATATTCTAAAGAGTTATCCAAATGTTCATCACTAAAGAAAACTCATCAAAGTTGCTTTTGGCTCTTTCTGTTCAAAGGGGGAAGGCATTATCAGGATATAAGGCGTAGTTTTGCTCGTAGGTTGGGGAGATACAATACCCTTACTGTGAAGGCAGGGTCCACTTCATGGTGCTTGTAGCATCCAGTGACATGCCTGAGAACAAGTTTTGTAGCCGCAACTGGAGGAAGCAGTCAATGTTCATGGAGTGTCAGATAATCCGCTGTGACATATGATCCGAAAACATAAGGCTGACGAATATTCCTGGCACTGTGTGCTGGTGCTGAGAGCAGATTATGCATTTTTTAAATGTTTGATGTTCTTTCAACAGTTAAAAGCCATTTTGGGCAACAGATAGCTCTGAAGATATTTTAAATAATAATATTTTTACCACCGGGGCTTATCAGTGCTTCATTTTAAGAAGCAGCATCACAGAAGGAGAAGGCTCTCCAAGGACCCAGTTCTGATCTCACTTACACCTATTTATATCTGGAGTAACTCGGCTGAAGCAAATGGAATTTACTCCTGCATTAAGCAAGTGTAACTGAGATCAGAATTTAACAAGCTCCTCTGCTTGGCGCTTTCTGTACGTCTCTTTTGCAAACTATTTTCACAGCTTAGGCTGTTTCCATGGTGAAGGGAAGCTGGAGCATTTGGGTTTTAGAGCACGGACAGGCACAACTCCCGTGCAAGACCTATCAGCTGGGTCAAGGAAGAGCACTTGTATAGCATAAAGGCATGAGCCTGTGAGCTCCAACATGGGAATACCACCTGCTCAAACAAGAAGTCCCATCAAACTCTGTGGGACATAGGGATTGCACATACAACAGTTTGCAGAATCAGAATTTGTATGGATGAATTAAAAAAACCAACCAACCAAACAAAAAACCACAACAAAACAAACCTATTATTATTATTGTTATAAATTGTATAGGTATATAAGTGAAACTCACATGCACCATGGCAGGAAACACTGATTCTAATAACCCTTAGGCAGCCAGCCCTGGGTTTGTATTTACCGTGTTTCCAGTCCTGCTTGCGTATCACAAGTGATTGTGCCTCTGCAGAGCTCTCTTGATGTGAGCATTTTTCCCTCTCAGGCAATTGCATTTCCCACTAAAGGCTGCACTCTGCTTTTTCTGCCCTGCTGGCAGTGCAAATGTGCCAATCTCATTCTCGAGGCATGGTTCCTGTTGTGGGATCAAATGTTAGGAGTTTAAAAGCTAAAGTTTGATGTGGATGAACAACTGCCTATAAAACGCATTAAGCTCTTACCCTGTAATGTATTTAATTTCACACTGACTGATGGTATTGCCCCTGAATGGATTACGGCAGGGGGCTGCCATTGTCCTACTAAACCACACTGGTTAAATAATACTTTGGAGTCTAAAGCTGCTCTGGGAGCATTTCATATTGGCTAACGTGTGAAATGAATACCTAGTTTTTCTGCGAGTGCTTTGGGTTGGTTTTTTTTTTAAAAAAAAAATATATAACTACACGTTCAGTTGGTTTACAGCACAGGAAAATTTTGCATGGTTGTAGGATGGTGTCTCTGCCTCTGTGACATGCGGACCAGCAGCCATAAAAGGTCTCGATTCAGGGATGTGCAGGTGCTTCCCTTGGCTCAGTGAGCTGTGAAGGCTCCTGGAGCAGAGTGGGTGCACAGCACTTCTCGGGAGAGGTCCCTCTCAGCCCATTCCTCACAGGTGTTTCGTGCTTGCAGAATATTTATTTAAGCAGTGTCTCCTTGGCATTAGTGCCCAAAGTGTCAGACACTGGAGGGCTGCTTAGAGCTCAGATACAGTAATCATGGGATCCCAGGGTGGAAGGGACCTCAAGGACCATCTGGTCCAACCTTTCTTGGCAAAAGCACAATCTAGACAAGATGGCCCGGCACCCTGTCCAGCGGAATCTTAAAAGTGTCCAATGTTAGGGAATCCACTTCTTCTCTAGGGAGATTATTCCAATGGCTGATTGTTCTCACTGTGAAAAATTTTCCTTTTGTGCCCAGTTGGATTCTCCCCAGGAGTAACTTGTACCCATGTTACCCACGTTAATGTCTCCATACCGTAGTCGAGTGGGATCAGCTTCCTTACTGTTTTTTTTTTTTTTATTATTATTACTTAATTGTTTTTAGCTTTAAGAGGTTTTCTCTGCTAAATAATTGCTGCTTAGTTGTCCTTCTCTCTGTCCCTTATGCTGAGGTAAACGATGAGTTACTCCAATGGAGTTACACCTTCTGTATGCAAAGTCAGGCTCACAGGCTTTAGAGACTGTTAATACATGTTCTGCCCTGAATTGTGTCACTCTGGAAAAGCCTGTGGTTGACTCTATGAGCAAATGCCTACCTGTTTCACCTTGCTCCCCATTATGTAAGACAACCCCAAATCAAGGAGGATTTCTCAAGTCCCTGCAATTGCAAGCAAATTCCACTCCTTGCTAAGTCATTTAAAAAGTATGTGCTTTATCTGTATAAATATATATATAAATATGTGTGTGTGTATATATAAATATATATATAAATATATATATGTATGTATAAAAATAGATATAGAAGGAGAGAGATCTGTAGCATCAGCAAGTATTACTCATGAATGCATGGCTAGGAATGCAATCATCTGCAGTGTGCTGGAGCACGAGCCCTTAGCAACTTTGCTTATTCCATTGATGAAGAAAAATTAAAAGATCTTTTCTTTCTTTAAAAAGAGAAAGAACTGTGATAAGAAAAGGCTAAGGAGGTATTAAAGCCCCGCTAGTCTTTTTTTGTTTTGTTTCCCCTCACTCCCCAAACTTCGACAGAGCCAGGAAAGAATGCTGGAAGTCATCAGAGGCATGGCTGGGATAGAGAGTGTTAATTCTTCCATATCTAAGCCTCTTTGTTGAAATTCCCTTTGTCTCTTGCCCCAAGTCATTAAACACTAATCCCATCACTCTTCCTAATCCGCTGCAGTGGAGCCAGAGTTCAGTTTCCGAAACTGTCTTTGTTGCTTTCCTAATAGACAGCTTGCTCTGGATTGCGGTTGGTTCGGTCACATTTAGGGCTTTCCAGCGCAGTTCTTTAATGAAGTGCCATTAATGAAACTTTTCCTCCTTCATGCAGTGTGCACGGGCATCAATTGGTTTAGTGTTAAGTAGGGTAAGGTGCCTAGTCATCTTAGCAGCCTTTGCAAAATATGACTGTCAAAGGCAAAACCTAGGAAACAAGACCATTGAAGAACATAGCCAGTGAAGTACTCATTTAATTACTAAGGATTTACAAAAGAAAATCTGTTCTTTGTGGCTTACAAAAGACAACAAGCTCAGAAGAGATAGTAAAGGGTTTGGGACCTATTCCCTTCTCTCCCTCCCCCTCTTCCCAACAAATCCTGGAAGAGGAAATGTGGCTGAGCAAAGGCATCAAAGCCTATTGTAAACACTTTCCAACCTGCCGCAGGAACGCTAACTTTCTAAGTGGGAGGTGTTCCACTTGATGCTAAAATAAACTTTGAGTCCTCTCCTGCCAGGAGACGTGGCCATGTTATCCAAATCAGTTCTTACCCAGCAGGAAGGACATCGGTCCATTCCTCTGTGCTGAAAAAGAAAGCTTCTTCATAACACAAGTGTTTCTGATAACAGGAGATGGCTTGTAGTCTTGTGTTTGACTGCATAGGTTTCACCTGGCATGGTGGATGTTTTGAAGAGAGTACTTTCTAGCCAGAGTATAAATGGCAAAACTTTGTACTCTTTCTTATCACAATGATGCTGATAACCATCCATATTCAGCTCATTTGCTACATGTGTAAGAAGGGAAGCAAAAACATGTTTAGGTAGAAACTCCTGAGAAAAGTTGCTACGTCTGGAACAGATCCATCTCTAGCTTAAAACTGCTGCCAGAATGACAGATTCTGTGTGTAGGTTTAAGTATAGCCATTTCATTTTGGGAAAGCTTACTTCTGCGTCCAGATAAAAGAGTCCATGAGTTAATCACAGCACATTTCCACTAAGTTTTGAGATTTTAATTGAGTCTTCAACTTCCATGTTCTTAGTGGAATGTAAAGTTAAAAAAAAAAAAAAAAATAAAGACTGTGAGTGTAGGAAAACTATTGAAGCTAGCAAATCTGCTGGCTGTATATATTATATTTGATAGGTGTTAACATTTCTTCCTGTGATATGAACTATCTAATTACCAGCAAACTTGTGATACGAAATAAACCACATCTTACTGTACAGCACACTTTCCATACGCTCCATTTTACTACGTTCATATGCCATATAAATGAGATCCAGGTTTGATTATTAAACAATGTAATTGCTCCAGCAAAGTTGATATTATAATGCCCTGGAATAGAGTGCTCCAAAGGAGGACGTTCCTTTAAAAACTCTTTTAACAACTGGAGGATCTGTGTTTGGGTTTGTCTAGATCCTAGTTTTCTCTCTTTTTTTGATAGCAGTTTGTTTGAGGTTTGTTTGCTTTTTTGTTTATGTTTTTCTGTTCTTAAATTTTGTTCTGTTTTGTTGCCAAAATGTTCTGGCAGGTGACACCCTAACTTGATCATCTTCAAACATTTTGGTGCAACTACGTTGCCTCTTATTCTAAGCCAGCTCGATAACTTGCTTTACTAAAAAAAATCTCTCAAATCCCCTGGGAAAATAAATCAGATCCATTTACAAACTGAATAAATCACAACAAAGCGATTCATCTGCAAATGAAACCGCAGTGTTCTCTGTAGATAAAGAAAAACAACTGTATTTTGCCACTTCATCAGGGTTTCTTCCCCCCCTCAAATTCCAATGTGTATCTACTGTTGGCAATAAAAGTTACACTTCCATGTTGTTAAAATTTGTTCATATGCTTCAGCACTTCTACTTTCCTTGTAATTGACTTGTCAAGTCTCTTACTTTGAGGAATTGGAACAGCTTTTACATGTGATGAGGAAAAATTTCCTGTACAAGTCACTTTTTTTAAAAACAACAACAAAAAAAAAAAATCCAGAATGTATCCTGGTGTCGCTTATAGGCTATGCTGGAGCTGCACACACCAGCAGCATCACCAGCTGAGTACCAGCTGTCTGCTCGGCTCCAACCCTTTAAACTCAGTCCTCCCTCAAGTTGATCTGCCCATGGTGAATTAGCTCCCCATGGCTACATCCTGGCAGAGCTTTTCATTTAATCCTTCCCTTCCTTTCCGTTTCCCAACTACTGGCTTTTTTTCCACTCGCCTTCTCCCTCTGCTTTCACCAACTGCAGCTCAGATGTAGGAGGAGTGTCAGATGGGTCCACGCGACTTCTGGGGAATGTCTTGTTAGTCATGGCCCCTAATGTTTTGGTAATTGTTAAAAAAGCATGTGGGGGACTGACATCAAAACAAAGAGTGCCTGTTAATGGTGACATAGTTTTCTCTAAACTGAGTATGATGCTAAGGGTAATAAACAGGTCTTCAACTAATTACGGATGTCTAGGTCAAGGCTGGATGCTAGTCCTCAGCATAGGCTGGTAGGGAGCATGCTTGGCTTGTGTGGCTGCTGGTTTTGGATGAGTTTTCATGCCCATTTGCACGAGTGGCAGGATCCCCTTGGATTTCAGCCCAGCTGAGCCTTGGAAAATGCAGTCAAACGATCAGCTCTGGGGGATAATGTGCAGATCTCATTATTGATTAATATCAATTTGTTGGTACAGCCATGAATGAAATATCTGTTTGTTTCCTTGGCTGGGGTTAATTTTCCCTCCCTGCCATCTATAGGAGCCCATGCCGAGCTCCATGCATGCGGAATTTTCTCATGAAGCCCTTACCGTAGCTTCAACAAAAGGACATAAAGAATTTCCTTTCCTTCACTAGCAGTGGCATTCAGACAGAAAGAGAACCCCTGGAAAATGTAAAAGCTTTTGTAAAAACATGAGAAAAGCATTTAAAGCATTTTCAAAGAAAGAAAACATCAATGTAAAGCCTCCCATAGTTGACTGTCAGTGCAGTCTCTCTTGATTTGAAGAGGTTTTGTTAACCTTGGAGGGGAGGGAGAAAGAATTAAGGTTTTTGCTGGGTTTTATTGTTGGTTTTATTGTTTTGCTGGTTTGTTTTGAGTTCCATGATATCTTCTTTTTCATCAGCACACACGTGAACTGTGATTACACTTGAACATTTATTTACCCCTCCAGAAGCATCACTTTTCAAGCATGAAAGTACATGAGTGTGTTGCTTTGGCCAATAAGTTTCTTTGATACATGATAAGAATTTTCACTTTGGTAGTGATCTTCAGTGAAAGATTTCAGTGATGAGTTTGCATCATAATGTCAACTCATCACAGCAGGAACCAAGCTGGTACCCTCTGGATGGACTGCAAAGCTATGTAGATCAGCTCCTCTTTCCCACTCCCCACCCCCCCCCCCCCCAGCTCTCCTTTAGCTTCCCAGGCAGTGCTATCGATGGTCAAATTCAAAGCATCTCCTGAAGGAGCCACAAAACTGATGGCCTCCAAAGAAAGCTTTAGATGAGTGGTAGAGTTGAGTATGGAGAGGAGGGTAGGGAGATGGGGAACAGAGAGGTGAAGGAGGAGGACTGGAAGAGACTTCTCTCACCAGAAACAGGGAAAATGTTGGGAGAAGTGGGAAGGTACAGAACTGCATAGGAAGCATATGCAGCTTTCCACCATTCATGTGCCTTTGCTTTGATACCCTGCCTCTCTGATGGCACCATCTCCTGCCTCACTAGTGCTTCCAAAGCCTTCGAAAAGAAATGCACTCAGAAGAGGGATTTAACTAAAAAAAACATACCTCTTCAACCCACATCTCCTTCCTAAGTTGCCTCCCTGGGATGTTTGCTTGGGACACTGAACAAAAAAAGGCACAAGAAAAATGGTTTTATTGTAAAGAAAAGAAAAAAACTATTAAAATCCAAATATGCTAGAACACTCAAAATACATTCAAGGCCTCCTCAATCTGTCTTCTCACAGAGTAAACATCTTGCTGTGAATTTTCATGGGAAACAAAAACAAGCTTTTGTTAGTCCTTGTTCAGGAGAGTAGGGCAGTAGAAATCCTTAATAAATTTATCAGAGGGTTGCGTCAGCTTTTCCACAATCTTCATCCCCCTCCGTTCTTGTCATCTTTCCTCTGTAGCAAAAACCTCCCTGCCCCTAACCGAAAGCAGAAAATAGGCTCCAGTGCCCATTCAGCAACACTAGGCACTAGGTCTGAAGAGTTTCTGGTTGTTTGATGGTCCTAGAGGGATGTGCCCAGGTCTAGCTTGGAGTGAGGGCTGGTGGCTTTGTCCAGGAGGATGGTACCAAGCAAGTTGGGGAGGGAAGGTCGCACAGTTTTCTGAGCACCCTTCTACTGGTGTCAGAGGCCAGCAGTTCAAGAAGTTGGGTTTCCTGGTGGAAGTCCTGCCTGTCCTCCCAAGCATATAGTTCTCCATATAGAAGCTCCTACTTGTGAACAAACTTGTCCCTGCAAAAAAGTTTATAGAGGTGAAATTCACTGGCCCCCTGTTTCAAAAGAAGTCATGTTCCATGACCTAATGGCCTTGGATGTCTATGAATGATTCCAGATTTAAAATTGCCCCTGTGAAAAGAAGAGCCAAAGTCTAAAATTATCCTATGAGAAAGACTCATATGAAGATTGCTCTTTCAACGGGTTTTGCACATCAAGTTTCTGCTGCTCAAAGGACTTGCAGTGCAGTATGTCAGCTTTGATGATGGAAATACTACCCTCTTGCCTGGGTTTTATTTTATGTTTGTTTTCCCTTCTCCCCCTAGCAGCCTCCAGCACCACTCTTGAAAAATGCTAATTACCCATATATGCTCCCACCTCCCCAGACGATGGAGAAGCGGCAGTGATACCGCAGCCTTGCTGCCAGCAGGACAGGGGAAAGGGCTTGGCTGCACCCGTGTGAGCAGGGCTTTCCAAGAGAAACATTCAGACAACACAGCTCTTGAGTGCCTCAGCCATAAATCTTTGAGAGCCCTGCTTGCTTTATGGACTCTGCCATTTTCTCTCAGACAATTCAGAGACTGCTCTGTTGCCTCTTGAAGAACCAGAAAGAGCATGGTTTGCTCTGAAGAGGATTTAAGTTTTCTATGATATTGGGATGAAATAACTGGAAAAGTTGAAAGGATGAGATTCTTTTAAGCTAGCGAGAGAATGGTGACAGTCTTCTGCTATCTGCATGGTTAGTAGAAAGTAGAGGGCAATGAGATTTTAATCCATGTCTGTTCAGGGAAGGAATAGAAATAATCAGCTTACTATGCAGTAGAGGAGATTTAGATGAGATATAAAAGAACTTCCTTGTACCAAAAAGGGTTAAGCACCAGAGCAGACTGTTCAGTAACTGTGTGGAATCACCACTGCATCTGTAAAGGCTGGGTCTGAGGAAGTGTAATCCTGTCTCCAGCAAATGGTGTGGATGACTCCTCAGGGACAACACTCACCTCAATTTCATATGGTTGACTACGGAGAGCTTTCCCACTATAGAGAGGCTGGTATCTGGTTCCAAGGTTCAAAAAAGAAAATAAGAAAATCCGTACTGTTTCAAAACTAAAGATCTAAACCAGTGTCTCCTCTGCTATGGGGATCCACAGTATCTGGAAGGAGTACAAGAGTGAGAGGGTCATACAGGGATACTTCCCCCAAATTATCTCCCACCCTGCAATTTTTAAATGCAGGGACCTGATTTCCCTAGCCAGAGATGTTGTCTTTGTAAGGCCAGTCTAAACAGCTCACCTGGTTGCCTTGTTTCTGGTAGATTTTTACATTAGTTTTTGGCATGAAAAAGAAAATGGTCATGGGAAGGTAGAAGAGGCAAGATGATAATAGAAGAGAAAACCAGAAATTGGGCAAAGGGGAAAAGAGTGAAGCAGAAGGGAAGGGAAAGGAGGAAAGTGGGATGAGAAAGTAAGGCATGAATGAGAAGAGGTAAGAACATGGATGGCTTGCCACAGAGGAAAGCAGGAAAGCAGCTGGCATCGTTAGCCGTGACATCGACAACTAAGTCCAAACCCAGGTCCTCTGGTAACCGTGGCTTTATGTTAAATCCGCTGGCTGTGCTACAGCTGCTCACCACAGCTTAGCTGCCGTGTTTGGGAGCTGAAGCAAACTGTGGCCACCCAGCCTCAGTGTATTTGCCAGCCCCAGAGTGGAACTTCTGGATAGCAAAGACCCTCCTTTCATTGCCAGTCCTCTGCTTGCCTCAGGGACCCAATCCTTCCCGGGGGACTGGGGGGGGCTGAGAGCGGGCTACTCCGCTGGAGGTGCTGGGGAGGGGACGGATCTCAGTGCTGGTGCCCAAAGGGCTCCAGTGCTGATGGAAACGGCACCTGGAGAACCCAAACCAGGGGGGAAATGGTGGAGGTCCACCGCGGCCAGGCTTATGTTGAAAAATTAATGTACTGGTGTCTTGTGTTCATAGCTGGTTTAGCTGGAGAGGAACTGATGCATTGGCAGGATGGGCACCCAAAACCAAATTACTGTCAGAGAGTTCTTTGGTTTGTAGTATTTTTGGTCTGAAAAGGTTGATTTGTTAAGTTTGGTTGCAGCGGGGGGCGCTGGGAGACAGTTTTAATGGGTCTGGGTTGTTGCTTCATTTGTTTTTCACAAATAACGTTTGGCATTCCTGGTTTTACCCTGTCCTGACAGGAACATATTTGAAACAAAAAACTTTTTCATGATCAGTGATTTGCTATGAGGGACACAGCAGAGGGATGTGGGTCCCAAACCATCCATTTTTCTTTCATCCCCCTGTTCTTCCCCATTTCTAGCAGGCTTCAGTACCCCTAAACCCTACCATTGACTTTGCACTCATTCTTGCTGGGTGGTTTATGGATGCTTAATTATCTGAATTAAGTTACTGCCTGTGACTGTAATCTTGGAGCCTTCTGTTTCATGATCAAGAGTAGCTAGTATTACACTGAAGAAACTTTACAATTTCAGTTGAACTTTGTTGTTGTCATCTTTGTTGCGTGTCCAGATTTGTCCACCTAAGCTTGAAAGTGGGAGAGCCTTTCAGATTTCCTTCAGTCACCATGAGACAGCACTCCTTATTTTCAAACTGGTAGACTTCACTGGTGACAATCTTCACCAAGAGGAAATCTGTAACTAAGCTGCCACTTCAGTTAAAATATCTTTCTTAATAATAAAAAAAAAAAAAAAAAAAAAAAAAAAAAAGAGCGAGAAAAAGAGATCCCTCTGCATCAGGAAAGGATAGAGAAGCTAAGAGAATCACACAGTGGTTGTATATAACATCCAGAAATTACATTAATAGAGTACTTCCACTGTTCCATATTTTTCTGATTTTGTGAATGTCACATGTAGAACAGCATCATGTGGTTACTAATTATGACTACCAAAGTGCAATTTGTAATAAGGCTAGCAGATGTTTGCAGCACTAAATATAAAACAAAAGTCAGATCAAAACCAGCTCTTTTTGCCCAGGATATATCCACTCCAGATCACGTAAAACGTGTGTTTTGTTTTTAAAACAAGTTATTCTCTATAAATTGTCTCTCACTTTTTAAGGTCTATGTATATATTTGTGATGTGATCTGCAAGATCAGATTGCAGAAAATTATAGTATTCCATTTGCTCATACTTGGGTTCTTATTTTGCTTTCCATCAGCCAAAGAGCAGTTTTGCCATTGATTGTGGCAGGACAGGATCAGCCCCTCTATTTTGTTTTCCTAAGGATTTTAAAGGCCATGTGAAAATAAGAAAAGTTTGTGTTGACCAAAATGCCTGTGATGAACTAAAAGACAGTCATTTGCACTCATGTGAGAAGAGCTCTGTTATGAGCCATCAATCCCACTTGTGACAGTGTATTGACACTTGCAGGTCTTTAGGATTCGTTTCTTAAAATGCTAATGCAGACAAGTTCCTGTCTGCTGTGGGAAAATATGGTGGAACTTTGTTAGATGAGACACTCGAGTGCAAATAAATGTTTCCTGTAAGAAAGCATTTGGCTTGAATCTTTCCTCCTTTTTTTTTTTAATCTCCCAAATTGTTTCCCCATGTCCTTAGTGACACCCTTAGGAAAAAAAAAAAAAAAAAAAAATTATCATCATCAAAAATAAAAGTCAACTGTGCACATGCCAGAGATAATTGGAGATTTATAATACGCCCTATCTAACTTGTGAGCATTGAAATAATATACGTGAGTGATGGGCTGAAACTTCATGGCATGAAGGATGCCTTTCTGGATAATTTACATCTTGGGGGGTAGTATCTTAAAATCAGAGGTCCTGTCTTCACTCTGCGCACATTAAAAACCACATGGTGCTTTTCATAAGAGCCTGGGTCTGCCCCAGCAGTCTCGGCTAAAATTTTTCCCTGCTCTTTAGTCTTGAAGCATGCTCTGTGCTCAGACCATCTGGTCACCATTCTGCACCCTGTCCATGGCTGCTTTTAATGGCAAAATGATTTCTGTCTGTATACAGTTGGTAGAGTGTTTTGCATACTGCATAAGCTCAAGGTATTACATATGAAAAGCATTATGTAAGATTACAGGGAAAGAAAAATACTCTCTTAAAAATTGTCAGTAATTGCCCAGAATTCTCTTGTGACACCATTTGATGATGCAGGATCCTTAACCACTGGTCTGAAATGGTCTAGTTTTTAATTTGCATTTTAAATTTTATCCACTGTGAAATTCTTTGATTTTTGGTATCCTTATTATTGGCATCTCTGATGGCCCTTCTAGAGGCCAGACCCTTGTGTCTGATCTTCTAAAAATAGCTCTAAATAAACAAAATGTTCAAAAAAGAGGAGTCTGGGGACATGCCCAGGCTTTCACAGCCCACATGAGCATCACTCATCACACAGCCCACATTTTCCCACTCCCAGCCCCGCGCCTGGCATAGGCAACCGCAGTTCAAGCACTCACAGGTACAGCAAGGTCAAAGCTTGTTTTTATCGAAACAAATTTGGCTCCTGGTCTTTAGGCTGGGCTGTTAGCATATCTAGTCCACTCCCGGTCCTCTCGGGTTGTAGTCAAAGACCTAAAGCTCAGTTCAACTGTTTAGAATTAGTGTTAAGTGAGGTTGGAGGTGGCCCAAGGTTGCAGGAACCTCCATACCATGCTAATGGTTATATGGCTCTGGACCCACGGAGATCTGTGTCCTGTGGGAGTGGACGCTGAAGGTCCAACCAAGGCATGGCCGATGGCTCAGGCTGGACTGCCTCTACCTGTCTCTTGCCGTGGTTTTTTGTACCTGCCAACAGCTCCCCGTGCAACATAAATGCTGCTCCAAATAGGACGTACCTGCAGTCATCCTTTAAAAGCTTTCCTGTATAAAGGCTCTTGTTAGAAAATTAGGTGTTTCTGGAACGAGAGCTTCAGTTAGCACTATAAAACCACCATGAATGTTTCCTAGGACAGCCAGACAACTGTGCTGTTGAAAGCGCTTGTTTCTTCAGATGGTGTAAACATGCTGTAAGAGCGTTGCACAATCACCCCTGCATCCAGACAACCCTGTTCCAAGCACAACCATCGCAATGCAGCAGGAGTCCAAGGCCGGGAAATTCAGCCAAAACACAGACAAAAAAATTAGCTGTTTTGGTGACAATTCAGCTTGAAAAAGCCAGGCTGCAGGAGTGGGACACAGAGCTCCGGGATGCTGGGGAGCATTGCTGAGCTCTTGTAGGCTCTGCTAAAGGGAAGCACGTTAGCACATCCCTAAAGACGAGCATGTGCCCAAGCGTTCTGCTCAGCTCGGGCCCAGTTTAGTTAAATCTTGATTTAAGCTCATTCCCTTACAGGTTTTTGAGGCAAGGTTGTTTTAACAGGGTCTGCCTGCCCTCCCACACGTGGCTTTGAGCTGAAACAAGGAACGTTCCACCAGTTTTTCAGGGTTTCGGAGTCATGCACCTTTTCAACCTAAAAATAAATCCCAAACGTGGTATTCTGTTACTGAAAACAAGTGGAACTGTGCTTTCCACACAGCGCCTAGAAAAGAAGTGATGCTGCATTATATTTTCAGCTTGGGCACGAAGCCAGCACTAACTGCTTGCTAATATAATTATGACCAAAAATACTGTGGGCTGTTCTGCGGGAGGCTCTGGGCTCTTTGGTGGAGCTGGACAAGCTCCATGACCCAAAATCCTCTTTCTGTGCACATGAAGATCTTATGCACATTTAAGCATGCTTACTCAGAATCAGGTTTTTAACATAACTACAGTAACTTGTAAATCTTTTTGACTACTGAAAGGAGAAAAAGGTGCTTTAAAATTAATAAAACCTTACCGGGACTATGGGTTGTAAAGGAAGTCTTTCAACAGCTCCTACTGAAACACAGAGGAGCCATGCTGGACCATCTCTTCTTAAGTCCTTGCAGACATCAGTGACTAGTCCTGCCTAAAAAAAAAAAATTAAAAATACAAAATCAATGGCACAATTTCACCCTGAATCATTTGCTCTGTTGATGAAAGTCACAGAGAAAAGTCCTAAAATTATACAATTATAATAATAAATCAATTCAGCATGTCATTTCTGCTTTTCTACATTAATAAATTAACCATGTAACATTGTTCAAAATTATGTCAGTTACGCATATAATAATCTTTTAAATTAATGAAGTGATGAAGCAGTTTGATGACACCCATGATTTACAGGGCTGCTTTTAGCTAATGTTAAAAGCCTTTCATTTAATAAATTGCCCCCTTGAGAAATTACCAAAAATGAATATTTTCTATGCTAAATGTTCCAAGGTTTACACTTTTTCAATATATTAACAAATGGCAAGGGAGAAGCATTTTTCAAAATATATCTTCTTTTACATATATTTAATTGAAATTAATTAGTATATTACTTTAGAAGGAAATGATGACAGAGAAAGGTGTGGGATCATTTATGAGAGTTTCTTATGGCAGTAAAACAGAATTTAAACAATGGAATTAATCATGTCCTTAAAAATTTTTATGATAGATTAGGAATCATTCCAAGCTTTTTGATTAAATAGAAGGACATTCTATACAGACTGGGACAAAAAAAAAAAAAAAAAAAAAAAAAAAAGAAGAAAGAAAAAATCCAACTATTCCCCTGCAATTAATATTTCCCTGGTTTCCTTATGTCAGGATATATGCACATCGAATATTTACTGAGTTTAAAGCAAGAGTCCGAGTGAGGTTCACAAGATATATTTTGCTTCTCCCTTCCTTGCGCTCAGCACCCTGATGTAATGTATGCACAAGGTTATGAATGCTTAATATTTCCCATTTTATGCCTGTCTTAGAAGAAGTGAGCTTTAAAGACACTTTCTCATAGGGTTGGTTGGGATTCAAGGAACATAACGTGCAACAGTATAGTATGTCCTATAAAAGAGGTTAAAATGGAGGTTATAATTATGAAAGCTCAATAGATTTGAAAGCCAACACAGTGCCCCCTTGCATGTGATACTATCTCTAGAAAGGGAAAGAGATATATAGGACTATAAAGGGTAAGCCTGTAATTGATGCTCTCTGTACTTATTAGGATTTGTTTTAGTAACATCAGGGACTCGTTTTTGTACTACCTCTGAATAAATAATGTGCACAGTAGGTTGGGTCAATTCCTTTTCACTTTGAAATATTTTCAGTGGTTGCACTAAAACCAAGAATAATTCATTGGCTTTTTGTAAGGCAGCTGGATGTATAATGAAAAATAGGTGCTTTAGCTGAGTTATTGGGGGGGTCTGTAGCAGGGGCCAGTGTGAAGAAGAAGGGGCACTTGGCCTTTAGGATAATGGGAGAGCGTTTTCCCTCTCAATCAGGAGCATTTCTCAAAAAAATAAACAGGATCGCAGTAAAAGACCTTGTTCCAGTGTTTGTATTTTAACACTCCACGGGTGAAGGCTGCCACATAGTAGAGACTCCTACGGGAGACCCACATAGAATTACCCATGGACAGAGCTTTGCCTCCGGTAAGTCAACCACCACAATGAGCACAGCTCCTCAAATACATATTTATTTTAAAAAATAAGTGAAACAGAACCATCCCAAAAAAGCCTGAAAATTGATTCCAGTGCAGGCTTTGTTTGGCTCCTGCTCCTGGCACCGACTGAGGAGTTTAATATCTCCAGCAAGTCACTGCCTTATCCTGAGTGCCAAGTTCCAGATCTCTCAAACTGCTCCAGCCCTGCCAGTTACCTATGGTAGGAGAGACACAGTGATGCTTCACTAACGTTTGGGAAGTCCTTTGATATATACTTGGGTGAAAAGAGCTGCAGAAGGATGAATTAATTAATAGCAATGATTAATGGATTAGTTGTGTCTCATTCTAAAATATTTCTATGGGTACCCATTTGCAGCAACATCTGAAACCTGAAAGGTTTTTTGCTAAGAGCGTTGGCTGGTTTGGGTTTTTTTTTGGTGAAAATATTCATTAGGGAGGTTGAGCTTTGGAGAGCTGTCTCTAGATCACATCTCCTAGTGCTCCCACCCTTGGAAAAAGATCATCAAGGAAATCCGGTCTGTCTGTCTATCACCTTCCTATCACACTAGGTAATGAGGGACAGGTTTTTTTTCTCAAGGACTTTTTCAGTGTGAAAGTCCCCCTTGAAATCCAGTCACCAGAGAGGGGCTAGTTTCATTTGGTTTTAAGAAGCAATGTCAGTTTTAGTAAAGTGAGGAGAATTTCCAAGATGGTGGAAAATGGTATTGCACATGCTCCTGTGTACAAAGTTTGTCCATCCAGAGATGGAGGGCCTGATCCTGCACTCTGTAAAAGCATCGAGAGTTTGTCATGAGATCTGAGGATGCCTAAGATAAGTACAGCTAGTGATTTGTACTGAGCAGGAGTCAAGACAGTGTTTTCTGCAAAATGTGAACCATTTTGAAGATCAGATTATTGCCTTCTACTGTGCAATTAGTTCAGGGTACCATCTTGAAAGTGCTTCCAACTTTTGGATAGTTACAAAAGCATCGGTTTACATGAAGCATAGCTTCCAAATAATTTAGCAAAGCAGAAATGACTGCGTGTAGAAGTGTTACTCCCTGCTCCTGGGCAACCAAGCCATCTGTAAATTCAACCCACGTACAAAATGCATGGGTCCAAACTTAAGGCTTTATAGGAAAAGTGGTTGCTCCAAAAGCTGCAGAGTGACCAACAGCCATTGGGTTTGTTGTGAGTTCTCAAGGCATTTGGCCGACTTTTGACTGTGGTAGAAAACTTAATGTGGGTGAGTCCATTCTTTTGCTATGAAATTTCCAGATGATTCTAGAGATTATTTGGGAGATTTGTTAAAGGAATACCTCACCATGATTTCTGCAAGAAAGTGGACTTCAGCAGCTTCCATGCTGGAAAACTAGTAGGACTGATAATAAGAGATAATTAATGATATTTATTTGTTAAAGAGCAGAAATAATGGTATTTATTTATCCTTATTAATAGATTCTCTTTTTTTTTCCCCTAAGAGAATGTAAGTAGTAATAACAACAAACATGTAGAGTAAGTTGCGATGTTTGAGAAAAGCATGTCTGACCATCAGAAAAAACAAGGAATATCTTAACATGTGCTTCTGTTGAGATAGACAAGGATTGCATCATCTTGTGTAACAGAATGTATCCAAATGCAGAGATAGGGCCAGTAAATCCATTCTTTTCTGCCAAGAGAGTTTCTGCTTGAATATCTTTTTGGCAAGGAAGAAATCCGTCTAACTCCTCGAGACCTGGAACAAATTGAGGGGTTGGTCTCCAACAGTAATTTTTCAGATGGGGAAATGACCTCAAACCGCCTCAAGAGACTTGGCAGAGAAGTGTCGAGAGGATGCAAGCAAAAAGGAGGAGTCCTTGAGCAGGACCAGGGGCTGCCTCCTCCACTGTTGTTTTGGGATGAAAGCTGTGGGGGAGAAGGGGGCAGCTTCAGAGTAACAGAAAAGTGGTTTACATTTTCAGCCCATGCCCTTGCTGATTTTGTAACATCTACTGCTGTGGGGTCTGCTGTACCTGCCTCTGTGCCCTCACCACACACCAGCAGAGCCATGTGTATCTTCAAGCTTTAAGTTTGAAGGTCCATGTAAGGCTCTTTTGCATCTACAGTTTGGCTAAGGCTCAGCTTATGATCTGTGAAGAGCATGATCCGAGCCTTGCTCCAGACAAGTGGCAGCTGTGAGTCTCAGTGTTGCTACAACAGAGGCTTCTACACAAAGATAAGCATTCCATGGGGGCTGTTTTCTACTGCATTAAGCAGCAGATGAGCCTGCATCAGTCCCTACCATATCCTTACTGGCCATAGCAAGGTAGCATTAGGAGGAAGATCTATTGATTCTCTTGCTTAGTTATCAGTAATATCATCCACATGCTTGTGTCCTTCCAAAGTTAAAGTCACCCTTCATTCTGTGTACCGACTGAACTGATTTTATGAACATCTTTCTGTGCAAAGACAGAATCTTTCATTTAAAGTTGTCAGACTTGAGGGTTGGGGAGAGTGGTGGGCAAGGCATGGGGTCTTACAGCTCCTTCTTGCAGAGGGGTGAGGTGAGGCATGCAAACAGCTGAGGACCAGGTTTTCAGGCCTTGGTTATGAGATGTAAAGCACAGCTGTGTTAACAAAGTGGTACTTGCCAAGTCAAGCACCTAAGCTGAAATTTAGGCTGGTGCTGAGAAGCTATAGGGAAGTTTTGCTTTAATTGACCATCACATTTCTACTGCATGTCTGTGAAGGGCCTGGGAAGACAAATCCGTGTCCCCTGATCAAAGTGCTGAGTATCCCCACCTTCCTGCTGCTCTATCATTTGCCCACTGCATTTTAATTACTAGACAGGGAAGGATTTGTGCATTGGCACACGCAAGGTGTAGATGGAGTGTCACTCTTACGGAGTGACAATCAGCCTTGTGGAGCATCAGCCCTCTGCACAAGATAGTTTAGCACACTGAAAAAGTTTTCCTGACAGTATAATTGACTAAATCAACTAAATTTGTTAAAAGAGCAGCCAGTCTCACCACTGAGAGAGGTGAAGAGGCTATTTGAATTAGATAAGAAATTAAGTGATGAAAAATGAAATTAAATGACCCATGTATTAAAGAAGAATGGACCAGGCAGTATTTGAGTGAAAGCATCCCTTTCCATGTGCTGGGAGGAGGTAGAGTCAGTGCATGCCACGGTGGTCAGTGGATGAAGACAAGCCGGAAGGTAGAAGAGGAGGGCAGGAAGGATCCAATGATACAGTGCTGCCCCTTCTTCCAGGTCCTTGGTGTACATCACATCTGAGTCCTGGATGAGAGAGGGGAAGGTACTGAAGACCACCTCAAGACCTGCAGGAACACAGATCGGACAACACATGAACATGCAACACAAGGAAGGCACAGAGATACACAGGCGCAGGGAAAAAGGCACCAGCTACAGAAGTCAAAAAAAAAACCAAAACCAACCAAAAAAAAAATGAAGACCAAACAGAGGAAGACTTGAAACCTGGCAGTTTGTTGACTGAGCACAGAGCACAAGATCACATGAGGTTTGGTTCTCACCTGCCGATGGGTATAGAGCAAAGGCTGGGGTATGGTCAGGATCAGGCTGGGCTTGCATGGAGGAGAGAAATTCATGGAGTCTGACTCACCCCTGCTTCACGCTCTGCACCATTGGTTCAGCTTTTGCAAATGAGATGCAAGAGGTGCCAGTCCCTGTAGTTGTGCAGTGCACTAGAGGAGGCTGAGTTCATCCCAGCAGCTCTCTGCCATGGCAGCGAGGATTCGCCTGGTATAAATGAAGGATACAGCAGAAAAAGTATCCGTATCCCCCAGGGAAGCGGAAAAAAAGAAGTCAAAATGGTAGTAGAGCAGTTATTACCGATGCACTAGGTCACAAGTGCAAGGGTGAGTGGAGAGAGTTGTATTTCGGAGCAGTCATCATGCTGTGCAGAAACATCTCCCATCCTTTAAAAATAATGATAGAAGCAAGTAAGTGCACTTTAATTAGAAACAATATTAATTACTTGCAGCGGCTTTTTGCCCGAAAAGCATAAAAACCTTTGTATTTTGGATAGAAGCTCCTTACCAGGAAATCTGTATTTTTCATATCCACAGCTAATGCTGCTGATTCAGAAGTTGGCAGGAAAAAAAATGTTATTATTCACTGTGGATGCTGTTTGAGGGTAGGCAGTCGTACATGCAGCTTTAGGTAGCCGCAGAGGTTGAAAAACATTGCATCTGTACTGCCAGCTCAGATGCCAAGCTGTTGTTGATGCAGTGAAAACTATGAAGATATATCATGCCTTCTTCAGCTTCTAATACCTGAAAATGCCAGTAGACCCTGTCAGACCAAGCTGCCATGAAGGGGTCAGTGAGACATAATGAAACATCCATGAAGGAAGAAGCATCCTACCGTTATACAGCCGTTTGCGCAGGTTTGCAGACAGCCAAGCGCTCCATAACTCACGTTACGTTAGCTGTTTATAAATTATTCCCTAAATTTTATCTCACACGCATATTCATTTTTAATGCTTAAATACACATTAAGAATAATTTTCACTAAAGGATGATCCCTAATTCCATCAGGAGGAAAGCTAAGGAAATGATACATGCAAATTTGAGCAGGGGTTGGTACCATTAATCCCTGGCTTGTCTTCCTGGAGGGAACTCGCCAGCCCCAGGTCTGTCAGAGCTTGCAGCCTGGCTAGGGGCCAAAAGGCCTTGGATGAAACCCTACCTGTGTGTCAGAGGTCCTTAACTCTCTCAACTTGCCACTCCCACACCCGAAGGAAAGTGCTCGCGCTCTCCCGCTTTCCCACAAAGACTAAATCTTTCAAGTGCCTCCCACACAATCCAAGGGAAAGGATAGAGCAAAATGCATTTTAATGAGCATTTGAATAATCATTGGGAAGCGTACTTTTCACTGACATAGCACCTTTTGTTCAAGCGATTTATAAACACCCATTAAGCCTGACAACATCCCTGAAGGGTAATTCTTTTTTTTTTTTTTTTATTCTCGGGAAGCAGAGGGCTGGGATTTGCTCAAGGATAGGGCAGGAAACCCGTGGTGGGGCTGGAAATGGGAACCCCGTGTGTGGGATTTCCTCTCCCCCCTCCACAGGGTTTCCTCTCGGCTCGCTAATCGCCAAGCAAGATCTTGATGACCAGATGCTCATAGATAACATAGCTCAGATATTGCTTCCGTTCTGCAAATTGCATGCTGGCTTGGTTCAAAGGCCAAATCCTATTCTGCCATCAGCCGGTGGCAGAGATCCCATCGAACATCAGCGGAAGCGGGGGACCAAGCCACAAGAGCTTGAAAAACAAAGCCAAATCCTGGAAAACTTCTGCAGCCAGGCACATTTTCATAGAGCCGCACACTTTGGAGTGTTTTGTCTCACTTGAGAAAACCTGCAAGGGTTTAAATGAGACTGTTTCTAAAGGGCACATCCAGGAGCTTTATCCAAAGCCACTGGCAAGGCATTTCCCTACCAGCCAGCACACACTTTCCAGGGGGCAGCAATAATATTTCTTCTCTGACATCGCCAGTTAAAAGGATTTATTTTCAGTAAAATAGAGTACTTCAGTTGCGTGATGGGCAAAAAAAGGTACTATATAATTAAAAGTGGGATTAGACAGAAAAATGAGATGTTAGGCAGATAATTAGGGAACTATTATAATTAGAATGTGCTTTTAAATCCCCTAGTAGCTTCTATTATGAAAGGGATGTCCTCTGATTAACTAATATTTCCCTTAAGTAGATATTTTTCCTCTTCCTTTTGGACAGGAAAGCTTGAGTTGAATGACTTCACCTTAAAAAATCACAGTTTACTGGGGCCCGAGTTCTCCTCACAGCAAGCCAGTTTTGCTCAGGAAAAAAGACCTATATTGGGAGTTGAAAGTGGAGGGAAGATTTTACCAGTAAGCTTATTAAATCACTTCTCTGTTAAATACAGTCTTATTTATAGTCAGTATTTAGTATTCTTTGTATTCAGCCTTTAAGAGAAATTATTGCTGTTAGAGCGGTGCTAGCCTTAGATTAAATTTTTATTCATGCAGGTTTTATACAAGCGAAACTGCTGCATATTTCTATGTGAAGTAGAAAGCCGTGATGGTTTTGAAAGGATGTGGAGCTTCAGCGAGAGCTGTCTGGCAGCTGCTGTTAATGAACACGAACCAACAAGCCTCTCGGAAGCTGCTTGTCTCTCCCCGGCTCTCCGGCAGGGAGTAGGAAAGGACAGACAGTGGTTCCACCACTTACAGCCCCATAAATCAGAGCAGCTCTGCTGAAGTCGGTATGATTGCTGCTGAAGTTGGTACGCTTGTGAGCAAGTTAAAACTGGGGGAAACTAAGCCATCCCGTTCCCCTCACCTGAGCCTTTGCGGGAGCTGGTTTGCAGGAAGCTGCTGCAAGAAAGTATCACAAGCAGATGGGAAAATAGGAGAAGGGACATAACTTGCTGAAAATGCAGCCTCCCTTCCTTTTTTTTTTTTTTTTTTTCTTTTCTTTTATTAAGCCTAAAATTTTGAGAAGTGAGTGTAAAAGTACTTTGAATGCAAAGGCCAAATCTTGCCTCTTATTTGTAAAAGTAGGAGGTGAGGGCAGCGGAGGAGACAGCCGAATGTCCAGGCCACTGAAAGTGCTGATGCATGTTTCCACACTACTGTATTTGGACAAACAAGACACCCGTTCTTTCACCTAAAAGCCAAAAAGCAGATGGATAATTGCTTTATGCAGTGTCGAGAACCTTGGCATCCATCTGCAGATACAAAAGATGACTTACTTAAAAAACCATTTGTGATACATCTGATTCCAGCTTACTGGACATATTGTTGAGAGAAACACTCAGGAAAAAAAAAATGCTTCCAAATAGCCAAATGGTCAGGGAAAGGATGAAAACAAACCCAAATATAGTACACGGGCCCTGGAGAAAGGATCCCGGGGAAGAGGCAGCCTGCCTGAGGTTGGAGACCCCCAAGCCTGATGTGGGCATTGCTGTGGAAACAACGGGAAAGGCTGGAATAAGTGTTTCCAGTATGGTGAATAATGGAAGGGAAAGGGTGTCCCAACCTGCTACTTCTGGAGGGGAAAGGGGGAAGCATCTCTTTGGGATGTCTTTAAGGACTGTGGACATGCTGATCACCTCTGGAGTGGCTTCCGAAGCCCCAGAGATCACCAGCACGCCAACACTGCAGGGACAGGCTCTCGGCACTGCGCTGCCACGTCTACCCAGACCACCGGCTCGGTAATCGGGGACAAGCCGGCAGCAACCAAATGCCAGCGATGGGAGAAGCAGACAGAACGTCACCGGCCGCCGGTGAGACTGAAGGAGGGACCTGTGGGCAGAGGTCCCATCCAAAGATGGGAAACCCTCGGAGGCAGAGGCAGCCTGGCTCGGCGTGTACGCCCGTTACGCAGAGGAGCGGCAGCTCGTGTAGCCTGGCAGGGCACCAAGTCAGCCTTTCACCGGCAGATTTTGAAACATCATTTGTCTGTCAGCACTAGCACACCCCCGACACTGGCACACCGTGACGTGCCACTAAGAAAAATTTCTGAGAGCTAGGAATCCTCGTGGATCCACTTAACCATGTAACGGTGAATGAGCCAGATCCTCTGCAGTATTTTTTTGGCCCTTCTCCAGGGATCTGACAGACAGGTGGGCACCAGCCCCTTGCCAGGGGTCAGAGGGACCAGACGTTAGTAAGTCTGACAGCAAAACCACCCAACTTGCAGCGTTCTTTCTGAAGGAGATGGTGATGTCAATGAAACCATCCAGGACCATGCTGCCGAGCCCTAACGATGACTGTGCAGACTCTGGAAGGAGAAATGCCGAGCTGAACTGCAGAGATGCTGATGCCAGCATGGACCAGCAGCATCTGACATCTCCTTCACTTCCCAGGCTGGTCCCTGACATCCAAGGCAGGAGAGAAACGCCCAGACCAAAGGGAATAAAGGGAATTCAGTTATTCAAAGCCATGGCCTCCTGCCCTATATTTGCAGGATGGGGGGCAGAGAGGAATGTGAAACAGTTTTCCTCAATCCATTGAAAAATCTGGGCTTCTCACTCCCGCAGAAAAGAGCCATTTGGCCTAATAATACCTTCCAGCTCTGTGGTGCCACTCAGCCAAGATGCTGAAGCACTTTAGACGTCTTAATTCATTTTCTCAGCAAATAGTCGAGCCTCTGCACAGCAAAGTGCTCGTGGTAACAGTACAACACAATGGGGAAAATACAGTATAGAAAAATATGATGGTTTTATGTCTTTTATGTCTTATACTGCAAACACATAAAAACAATTAGGGTTTGGAGAATATTTTTTAAAAGCAAAGAGAATGATTGGCAAGGCAGAGAAAATAAATATTATACCCCTGAGAGGGTTAGGGACATATTATTTTTCCAATTTTACAGAGGAGAAATGCCAGATCAAAATTACTTTCCCAAGATCACACAGGGTGATCGTGCCACCCTTTCTATTGAGTAGTTCTTACTCAAGGGTTTGTCTGTCTTCGTGCTCAGAGACCTCTGTGTTTTAGAGACTTTAAAGCCTGCTATTTGGTGGTGTAAATTTACGGTGTATTAGCTACTCTATATTTATTCCCCACATAAATATCTTTTCAAAGTAAGCTACCTCACCCAAAGGCACTTTCAGAAGTGTAAGGCCAGCGGTAACACTGCTAAAAGAATTAACACTGTCCCACATAATTAGCGGTAATTAGTACTGGTCAAGACAGGAGTTAATGCACACTGGCGAACGTAAATTTTGCCTTTGTGTCCCCGTGCTGACATAAAACCAGCCTAGGAATAAGATCCCGCTGGGTGCGAAAGTGAAGGGAACAGGTTTGTTATCGGATGCCCTGTGATGCCTGAGCTCAAATTCTCTCTATTCCAGACCTTTCTTCCTGTCGTGAAAGTCTGCACACTCTTTTTGGCAAGGTAACAACTCTGTCAATAATCCCAGAGGTATTTGATTACCCATCATTTCTGGGGGTCTTTGTGGGGGAAGAAAACCTGGCCATCAAAACCAGAGGCTGTGGCAGTACAACCAAAAACCTTCAGGGGGCGTTTCACAGCTTCCCACTATGGGGTTAACTTGTTTTGGCAGCAAAACAGAATTACCGGCTCAACAGCAAAGAAGAAAACCAATCAAAAGAAAAACATATCTAAATAAATTCAAGCTATTCCCCTCCTGTGGGTGAGAAGCTGGTAGGGCGATGGGTGGCTTTGCGCAGGGAGGAGGGTGTGTGCCGGGGCACAGCTGGCACGTGTGTGCGAGTGCCAGCACACATCTGGTGTACGCATGGAGCGTGGATTCTGGACACCAGAGCAACCTCTTTGGGAAATGGGTGGGAAGTGAAGAACTGAGCACATAGAGAAGGGACTTCCCTAATGCTTCAAACGTATTTTATTTCAAACTGTGTTTTCTACAATGTGTCCAAGGTTGGACCAGTCCTCCTTGTGGTAGGGCTTGAAGTTTTAAAGAAAAGATGGATTACACAAAGTCACCTGGTTGCAAACACCCTCCTCCTTCCTTCCTTCCTTCCTTCCTTCCTTCCTTCCTTCCTTCCTTCCTTCCTTCCTTCCTTCCTTCCTTCCTTCCTTCCTTCCTTCCTTCCTTCCTTCCTTCCTTCCTTCCTTCCTTCCTTCCTTCCTTCCTTCCTTCCTTCCTTCCTTCCTTCCTTCCTTCCTTCCTTCCTTCCTTCCTTCCTTCCTTCCTTCCTTCCTTCCTTCCGACACTTCCGACACTTCCGACACTTCCGACACTTCCGACACTTCCGACACTTCCGACACTTCCGACACTTCCGACACTTCCTTCCGACACTTCCTTTGATTTAAACCGATCTTACATTGATTATGCTTAATTGATGGTGAGGGGTTCATTTGAGCTAAACAAACGGAAAATGCTTGTGAATTGAAACTAAATGTTTTTTCTTCTGGGACTTGCTAGTTTAAAGACTCAACTAATGTTAAAGCCGGGATATTTTTATGTCGACTAGTCTTGGCTAGAAACCTGTGGGCCTGTTTGCGGCAGCTCGTCAGGCACTGGTAAATGGATTTCATTTTGATCAAAGCAAGTGGAGGCAATGTGACTCAGCCCACTGGAGAGGGACCCCCGAGGTGACGTCAGCTGAGGGAAGAGTCACCAAGTGCAGCCAATATGTCGCAGAAGAACTTCAAAGCAGGATCCGTAGGCAACCTTTGCTAGGAGCAGGAAACTGATCCAAGGGAAAACATGAGGCAGGCAGGCTTGGCTTCCTAAACAAAATCTATAATAAGAGACAGGCAGGTAAAGAGAGCTTTAGAAAAAGCCCTGGAAAGTGGAAAGAGGGAATGGAATAAGCTACACGCCCAGAGCAACAAGTGGTCCTGCAGTGGAATTTTCTTAGAAGCTCTGTTGCTTGAAGCACTATTTTTTTTAATACACTCGTGAGGTAAAGTTCCTCTGAGAGTTAGTAGCTGTTTGAGATGGTCTCATAGTGTGTTTAGAGGAACACGCAAACCCACCAGGCAGTGAAAGAAGCAGTCAACAGAGTTGAAGACCCAGGAGCCACACTCTGTGGAGACAAAGCACAGCAGCAGGACAGCACAGGAAGACTAACCAAGAATGTGTGTCAAGCCAGATTTTATATCTTTGATGCCCACACCGTTGTTTTTTGACAGTGGCTTTGGGAGGAGCCACCTGCGTCAAGAGGCAAGAGGTCCTTCCAGGTGGTCCCTCAGGGAGTAGCCTGGCCCAACATCCCGATGGCCAGAAGACATGAGGTGGTTATCTGTCTCCTGACACAAGGCCAATGAAGGTGCTGTAAAGATGTCTAGTGAAGAGTGCTGCTGGTGAACCTCAGCCTCCGTGAAGCTAGGGGACATCTCAGTAGGAAATATTTGGGATAACTGCAGCTCCTCTAGAAAACCATGAAGAGAACTTCAAACACATGCAACTGTCATGAGATCTTCCAGTCTAGAGATGCACAGAAAGAGGAAGCATTTTGCTCACAAGTTTGTCTTCCCAGGTGGAATGGAGGGAGGGAGGGAAGGAGGGAAGGAGGGAAGGAGGAGGAGGTGGCATTCCCAGGTATGGGAACCCAGGGCAGAAAGCCACCAGTCACTCAAGGTCAGCAAGGCAAAGATTTTTAAAGCAGAATTTGAACTATATAGGGAAGTCAGATGGTGGAGCTTTCCCCTAACTTATAGACCCAACATGTGCTTCTAATACAGAAACTACAGCAGAAGCTAGAGTTACTGCAAGGCTGAGTGTACTAATGAATCAAATTGTCTCTACACGACTTCAAAGGCTTTGGGAAGAAGCAAGAATAACTAGAAATGTAACACTAATGGCAAGGACAATGTGGCTGGCACTGGTGAAACCTGGTTGAGGGTCTCTTCATCAACAGAGAGGCGTCATCTATGGAAAAGGCTGAAAAAAAAAATTAATCTGGTGGTGCTGTACAGCAAATGAGAAGGAGCAGCAGTGGCCTCAAGTTTGGTGAGAGTAAAAGCAAGGCAGAATGGGCTTGGTGGAAAAACGGGGTGAGCAGTACAGCAATAAAATTTGAAAATAGGACTGAAGTAGGAAGCATTTCAAATAGAAGCAAGGACAGGAAAATATTAGAAAGGGTTACAAATGATCAGCAATGCAAGCGACTGTAATAAGCTATAATAAACTTCAACTTGGAAGCATAAAAGAAGAAATATGATCAAGGATGATATGGGAAAAATAATTTAAAACAAGATATTCTGTGGGCGGAGAGATCTGGGCAAGGTCCAGAGTTGCTATTTATGAGTTAATGAAGAGAGGGGTGGGAACAGCTTGTCTTCAAGTGGATGCCCAGGAGTCCTCACCTCTGTTCCTTGTGCCACTGCGTAGTTTCTTGGTTGAGTCCCTTGAAAACCTTCTGTGCTTCAGGTGCTCTGGCCGTGGAATGAGGCTTTCCCATCTCACACACGGGTGCTCGTAAGATGTTCAGCTGCTATGGTGGCTCCCCCAATGCCACAAGCTGTCACACACTGTCTGGCTGAGCAGTCCCATTTCAGGGGGGCACTCAAGAAAGACCAGATTAAAAGGGATGGTAGAAAAGGAGAGGGGGACCAAAGCCATGGGTGGGCTAGTGCAGGCTAGTGCACCTCCATGGCTCACCTTTACCTGACAGGGGGTAAAATTGTCCCGGAGAGCTTCACTCCATTCTGCTCCTGTTTGCATCCAGAGAGGCAGAAAAGCAGTGTTTTGCGGGAAGAAGAGGGATGAGGCAAAGAATTCAGTGTCCCCCCAAATCCCCTGGGGACTGTTTGGGTGGGCAGAGCCTGCTGACAGGCTTTTGTTGGCTCCACAACAGAGAGGTTCAAAGCTACTTCAGTCATGTCTACGTGCTCTACAATGCATATCTACCTTCAGAAAGGTACAGCCCTTTGCAAAAAGGTGACTCAAGCACTTAATCCTGGTGACTTGCAATGAGACTTGGGCCAGCAAGGAACTCGTGAAATGTGGCTTACTGCCCACGTTTGCTAAAGATATTTTATTTCTCTGGCAGGAATTAGATGCCAAATTTTCTGTGGACTGTGATCACTGCGCTGTTGAGAGAAGCAAAATGTCTCTGGAAATTTGAACTGAAAGGTTGAATGGTGGAATAGTCCTCCTCAAAGCATGCTGAGAACCCTCTTAGCTAAAATACAGAGTATTCAATTGATCTAAGGCCTGCTAAATGCAAAGAAATAATGTTGCACTTGAGGAGAGCTGAGCTGATTGCTCTATGAGATGTTTCTCTGGTTCCACATAAAAAATACTCCCTTTCCAGAGTTGGGGTGCCTATCTGATTTCTTGTCTTGCTCCCACAACTAAGTTGAGGAAAAGAGCAGGAGGGCATTTTCTTTAAAGTGCAGTTATTACACCTTCTCAATCAAAGTTAACATCCTTAAGGCAAAAGAAGTGCTCGGTGAGGTCAGCTGGAAGCCAACAGCTCGGTGCATCTTGGTGCGTTCTTCTGACTGAGGTTTCCCTTTGACAACTGCAGATCCCTGCAGATCTTTCAATGAACCCTTTAGACAAGCCACAGAAAATGACTGTGAGTGTCACGTCATCGTGCAGGATGCTCCGACTCCCCGAGCCGTCGGAGTTTCCCATCTGAAACCCTCACGCGGGCCTGGCTCAGTCCCTGCACGCCTCGCCGGCCCCTCGCCATGGGCCCGCAGACCCTGCGTGGAGCAGCCGGGGGGGGGGTAGTGAACCACGATGCGGGGCTGCCCCCACCGCGGCTGCGGGGGCTGCGGAGGAGACGATGCTGCTGCTGCTGCCATGTGGGAGGCCCAGGGCTTGGGAGGCAGCTCCTGGGGCTGGGGCCCCTCCGAGGGGACGCTCGCTCTGCTCAGAGGAAAGTGCAGCTTTCACTGCCTTCCCTCCCCGACCCCCCTCCTTCTGTCCTTTGCTTTTTTTTTTTTTTTTTTTTTTTTTTTCCCCCCTCCCTGCCTGCATCTCACAGCTGCTGCCTCAGGGAGCCAGCCTGGGTGCGGGAGAAGGCCGCCTTCCCCTGCAAGGCTCAAGGGCAAGGGCAGCTGCCTCTGCTCCAACCCGCAAGTAGGGAGGGTGAAAAGGGGACAGCAAAGTGGAGGGGCCGGTGCAGGCGGAGGATGAGCGTGCCTGTCCTCGGAGGCAAAGCCCCAGCTCTGTGGTTTGGGGCTGACGTGGCTTGCGTGGCACTGCTGTGACTGGGGAGGTGTAGGGAAAGGGGGATCCCCAGCATCTGAGTGCCTCTCCTCAAAGGGAAGTTTTAAAAATGGTTAATAAGGAGGTTTTTTTTTTTTTTGCTAAATTGTCCTGAGAGCAGTCCTCCATGTGCACATACACACATATACCCACATACGCTTTTCCCACGGCCATCCACAGCTGGCCAAAAATTATCCAAGGGAGTTCAGCAATAGAGACACGCACATCCATGTATTCCCCGATAAGACCCCAAAGTGAATGACGGCCACCCATCCTGGCTGTCACACACACTCCTGCAGATCCCCTCTGCTTGCCAGCACTCACACACACCAAGTCGGATCCAAACCACTCGTGACGAGCCACTTGTGCCCTGATAAACGCTTTGAAAGGAAGGAGCGAGAGCAACTTGAAATTCTTTTTTTTTTTTTTTTGTTTGTTTTTTTTGGTTTGGGTTATTGGGTTGTTTTTTTTTTTTTTTTTTTTTTTGGTTTGTTTTCCTTGCCGGGAGAATTGTTTGCGGGTGGAAGAGAGAGATGTTTAAATAGCTCTGCAGATCCATTTAGCAAAGTCAATATGCAATTATGCAAAAGTCTATGATAATGCACCCACAGATGCAGATAGCGGCGGGTTGTGCTGTCCTGGGGGGAGGTGCGGGGGGTTGCGGGAGCCCTGCCGTGCTCCCCGGCCCCTTACACGCCCGGGCACATACCGGCGCCCGGTGCCGGGGGGGGGGGCCGGGGGGGCTGCGGGTCCCGGGAGCTCCCGGGGCCGCCCCAGCCTCTGCCCGCACCGCACCAGCGGGCACGGAGCTCTGCTCCTTCTTTTCCTGTCTTTTTTTTTTTTTTTTTTTTTTTTTTTTTGGTAATTTATAAAGCGTGGGTGATTTATATCCGAATTTACCTAGACGGTCCCTTTTGCAGAAACCCCTCCCCGCGCTAGAACGGCAAGCCGAGCCTTCAGAAAGCCCCCAGGTTTCCACCCATCTGGACAATCCCAGATCCCCGCTCCCATTATTGCCTCTATCCTCTGCAACCGGCATCCGAGGCGAGCCGAGATAGTTCCGTAATGGGCTCGTTAGCCAAGCTGAGGACGGGGTTAGGTAATAGAAATGGAGCAATATTGAAAATTAGGTTGGTGGAAAACATCAAATGGAAAGGCTCTGACCAAACTCCGCTTTGCTCTAGTTCAGCCGAGGTACTGTCATATACCAATATCCAATTCCCTGTGGCTTGAAACAGAGTTTTTATTTTGTTACTCGCTAATGTGCTTTTGTACTCTGTCGCAAGTACTTGCAGACTAATCGACCCGTTAAGGGTAAGATACTTCGTTCAACTTTTTGGAAGAAGGGCGTTCGATTTTTTGTACCAGGGGCACAGGATCATTTAATTTCTGCTTTATGTACTCTGAGGAAAGTATCCGTAATCTCTTGCTGATAAAAAATAAGGCAGGTTGTTGCTTCCCTTCAAATACAGCAATTTTACCCACAGAGACGAACTCGGAGCTGAATTTAGCCCAGCAAAAGTGGGGAAACTCTCCAGAAAAAAAGGTATCGAATATTTTAGGCTAATGTCACCCTCTGTTGAACTCTGGCAAGTGGCTCTGAAGGCAGAGAGCTGTCGGAGTTGGTCTGCTACAAGTGGCAGAAGGATTTGCTTATACCTTCCCTTAACATATTTTAAAAAACCCTTTTGTTCAGCTACGTGGGTGTCTCCGGCTTTTTAGGCTACGTTCGTGCATATCTGTGGATCGAGAATAGGCGCTTAGAGATCTTTGCTTTAAAAAACTCCTTTGAGCTCACGGAGACTACTAGATTTTTATCTACATGTACAGTCGGCTGCTGACACTCTCTGTAAACACGACAAAGGCTTTGCATTTCACAGCCCCTCTGCGACTGTCGCCTCGAAAAAGTCAAGGGTTTGTTGTGTTTGTTTGGGGTTTTTGGTTTGGTTTTGGTTTTTTTTGTTTTTTTTTTTTTTTTTTTTTAAGTGGGATTTTTTTAAACACAAAACATTTTTTTTTTTTTAATCTCTCCTTGAACTTTGTTTGTTTGTTTGTTTTGAGGAGATCATCCCAGGCTCCATGGAGCCAAGTGGCCAGGGAGAGAGAACGGAATCACCCAGCTTGGCTGCATCTGCCTGGGACCATCCGCGGCTCAGGCGCGGGCAAAGGCTCGGGAACATAAACCGGCGACGTGGGAGCTTCGCCTAAACCGAGACTAACACTGGGCTGGCTCAAACCCCTCTCCTGCTGCCCCCCCACCCCAAAGAGTGATATCAGGCCGCTCGCCTTCGGTCCCCTCCGAGAGCATCCTCGGGGCGGGAGCTGCCCGGGCGGGGAGCGCTGCCCCGGCCCCACGGGCTGCAGCCGGCTGGAAGCCCGGAGAAGTTTTTAAACCATTCGCAAATATTTAGCCCTTTCTTATTTTTTTCAGTTCCCCCCCACACACACACATATTTAGCTAATGTCCAACTGCCTCCCACGGGTAAACTCAAACCATCTTCACCGTACACCCCTTTAACGCAGCTGATCGCTTTGTGCTCCGCAGTCAAGAAAATCCCGAGCACATAAAAGTGGAGCTTTTATACAATTATACAGGTGAAGCCGAAGGAAATAATGATTGTGCCTGCGGCTTTTCCGTCTGGGGTCGCTTTTCTTCTTCTTCTACCAAGAAATTTGGCGCCTGCGGCCCCTCCAAATTGCCGAAAACTGTACTTTTTTCCCGCAGAAAGTTTGAAGGCGTTTCTGCCTGTAGTTTCCCCGTCGCCCAGTAGACGGCACAACAGCTCAATCCTTCAGATGCAAAACAGTCAAGCAGCTTTTTTTTTTTTTTTTCTTTAATTAAGCAGCCAGAGTTTTACCCAGCAATTTTATTATTATCATCATTATTTCATTCAGCGAGAACTATAGCAATACCAGTAGCAAAGCGAGAGGGCTCGGCTTAGGCAGGGACTAAAGAAATGCGGCGGGCAGCGGGGCTAAATGCAGGTATCGCTGCAAACACCGGAGCGGAGCAGCGCTTCCAAATTAATAGAAATGAACTTGTGGTGCTTAGGTAGTGCGAGGAAATAATAATAATTAAAAAAAAAAAAAAAAAAAAGCAGCAAAACTAGAACAAAACAAAACGGCCCCTACACTATCGTGCTACCAGGCTCTGGGGTTATTCTCGGGATTTTAGACTGAAGTTGTCTTAATTGTAGTGTGAAATAGGAAGACTGCGCCGGGCAGGGGCTCGGCTCTGCCTCGCCCGGGCTGCCCCGAGGTGCCACCGCAACTGTTGTCCCTGAAAAGCTCCTTTTGTGTGCGTGTGCCTTCCCTCCCTCCGCCGGCACCTCTGCCGGAGAAGTTGAAGTGACAAAAATCCCGGCCAGTAACTCATTTCCCAGTTAATTTTATTTGAGGAGAAAAAAAAAAAAAAATATAGCGGTGTTTAGAAAGTTTTAAGACAACCGTAAATTTTATTGGGAATATTTTATGAAGCCCTCCATTTAATTAATAAAAGACCCCCATAACTTCTGCAAACGTCGGGGGGAGCGGGCAGCCCCCCCTCACACACACACACACACACTTCCCTCCATCCCGCTCTCCCCCCTCCGCCTCCCTCCCCCCCCCCGCGCCCGCCGTTCCGCGGGCCGTTCCGCGGGCCGTTCCGCGGCCGGGCCGGCACCGCCCGCCCCGGGCTGCCGGCGGTGCCCCGGGCCCGGGCTGCGCTGCCCGTCGATGCTGGGCTCCACAAGCTGCCCTCGGGCTGACTCCCCGGCCGGACCAGCCGCTCTTTGTTTTCTGAATCGGGAGCCAGTAAACAAACCCCGAAACTCCAGGCGCTGCGCCTCATTTGCTCGCTTAAATCCCTTGCAGTTAACCTCCTTTTATTATCACTTCCCCCACCACCACCACCTTGGGTCTGCCCTTTAATAGGTCTTTAAACAGGTTTGTTGTTTTTTGGTTTTGGTTTTTCTTTTCTTTTTTTTTTTTTTTTTTTTTTTTTCCTTTCTCCTTCCCCATCCCTCTTCCAGCCGTTTCACCAGACTCTGACTTTTCGGGTATCTCCGCACGTATCGCTTCCCACCCTCTTCCCCCCCCCCCCCCCCCCCCCTTATCTGAAGCATTCCTGGATTATCTCTCGGCCGCCTTTCAAACGCTTTTTCTTCTGCGGTTTCTTGTTTGTTTGTCTCTTCTGCTTGTTCCTATTTCAGTTTTCAAATTTCAATATTAATGGTGAAAGAGCACACTTTGATGCTAATTCCACGCACACACACACATTCCTCCCCCCCCCCCCCCCCCCAAATCCCTGCTAGGAAGGCGGCAGGGAAACCAGCTAGAAAACATTGGATTGTTCCTAGGTATGACTAATTCTTTCCTTAAACTGGGAAATTCAGCCTGATTAAAAGCCTCATTTATTATCCGATAAGCAAATGGACCCAGATTGCACCTCGTGGAGGAGGCTCCCTTACTCCCTCGACTCCTTTTTTTTTTTTTTTTCTCTCAAATCGGTGAACCCCTCCGCGAAAGGCCCCGCTCAAACCGGGGGGGCCCAGGGGAGCCGCCGGGGCCGCGCAGCAGCGCGCAGCGCACCGGGCTCCGCAGCGAGGCCGCTGCCCGGCCCGGGCACCCATCAAACCCCCTCACTCTTTGCTTTTTATTTGATTTTTTTTCCCCGATACCTATTTTTTTTTTTCCCCTCCCTCTCTCTCTTTCCACCATGCGATGGGCAAGGGTCAATAGAACCCTGCAAAACAGCAAGTTTTGGCAAAAAAAAAAAAAAAAAAAAAAAAGAGCCGCCTTGCCTAAAAAGGCAGCGGGGCGAGATGCTGCGCGGTCGCTGCCGCCGCGCAGCTCCTCAGCCCCGGTGGGAGTTTACCGAGATACCGCGGAACTGTCCGTTTACTTTTTCCATTTTAATAGACGGCTAATTGCTGCCCGGATTAATCTTATTTTATTTTCCTTTTTTTTTTTTTTTTTTTTTTAATGGCCGGTATATTGCAAGTGAAGAGGCGCGCAGCGCAATTTCTCGCAGCAAGCCCTAAGAGTAATAACTGTTTGCTAATTGTAAAATCCTTATCCAGAATGAGGTTTGGGCAAACAATTTGTACGACTGTAATTACATTGTAAAAGTGTTTTAGGCTGGGTTGCGCTGAATTAATCTTATAAAGGCCTGGTGGAGACGCTTAAAAGGGGTTGCTTTTTAGGGGTTTCTTTTTTTTTTTTTTTTTTTAAGAGGGGGGGAAGGAAAAGGGATGGGGAGAGGAGGAGGTTGTATCTCTGGGAGTTAAGCTGCAGCCTCCGCCTGAAAGGGACCTGTGGGATGAGGAATCGTTACCGAGCGCCGTTCCCCGGGTAAATAAATAGAGAGATCAACCCCACGCCCGTGGGTCGGCTCCCACCACGCACGGACGCGTGGTGAGGTGTGTGTGTGGGGGGGTTAGTGTATTAAAATGGCTCTTACCTGAGAGGTCTTTATTTCCCTCGCCGGGATAAAAGGCCGGTCCTAGCGGAAAAAGGGGGGCTGGGGGGGTATCGGTACGGGTTTTCCCTGAAGTTTGAGACGTGGCGGCGGGGGCCGGTACCCCCAGCAGCCTCGGGGGGTTTTACCGGAGTGACCCACACCCCCCCGCCATCACCCCCCATACCCCCCCCAGCCGCAGCACTGGGCTACTGGGCGGCGGGGCTCTCCCCCTTTCCCCCACCCCCCCAAACCCCTCCCCGGGCAGAGGATGCGATGAGGCCGGGGCAGCTCTCCCCGTCGGGGCTCCGCGTAGCCCAGCGCGCAGGTAACGGGGCGGAAGGGACCGCGGCGAGCTCTCCGCTCCTAAACCGGCCAGGGGACCCACGGGGTTACGGGGAGGGATGACCGTGCTTTTGGACGGGAGCGGACTCCCGGCTACGCGGAGGGGAGAGCGCTCCTCGCGCAAGGCTGCGCGGCCGCGGAGCCCAAAGGGGGCGGGGGTGGGGGGGGGTGGGGGGTGGGGGGGGTGGGGAGAGCGCTTACCACCCCACCCCCCCCCGCGGCGCACCGGCCCGAGCCCCGCTTCCCGCCCGGACCAATGGGGGCGCGGCGCGGGGCGGCGCGGCGCTGATTGGGCGGCGGCGGCGCGGCGGCGGCGGCCGGGGGCCGGGTGAGCTCACTCGGCCGGCGGCCGCGGGGGGAGCCGCTGTTGGGGTGGGGGGGGGGGGGGGTGCGGGGGGTGCGCGGAGGAGGGGGGGGGGGGGGAAGTGAAGCGGGGGTGGGGGGGGGGTAAGGCAGGCGGGGGAGCGAGGGGCGTGCGCGGGCGCGGAGCGGGGGCGGCGGCGCCGCTAGACAAAGGGGACGGGAGCGCCCCCACACCCGGGGGGGCGGGGGGGGGGGGGTTGGACACACCGCGGGGGGGGGGGTGGGCGCAGTGCAGAGCCGGGAGGGGGCGGTGTGTATCCACCCCCCACCCCCTCCTCATCCTCCCCATCGCGGGGCTGGGGGGGAGGGAGGAGGGGGGAAGAAAGCGCTGCGCGGCCGCCGGCCCCCCCCCCCCCCCCAAACACACCCCCCCCCCCCCGCGCCGGTGGCGGAGTTGCTGCCGCCCAGCGCATTGTGTAAGACGCGACCTGTTATGGCCACCACTACTTCCGGGTTCCCGCAGTCTGCTCCAGCCCGGCGCTGCGCCGCGCTCCGCCGCGGTGGTGGCGGCCGCCCGGCAGCGCTCGGCCCGCGGCGGCAGCGCCGCGCCTTTCCCCCCCCCCCCCCTCCCCTTCCCCTCCCCTCCCTCCCCTCCCTCCTTTTCCCCTTCCCTCCTTCCTCCCCTCCCTCCCCGCCGCCCTTCCTCCCCGCGCCCGCCCCGCACGGCGCGGCGCTCCGCCCGGCATCCGCGCCCGCGCCCCGGCCCGCCTCCGCGCCTCCGCCAGCCTCGCCCGGCCGCCGCGCAGGGGCAGAGCGAGCCGGCGCCGGCGAGGAATTAGGAGCGAGCCGAGGAGGAGCGAAAAAAAAAAAAAAAACCATCATCATCATCATCATAATAACCATAATAAAAGGAGAGCCGGCGCGTTAGCGAGCCTTTTTAATTTTTAATTTTTCCCCCTCCTCTTCCTCCTTCTCCTCCTCCCTCGATTTTTAATTTTTATTTTTAAATAATTTTTTCTTTTTTTCTTTTTTCTTTTTTTTTTTTTGGGGGGGGGGGGGAGGGGGGGTGAGCGCGCTCGAATATTAACATTTGAGGTGTCCTGCGCGGTGGGAGCACACGCAGCGGATCATCATCAGTCATTCACCACCTTGACAACCTCGCCTGTGATTGACAGCCGGAGTGGCAAAAAGCCATGAGACTTGGTAGTTGGGTTTGAGGGGCACTTTAAAAAAAAAAAAAAAAAAAAAAAAAAAACTAAAAAAAAAAAAACCAACCCTGATTTGGGGAAAGGATATTTGCTTTCGCCCCGCTGCTGTCTTGGAAACGAGAGGGGGAGAGTGAGAGAGAGACAGGGAGAGAGGAAAGAAAGAAAGAAAAAAGAAGGAAGGAAGGAGGGAGAGTTGATTTTTTTTTTTCCTACTATTTTTTTTTTCTCTCCTTTTTTAATGCTGAGTTACCGTATCGCTTCGCTGAGATCCAGCAAGCCGAAGATTTTACTCGATTGCTTTCATTGCTGGCGACGCTAAGGGATTTTTGCATTTTTTGGGGGGGTGAGGGGGGGGGAACTTCGCGTTTCTTTCTTTTCACACTGGCCTTAAAGAGGATATATTAGAAGTTGAAGTAGGAAGGGAGCAAGCAGGCCGATGGCGCAAAGGGTACGTATTAAAAAAAAAAAAAATGGATTTCAAATGTGAAATAATATTGAAACGTGGCTGACAGAGACGCTGCAAAAAAAGTTTCTTCTTTCTTTTTTTTTTTTTTTTTTTTTTTTTTTTTTCCTTTCCTCCTCCTTGGAGCCGGGGCACAAAGTGGTGTCCTGGAGCGGGAGGATTTATCAATTGTAGGCTTAAAACCTGCATATATTGATATTTTCTTGATTCTTTTACTCCCCATCCCGGATCTCACGGAAAAGGCAAGCTTTCTATACATTAATGACATGCAGGCATGTAAGTGAATATGTCCGAGCCTCTGTATTTGTTGGTTTTGTAGCTCTAGTCCTACCAATGTCTTTTTTAAAGTTACCGGTGCTTGAAATATTTGAATGTGTGCATGTCTCTGAGCGTTTTGCTGTGTTAGTGATGATATACCGCTCACTTTCGGAAGATAACCTCTATCTGGGAGTAAGCACAACTTTTGTTTTTCTTTATTGCTTTTTTTTTTTTCCCCTCCTTTTCCATCCCCCCCCCCCCCCCCGCTTTTTTAAAATATTCAGTCACAAAAGGTGCAGTGCAGTGGGCAAAGAAAAAGCTATTTTAAAAAGAAAGTCACTTTAATTTGAATTAGAGGCTAGCAGCATGCACTGCCATGTGTATTGTTGTTTCTATTTTGGATGCGATCTCCTTTTTTTTTTTTTTCCTTCCAACTACCTCCTAAATTGAAGTTTTGGGGGGGTGGGGGGTGGAAATCAGCCGGAGTCGGGCGAGCAGGGGTTTGGGGAAGGGGGAAAGCCCTCGAAATAAGTTTTCTTGCCTAATTTGCCTGCCGCCCCTCCGAGTGCTGGTTGGGAAAGAAAGTTCCTCTGCTGACAACTTGCCTTTTACTCTTTCGGTCCAAGCAAGTGTCAGGGATCTTTAAAAGTGTTTATTCACACCTTCGCTTTTAATAGATGAAAAGTGGCCGTTTCCCCCGCTGCCTGGGAACCGCGTTAGCTTTCGCTCCTTAATCTTTAACAAAGAAAACCCTTAAAAAAAAAAAAAAAGTCATTCCCAAAATCCCGAGAGCCCGGGCAAACGTTTCCAGCCTTTCGGCTTTTAAAGTGTCTTCGCGTGGAATTGCTGGAAACCCCCAAATTCGCTTTTGCCTTTTTTTTTTTTTTTTTTTTTTTTTTTTTTTTTTGCCGCTTCTGAACTTTTTGCATCCTCACTGCGTTAGGTACCTGACTTCGTATCAGCGGGAAAAAGTTTAGCGAAGGGAGACTTGGGCTTCGTGAACCGCTTCCATTCACAAGGAAGGGTTTGGGGATTTATTTCGGTGGTTTTATTTATTTTTTTTTAAATTATTATTATTATTATTATTATTTGTTATTTCTCCTTCGCCCTAGGCTGGGAGGATTTGGGGTGGTGCGGGCAGCCGGGCCGGAGCAGCCCAGCCCCGCTGCTCCCCGGGGCTGCAGGGATGGGGGGAGCCCCGGCGGCGCGGAGCCCGGCGCACCCCGCGGAGGAGGAGGGGGGGGGGAGTGGGGGGGGGGAAGCCGGCTTCTCCCTGGGGAAGCGAGGGCGGGGGACACACACACACACACACAGGGACGGGAGCAGGGCTGCTGCCGGGGGGCTCTACCCCCAACCCCCCCCCCACGCTGACACACACCCCCCCACCTCGCCCGCCCCCCCCCCCCCTCCCCCTGACGCCTCTATGCTCTCTCTGCCCCCCAGTACGACGAGCTGCCCCACTACGGCGGCATGGAGGGGGTGGGCATCCCCACCACCATGTACGGGGACCCCCACGGCGCCCGCCCCATGCAGCCCGTCCACCACCTCAACCACGGGCCGCCGCTCCACTCGCACCAGTACCCCCACGCCGCCCACGCCAACGCCATGCCCCCCGCCATGGGCGCCTCCGTCAACGACGCCCTCAAGAGAGATAAAGATGCCATCTACGGGTAGGTGCCGCGTAAGGCTCCGCGCAACCTGCGCGGGATGGACCGCTGAGAGAGAGAGAGACCGCGGAGGGAGGGGAGGGGAGGGGGGGGGTGTGTGTGCGGGCCGGGCTGTCCCTGCGCGGTATGGGGATGAAGGGGGGGAGCGCTGCGCGGAAAAGAACCGTATGCTTAATTTTGTATTACTATTATTATTTTTTAAAAGGGGGGAGAGAGGGCTGGGGTCCCCCTGGCACGGGGAGCCGTGGGGGCTCCGGAAAATAGGAGCCGGAGCTTGCAGGAGGGGCTGCAGGCATCACCGCGGGGAGGAAGAGGAGGAGGAGGAAGAGGAGGAAAATAATACTCCCAGGGCACAACCTGCGCCGGGTGGTAAATCTCTGAGTGGAGTTTGGGAGTAGGGAGAGTTTGGAGCGCTTCGCCCAACTTTCTACTTTGTTCATCTCTCCTTGCACTAGGAAGGAGAAAACTCAAGAGCTGCTTCTCTCAGCTCTGAGTTGGTTGTTGTTGTTGTTTTTTTTTTTTTTTTCTTTTTTCTTTTAATTTTTAAAAACTTCTTCCTCCGACGGCATTGAATGCTTCTCAATGCGGCAACTTGCAGTTTCTAGGCCGTTGCGATGGGAGCTGATGGGTTATGCCGGGCAGCGGACGCCTTTAAAATGAATCTGCCCGTCTTGAGTTTGAAGGGAAGTTTAAGAGCCTTTTAAAATCGCTCTCCAAACAGTGAGGAGAAGGGGGATTAAAGAAAAGAAATCGCGCAGTTCGATTTCTTTATCAGTTTATCAGAAATCTTGCAGGGTTGGTTAAAGCTCAGTGGTGTAGGGTACCCAAAAAAAAAAAAAAAAAGTATGAAGCCCTGGGAAAAAAAAAAAATGAACTCCCTGTTATAAATATACATATATACGTATGTGTGTGTGCCCACGCTTATTTATTTATTTAAATTATTAAACGGCCGAGGGAGCCAGATGCACACTCAGCCTTTCTCCCGGGGAGGCTTTTAAAGCCGGGAGAGCCCAAAAGCACCTGGTTCCCCCCGTGGGTCAGGGCTCGGGGGGGCAGAGGGGCAGGCTGGGGCACGGGAGCACGGCTGGCTTGGTTGGCGCTGTCTTGAGAAGGTGTGGGTGGGTTTAGGGGTTTATTCTTTTTTATTTTCGAATTTGGCGGGGGGGGGTGTGTGTGTTTCTGTTTTTCTAGTGGTGGGGGGTTTTTTGTTGTTTTGGGGTTTTTTTGGTTTGTTGTTTGTTTTTTTTTTTTTTTTTTTCCCCCCTTCGCTCCCATCAGAAAATGAGAAATGGGAATTAGAAGCATGAAAGGCAGAAGTGTACATCCAAAGATTTTAATTTTATTTTTTTTTTTCTCCCCTAAAGACAAAGTTAATTCAAAATGGCTGCTGGAAACAGCTTGGGTTTTATTCTTAGCTTGTCCTAAGGTTGTATGTGCAATATATCTGTGGCCAGACAACGCTGAAAAGCCGGGGAGATGCAGGGCTGCCGGCTGGCCGGCTGCGGGAAGGGGCCGGGGCGCTGCAGGGGGGACCAGAGCCCCCCTCAGTGGGTGCCCCCCTCCCCATGCACGCTGCTACGGGACTAACTATTGTTGTGTTTGGGTTTTTTATGGTTTGTTTCGTTATGATATTTCTTTTTTATATCCCCCTCTGTGTGTGTGACTATTGTATTTTCTTTCAGACACCCCCTGTTCCCTCTTTTAGCACTGATTTTTGAGAAATGTGAATTAGCTACATGCACACCCAGGGAGCCCGGGGTAGCGGGAGGCGATGTTTGCTCCTCTGAGTCTTTCAATGAAGACATAGCAGTGTTCGCCAAACAGGTCAGCAAAACCGGGTTGAAACAGTAAAGGAAAAAAGAGGGGGAAAAAAAAAAAATAAAAATCGTAACGAGAAAAACAAGTCTCTGTTGAGATAAAGATGCGCGTTTCCCCCTCCCCCCCCTCTTACTGCAAGAGGAAAAAAAACAAACCAAAACAAAAAACAAAACAAATCCCAACCAAAACAAAAAAAAAAAAAAGAAAAAAAAATCGGGAAATCTCGGCATTTACCACCCCCCCGAAAGACCCGAATAAATAGGAGCGGTCCGTGGCCCGGCGGAGTTTGGCTGCGCGGCTCCCGGGAGCCGGGCCGGGGCTCTGCCCGGGAAGCTCCGGAGGTATTTTTCGGTGTATTTGATTCACTTGTTCAAGTGTTTGGCTGATGTACTAAATCCAGCAGTCAGGGCTTTGCACGAAAGGTTACATAATGGACCCGACAGTGTAATGAAGCAAGAAATAATAACGTCTGCTTTTTCTGCTTCCATATTTCACATCTTTTTTATTATTTCCCCCCCTCCCCTTTCCTCCCCTTTCTTATATTTAGATCCGAGCAGAGAAACCCCTCTTTTCCTCTAATCCTGAACTGGATAACTTGGTAAGAGTTAACAACACTTCTTCCTCTCCCCACCCCCACCCTGCCACCCTCCCTTCCCATTTTTTTTTTTTTTTTTTTAAACTTCTGTGTCTTCTGGAGAGGTGGTTTGGTGATGCTAAATTGAAAATTTCTCATGTGGATTTTTTTTTTTTTTAATTATTATCATATGATGGTTTTTCTAATTATAAGTAAATACAGTGCAGTAATTGTGTGAAAGTAAAAAAAAAAAATCCCATAAGGATATACATAAAGAAAGCCCCATCCAAAGGGGAGCTTGCAGGCTTGATGGCAAGCTTGCCTGCCCAAGAGGAGTGTGGATTTATCCACGCTGTTGCCAGCACCTCCACGCACCCTTTAATTAAGTGTTTCGATGGGAAACACAGGGGATTGCTGGGGCTAGAGGTGCACTGTTTGCTAACCCACTGAAAGTGAGGTCTTTTCTCTCTTTCTTTTTTTATTTTTTTTTTTTTCCCTTAAGGATAAACAAATATTTTGCCTCCACTTTAGGAGTCTTGATCCTTCTTTTGCAAAGTGAGGAGCTGGTGGTGGTGGTTAGAGGGTTGTTTTGTTTTTTTTTTTTTTTTTTTTAAAAAAAAGAAATGTTTATGATCCGTATAATTTAGTTGCTTCATTGCAATAGGGATTTTTTTTTGTTAACTCTAGATCGCTTCTCGTTAAACAGCGCACAAAGCCACTGCTATTAAGTTTTAGTGTTATTGCCATAAATCAAAACAACTTTTTATTTACTACTAGAGAAAAGTCGAGCTACAAAGTGCGGCAGGGGCGGCTGTGGGAAATATCCCCAAATCCAGGAATGAGATAAATACTCGTGTTGTTTGTATCTTTGCAGATGATTCAAGCCATACAAGTATTAAGGTTTCATCTGTTGGAATTAGAGAAGGTAATTTCTCTCTCTCTCTTTCTTCCTCCTCCGTTTCAGTACTGCTGAAGTTCAGGCTTCTGGTAAATTTGCATAAATGTCTTTCTTTCTGGTAATTAGTGTCAAGACCAATCTTGGCGTCCATTTCTCTTCGCAGTTTAATTACAATTTCAGCCTCTAAAACCGGGCTCTCAAACGCCCAGGCCTTGTGTTCGTTGTAATACTTTGCTGGCTTTGTATAAATAGTTGCAGTTCTGTGGTGCCGCAGATGAGACGCGAAATGGTTGGTTCAGCCAAGCCCTTGAAATCGAAATTAAAAAAAAAATAAATATATATATATATTATTTTTGGTGGTCGCGAGGAAAGACTTTGGTTGCAGTTAGTTGGAATGGGGATTTTTTTTTTTTTTTTTTTTTTTTTTTTTAAGAGCCATCTGCAGGTCAGGCTCAGGGCACAGATTGTCCTGTAACATTTTGCAGAGACAAAGCAGAGTTGATAGTTGTGTCTGTCTCTTGTTCCTGGGAATATTGTGCACCTCCGAGCAGAAGAAAGAGATTGCAGCCTAAATGCAGGGGTTTTGCTGGCTATTTTAGAAATCTTAGGAGGGAGAATGTTAATTTCTAAGAAGGCGGTGTCATCCGAGCTCACATTAAATTGGAAGTGCGCTCTGGTTTCCTGAGGATTTTTTACGTGTCATTGATAGCTGGCCTAGAAGAGAATTCCCTTTCTCCTAAAAATAAACATTTTGAGAGGTTTTTAAATAGTTGAAAAGTTTCTCGGGAGCCTCAGCCACTTTATCTAACCGTAACTGGCAGGTTGTTCTTGCTCTACCCGAAATGTGTTAAAATTTGCCCATTAATAGAGGCAGCTCAGGTACGAGTCTATCAGAGTGACTGGGGATTTCAGGGCATGGATGCCTGTGATGTATTTCAGCCCAGTGCATCAGTATTTTTTTTCTTTTTTAAACCCTTTTTTCTGTCCTCATACCCCTTTGGAAAGGGTTTATGATGAAATAACTGGATGAAATTAAATAGTTTACCTTAAATGTCACCCATGCAGGTCACCTCTCTAATGGCCACAGCTCCGGGAGCAGATGAATTTAACACGGGTGTTGAATATGTTGTAGCCTGTGAATCATCTTGTCACTGTCAATTTTCTGGGATATCTCTATTTTGCGAGAAAAGAAAGTTATTCCTAATTCTGGATGCGTCTAGAGGTCTCAGGGGGATAATTGCAGTGTGTTTCCCCTATTTAGGACTTTTGATGTCACAGGGGTGAAGGGGGGGAGACTGGTTGCACTTGTCAATTTTACTTATGTACACCTGATTATATTTTTTTGCTTTTTTCCCCCCCTTTTTTTCTTTTTCTCTTTTTTCCTTTTTTTTTTTTTTTTTTTTTTTTCTAACCTCTGTCATAATGTAGGTACACGAATTATGTGACAATTTCTGCCACCGGTATATTAGCTGTTTGAAAGGAAAAATGCCTATCGATTTGGTCATAGACGATAGAGAGGGCGGATCAAAATCGGACAGTGAAGACATAACAAGATCAGCAAATCTAACAGATCAGGTATGATCTCGCCAATGCCGCACACGCTGAAATTTGTATGCAGATCGCTCGCTGGGTCACTATGCCTCCTTTTATTATTTGCATATGATTAAGTCCCTTTTAGATAAATTTCCATCGAAATGAAAATTTTTGAATAATGTGGCTATTATTGCTTCATTAAGGCTTGCTCCCGGATTCGACCTGGCGAGATGAGCTTGTAAAAGCATCGCCTGCAAACTCGACCTGTTTCTTGTCGCTTTTAATTTTTGTCTTTATTTTATTTACCCTTTACAATAATAGAAGTGGTATCTGTGAATTGCTGGCTTCTTGGTGGCTTAGGAAAGGAAGGGCTGGAGCTATTTACCAAAATAATAATAAAATCCGAGATAGGTGGTCCGGTGAAGACAGAGAGGGTTTGAAATCTAGCAAATACTGGCTATTTTCTTCCCGTCTCTACGGTTCATTAGTCCGTCTTGTCAGTTTTCCTTGGCCGAACGCTTTTAGACTTCAGTGAACATTGCTTTGTGCACGCCTGCCTGCTGCAAACGCGCCCATTTTATTTTACTTAACAGAGGGAAAAAAAAAAAAACAACCAACCCAAACCCACAAACAAACAACAAATGGAGAAAATAAGACAGGACCCAGGGTTTAAATTATTTTACTTGATCTTTCAGGTTTTCAACCCGTCTCTTGAAAAAAAAATAAAAAATATCCAAACCCCAAAACCAAGCCAGCAAAGCCTTGCATGGGTTTGATGGTGTCCAGGTTTTGTCTGGGATGGTTCAAACCTTTAATGCTGGCTCTGGCCGATGTGGGAATTAGGGATGACTTGGGAAAGCTGGCTTTCCCTTCTCCCCTCTGCTGGGCTTAGGCTGGGAGTCTTGCCTTTTAATGGGAGCCTTTGGGGCTAATTCAGGAGGTGCCCAGAGCTAAATTAAGCTCCTGGATGATGGAAGTGGCTGAAATTTGGCTTTTTTTTTTTCCAAGTTGGGTAAAAATGCAGGGTTTTCCTGGTGAGTTGGCTTTCCCTTAACCAAGGGGGTCGCAGCGCTTTGGCTATGAGAGAGGAGACCCTGAACACCCACCAAAAAAAAGAGAAGAAAAAAAAAAAAATTCCCAACTGAAACCCCCAAGTTATTTCTTCTTTATGGTCAGCTTCGTAAATACTGTCTTAGGAGTGATCAGCTCCCGACTCTGGAGGTTTCCTTTTGTTCAAGCAAGGCGCAGTCAAGCAGGCAGGAGTTTCCTCAACCGCTTTGCCATTATCACCAGCACTGTCAGCCAGGAGTTATTTTATAGATTCCCGACATAAAGGTGCGTTGCATCGCAGCGTGGGCAGGATCTTAAATATTTTCTCCTATCTGCCAAAGGCTTAGTGGGGCTGCTGGTCGTGCCGTGACGGGGGGGGGAGACAGGCTTGAAGGCAGGCATGAACTTTTTACAATGTGCACATATGTGGGGTTGGGGGGGGTCTTGGTTGGTTTTTTTTGGTTGTTTGGTTTTTTTTTTTTTTTTTTTTTTTCATTTTTCTTCTTCTTCCCCACCTCCTCAATTCTGCTGCGAAGGGGAAAAGCTTGACGGCGCGGCAGGGGAGGTGCCCGGCGGGCCGGGGCGGGGGAAGATGCTCCCGGGGCCGGGGATGATGCTCTGGGGGGGACCGGCAGCCCCCCGCAACGCCTTAAAGCGAGGGGAGCCCTACAGCGAGGGGCTAGCCGAGGGAGGCTCGGCTCGCTGCTGTTGAATAAAAATTGTAATCCAACAAGTCTAACTAGAAAATGGGTTTCTAAAAGCTCTGGAGTGCTGGGTACATAAAGCTATTTGAGCAAATTACAAGAATCGCTCAGGGGCACGAATGAAATCAACACTTTAATTGCCTCCAAAATGAAGATTTATACCCCATTTTCCCAACGAATCATTATTTTATTAAAGTGAAAGCTAAAGGAATGAAGCTACAGTTTGGGGGTTGTTGGGGAGAAAAGGGGTCGTGTCCGTCCCGTTCACCCCCCCCCCCCCCGCCCCTTCCCCCCTTTTATTTCGCCAGGAGCGCGGACTTTGCGCGCCTGGGGCCGGCCGCGCAGCGCCGCGGGGCTCAGCCCCGGCACCTCCGGCTTGCGCGGACCCTGCGCCCTCCGCGGAGCCGGGCGGCCTCCCCGCGGGGTACCCCGGCTCCTCGCCGGGCAGGGGTCGCGCAGCCCCGCCGCTACCCATCCGCATCCGCGGAGCTGCGCGGGGAGCGGGGCTTTGCTCCCCCTCGTCGAAAGGAAGAGGCGCAAAAATGCGCTTCCCCCCCCCCCCCCCCCTTCCTTTTTACCCACCCTCGCGGAGGGCGGCCGGGCGGCGCAAGGCGGACCGCGGAGGTTGCGCGGGGAGGGGGGGGGGGTGTGTGTGTGATGGTGTTTACCGGGGGATGCGCGGCCGCCCGTGCGCCCGGTAAACCCCGGTGCCGAGGCCGGTTGTATCAGGGCCCTAATGGTTAAATAATAAGGTGTTGAGTGCTTGTCGCTGGGACGGCTAATTAGGATGTGGCTCCGCGGTGCGCGTTTATGGTGCGCGGGTGCGCAGAGAGGGGCGGGCTGTCCTTCAGCCTGCCCGCCCGTGTGCTTCCGAGAGTAGTAAAAGAGTAAGTATGTAAAAGCTTTTATTATCGATTTAATTACATTTTCTTATATTGTGGCAGTAAAGGTTACAGTTAACAGGGTTGGTTGTTTTTTTTTTTTTTTGTTTGTTTGTTTGTTTCCTTTTTTTTTTTTTTAATTTATTGGTTTCCCCTTATTTATTCTTTTCTTATAGGCCCCTCAATGTCAGTGCCTTGAAGTCCCGTCCTCCCACCCCCCCCACCCCCTCCCCCGGTTAATGGAAAGCAATGACACTAATGCTAGATTTTGCAAAGCAAAGCCCTATAACGCTAACCATTGTTCGGTGATTTAACTAGCTCAGTGGCAAGAGGTCACTAAAATAGCATCCTTCTCCCACAGGCGCGACCCCGCTGCCTGCCAGGGTGGGACCTGCAGAGTTGGTGTTTACCATTACAGCTCCAGAAGTACAAGGCAGGAGGTTGGGGTTTTTCCTAGGGATGACTGAACTCGAGATCAACCAGGCCCCGAGACTTTAAAAAGCCTAGCTGAAGGATTGCGGCCCATCCTCAGAGATTCAAAATAAACCTTTTTTAATCATTAGCTTTTCAAACATTCGCATGTTTAAATTTTCAAATGTTTGTCAGAGCCCGGAAAGATTTAAAACACAGCTGTTGCATGATGCGGATAGGAAAACTCCCTCTGATTAAAAAAAAAAACCAAAACAAAACAAGACTGTAGTCAGAGAGCAGAAATTCAGTTTCTTGGGTAATCCTAAACTACTACCATGGGGCTGTTTTCTTGAAGCCACATCACCTTGGCACCCAGGTGTTCTAGTCCGAACTGTAAAATTCCCCTTCAAGAGAGTGTCTACAGAAAGCTTTTAGAAAGTCCTTTAAGGAAAACACGGTATAAAGTAACCACCACATCCAAATAAAGTATGTTAGTGGCATAAAATAGATTTTACAGGGACAAACCAGTATTTTATTACAGAAAACAAACTTGTTGAGCCAATCAGCATTAGTATTACTTGACAAAAATTATAATTTAATAATGCACAAGGCAGTTATGTGTGCAGAAACTTTTAAAGGCAAATCGGCAAAGAGCCAAATTCCTATAGGGACTAGGAGGGAAATGATCAAAAAATGAACATGAAATAAGACTTCCTGTAAGAAGGTCCATAATTCAACATTATTTGACTCCACTGTCAGGGAAATTGTTGAAGGATAGTAAACTGATACTAGAGTCTCAGTCATTTTTGTTACAGTCTTAAATGTTTGCAACTGTGGCATTTTAGATGGCCCTTCTTGGGTGATAGTATATCATATATATATATATGTATATAATAAAGCAACACTTCTATTTATGTTGCAGTAGATTTTTTTTTTTAATGCGCACAGTTGCAGAGTTTCTCTAAACAAAATGTGGATAGACAGCAGCTTTTTTAAAATTGGAAAAATAACTTCAAATGTTTTCTTTATAAAGAAAGAATTACAAACTGGAATGCAGTATATAGTATAACTGAAGGTGGATAGGTTGTTTAGGGCATCAGCCACTTATGACTAGAGTAACTTTCCCAAATACTTCAAATATGTTAGCTATTCCTTGCAGCCAATACAAAAAAATGCCTTGAGGGGGAAAAAAAAATTACTGAGAAATACTGTTTTACCTGGGGAATTCACAGGCATTTTCAAACCGTGTATGGTTTTAAGTAGGGGGAGCAAAGAATATTACTGCCTTCAGTATAGATACCCCCGTATTGGAGGAACAGTCATCAAAATAGTAGATGCAGTGCAGAGGGTACAAGGTAGCATTCATTTCTACATAATAGAAGAGTTACAGCCAGGCAGGGGTCTGAGGAGGACCAATAAAATAATGTTTAAAAGACTCAAAATTTCATTTTCTCCCTCAGACTTTATGCCACCTTGAGCCAGTGAATCCTTTTTTGTTTGTTTTTGGGTAATATTTTTTGTTAGTGATATTTAGGAGCTGTTACCATGCCCAAGTTTGGCAAACTATTTAACGTAAAGATAATAAATGTTAATTTATATTCCGGACCCGTGGCTGAAATCATATTAGCAAAATAAGGTTTTCTTCGCTCTCCACTTCTTTAAGCAAGTAAATATATTGTTAAGTAGCTAGGAGAATGAATGTATTTTCTTTAATTTATGATTCCAATTGAAGAACCTGCTGGTTTGGGTTTTTTATTTTTTAAAGATTATTCAAGAGCCCAAACGTGTCCGTCCTTACAGCTGGGTATTATATTTGCTGCTTTCCTTAAGTTGCATACTCAGGCCTAATTTCCATGTGAAGTTTTTCAAACCGAAGTTGCCTTTTGTTGCAAAGGATAGTTTCATTTCCTAATTTTTGGCATCCTTTTCAATATTAAACCTGACGGAGGTGAGTTTAAAACCCAGGTAGTGCTGGTGCTCGTCCTGACCGTTTGCGAGCGTATCCCGAGGCATCCCCACAAACGGGAGCTCGCGGCGTCTTTGCATTGGCGACCACAGATTGTTATTTTGGGGCATCTTGGACGTTTGCAAAGAAGTCGTGAAAAAAATGAGTTTTACCTTAAATTTAACCTTTACAGCTGAGGATCTGAGTCTTCCCTGGCTGCTTGTCCGCAGGTAGCAATAAAGGTAATGGGCTCTGCACGCGGAAGGGTTACGGCAGCCCGGAGTGGGCAGCGTTAGCACTTAAAAAAATCAGGTTATATCGCGCTCTATCACAATGAGTAAGCGTAAGTTGTTCTGATAAATACTGCTTTAAAAAGCAGAAAAAAAAAAAAAAAAATCCAGCACAGCTTCTTTAAATTAGGGAATCTTTGTTTTGTTTTGCATTTCTGCATTTGGGGTTTTTTGGTCACATGAGCATGCAGTTAGGAGCTATCTTGTGAAATCTAAACAAATTTAAGAAAGTGAAGAGGAGGGTTGTTTCTGGTCGTGAAAATTTTTGAAGGTTTCTGGAATTGTTTCTCAGTGGGGGTTGTGTGGGAGAAGGAGAGACCGGGGTGCACTGCAGTGTCACCTCGTGTCCTCGGTGTGTTACCTCCCTCTCCTGATGCTCAGTTGCTCGGATCAGGCTTTGACTCACACGGCAAATTTGGAAATTGGGGTTTATATTTGTGTTTTGTTTTTGTTGTTGTTGTTGTTTTTTTTCCCTGCAGAGGCAGCAATATTTGGAGAGGGTAACTCAGAGCGCACATTTTGTTTTTGGCCTTGTTTGAGTGTATTTCTGTCCCTGGTGATATCCGTATCTAACCCACCGCTGATAGTCTGTAACATGACTTAAAGACAACTTGCCGACAGTTGGTTCAGCTCTTCTTTGGAGTGCTTAGTGTGGTTGCCTTTTCCCTTTTACTACCTTCACAAGGAAATAAAAGAGACGTAACCCACCCTCAGAGCATGGGTGAGAGGACAATCCTTGCAGGCCAGTGTCCTCGGGACTCCTTTTTTTAATTTAGGTGAGATCCCTGGAAAGCTTCGGCCCCTCTATAGCGGCGGGGGGGGGGGGGTGTCTGATCCCTGTTAGCAAGGGGGCTGCTGGCACGGGGGATCCCCATCACATCTGCAGGCTCACCTCGCTGAGTTGCCTCGCTGGTTGTTGCTGTTGCGGGTTCGTTTATTTATTTTCGGGTGTAGATACATGAGAGGTGAAGCGCCGCATGGAGATTTCAGGCTTACGTGGGTCGCTGTGCATATGAAGGCAATAGCACCTGCGGTGAGTGGTTTCTGGGGGGTTATTGGATTTTGGAAAAGGGGGTTTGAGATTCGTCAGTAGACATCTGGGAAAATGTTGAAAATTTAAACGTTGGTGAGGTGAATTTAAAAAAAAAAAATCTGAGTTTGTCCTGAAAGCGAAGGGCCTGTTTGCAATTTCTTTTTTTTTTTTTTTTTTTTTAAAAAAAAAGGAGGATATTTAAAAGTTATAATATAGAGAGAGGCATTTCCTTGCTAACCTGTGGGGCATGGGGAAGGTAGGACAAAGAAACGGATTTGTGCCCAAATTTGGCTGTTCTTTTGACAGTGGTGGGACAGGCTGCCGAAAGTCTTCAAATCTGAGCCAGGCGCCCTGATGAAGAAATGTTTTCTTTCCCTCCTCATCAGAGGTGATACGTTAGTCATCCGTGAGTTTTGGGGATCAATAAAGGAATAACTGTGAAAGGCAATAGCCTGTAACGCACAGGGAGTGAGAGGGGTTGATCTAATCGTTCCTGCCTGGCCTCAAAACTCGATGAATCTCTGGGTTTGTCCACACAAGGACACTCAGGAGAGGTAAGACAAATTGATTGGGTGTAAAATTAAAGTGCATTAGTTAAAGTGCATTGCACTATTGTGTGGATGCTCTCATTCAGAAGTAAAGTGGCCTTAGTTCACTTTAGCCTAATCCCCTTTGGAGTAGGCCACTTTTCTTTTGAATGAGAACATCCACATTAACTTTTAGTTAATTCGTCTTTCCCGAGCGTCCTGGCGGCCTCGTGCCCGCCGCTCTGGAGAGGTTGGGCCGGCCGGGCGCTGGCTCCCCGCAAGCTTTAGGTAAGCTTTTCATTAGGCATATTCATCTCTGCAGTGGCACTTAACTGCTGGCGTTCGTCATCGCCCCGGCCGGGGCTCCACACCCTCCCCTCGATCCTGCTCCTGCAGCTCAAGAGCGATACTGTTTTTAACGCTGCCCGGGAAAAAAATTGGTGGTGCCAGGGATTTGGGGGGATGGATTCGGCCGAGGTGGCACAGGCAAGGGCTCAGCTGGGCTGTGGAGCTGGGGAAGAGCTGCCTGCACCCCTGCCGGGAGGCCTGCGGTTTGGGGGTCGCATTTCCCAGGTGAATACGGCGTGAGGCTCCCCCCAGTATCAGTCTTCTTGCCGGTAACCTGAGCGGTTTATTTTGCTATGGTGGTTTGCTGTCCTGACACGCTCCCTGCATAGATAGTTTCTTCCACGTCCAATGATTAGCTAGTTTTTAAAGACAGTGAGGAAATCTAAATTAACTGTTTTCAGCTGGTATTTCCAACCATAAAACCAAGATTGAAAATTATCTTGCAGGAGAACTAATTTACCTGGTGAAAAAAAAAAAAACAAACCAAAACAAAAACAAACAAACCAGTAAGATAGTTTTGGGAACTGTTTTATATCCTTGCTTGAAGTTCATTGAGCTTGAGTTTTTGTTGGAAGTATTTTCGGGTGTCTTCTAGAGCTTATAAGTAACCTATTTATTTACTCATTACTGGTTAAGCTGTGTGTGCAAATGCTGTGCTGTGTCACACGCTTGCCGTTGTCCCTTCCATTCATAATAAAATTTAGAAGGCTTCTTACATTAGTAAGCAATTTGCTTTTGGAGTGTTTCCTAGAAATACAGAATTCTATTTCACCAAAGTATTGTCTTTCCTCTTCAATCAGGGCCGAGGTGAGCTATTTTCTCAAGGACTCTCCAGGCATCTATATGATATTCCCACTTGGGCAGATCATCTCCAAAACTGCATTACTTACTCCTCCATCCTGAAGGGTCATTGCAGTGAATTAAAATTCTCTTATTAGCATCACCGGGCTTTGAATTTGGCCAGCTCATTTTGTTTGCAGTTTGGCTTTTTTTTTTTTTTTTTTCAGTTTTTAATATAAAGCAAATATGCATCCAGACCTGCTTTGCTGAAATAAGCAGGCCAACAATAAGAGGGCTAATTCTTCATTTGCTTAAAAGAACTGCCTGTTTTAACTTCAGAAATACTGACCAAGAGTAAAGCAACAGCTGATGCCATCACAGGCAGTGTACTGTATTCAAACAGCTGTACAAAATGAAAAGCTGCGGCATTAATCCTGCCATTCACAGTTTATTTAAGTTTTTCAAGCTTCTCTCATATGGGCATGGCATCAATGCCTAGTTATGCCTCCATTAGGTTTACTGGGCCCTTAATACAGAAAATTATTGTATTTAAAATTTGGAAAGCTGCATCAATGTAATCCAAGATTCTTGCAGCTGGCGCGCGTTCGGGGAAGGCAAACTTTACCTTGTAATTTTCTCTTCATTCATCTGGTCTTTAGGTTTTGGTCCTGTTTTGTTGTTATTGAGAAGGTCAGATCGTTGGTGGTGTTTTTAACACCGGCTTTAAATAGCTCCATTTAAGGCCGTGTAGCTCTCAGGAGGAGAGGGGAAGAGCAGATTGAAAACTCCGTGGCTTTGTCCATCCCATTTGCCAGGGCGCAGGGCAGCGGCCGTCTGCGCAAATAGAAACGGCAGCAACGAACGTCTGCAGCCTGGCACACGAGAAGTTTTGTCTCATCGCTGTTTTACCCTGCGCTGAGCCGGGGCGAGCTGTGGTTCATCCATGGACGTGGAAGTCTTGACCCCTCGCTCGTCTCTCCACGTGCTGCCCGTCCCTGGTCTCGGGTGGGGTATCACCTGCTTGCTGATGCTTGGCTGCAACCAGAGGTGCGCGCTCTCCCGTGCACGGTGACTGTTTGCCAAGACTTGGCTTAATCCAGCAAGCTAAGCATTAACTGTGGCCAGCCCCTCGCTAGAAACCCTCCTGGGAGGACACGAATGCTGTAAACTCAGTAGATGGCACTTCGGTTTCAGGCTTGAGCCAGCGCAGAGGATCCCTGTGCTCTTTGGGGTGCCGGAGCAGAGATGCGCCGTGCCATGCTGGCCTTGGTCCCCTGAGCACCTCCACTCACCCCTGTGCCACGCAGGAACCTTGCGTAGGTAGAGTTGGCCAGATTTTTTGACGAGGGGAGTGTCCCTCTGGCTCGTAATTGATGAAATTTCTCATGCGTGCTGTTGTGCAGCGTTACAGGGGAGTAGCACCCCTGCATCCCAAACAGGGCCGTGTTCCAGCAATGGCTACAGCTGCATCGCCACGAGGTCGCGTGAAGTCGCAGCTTGGCTCTCCCCTCCACTCGTGTTCACGCAGGCTTTCGGGGCAGCGCTTGACGCGAACAGGGGCTCCGCAGCGGAGTGACGCCGCTGGGCACCGCTGCGGTGGGAGGGTGGCGGTGACAGGAGAGAGGAGCCTTTCGAGCAGACGGGCGAGTCGTCAGCAGGCAGCTTTCCCAGCACTGCCCGCCGTTTGTACGGCTGCTCGGGAGGAGATGCCCGGAGCGCACTGCCCGGAGCAGCACGGCCGCCCTGCCTGAGCCTCCCCCTCCTTTGCCCCTCTCTGCCGGCTGGATTTTGCAGCTGTGTTACCCCAGGAGGCTCCTGGCCCTCCTCCCTCTTGCACAAACCAGTTTTACTAGCGTGGCTTCCACCTACTAGGTGGAAAGCGTCGCTGTGCTTTTCCCATGTCCGTGAGGCCTGTGGCAGTGCTTTGCGGCACAGCTTCACAGCAAAAGTATGCTACAGTATGACTGTGTCATGCTGCCTTGGTAGAACCCCTGTGAGAGATCTTTTTTTATTATTATTTTTCCTTAATGCCAGAACGTGGGGATGCGCATGGCTAGTACGTGCAGGGAGGATTAATCTGGTTCTTAAACGCGCGTGTGTGCGTCGAGCCAAGCTTTGGGCCACAGAGACGAGTGTTTGAGAGATCCTTTTGGGTGAGAACTGATAGAGTGATGCTAGAGGGGCAGGGGTGGGGAACACCGCTCTGCTGACGGTGCGAGGCAGGAGGGGAGGTGCAGATGCCCTTCCCAGGTCTGTCGCTGAGGTTTTGGGGTGAGGCGATTAGTTGCTCCTGAGCTGAGATTTTCTGCTGTTTCTCCCTTATCATCAGGTAGAGTCGATAACCTTAATTTGTATGTCATGGAGTGATAGCAAGGTATAGGAGATATATAAGAATCAGTAGTGATACACTGAAGTAATTAATTATTGCACTCTGTGGACAGTTTAAAGAAAATAGTATAGTGAAAGCAAAACATTTCTGTTTGGCGTCATGGGGAAGCACTATGCTGAATCGAAAGGCTGATGGTGAAAGTCACTTTTGGTGGCTTTATGCTTTGGTTTTGGCCTCTTCTGCTATTTTCCATGTAATTACCACTTTTAAAATGTATTTCAAGGAGGGAAGGGATAAACTTAAGTAGTGGATGGAGTAAGTAGGGGTGCTGCCAGTAACTTCTGCAGAAGCAGCAGAGCTGTGGGGCTGAGTTGGGAGCGTTTGCAGGGTGGCGGACGGTCTGCCCATCCCGCGGCATGGGTCCATGTGCAGACATGCCATGATCCCTACACTGCTATGAGCCGCGCTGGGTGCTCCAAACCCTCCCTGGGAGGCACAGCGAGGCCGCAGGGACCTCTCAGCCCAACTTTTTTGGGTGACCCCGACAACCAGCCGTGCTTCCAAGCCATCCCTTAATGAGTGGGTGGAGGTGTTGGGGAGCCACGGCCACCTCAGCCTGGCAAACCACCCCTGGAGCTCGCTATCCTCCGGCTCCAGCAGCCCCAGGCTCGGCGTGTTTTGTGGCCACCGGTTCGCTGGCGAGCGGCTTGCAGAGCCAGGCCACTCAGCCACTTCTGCCTTGCTGCAGATTCGGCTTGTTGTGAAATGGTAGAAAGTGGAGGAGCTGATCTGCGGAAGGGTTTGGCCATGAGCGTTGGAAAATGTGAATCACGGGGATTCCAGTTTTAAGCCTTCTGGAGATAACGGGCAGCACGTACCAGAGTGCGTGACTTTCAGAGAGCCTTAAAAAACAAGGCGGCGCCCTCCAGATTAAGCAAACGTTTTATAATCAGGAACATATTTTATACCCAGCACAGCCTTTGCAGGTATTGCATCCGTTCAGACGGAAAGGTGTAGCTGGAGCGAAGCTAATTATACCACCGTTTAATTTTGGTGTTGAACAACATTGCGAGGCGAGCGGGCTCTTGAATCCTGCTAACAATGCGCCGTAATCAAAATACGCTGACTCCGAGTGGCGTCTGTTGTCAGTTAGCTAAAAAGACCATTTGATAGTTGTGACATACGCTCGGTGTTTTTGCTTGCAGTGGAGCTGAAATGAAGTATGGCTGTTGCAGAGTGAGGGCTGTGCTTGTGCCTTCCCTTCCCCAAGAAGCCCCAGTTGAGCTGATGGAATGCTGGAAGTCAGAGCCTGCACTGAAGTGCGTGTAAAAAAAATTGCAGCGGATGCCCTGACCGGGTTAATTTTGTCTTCCCAAAAGATATCACCCCCCAAAATCTGTAAGGGAAGTGCTTAGAGATGTGGTTTTTGCTGTAAATAAACCCTTGCTGTTTGCCTGAGCCCAGATGTTCAGGGTGAAATGCAGATCTCTCCAAAGCACCAACTCCTGCCGAGGCTGCCGGCTGGGCCCCTGGTAGGGGAGAAGGGAGAGGGGTGGGAGAGGTTGAGGGCTCCCTCTAACTCCAAATCTGCCCGGGCAGGTCAAGTTCGGGACCTCAGCCAGCCGTCTGACAGCCTGCGCCATCTCAGCTGGACCTAGGCATCTGGCAGATCCCCTTCTAAATGACTTTTAACACGTAAACGCAATAAAAGGAAGGGACGGCAGACGCTCATTTTCTCGCTAAGTGGCAAGGCATTTTTCGTGTTTACACCTTTGGAGGAATCATTACATGAAATACTGAAGAGCAAACTCTTATTTGTCTCTGAAGGCCTCTTTCCTGGTCTAGAAAGATGCGGAAAATACTCCAGTCCTATTAAATTCAGTTTGAGCCAGGGAGGACTAACACACCTCGAGGCCTTGCCACACCAGCCTTCAGGACGTAGTGGTGTCATTTGGGGCCAACCTTGTGCATGTTTCTGTATAATCTTAGACTTAAAAATAAAATCTACATGGAGCAGTGATTTTTATCTACCCAGACCGCAAAGCTGTGTTTCCTTGTGTTGAGAAAGGGACGGGGATTAATGCTATCTAGCGATACGGCTCTTATCAAAGGGAGGAGACAGGTTTACAATGCAGAGTTGCTCTAAATAGAAAGTACTAGTCAATGTTTGTTGTGTGGGAGATAAAAACCCTGCATCACCATCAGCTGGCTCCGTTAACCTGGCTGGGCAGGCAGTGTTTACTGTTGAGCTGAGATAAAAAAATGAGGAATGGAGTAAGGCCGATCAAGTGTGAGGCCAGTTGTGATTGAGATCGTTGCTGCTCAGGCTTCATGGGTGTCCATCACAGCACGTGCAACAGCCAGCAATGCAAGAAGCAAAACCTGAGGTCTAACTGCCCTGAAGAAGTTTGCTTTTGTTATTGCCAGAGGTGTTTTGGGGTGGCTCCGGAGTCTCCTCTCAGAGAAAAAGTCTGGCTGCCCGCGGAGGGGCTTTGGAGACGGTTCCCCGAGCGCAGCAGGTTTTATTTTGGCACGTGCAGGAGGTGGTGGGACCGTGCTTCTGGCAGAACACGGCACAGGCTGGGGGGCTCTGCATAGCTGTGAACACGCACACCCCTGGTTGCACAAAAACATGCATGAGTGAGCATGTTTTCAAAAGTCTTGCCCCTGCAAAACTGACGGGGCTTTGGTGCCTCCTGGAAGATAAGAGCTGTGTTTTTTCCCCTTCCTTTTTGTCTTTATGTCCCACCCAGTCTGAAGGTCTCCATTTCATTCTCCTTTAGTTTTTGTGGTTTATGCTTGCTGATTCTAATTATTATTTTTTCCTTTGGAAAGTGCTATCACCCTGTCCTTTCGCACTCGTGTTTTTCCATTCAGCCTGTTGAGGACTCTCAGACCCTTTCCTCTCCTCTGCCTGGCATACCCTCTTCTCCTCTGTGCTCTGAGGGTACGGAGGGGATTGGAAAGCTCTGGTGTGTTAGAGATACCTACGGGGGTACACAGCCAGTGTCGTGCTGCACGAAGGTGTTAGCTCCGTCTCTGAACCTGGGTAGGCTTGACATTGAATCATGATAGCAGGGCTACTGGAGAGAGCTTGCGTTGTTTGGTGGATGTTGGTGTGATGATCTTTGTATTGTGCAATGTTAGTTGTGCCTCTGGCCCCCTCAGGGAAAATCCTGGCCTTGTGAAAATCAGTGGCAAAAGTCCTGTTTATTTTCAGTTTTCCATCCTCTATTGTATTTGCATTGATACCCGTTCTCATTTCCTTTTATCTGTTTCTCTCAGAAACCGTCCTATGTTGCATGCACAAAGACAGCTTATATCTTATTTTTCCTATGTGGTTGTGAAGAGTTGAGTAGAGTCTTACCCTCATTTGAAAGAAGGGGAAACTAAAGATAGAAAGCTTACGACTTTTCTGGGGCTAGGAAGGGAATCCAGGTCAAAGCCAAAACTTCCACACGCAATTTCTTCTGCTTTTTAGTTCGACGGGCCCTGCCACCTTGAACGATGCAAAGGTTTCCATCTGTGCAAGAGTTGCCCTCGCTGTGCTGCTTAGTTGCAGGCGGAGTTATCACCTGTCTGTCATTTCAACGACCTTATTTCTGTAGACTTGGAGCACCTCTTTTCCATCCAAACCTGAAGTTTGTGCCTTTGTTGTTGTTCTATGAAAAATAATTCGCCTCTGATTCAGAGTTGCATGAAGCAGATTACGGAAGAGTTACTGGCACTAAAAATCATCTGTTTTGCAGCATTTTGAGGTTCCTGCATGTGTCATTTATTCTGACCCCCTTGGTTTTGGTTGTGTTGCGCACGATGTCCCCGCTTGGCTTTGGCAGACTGGGAGGTGGGCTGACAGCGTTGGTTAGCCCCACGAGGAGATGTTCAGATGGCAAAGCCGTGAGTTAGTCCTCTCAGAAAATCAAGGGAGTCATGACTCTGGATTTTGTGGTTCTCAAAAGTCTGCACTTGCCAGAGATTGGAAAAAAAAAACGTATGCGTGTGGAATCTAGGAAATACGTGGCATATTTTTAACATTATCAAAGTATATTTTTAGTCCCGCTTACGCTTATCAATTTGTATTTTTCAAGGTTTTCTTCCCAATTAAGAGAGAATCTAAAAACTTCCTTTTATGTTGGATGGGAAACAGGCTACCTGAGGATTATTACTAGCCATGACCTCCAGAAGTAAAGTGGGATAAGGCTTGTGGATTGCAAAGACCAGGTCTGTCTGTCAGGTAGCTCTAGTGTCCGTACGATGGATTATGCACTGAAGGTATTGAGACAGCCATAGTGAATGTTTTGTCCAAGTGAGGCAGGGGACACCAGTACAGCCAACAACCAGAAGGATAAACTAGGCAAAAAGTAAATCCTTGCTAAATAGATGGGTTAAGTTTGTAGGAGATGGATGTGATGACTTTATGAAGCAGCTCCCTTTTTGCTTCGAGTTCTTG